>NC_042633.1:10179052-10779052 GCF_901001135.1 Rhinatrema bivittatum
CTATCTATCTCTCCTCTCTCCTTCCTTCCTTCCTTCCTTGTGCCTGTATTGCCCCAGAAACCCCGAACACTGGATCCCAGACATCGCCGGGCACGTGACTTGTCCTCCTTAGAACCCACATGTGATAGAAACGTTTCATTATTTAGTAAGCAGGAATCACTAGCATTAGCATTAACATTGATTAGTGTGCCTGCTTTGGCTATGCATGCTGACATAGGTGGGCCCGGGGCCGAACATGCCAGAGCCCACCAATAACCGAAGCGCGCCCCTCCCCTGCGGGGGACGGCGTCCCCTCGAAGGGGGGAGGAGAAGTGTGCGCCGAAGCGGCAGCACCAGTGCACGACAAGGACACATCACCCGTCCTCCTGCGCGCCAAAGAATGGGGCTAGGCCACGCCCCCCCACCGCCGCTGCACGGGAGAAGAGGCGGCGCAGAACGATGACGTCAACGGCCCTTTAAAGGGCCGCGACGGAGGACGGGACCCCCCTTTTTCCAGCCCCAGCGCACACACAGAGCAGGTCAGGTCGGCTACAAACACGGTAATATTAAAATGAAGGGATCGCCAGGGAGGGATCACAGGAGGTGTCTCCAATGCGGTTTGCTTGGCAATTCCAGCTTCCATGTGCTTCTGAAGCACGGACAGGGCGTCGTGTGGAGGGCCCCAGACGTGCTGAGGTAGAGTGAAGGGTCGGCGTTGGGATGTCCACCATTGGGAGAGTGAGGGGCCAGTCGGTGCTGCAGGATGGCCCATTTGCCCCTACAAGGCCCGGTTCCCCGCATGGTTACACGGAGAGCTCGGACCCGGCCCACAGGCCGTCTGGGGGGGGGAGAGACCCAAAGAAGACTGAGGGAGGTGCCCCTTCCGTATAAAACAGCATAAGGAGTTTAGAAGGTAGGTAGTGCGCACCGCCAAAGTCGACAGCGCAGGGACCCCCCCCCCCCAGCTATACTAGGGCAAAAGGGGGGTCAGCACTGCAGGATGCCTGCATGGGGCGATGAGAGACACAGAGAAGGCCGAGGGAGGCGCCCCTTCCGCAAAAAAAAAACAAAAAAACAAAACAACAACAACAACAAAAAAAAACAAAAAACAAAAGGGGTTTAGAAGGGAGGCTACGCTCACAGACCAACGCGGGGACCCCCCCCCCCCCCCCCCGGAGATATATACTAGGACAAAAAGAGGGGGGGTCAGCGATGCAGGATGCCCCAGAGGTTCCATGACCCAGACACACGTGTGTGTTTGGAATGCCAGTGGTCTAGGACGGGAGGGTTTGTTCCAGGCAGGAGAGGTTGCGTTAGGTTGGAAAAGGTGCTCTTTCTGCCCAAAACAGACAAGGGCATTCAGACAGGAAGGGAGGTGATTTGTCGCTGTGGCATGCTTTGGGAAGGCAAGTGGTTCTCTCCGCTTCAGAGGTCCGCGCAAGCCCGGTAGGAAAGCAGTTACTGTACACCTCTTTATTCATTTCTTCCTGGGGGGAGGGTATAACCCGGCTTCGGGTCTAGCTCAATTCAATCATAGTGAACTCCAGACAAAAAAAAAAAAAAGCGGGTGGTGACGAATTGCTAGGGAACCTTTTGGGAATACATGATTGGGCATCCATGTGGCAGATGGGTTTTGCCGTGCATGGGTGCAGGTTGATACATATAGGGAAGGATGGCCCTGGCTACAGCTGCACAATGTGGGGTTCATTATGGGGAGCTGCCACCCAGGAGGGAAGTTGCCTTGTTCTCGGCTCAGTGTGTGCTGCGGTGATCAAAATCAAAACTTGGGGAGACTAATGGTGAACGCAGCGAAGAAGGTTGTCGTCCTTCTGTATCGCTCCAGGGTGGGACCCGCCTTGAATACAGTGCATTTATGGTCGCTGTATCTCTGGGGAGATGCAGTTACGATGGAGAACGTACAGAGAAGGGGCAACTAAAGGGGAAGGGAATAGCAACTCTGTGGGGAGAGAGTATAAGAGATTAGGACTGTTCTGCTCAAAGGGGCTAGATCATGGAGTTGTGTGGCATCAGGGGAGGGCTGGAGCGGGCTGATGTGAATCGGTTGTTTACGCGTCAGATAATGGAGGACACTCTTGGATGTTGCCAGGCGGCACATTTAAAACCAATCAAACAAAAAGCTTTGCGCTTAGCATACAATTGTACTCTGGGGTCTTTCGCCGGAGGCGGTGGTTGGTGCGGTTACTGTAGCTGGGTTCCAAGGGAGTTTGGATGGGTTCTTCGAGGAGAGGTCCATTGACTAGCTATTAATCGGGTTTACCTTTTGGAATTGCCACATCTAGTAAGCACCTAAGTGGCATCAAGTCTTCTTGGTGTGTGGAGGGTTGCCGGGTGCTGGTGGCCTGTTTTCGGCCTCTGTTGGAAGCAGGATGCTGGGTTTCATGGATCCTTGCGTTGACCCATCATCGCAATATAGGTTATTAATTTATTTATTTAGGGTTTTTATATACCGACTTTCTTGATACAGAGCAAATCAACTCGGTTTACATAGAACGATAGTTCATTAACAATAACTAGTCAAATCTCAAAGAGGGGACAGAGTGGGAGCAGAATGTAGAAAGTTACATTATAACAAGGGAGAGCAACTTGGAATTGGAAATGAAGCGAAGGATAACCAAGGTAGAGAGAGATAAACAGAGGGCTTGAAGCCAAACCTTTGGGGAAAATCTCTAGCATAATAACCTGATTATGTAACACTCTGCTAGTTTATGATGTAATATGAGTTGACTGAAACATAGCTAATTGGATAATATCTTAGGAGAATATAGTCTATGATTCGGAAAAGGCTCGACCGAACAGCCAAGTCTGGAGTTTATTTTTAAAATTTACGAGGCAGGTTTCCCGTCGGAGGTCTGGGGGTAGTGTATTTCAGATGGTGGGGCCTGCTGTTGAAAAAGCTCGGTCTCTGATGGTTAATCTTTGTACCATTTTGATTGGGGGAACATGAAGGGATCCCTTACAGGCATCTCTTAAAGGTCTAGCCGAAGAGTGTAATTTGAGAGGGTGTAGCAGGTTTAGAGGAGTCTGGTGGTAGATAATTTTGTGGGATAATTATATGAACGAATCCTTTTCCTATCATCCTGTTCGATGCTGCTCCTCCAAGGGGAAGAGATCGCATTTTTGCTGAATTCTCGGGCCGATGGCAGATTACAGCACCCCCAAGAGGAGATCCCGAGGGGGACCACTGGCTAGGCTGTAGTCTTGAGATACATACAGACTGTTCTTTATTAGGCTGGAAGTAGAATCCCCAGAGATGGCAGTAGTGAGCTGATGTGTCCAGTAGGGCTGCTGTCCTCGAGATGCGGGAATTACAATCTTTAAGTTGTTGAGCTCCAAGGTAAGACTTTAAGTAGTGAGTAGATAGGGTAAGCCGGACATATAATATAATCAGCGGTGGACGAAACACTCACAATGGTACATATCTGTAATGTCGTTGTATGCAACAGGGAGTCTTCAATATTCCGGAACAGGAGCAGCAGTCGAGTACTGCTGCCTATCGGCAGTCTGAATTAGAACTCATGATGGCTTCTGGACTCATAATAACTGCGTATGGGACGGCTTCTGGAATAGAAGTGAGACTAGGAGAGATTTAGAAACATAGGCCCTCGGGGAGCGAGTGCCGGTAACTATCTGCAATCGGCTATATTAACTCACGACCTCCAATAATGCCTTTATTTATATTGGACTAGTATAGGATGATCTGAGTTCACAGATGGAATTTGCAATAATCCTGTATTCACTGATCTCTCAGACCTCGGTGGGACATCTTATCGTATTAAGCAGTCCAATCAATCCTTACCATCCATATATTGCTTAGCGTAACATACAACACGCCTTATACTGTATTCATTGTGTTATTGGCAGACAATACGGGTTAATTAAAACAGGATTAATGTGGTCACCTTTCTTACAATTGGTCAACACTCTTGCTCCAGAGCGCTGAAGCACCTGAAGGGGACGCAAACTAGGTTGTGGATGGCCCAAAAAGGAGAGAATGACATTAATTTAACGACGAAAGATCAATGATCGTAACACCAATCAGAGATCACTAACATCTAATAACTGTTTCATTTTCGCAATACCAACGGTGTATAAGCTCCTTCTCTGAACTTAGATCTTTCAGTGAGTACGACAGTACTAAGTTGGTAATGTTTGACAATACAAGGGGATTGTTAGTACTAGAATATTATCTTCTGATTTTCTATCAAGAATAATTTCTGTTTTGCTCCATATTTAGGGCTAAATTCATAGGGCATAGTAATTAATTAATGGCTCTAAGGAAAATGCTTATTAATATAAATATTTGCTCAATTGTGACCATTAGGGGTATAGGAAGATGAATATCACCAACCTTGATGTTGAAGCTTAAACCTATGCCTGGTAACACACACTATCTTACATTGTGAGGAGTCTTAGGGAGGATGAACAAGGGCACTTGCGGAGTGCTTACCAATTATTATCTGCAATAGTACTCACTGGGGCAATGTCTGCGCTCGCCGCCAGGCAGGACCGTAGGCCCTCGAGGAGTGAGTACCGGATCCCGTACAGCAAGCTGGAAGCCAGAAGAGCGAGAACAAGCCCCCGAGGAACGGTACTCCACTTAAATATTCTGGTAGGGGGAAGCTGTGAGAGATAAGGAAGAGTGGAGGTACCCACAGAGGGAGAGAGAGAGGCCGAACAGCGGAGGTACCATAGTAGCTCTAGTTGATGGCATTACGCCCACTGTAGAAGGCGAGCCGAGTAAAGGAACCTGAAGACCCATAACCAAGATGGTAGGCCCTTGAGGAGCTCCTTTAGGGACGGTTGACAACCCCCAAGGAGTGGGCATGCTCAGTGGTTAAAGCGAGGAAAACCCCGGAGGGTTCGTAGATGCAGAAGGGACCCGAGGAGAGGGTACCCGGGTGTTCTGACATCAATGAAGTACCAGATAAGGCTTGAGGAGGTCTTACAAGCAGGTGGAGAGCGAGTGCACGGGCTTTCTGATACCAGCGAGGTACCACGTCAGGCTGGAAGAGGTCTTCCAAGTGGGCGACTTAGAAGCGGTAAGAGGTAATGAGACCTAATACTGGCTATCTAGTAGCGCTGAGAGTGAGCGCAGAGTGTTGTGACAGTAGATGATAGGGCCGACTAAGAAGTGCTCGCCAGGATTCAACGCATGTATGGCCCTATTACGATGGACCCAGTAGGCTGATGGTGGGTAGACAGGGTGTCTTAATTGGTATTGTCGGATACCAGGGTTCGCACATGATAAAGTTACATAACCAACAGCAGCATAATTATTTCTCCCAGATACACCATACATTAAGTGTTTAGATTGGTCCTTGGAAACTGCTCTTACCACGACTACTGCGCCCCAGAGACTTGGGGTTGCTGCACAGGTAATAGCAATAATGATATCCGGGATAAGGACGTGCAACTAAGTATACTTCGACTACACAGGTACTTATAATAAGAGTACTTGACCTACGACTCACCGTCTCACTTAGGACCGTCACCACAAAAGTGAGGGACTCACATTTATGTTGAATGAGGGTTCGAGAGTGGCCAAGGGAGAGGCCAATATTATTAGACTGGTCAAAGCTTACAATGAGAGCGGCTAGGAGCTATCTCTTTCTCATTGCAACAGGTGATACAGCAATAGGCAAGCTATCGCACGGCTTAATGCGCCTGAAAAAAGTTGTTTACTGGAATCAGGGTGGCATCCGTTGCAACAGAGCTTCGCAAAATGGTAAGCACAAAGAGCTCTCCACGGTGACTACGGTGGCAAGAGGCTTGTCCTCTGACTCCCAGGGATGGCAGTTCAATCCTGGTTTGGAGGAATAAGGAGGGAGGCGGAACAGAGGTAATAGTCAAGTTTCGATGCCATTGTTGGCAGTGCATTTACAATGCTCTACAGGATTCCAGGCCGCAGCTTATTTAGGAAGTGGGGGACACGAGGCAAGGGTCCACCCTACCTCGTGTTTTGGCGGTTACCCGGGCCGGTAGGGCATATTGCAAGTGATGCCGGTGACATCACAGGACGGCGTGGTAGCCGGTCAGCGCCTTGGGCGGCGAAAATGGTGGTGGCGCGGAACGTGCCGATGGTCGGGGCCCCCTTGCTGGCGGACAAGGCGGGGGGCCCAGGGAGCAAGACTGCATTGCTTGGTACCTACGGCGGGCAGCAGTGGAGACATCATACCGGCTCGGGTACCCAGGGAAGTTTTTATTGATCTGTTAAATAAAAGCTGCGGCCTTATTTATACCAACGACAGTTCTCTGTGTGGTTAATGAGTATAAAGTCAATGCTTATGGGATTAAGGAGAGCAAAGTAACAGAGGTAGGGACGACGGACACGGGGGGAAAAGTGGCGGCTGCTAGAGTTAATAGAAGTCACAAAACTCGCTTGTACATTGGCAAAATCTATTAATACTACCTCTAAGGCTTTAGCATTATTAAACCAAGAGCAAGCTACCCTCCGCAATGCTATCATTAGCAATCGTGGTGCTATTGATTTGTTTTATTATTGCAGCATCGATTTGGTTGCAAGATTATGCCTGACATGTGTTGTTTTAATATTACTGATAACTCGTGGGCCATTGAAAATCAAATTGTGCAATTACATAAGTATGCCCAAGATATTAAAAGTCATTCTTGGTCCAATATGTGGAACAATATATGGTCCATATTCCCGATTGGATGGATTAGAACAGCTTGTCAATATATCTTAACCTTTCTGATCATTCTGGTTAGCGTAGGCTGTTTTGTACAATGTATACCTAGTCTAATTGTTTCTTTACAAAGATGGTTTCGACCGAAGGCCATCGAGAGAAATATGATAGCCTATAGCAATATTAATCTGAATACTGCTCGCATGATACATACCACAACTCAGGTCGGAGATAGAAGGGCTGAGGAAAGTAAGAGTAGTTAAAAGGGAGGTGTTAAGGAAAGTTTCGTCCCCAGACTGAGAAGAACGGCCCTCGTCTCTTTGCTAGTCCCCTGTGTGAAGAATTGAATACCAGTGTGAGCCAGAAGCCCTTCTGGCTCAAGGGAGGATTGCTGATTATGCCCGGGTTCAATCCCCGGCTTCTCCACCATTGCTGAACATACTGATGGTATGTCTGCTGATGGAAAAATACCAGAAACACAAACCTGAGACCTTGAATGCCAGACTCTGAAGAAGAAAGCTATAAACTGTCTTTGCAGGAATTCACAGACACCGGCAGAATCAACAAAGTAAGCCACAGGATGGGCAGGAGATAACTCTGAGGGTACGAAGCAAATAGTCTGTGGGAAGGAATGCGAAGGGGGAGATAAGATAAGGGGAGACAAATAACAGCTGCTTGTAAGCAGACAGCGTAAAAAAGTAGTGGTGTGAAGCATGCAAGCAGAAATCAGATGATTTGCTGACTTTGTTTTTTAACCTATATAAGCAGAGCTGGTATGTAGTAGGGCTCTAAGCAAGGAATCTGTTCCAGAGCCAGCGCTGTGCTATTTACTATAATGTAAGTATATTTTTGCTTCCTGTGTATCGATCTGTTTGTTTATACACAGTATATGATTTACAATAAAGAATAATAACGAAAAGTAGAATCAGAGTTGTTCTTTTAAACAATTTTAACTTTGAGTTGGACCTTTTAAACACCCTTTACCGGCCTATAGCACACAACGTATCGCGAATGAAAGGGTTGTAGCTATTGGCCGCGAAATATGCTTCTTGTATAGACAGATCAGTGCTTTGTGAGTCACACAGTCACATGCATGCCTCTGACCACTGCACTCTACAGCTACCTTGCTTCCTTGGCCAACATTGATGTCTAAGTACGCAGTTCTGGAAACTACTTGCTAGCCATATGTCCAGCTGTCTAGCTATTACTGTATATATGTTCATGGTCACCATTATTGTTCCACTAAGGATCTGCTGCATTGCACAGATATTTATTTTTTTATCTATTTATTTATTTACTTATATATATAAGATTTAGAATCTGCCAATCCTCAGATCTCCAGTCCCCTGTAAGGGTGCAAGTTGTTTGGATGACTATGGCAAATTTGACATTGGACTTTTGGAAGTCTGGCCACCTTCAGTCCATGCCAGATGTGTAGTGAGCAACAAATGATGGAGGTATCTCACCTCACCACTTGCTAGCTACAAGGCATATTAATGTGATGAGTAATGTGCCTAAAGCTTAGCTCTAAGCACCACCCTTTTCACATAAAGATTACTTCCATGCAGGCTTCTGGCTTGTCTCCTTTCTAAGAAGGACCCCATAACTCATAACTATGGTAATCACAAAATGTCACAAAGGTAGGGCAAAAAACTTCTCAGTTGTCCTTTTCTTGTTCAGCTAAGGTTTATTTAACTTCTTTCAGATGTAGCATAGGATATTCCAGTTTTGATACAAATTACACTGTCCCCCAACATGGGCTATGTTTCATAAGAAAAATGCGTCGGGAGGGACCATATATCAAAGGTTATATCAATCCAAAGGTTAGAATCATCTTTATATGCAATAATTTAGTTGTTTGTAAACAAATATGATATGCTATACTACCCATATCAGGGTTCTGTGCTGGACAGTTTAAGGTATCATTGTTGTGATCCCGGTCACTGGGTCAGTGACCGGGCCCTTACCTCCTCCGGTCGCGCTGCTGACTGCCGGGTTTCGGGCTCCCCAAGCCGCGTGGCAGCGGCTGCAAACCGCCGGGTCCCAGGCCTCTCGAGCCGCGTGGCAGCGGCGTCTCCACGAGGGAGACGCCGCCGAAGACTCCGCCCCTCTGGAGGGGAACGTGCGCGCACAAGGGCCGACCTTTTCTGCTCACAGCCCCGGATGTCCTGGCCCGCCTCCTGATGACGTCAGACGCCGGTAAGGGGATTTAAACAGGCCCCGGGAACCCTTACTTTGCCTTGCAACGAGGTTACTTCCTGGAAGTGCTAGTTGCCGTTTCGTTCTCCCGGTTCCTGATTCCAGCCTGCCTGTCTTCGGATCCTGCCTGCCTGACTTTGTTTCCTGATTTGCCTGCCGCCTGTCTTGACTTTAGCCGTGACTCCGACTCCGCTTGCCTGCCGCCTGCCTTGATTCCAGCCTGTGACTCCGACTCCACTTGCCTGCCGCCTGCCTTGATTCCAGCCTGTGACTCCGACTCCGCCTGCCTGCCGCCTGCCTTGATTCCAGCCTGTGACTCCGACTCCGCCTGCCTGCCGCCTGCCTTGATTCCAGCCTGTGACTCCGACTCCGCTTGTCTGCCGCCTGCCTTGATTCCAGCCTGTGACTCCGACCCCGCTTGCTTGCCGCCTGCCTTGACTCCGGTTCGTATTCCTTCCTGGGTTTCGTCTGTCCTTCGCCTAAGTCCCAGTGGTCCGGGTCCCTACGGGCTCCTCCTGGGGGGACTTCGGACTTCCAGGGTGAAGACTCCTAAGTCCTAGCAACCCGGGCTCCTACAGCTTCTCTGGAGGGGTCACGGGTTTCCAGGTGAAGTCTCGTCAGCCCAGTGTGTGTTCTGCCTCACAGCCGCCCATCCTGGTCGGGCGGCCTAAGGATCCACTTCCGGAATTGGACAGTCCCAACAATCATAACAAAAAGCAAACTACAAGAGCAGGATTTATGATTGAAAGCATTAGATGAGTCATTTTCTAATGTGAAATCTTTCAATAGAGAATGTATTACAAGCTACTAACATTGCACACATCAAAGAAAGTATAATAGAACATAGTTAGAAAATGAACAAAATCAGTTTAGGTGGAAAATCTTGAGATTTTTATAATTTTCCTGAGATAAGATTACTTTCTGCTACGGAATTATTTAAAAATATTTAGTAGATATATTGGCTATTCCTGAAAATAAATGCCCTCAATTATCTAATATATATTTTCCTTAAGGTATGAGAGTAGCAACAGTAGAGGAAGGTGGTAGAGAGTCCCGGCCTTTTGCATTTCTTTGAAGCTTCAGTTGATGATATTTCCTCTAGGGCTACCCTCTTTGTTTCCTTTGTACTGGAGCAGGACAAAAAAATGTATTTTTTGCAAGTTTTGTATCTATAAAGATAGGCTGTTTTGTGGCCAGTGAAGCAATGTTTTTCCGGATGTTTCTAGGGTAACATAAGTCCATCAGATGCAATTCCTACATTTAAAAAGTAGAATTATTGAGAATGGTGCTACCTTTTACTTCAGATACTCTTGCAAATGTTTGGTTACCTTTCAAGGGAAAGGATTTGTGTTTACTGATCCTACACCTTGAGACTTTTATTAGGAATAAGACAGCTGGATAGAAGGCTTTTTTGGGGTAAAAGATTTTGTTTACTTTGATTTATATTATTTGTATTAATGTGGTTCAGATTCCTTCCACTTAAGATGGACTGGAAAATGTATAATATATTTTTGTTGTATGGAGGAGCTTTCTTCTTTTTCCTAAACTATACTATTTGTTGCTTATTGTTATTTCATTTTGTTAATGAAATCTCTAATAAAAAAAGAAAAGCAAGTAGTACACAGAAACAGTAAACAGTAATGGTTTAACAAAACAAGACAAGGCAAACATGGAATCTAATTATCTCTTGGGATCTTGGCATGTATTTGGGACTTGGATTGGCCCTTGTTGGAAACAGGATACTATGCTTGATGGACCTTTGTTCTGACCCAGTATGGCAAGTCTTATGTTCAGATCTTATGACCTGGCACAGATAGAGGGAAAAAGATGTTTTTAACATTCTCCCGACGACCCCAACAGTTCTTTGGAAAGAGCCAGAAGCCATAAAATGGCTTCTGGCTCTTTCCATGCTCTTTCCATGCTCTTTCCATGCTCTTTCCTGGCCTAACCAACAAAAGTTGGTTAGGCCAGGAACAGCATGAGAGATTTCTGTGAGTGGATTCAGATCCCCTCAGAGATGTTGGTATTGCTTCATGATAGCCTGAAAGCTCAGGTGATACCTTTTCTTTTTTTTTAATTATTATTAATATGCATTTCAAATACAATTATTTATTTAGAGTCTTTTATATACCGAGGTATAGCTGGCTGCCTTCACTCTGGTTTACATTTTAACAACTTGTTACAGAAAGAAACAGTAAAAACCGAACAACTTGTTAACTTAACGCAATTAGAACCATTCTATATATAGGCGAATACAAACAGCGTACGGATAGATATTAAAGTTAATAATCATAGTACAAGTAGAGTCAAAAAACAGGTCTTACAGTGTAAAGAATATTGTCTAAGCAGTATACAACAGGGTAATGATACATATATTACGTAAGGAAACTCGAGAATGACTTCGAGTCACCGGAGTGTGAGCAATCAGATTATCCAACACCATCTGTGAATGTCTGTCGGAATATCCAAGTTTTGAGTTCCTTTTTGAATGATTTGATGTCATTGAGTGTGCATAGGTAGTCTGGTAAGGAGTTCCATGATTTCGGCCCCGCAATGGAGAAGGCTCTGTTTCTAGTGTTAGAAAGCTTTGCTGAAGGGAGAGGGGGTATGGCTAGATGGAGTTTGCTGGTTATTCTTGTTGTGCCTTGAGTTTTGTGTATTTGGATCATGTTCTCGAGGGCAGTATTGTCAGTTCTGTAGATAGCGTTGTGTAAGATTGTTAAGGATTTGAACTTGATTCTTTGTTCGACCGGTAGCCCGTGAAGACTTCTTAAGATGGGAGTGATGTGGTCTGACTTTTTCTTGCCGGTTAGAACTCTGGCTGCAGCATTCTGTAACAGTTGGAGAGGCTTTAAGGCGGATTTGGGAAGGCCGATTAGGAGCGAGTTGCAGTAATCGAGGCTGGTAAAAATAAGTGATTGAAGTACAGTTCTGAATTCTTGTTGGTGTAGAAGAGGTTTAAGATGTTTGAGAATGTGAAGTTTATGAAAGCCTTCTTTTGCTTTCGTTGCAATGTTCTTTTTGTAGTTTAGTTGATTGTCAATCCAGATGCCGAGGTGCTTCGTATTATACTTCAGTTGGATGTTGGTGTTTTCAATTTGAAAGGAAGGCATTGGGGTTATTTGTTCTGTGCTGTTTCTTTCAATGAGGATGCATTCTGTTTTGTTCATGTATCATAAATAGCATCTCCAACCCACTTATCATTTAGAATATATTATTGATCGATGTAACCGTAAAATATTGGCACAGCATGGATAACTTAAAAAACAATCAAACCTATTTTGTGCCTAAATGTAAACCGTTGTGATGGTGCATTACTAAACGACGGTATAGAAAAGTTTTTAAATAAATAAAATAAATAAATAAATGTTGAGGCATAACTTTAGGTGGTTTAATATGTTTCTGATTGAGATGAAGTGGCTGGCTGTTAAACTCAGTACGTCTTCAATCGTTGAGGTTATAGGAATGAGGAGTTGGATGTCGTCGGCGTACATATAGTATGTTACGCCTAGACTAGAGATGAGATGGCAGAGTGGGAGTAGGTAGATATTAAAGAGGGTGGCCGAGAGGGCGGACCCTTGTGGTACCCCGGTATCAAGGGGGAAGGGATCGGAGGAGTTTTTGTTGAAGGTTACTTTGAAGAACCTGTTGTTTATGAATGAGGTGAACCAGTCAAGAGTTTTGCCTTAGAGTCCTATGCTTGTGAGTCTTGATATCAGGCTTTTGTGATCTACGGTGTCGAAAGCCACAGAGAGATCTACTAGTATTAGTAAGTGGCTTAGTTTATTGTCGAAGCCTCTTATTTAATTTGATAAATTGAGTAGCAGGGTTTCTGTACTGCGATTTTTCCTGAAACCGTGTTGAGCTGGATGTAGTATCTTGTTGTTCTCTAGGTGTTCGTTGAGTTGTATCAGTGCTGCTTTCTCAGTCATCTTTGCAAGTAAGGGAAGGTTGGAGATAGGACAGTAGTTATTCAGGTCATCTGGATCTAAGTTCTTTTTTTTGAATATTGGAGTAATAGTTGTGATTTTTAGTTTAGTTGGTAGTTCACCTTCTTTGATGTAGATAAAGGTGAACTGGTAGATGTAGTGTATTTGGATTTTCAGAAGGCGTTTGACAAAGTTCCTCATGAGAGGCTTCTAGGAAAAATAAAAAGTCATGGGATAGGTGGCGATGTCCTTTCGTGGATTACAAACTGGCTAAAAGATAGGAAACAGAGAGTAGGATTAAATGGACAATTTTCTCAGTGGAAGGGAGTGGACAGTGGAGTGCCTCAAGGATCTGTATTGGGACCCTTACTTTTCAATATATTTATAAATGATCTGGAAAGAAATACGACGAGTGAGGTAATCAAATTTGCAGATGATACAAAAATTATTCAGAGTAGTTAAAACACAAGCGGATTGTGATACTTTACAGAAGGACTTTGCAAGACTGGAAGATTGGGCATCCAAATGGCAGATGAAATTTAATGTGGACAAGTGCAAGGTGTTGCATATAGGGAAAAATAACCCTTGCTGTAGTTACATGATGTTAGGTTCCATAGTAGGAGCTACCACCCAGGAAAAAGAACTAGGCATCATAGTGGATAATACTTTAAAATTGTCGACTCAGTGTGCTGCAGCAGTCAAAAAAGCAAACAGAATGTTAGGAATTATTAGGAAGGGAATGGTTAATGAAATGGAAAATGTCATAATGCCTCCATATCGCTCCATGGTGAAATTGCACCTTGAATACTGTGTACAATTCTGGTCACTGCATCTCAAAAAAGATATAGTTGCGATGGAGATGGTACAGAGAAGGGCGACCAAAATGATAAGGGGAATGGAACAGCTCCCCTATGAGGAAAGACTAAAAGGTTAGGACTTTTCAGCTTGGAGAAGAGAAGGCTGAGGGGGGATATGATAGAGGAGTTTAAGATCATGAGAGGTCTTGAACGAGTAGATGTGACTCGGTTATTTACACTTTCGAATAATAGAAGGACTAGAGGGCATTCCATGAAGTTAGCAAGTAGTACATTTAAGTCTAATCGGATAAAATTCTTTTTCACTCAACGAAAAATAAAGCTCTGGAATTTGTTGCCAGAGGATGTGGTTAGTGCAGTTAGTGTAGCTGGGTTCAAAAAAGGTTTGGATAAGTTCTTGGAGGAGAAGTTCATTAACGGCTACTAATCAAGTTTACTTAGGGAATAGCCACTGCTATTAATTGCATCAGTAGCATGGGATTTTCTTAGAGTTTGGGTAATTGCCAGGTTCTTGAGGCCTGGTTTGGTCTTTGTTTGGAAACAGGATGCTGGGCTTGATGGACCCTTGGTCTGACCCAGCATGGCAATTTCTTCTGTAATCTCCAGCTCAGTTCTTGCTTCACAAATTGCAGTCTCTATTGCTCTAAAAGCATCCTCTGTTGAATTATCTTTCAGAAATGAAAATGATGCCATTTTCTTCTGGCAGTGAACCAGTTCAGGAAGATTGGACAGATCAAATCACAATATACCTGCACAAAGGAAATCCTCAAATGCTGTGCCTGCCCATCCAGGTCTTATGTCACTAAAAGGGCTTGACCTCTAATGCTGTGCCTATCCATCTAGGCCTTATATCGCTAAAAGGGCTTGACCTCTAACGCTATTGCCTGTCTGTCCAGGCCTTATGTCCCTACAGTTCGTCTGACTCATCACCCCTGAAAACCATCTCCGGAAGTGGTATCTCCCCAACATCCTCATTAGTAAACACGGAAGCAAAGAATTAATTTAGTCTTTCTGCAATGGCCTTATCTTCCCTAAGAGCCTCTTTAACCCCTCGATCATCTAATGGTCCAACCGACTCCCTCACAGGTTTCTTGCTTCGAATATATTTTAAAAAGTTTTTATTATGAGTTTTTGCTTCTATGGCCAACCTCAATTCAAATTCTCTCTCCACCTGTCTTATCAATGTTTTACACTTAACTTGGCAATGCTTATGTTTTATCCTATTTTCTTCAGATGGATCTTTCTTCCAATTTTTGAAGGATGCTTTATTTGGATAAAATAGCCTCTTTCACCTCACCTTTTAACCATGATGGTAATTGTTTTGCCTTCCTTCCACTTTTCTTAATGTGTGGAATACATATGGATTGTGATGGGAGGAGAATGGGCGTAATGGGGAAGAGTTGAGTTAGATGGATAACTTATCCAGCTAACATTAGTTGGCTCATACACATGTCATAAAGTTAGCCAGATAAACTTATCAGGCTATGTTTAGAGTAGCCGGAAGAATTCAGAGGTGTGCCTGCACCACTGAAAACAGGAGCTAAGTTAGCTGGATAAGGTAATCTGGTGAACCAGACGAGCCATACGGCAGCTGACAATAGACCTCTAAATGGCAGATGAAATGTAAAATGAATGAGTACAAAGTAAGGTGAGGCATGATACTATCATTGCATACGTGATCCTGGCATCCATTTCAGGAGTCCTGGGAAGAGGACCTTTGGGGGACAGTGTCGACCAAACATTGAAATCTTCAGCTCAGTGCATGTTGACAGCCACCAAGGGAATAAACTGTTAGGAATTATTGAGAAAGTTATAAAAGAAAACTGGAAATACAAGGAGACACCTCCGTATTGTATTGCTCCATGCTGTGGTCGCACATTGAATATTGCGTGCATTTGGTGGGGAAAGCAACCTGAAACAAACTTTTCAAATTTGGATTTGCCGGGAACTTCAATGCAACCTGAACAGGCCAGTGCCATGAAACGGGATGATGGACCCTGGTACTGACCAAACATGGCATTTCTCATGTCCTAATGTCCTTACCCTGAGAAGAAGGTGCAGGTCTCCTTTGCACCACACTTATATTGATTCCATACTATGGACACTGGCAGGTCTCCTTTTAACCCCGCACAGTTGTAAAAATAAATAATGATTCTTCAATCTACTTTCCAAAGTTTTGTTCCTTTGTTTATCAATCATATCTTCACCCCCAGGGCCTGTGACAATCATAAAACAATTAGCAATTATCCCATTATAGAAATTGGTCTTTGTGATAGGGAATAAGTGAAAGATATAAGCCAATAGTCAGCAGCAGCTGCATCAGAGCCTCCCATGTGTGAGAGCTCCAGCTTCACTCCGAAGGATGTCAGAAGGCAGTGAGTAAGCTTCTAAAATATTTCTTTAAGATAATGTTTGAGATTCTGTCATTAAGCTGAAAGATAGCACAGAACAGCAAACTGTAGAATGGGATTTAATTACGGGGCTCGGAAACAAAAGGAGCCAGCAAAAAACCTGGGGTAAAAGAAAACCACTGCGGGCAGAAGCCCCCCAGGGTTTCCACAAAGTTATTTTTGTAGATTTTTTATTTCCCCTTCCAGAAGCTGCAGATAAGAGCAGCACAAATTAAAAAAAGGAATGCTTCTAAATTCTGATTATTCCCCTCCCTGCCCCTCTCTCTCCCCTCAGCGGTTCCTGTATCTCTGGTTATTGCCCCTGCTTTTCCTCTCCCTGCCCCTCTCTCCCCCCTCAGCGGTTCCTGTATCTCTGGTTATTGCCCCTGCTTTCCCTCTCCCTGCCCCTCTCTCCCCCCTCAGTAGTTCCTGTATCTCTGGTTATTGCCCCTGCTTTTCCTCTCCCTGCTCCTCTCTCCCCCCTTCAGCAGTTCCTGAATCTCTGGTTATTACCCCTGTTTTCCCCCTCCCTGCTTCTCTCTCCTTATTTTACTGTCAGTTTCCTTTGAAAATTCCCCTCTTGTAGATGCGCAGTTTTAAAATTGTCTTCCTTAGGACAAAGTCCTTGGATTCTCTTTACTCATGGACTTTACCCCGGGTCTCAAAGAGGAAGGATGTGTCTGGGCTTTCCTGCTGAACCTTGCCCTGAGCTCATTTTTCCAGGCAATATTGACAATGGCATTTTCTGACCAATCTTCTGATCCTGTCCAAGACACCTTCCCTAAATGCATCCAAATGAACCTGTGTACTTTCAGCTGGATTGAGGGAGGGAAGTTTCCAGAGAATCAGTTTACCTAGATAAATCGCTAATTTAATTACCCCTGTCAATGACTGAATCTTGTCCTTACAATGTTTATAATTTTTGATGAATGATTTTTGTAAAGCAGATGTGGTAACAGAGTTATTTCTTTTATCAGATCTTGCATGCAATTTTCAAAATTTCACTCCTGGAATTTCACTCCTGGAATTCTTCATAATAAGTATGACGAGCCCTAATCCTAATCCTATTTCTATCACAAAATCTGACCCTAAGCCTTACAAATCGGAAGCCGATCCAGTTGGCTGTGTTACAGTGAAAAAAAGTGAGAATCGGACGGTCAAAAGAAGCCCTTTATTAAAAATTTTGACCTTCCGATTCTCACTTTTTTTCACTGTAACCTAAGCCTTACAATACACCTTATCTAACCTTGAAGTCTAACCTTGAAACTAACTTTTACTCTAAGCCTCTTACCTTTTCCCTAACCCTATTCTAAAATCTCACCTTAACCCTAAAACTGATTATGACCCTAATCTTCGCTCTAACTGTAACCTGAATCCTAATGCTAACTTTAATCCTAACCCTATATATTCACAAGTGATAATCTGTGTTGTTTTCCACTGTACTGAAGGTAAAAGCTGAAGGAAAGACAGGTTGAGACCAGCACAGCTCGATGCAGGAAATTATGCTGATGTTACTAATCTATTTCCTGATACTGTCAGTCCCTATTAATAAATCTGCTAAAGTCAACTGTGGATTAAGCAGTGTGAATGTGACAGGATATATAAAGCAGGGAGACATCATTATAGGGGGGATCTTCCCTGCTCACAATGCTAAAACCTATCCACCGATTCCCTTTACCGAGACTCCCAGCATCCAGCATTGTAACATGTAAGTGACAGATTATTTCCCCTGTGCTTTTTATTTCTCATTTCCAAGCTGTTCTATATATTTTCTAGGGATGTCACTGTTTGATTCTTTAGATTACCACTCTATATTGCTACCCTGCATGCAGAGGCAGACCAATGGTCCATCAAGCCCATCATCCTGCCTTCAGCAGTGACCAATGTAGGTCATCTGGAAAGCCCCAACAGATCCCTTATTGGTCACTCCTTGATGCATGACGTGGAGACACCCAAGTCTATCTGACTAATAATTTATTTATGGATTTGTCTTCTAAAAATCTGCCTTGATCACATTCTCTGGTAACAAATTCTATAGCTTAATTGTTCATTGACAGAAAAAAATGCTTATTAAAATGTAATGTAAATCTTCTACTTATTAGTTTAGAGGAATGTCCTCTACAGCATACGAACAGCAATGTTGGGACAGTGCAAAGGTCCATCGAGCCCAGCATCCTGTCTTCAAAAGTGGCCATCTGCATCTCTAGAAAGTACCTGGCAGATCCTAAATAGTAGAACCATTTCTTGTTCCTCACCCCAAGGGGTAAGCAATGATTTTTCCCAAGTCTGGCTGGCTAATAATTGCTAATGGACTTTTCTTCCAGGAACTTGTTCTAAGCCATTTTAAAGTCAGCTATGCTATGCCTTGACCACATCCTCTGATAACAAATCCTACAGCTTAATTGTGCACTGAGGGAAAGATTTTTTAAAAAGCGCATTCGCGTACTTTTGTTTGCGCACCAGGCGCAAACAAAAGTACGCTGGATTTTATAAGATACGCGCGTATCTTCTAAAATCCTGGATCGGCGCGCGCAAGGCTGCCGATTTTGGGCAGCGAGCGGATTTACGCGAGCTGGGCTTTTAAAATCCACCCGTGAATGAAAAAAATACTTTCTCCAATGTATCTTATATCTACTACCTGTTAATGTCATGCGTGCCCCCTTGCCTTTGTGCTATCTGAAATAAAAAATAACCATGCTCTTTTTATCTCTTCAACTTATGGCCTGGATTGGCCACTGTTGGAAACAGGATGCTGGGCTTGATGGACCCTTGGTCTGACCCAGTATGGCATTTTCTTATGTTCTTATGTTCTTAACTCACTCGTGATTGTATCATCCTGTATTATATCTCTTCTTATTTGCCTCTTCTGCAAACTGAAGAGTCCTAATCTGTTTAGCTTTTCTCTACAAGGTAGCCATTCCATCCCCTTTATCATTTTGTTCCCCTTCTCGGTACTTTCTCTTGTTCCTCTATATCTTTTTTGAGTTGGGACAACCAGTACTAAATACAATAAAAGAAGCAGAAAAACACGATGGCTTAAAAAGACCATATGGCCTATCTAGTCTGTCCATCTGCCCAACTAATGTAGCTTTACAATGCCCATCACTCCCTCAGAGATCTCCTGTTTTATCCCATGCTTTCTTGAATTCAGATACTGTTTTTGTCTCCACCACCTCCACTGGGAGGCTGTTGCATGTATCCATCACCCTCTCTGTAAAGAAAGATTTCCTAAGATTACTCCTGAGACTACCCCCCCTTTTATCCTCAACCAATGATCCCTTGTTCTAGAACCCCCTCAATCTAGAACCTCCTGTGCATGGAAGCCTTTGAGATATTTAAATGTCTCGATCATATCTCCCCTATCTTTCCTTCTATGATATATATGCTTAGGTCTTTAAATCGGCCCCCATATGATTTAGACAAAGACCACTGATCATTTTAGTAGCCACCGTTTACAAAAATTCCTAACATTATTTTTGCTTTTTTGAACACCACCACACAGTAAGCTGAGATTTTCAACATTTTGTTGACAATGACACACCAAGATCCTTTTCCTGGATGGTGACTCCTAAAACAGAACACACTGCTGTGTACCTGCAGTTAGAATTATTTTTCCCTGTCTGTTTCACTTTGCAGTTGTCCACATAAAATTTTAGCTGCCATTTAGATGTCCAGTTCTCGAGTTTGGCAATGGCAAGATCCTTCTGTACTTCCTCACAATCTACTTATGTTTTAAGTATTTTGATTATTTTTGTGTCATTTGATCTATTCAGGTGTGAATTTTCAAATGATGCACGCATTAAAAATAGCACATGCATGGATAAAATAGTACATGCACCAGTACACGCTATTTTAAAATCCGGTACATATGTGTGTAAAATGGGGACTGTGTGTACATTGGTACATGTAAAAAGGGGTGGGCTAGGGAGCATCCCATGCAGGAGCAAGCACATACGCACGTAAGTTGCTTTTCAAAAAGTGCCAAAGTGACACGCATCTGTCTTTTACTTGTGTATTTTTACTTTTGATCAAAAGCTGGTGTAAGTGATCGTAAAGATCTTAATAGTGCAAAAATGACTGCATGGGGTTTCTGGGTGACATGGAGGGTCATTGGGCTGAAGAGCCAGGACAGACTACATGAACTGCAGATAGACTGGGCAAACTGGTGGACTAATTGTTAAAATTCGTAATTTCCCTGTCACGGGCTTATTACAAAATTACATGATTTATGCATGTAAAGTCATCAATTGCGAAGCAAAAATGAGAATTAAATCTTGTGTAAATGATTAAAATTAGGAGCACAAATATGTGCGTATAGCAGTTTTGCACTTCTTATCTTGATCCATTTAGACTTGTCTGGGTAAGTGGCAGCTTTGCCTCTGCTCAGCAGGATAAGTCTAAAAATGTGCTACTGATCCGACTATGTTTAACATTACATGATATGTATCTTTTATAATATTAAGAATCCCCGCCACTCTATTGTGTTGACTTCGGCGACAAACACCTTACTCCTTACTTGACCTTCATAATAGGCGTCATTGTGCGGCAACACGTACCATTTGTCACTCTGCCTTATTTTTAATCATTGGTCAGTCCCTTTTTTTAATATCAATTTTATATCGTGCAAATCATAAAGTGCTCCGTGCTTTTTGTAAAACCAATTTCATCCCGCATATGTCTTTTTCCACGTTTCTTAAATTTAGTAGGAAAATATTATAATCACTTGGCTTGTAAATCCGCTTCTAAAATTTAGTAGGAAAATATTATAATCACTTAGCTTGTAAGTCCAATGTTCTGTATATAGTTGCCCAACTTTCTTCACATCCGATGTTCTATAGCAATGTGGCTCTGCTTCACATCGCTATACTGTGTCAGTGCCCACTGTGCCTACTGTGCCCACTGTGCCTACTGTGTCCGTTTTTACTAAATTTAAGAAACGTGGAAAAAGACATATGCGGGATGAAATTGGTTTTACAAAAAGCACGGAGCACTTTATGATTTGCACGATATAAAATTGATATAAAAAAAAGGGACTGACCAATGATTAAAAATAAGGCAGAGTGACAAATGGTACGTGTTGCCGCACAATGACGCCTATTATGAAGGTCAAGTAAGGAGTAAGGTGTTTGTCGCCGAAGTCAACACAATAGAGTGGCGGGGATTCTTAATATTATCATCAGTGTCTACTGATCCCCATCTCAAACCGTAAATTGAGTGTCGACTATTGGGTTTCTTTTGTTTTGCACATGTATCTTTTATATACATGAATATGCTGTTGGGTCGAACTATGCGATTTTATATCATGAACTAATATTTGCATGTACAGTATATTATACATGTGCGGCAATGTGCGTGTCCATATACTTGCTTATATGGGTTCCTGCACCCTTATTTTAAAGTTAGCCATACTTTGGTCCCTTTTCCAGATCATTAATGAAGTTAAACAATGCTGGTTGCAGTACAGATCCCTGAGGAGCTCCACTGTTTACCTCGTCTTCTTTTTTTTTTAAATTTTCTCTTTATTAATTTTTTTAGACAATAACATAAAGCATTGTTACACGCCTTAAACATCTGTTACATAAGGGGTGTTTTTAGTGTGCCCTTGGGCCTCAGCCCGGGCCCAGACCTTCAGGGCCGAGCCGAGGGTTGACGGCATGCTACCGCATGGCTGACGGTCTTACCCTGTGCCAGGCCGGCAAGCTCCCATGGCCAACAACAGATGATGTTGGAATGTGAATGGTCCTCCGACCATTCCGAGCCCTTTCGGACCTGCCGCTTGATCAGCATTGGAGCAGCAGGCCTGGCCTGAGGTTGAGGGCAGACAGAGGCCTTGACATGAAGACATGACAGCAGAGTCGATGCAACGGCATTGCAGACGAAGACATGACAGCAGGGTCGATGCAACGGCAACGCCGACGAAGACTTGACACCAAAGCTGATGCGAAGACATCCCGGACCAGTGGTCGATGCGACGGCATCAGGAACAAAACATGACACCAAGAATGATGCAACGGCATCCAGGATGAGACGAGGAACTGACGAAGTCCAGACGAGACAGGAAGCTTGGCGGATGGACATTGGCACTGTCTCTCAGGGCGCCCTACTCAGCCCACCCGCGGGACTGAGTTGCGGACCACCCTGTCCCACTGCGCGCCCTACACAGCCCAAGGAGGCTAGTCGTGGACCATGCTGAGAATGGGAAGAGCGCAGGGAAGGATCCAGTCGAAGCAGAACTGCAATGACGGAGCTGGTGTCATCTGAAGCTCCACCCACGGCTGGCAGGACATGACGGCTCAGGAGCACAGGACACTTGTCCACCTGTAGGCTAGTCCACGCTCGGGCACACATCATCCGAGGGACCCCCGGCCTAACAGGTACCAGAAGGCTCAAGAGCACTGAAGACGAAGACGCAGGAACAGGACATCAAGGAACCAGGAACAACAGGAACAGAAGATCAAGACGAGACACCTGGACGGGGACCTCAGGCACAAACATGACCTGGCATGACGAGACGAAGCAACAAGAACTCCATGGAGAAGACAAAGAAGACCTGACGGAGCTCTGGCAGGCAGGAGCCTCCAGAGTGAAGCAACTCCGATGCAAGGCCCAGACAGACTGACGGAGCAGCCCTTTATAAGGCTAAAGCAGGAAATTAGTCCCGAGGTGGGGCCAGCACACTTCCTGTGCCTGGCCCTTTAAATCTAGCAGAGAGGTGCGCGCCGGCGCCTAAGGAGCAGGAAACAGGGGCTCTGCAGGATCATGGCCAGCAGCCTGCATAGCGTCTGTGCGTTAGACGCAGGCAGGGCCTGAGGAGCAGGCCCTGACGTCAGCAGCGGCTCCAGCCGCTGCGGGGAGCCCCGGGGGCGGCTCCAGCCACCGGATGGCACCGGGGCTTGCGGCCTAGCACCGCCAAGATGGAAATCATGTCGGGGGCGGTCCCAGCCCCGTGGGGAGAAGCAGGAAGGCCGCGGTTCCGACTGCGGAAGAGATGAAGATCCAGGGCGGCTTCCGGCCGTGTGGGGCAAGCGAGACCGCGGCTCCAGCCGCATTGGAAGGCTTGATGGCGGCGTCCTGCCATGTCGGGTGAATAACAGCATGGGAAGGTGAGTCTGCTCGTTGGGAAACCCACGGGCAGCAGCGTTCATAACAACATCAGGCTAAGTTTACAAAATTTCAGCAAGAAAACCAAACATATTAGTACTGAAACATTATATAGAATTTTCACACATAATAACAGGTATTAATACTATAATTCCAAAATTATTATCTCTCACTACTCCTTGCCTATATTCACTATGTAATCCGGGGGGAGAAAACAAAGCAAATGGAGCAAAAAACTTTTTAATTTTTCTATCAAACAAAGTAAAAAGAGAGTAGCGAGGTTATCTAAATCATACTGGTATTATTGGACGGATCTGCCCTTAATTCATTCCTTGAATCCAGCAAGAGTTCCGACTGGTCTGGTTCCATAAAAACATATCTATTATTTTCTATGGTAAGTATACATTTACATGGGAACTTCATCATTATTTTTGCGCCAATCTGACGGGCTCTAGGGCAGAGATTAAAAAATGTTTTCCTATGCAATTGCGTTGATCTAACAATGTTCGGATATATCCATATCTTCCCTCCAAGGTAAAGCTTCTTCCTATTATGGAAAAAGTTCTTTAGAACCATGTCCCTTTCAGCAGATGTTGAAAACTTCACCAACAGCACGCCTCTTTTCTTTATTTGCTCCTCTTGGGTTGTCTCAAAAAAGCCAGATAGATCTTCAAGTGGGGAAAAAGACTCCGGGTGTTCTCCTTGTTCTCCATCGCCCCCTGCCTCTCCCCCATTTCTCTGTGCTGATCCATATAAGTAATAGGCCTTCAGAATTGTAGGCATTTCTCTAATAGGAAGGGACAATACTTCCTGAAAATACTTTTTCAGCTGTTACTTAGGGGAGATTAATTTACATTTGGGGAAATTAATTATTCTCATATTATTATACCTGAGGTTATTCAGACTTTCCAGTCTCTTATCTAACCTAGAGTCTCCTTGAATCAGTCCAGTTTGAATTACCTTAATCTGATTAATTTGTAAGTCCATTTCCTGAATTTTGGTTGAATTTGCTAGAACCACCGGGTTCACCATATTAAGTTGCTCTTGACAGCCCTTTATAGATGTCATCAAAAAATTATAGCTTTTTCAAGTATAGAAATGCCATTCCATAAGGCATCTAAAGTAACCACTTCAGGCTTATTTATCAATTTTAACTCTGGTGAATTTACCAGTGCGTTCTGCCCTGTGTCCTCCAGGACTGTCTGGTCCATCTGACTCCTTCCTTGTATAGTGTTATATGGCGACGAACTGCCCACACCGCTCAACACACCGATGTTCAACTCTCTCAAGGCGATTAAGATCCCCTCGCCTTGGGTTTGCCCTGACGCTCCTGCAACTGAGCCTGCCTTGATCGCTTCCTCTATTTGATGCAACTTTGGCATCAAGGGTTCTACTGACTCAAGCGCTCCGATGTGGGCTGGGGGGGAAGGGGTAACTGGCGCTCCAGGGCTCAACGATGTTTCGTTGAGTAGTGTGGAGGTTTGCTCCTCCTCCCGCACTGCAGCAGACACTCCTGGAAAATCCCCCGCTGCGGAGAAGAATTCCCGAATCTTTGGCTGAACTGGGGTAGGCTTAAGGGGGGTCGAGTTTCCCTCCCTTACTTTCCCCTTTTTTTTTTGTATGAGGCATTTTGGTAAAAAGGCAAGTTGAAAAGAGTGAGATTCGGGAGCTCGTCTATACGCGTCCTCCCTTCACTGCGCCATTTTGTCACTCCCCCAGTTTACCTCGTATTTTTGGGAACACTGACCATTTGGTCATGTTTGTTTCCTATCTTGTAACCCATTACCTATCCACAGCAACACCTCTCCTCCCTTTCCTTGACTTCACTTTCTTGAGGAGTCCCTTGTAAGAGACTTTATCAAAGACCTCCTGAAAATCCAGTCATAGTATTGTTTGACAGAGAACATAACTGTTCTCTTATTGATTGTTCTACATCACTCATGATTTTGTAAGCTTCTCTCATATCCCCTATCAGAAGTCCCTGCTTCAAGCTGAAGAGCGCTGGCCTGCCAAGCTTTTCCTTGTAAGGGAGCCGTTCCATCCCCCTTAGCATTTTGTTGTCCTTCTCTGCACTTGTTCTAGCACTGCTACATCTCTCTTCAGATGAGGTGACCAGAAGTGCACACAATACTAGGGATGTGAATCGTGTCCTCGATCGTCTTAAAGATCGATTTCGGCTGGGAGGGGGAGGGAATCGTATTGTTGCCGTTTGGGGGGGTAAAATATCGTGAAAAATCGTGAAAAATCGAAAAATCGAAAAATCGCAAAACCGGCACATTAAAACCCCCTAAAACCCACCCCTGACCCTTTAAATTAAATCCCCCACCCTCCCGAACCCCCCCCAAATGACTTAAATAACCTGCGGGTCCAGCGGTGGTCCGGATCGGCAGCGGTCCGGAACGGGCTCCTGCTCCTGAATCTTGTTGTCTTCAGCCGGCGCCATTTTCCAAAATGGCGCCAAAAAATGGCGGCGGCCATAGACGAACACGATTGGATGGCAGGAGGTCCTTCCGGACCCCCGCTGGACTTTTGGCAAGTCTCGTGGGGGTCAGGAGGCCCCCCACAAGCTGGCCAAAAGTTCCTGGAGGTCCAGCGGGGGTCAGGGAGCGATTTCCCGCCGCGAATCGTTTTCGTACGGAAAATGGCGCCGGCAGGAAATCGACTGCAGGAGGTCGTTCAGCGAGGGTTCCGGCGCCTCGCTGAACAACCTCCTGCAGTCGATCTCCTGCTGGCGCCATTTTCCGTACGAAAACGATTCGCGGCGGGAAATCGCTCCCTGACCCCTGCTGGACCTCCAGGAACTTTTGGCCAGCTTGTGGGGGGCCTCCTGACCCCCACGAGACTTGCCAAAAGTCCAGCGGGGGTCCGGAAGGACCTCCTGCCGTCCAATCGTGTTCGTCTATGGCCGCCGCCATTTTTCGGCGCCATTTTGGAAAATGGCGCCGGCTGAAGACAACAAGATTCAGGAGCAGGAGCCCGTTCCGGACCGCTGCCGTTCCGGACCGCCGCTGGACCCGCAGGTTATTTAAGTCATTTGGGGGGGGTTCGGGAGGGTGGGGGATTTAATTTAAAGGGTCGGGGGTGGGTTTTAGGGGGTTTTAGTGTGCCGGCTCACGATTCTAACGATTTATAACGATAAATCGTTAGAATCTCTATTGTATTGTGTTCCATAACGGTTTAAGACGATATTAAAATTATCGGACGATAATTTTAATCGTCCTAAAACGATTCACATCCCTACACAATACTCCAGGTGCAGTCACCCAATGGACTGACATGGAGGCATTATTTTAACCTCTGATTTGTTCTCTATTCCATTCTGATCTATTATTTGCATTCCATTTGCTTTTTCGGATTTCATGAAAGCTTGGGATAAGCCCAGAGGATCCCTCACTGTAAAGAAGCAAAGAGAAAGCCAAAGATCACCTGGGGTCCGTGGCACTGCAACAGGCAGTAAGAATGTGTGGGTCTTACGGTCCTTATCTACCATCATATTCTGTTTTTCAAAGACTTTAGCACCCTCTACATGGATAAAAATGGAGTTAACTCTCAGAAATCTGCATAACTGGGTAAATGGTATTTTAGCCTCCAGAAATTAAGCTCTCAGCTGCATAACTCATGTACATTTGACCACATAGGAAAAAGGCACTCCGGGATGTGTTTTGAAGGCATGTTCTGAAGTTATGGTTCTGGTTTAAAAAATCATTTATACATTGAAAACTGGGTTTTGCATGTGTAAATGCACTTTACCCATTTAAGTTGGCTTTTGAAAATTGCTATAATATATGCCATTGAATTATCTATAGGATATTCATGGGTAAATGCACTTTATACAGGTAAATAGCTTTTTAAAATTGATATGATGGTATATTTCATTTGCACATGTAAGCTCTTTTAAAATTACTACCTATGTGCATGCACTGAATTATCTAACTATTTGAAGTGTTCGTGCATAATTGCAGCCACAAAATAAGATGATATTTAAACTCAATCCACATTAGTACCTCAAGTTTATAAATCATCTGGGTTTGTGCACTGCGCTTTGGGTGCCATATTGAAAATGTACACCATGGAGATAATTTATATAGAAACATAAAAATGACAGTAGAAAAGGACCAAATAATCCACCCAGTCCAGCCAGCAAGCTTATGCCAGTATCTGTTGTACTGTGGAGATTACCCTCATACCTATCAGTTTCCCAGACCATAAAAATCAGGGCCTTCGGATGCTGTCCAAATCCAATTCCCCTTTTCCCAATGCCATTGAAGCAGAGAGTAATGATGAGGTTGCATTAAGCCTTGATACTGTTATTTGTTAAGGGTAGCAACTTCCACACTAGCAAGTTACCCCCAGTTACCCTCATGCACTCTTTTCTTTAATTCCATCCTCTAGACGTTAGGGATCCACAGTGTTTATCCCATGCCCTTTGAATTCCTTCAATGTTTTCGACTTCACCACCTCCTCTGGAAGGGCATTCCAGGTATTCACCACCCTCTCAATGAAGAAATACTTCTTGACATTGGTTCTGTGTCTGCCTCCCTGGAGTTTCATTTCATGACCTCTAGTTCTATTGATTTCTTTTCAATGGAAAACGTTTGACAATTGTATATCATTAAAACAGGTATCTGAAGGTCTGTATCATATCTTCCCTGCACCTCCTCTCTTCCAGGGTATATATACGCATATCCTTCAGCCACTCCTCATAAGTCTTCCAATGCTCATTCCTCATCAATTTGGTCAGTCTTCTTTGTACCGCCTCTATCCTGTTTTTATTCTTTTTGAGATACGGGCACCAGTACTGAACACAGTACTCCAGGTGAGTCCTCAACAAGGACCTGTACAAGGGGATTATCTCCTCTTTTCTCTTACTGGTTATTCCTATCTCTATGCTGCCCAGCATTCTTCTGGCTTTAGCTATCACCTTGTCACATTGCTTCGCCTCCTTCGTATCATCAGACACTATTACACCAAGGTCCCTCTCCCAGTCATAAGAACATAAGAAATTGCCATGCTGGGTCAGACCAAAGGTCCATCAAGCCCAGCATCCTGTTTCCAACAGAGGTCAAAACCAGGCCACAAGAACCTGGCAATTACCCAAACACTAAGAAGATTCCATGCTACTGATGCAATTTGGACCCTCTCCTCCTCCTCCTCCACCTCGTGGCTGTTGACCCCTCCCCCAGCTGGAAGACTGCCCTGCTTCTAACGAATGTGCTTTTAAATCTCCGTACAGGTACTTGCCTTTCTTTTCTCTGCTCTGCAAGCCAGGATCCAGGGCTTGGATTGAGCTGTTTCCTGCACCCAGCCCTCCATTGGACCCTCTCCTCCTCCTCCTCCACCTCGTGGCTGTTGACCCCTCCCCCAGCTGGAAGACTGCCCTGCTTCTAACGAATGTGCTTTTAAATCTCCGTACAGGTACTTGCCTTTCTTTTCTCTGCTCTGCAAGCCAGGATCCAGGGCTTGGATTGAGCTGTTTCCTGCACCCAGCCCTCCATTGGACCCTCTCCTCCTCCTCCTCCACCTCGTGGCTGTTGACCCCTCCCCCAGCTGGAAGACTGCCCTGCTTCTAACGAATGTGCTTTTAAATCTCCGTACAGGTACTTGCCTTTCTTTTCTCTGCTCTGCAAGCCAGGATCCAGGGCTTGGATTGAGCTGTTTCCTGCACCCAGCCCTCCATTGGACCCTCTCCTCCTCCTCCTCCACCTCGTGGCTGTTGACCCCTCCCCCAGCTGGAAGACTGCCCTGCTTCTAACGACTCCGCTTTTAAATCTCTGTGCTGGATGCTAAGACCCATATTGATGACATCACTTTTGAGCGACACAAAAAAGAATCATCTATAAAAATCTAACCTGGTCAAGCGTCACGCGCCGAAGGAGCGCGACAAAGGGGCCTGCCCCTTTGTTTCGCCCCTTCGTGTCGCCCCTCGCTCTCCCCGAGCAGTACCCCACAAGCACCGTACCAGTGCTAACCCAGCGCTCACCCTGCAGCAACCATCCAGCGCTCACCCTGCAACAACCATCCAGCGCTCATCCTGCAACAACCATCCAGCGCTCATCCTGCAACAACCACCCAGCGCTCATCCTGCAACAACCACCCAGCGCTCATCCTGCAACAACCATCCAGCGCTCACCCTGCAGCAACCATCCAGCGCTCACCCTGCAACAACCATCCAGCGCTCATCCTGCAACAACCATCCAGCGCTCATCCTGCAACAACCACCCAGCGCTCATCCTGCAACAACCATCCAGCGCTCACCCTGCAACAACCATCCAGCGCTCATCCTGCAACAACCACCCAGCGCTCATCCTGCAACAACCACCCAGCGCTCATCCTGCAACAACCATCCAGCGCTCATCCTGCAGCAACCACCCAGCGCTCATCCTGCAACAACACCCAGCGCTCACCCTGCAGCAACCACCCAGCGCTCATCCTGCAGCAACCACCCAGCGCTCATCCTGCAGCAACCATCCAGCGCTCATCCTGCAGCAACCATCCAGCGCTCACCCTGCAGCAACCACCCAGCGCTCATCCTGCAACAACCACCCAGCGCTCATCCTGCAACAACCATCCAGCGCTCACCCTGCAACAACCACCCAGCGCTCATCCTGCAGCAACCATCCAGCGCTCATCCTGCAACAACCATCCAGCGCTCACCCTGCAGCAACCACCCAGCGCTCATCCTGCAGCAACCATCCAGCGCTCATCCTGCAACAACCACCCAGCGCTCATCCTGCAACAACCACCCAGCGCTCATCCTGCAGCAACCACCCAGCGCTCATCCTGCAACAACCATCCAGCGCTCATCCTGCAGCAACCATCCAGCGCTCATCCTGCTAGCAACCACCCAGCTAACCATCCAAAATGTATCCAGCTCTTCCAATACCAATTTTGCAACACCACCTCCTACCTAAAAGACCATCTGCCAGACAAGCCCTTCACTACAACTTGAAAACACTCACCCCTATTCTGATTGCACCAATCACCCAGCTTTTAGGCCTCACCCTCTTTTCACTTTCACTCTTCAATGCACAATCCCTAACAAAAAAATCTCTAATTTTCAATGATTACCTCACCGACGCCAAGCCAGATATTTGCGCTGTAACCGAAACATGGCTCAAGCCCTCAGATACAGCTTTAATAAACCAACTCCCTACGCTGACCTATGACTTCTTCTCACTCCCAAGACTGAAAAAAGAGGAGGGGGAATCCTTCTGGCTACCAAAAAAAGCCTTAACTTCTCCCAACACCCATTCAGTTCTAACACAAAACTGGAAGTCGGTCTCTTCACATCACAACATCTTCAAATCCTTCTTGTCTACGCCCCCCCAGGGCTCCTAGAATCCGATGTCTCCCCCATCCTTGAAATCACCACTACGCTCATCAACCTGGATTCTCCAGCAATCATCTTAGGAGATTTCAATCTGCACATAGACAATCCTTCACCTTCTAACAGCTGCGTAACCCTCCTCACAGCCCTGTCAGCAATGGGATTCCAACAATTAGTCAACGAACCCACACACAAAGCGGGTCACACTCTGGACTTGATTTTCATCAACAAAGGCATTACTACTACATCCAATTTGAAGAACATAAAGGTCCCATGGTCGGATCACACTCTCATCTCTACCTCTTTCGCTCTGAAAGAAACCAACTCTCCTAATATCCGCTCACCTTCATTCCAATACAGGAGGCGATGCCCCCCAGAAGACCTTCACAACCAGCTGGATTCACAGCTCCCTCTATTAGATTTCACCGACCCGAACACTGCCATTCGTTCCTGGAACAACATAACAGAAAACATAGCTAACAAGCTCTGCCCTTCAACTATAAAAAAATCTCACACCAACGCCTCCAACAGACAGCCTTGGTTCACCAATGAACTTAGAAAACTAAAACAAAGCTTAAGAAAGAAAGAAGCGACTTGGCGTAAAACCCCTTGTGACAGCACCATTTCTTCATACAAATCCACACTATATCAGTACAAAGCCCTCACCTCAAAATCAAAAAAAGATTATTTTGCATCTAAGATTCACAACCTGGTCTTTGATGCTAAAGCTCTCTTCGCTTATGTCTCCAGCCTCACTCAAACCATACCGCGAGAAATCCCCTGCGACATGGCACAGTCTAAAGCTGATGAACTCGCTCAGTTTTTCCAAAATAAAATCAACAATCTTTTAACTCAACTGCCTTCCAATACCGCTGACGCCTTTCCATTATATCAACACCCAACCTTCAAAAACTCCAGCCTAAACACTTTTGAGCCCCTCTCTTCCACTGAGATACATGCCATCTTGAGAAGAATGAAACCTTCGTCTCACCCCGCAGACCACATCCCTACCAAACTACTTCTATCCATTCCAGACACAATAGCCACATCATTGACAAACATCATTAACTGCTCTCTAGCCCAAGGATCCTTCCCAGATGATCTCAAAATGGCTTCAATCTCACCACTCCTAAAGAAACCCAACCTTGATCCGAAGGACCCTAACAACTTCCGCCCCATAGCTAACCTTCCATTCATCGCCAAGATCATGGAAAGACTAGTCAACTCTCAACTTTCAAACTACATCGAAGACAACAATCTTCTCTTCGCCCCACAACACGGATTCCGAAAAAATCGAGGCACAGAATCCCTCCTTATCTCTTTGACAGACCATATCCTACTGGGCCTTGACAAAGGAAATTCATACCTATTGATCTTGCTGGACCTGTCCGCAGCGTTCGACACGGTCAACCACGCTATCCTCCTTAACCAGTTGTCATCCATAGGAATCAGCGGCACCGTCCTTTCCTGGTTTAAAACCTTTCTCAACAATAGAGGTTACAAAGTTAAACTCCAAAACAAGGAATCCTCAAGATTCAACTCTGCCATAGGAGTCCCACAAGGTTCGTCTTTATCTCCGACTCTATTCAATATTTACCTTCTTCCTCTCTGCCAACTTCTCACCGACCTCAATCTAAAGTTTTTCCTATACGCAGATGATATTCAAATCATCATCCCTATCAAAGACACATACTCTAATACTCTTGACTACTGGGAATCATGCCACAAAAAAATCAAACAACTACTCAACAGCCTACACCTCATCTTAAATTCCTCTAAGACTGAAATCCTACTCATCTCTCCTGAGAACAACACCTCCAACAGTTCTCTTCCTACCAATCTGCCTACCACACAAGCTAGAGACCTAGGAGTAATAATAGACAACCGGCTAAACTTCAAGGCACACATCAACAAAACAACCAAAGACTGCTTCTATAAACTTCAGGTCCTGAAAAGGATAAGACCTCTTTTCCACGCTCAAGACTTCAGAACGATCATCCAAGCAGTCATTTTTTCGAAACTAGACTATTGCAATTCCCTATTGCTAGGTCTACCATCATCATACTCCAAACCCCTACAGATGGTTCAAAATTCAGCAGCCCGAATCTTGACAGGCGCAAGGAAAAGAGACCACATATCCCCCGTCCTGAAAGAGCTTCACTGGTTACCAGTCTACTTCCGCATCATGTACAAAGCCATAACCATCACCTACAAAACTATACATCAACTTACCACTCTCGATCTTCAATTCCCTCTCCAAACACATAATTCTACCAGACCTACTAGAGATGCTTATAGAGGCTCCCTCCAAGTTCCCCCAGCGAAAACGACCAGACACATCACCATAAGAGATCGCGCCACCTCCACAGCTGGCCCTCTTTTGTGGAATTCCATTCCTACAGACCTCAGACAGGAGCCCTGCCTCCCAACTTTTAGGAAAAAACTTAAGACTTGGTTATTCAAACAAGCATTTCCGGACACAACCCAATGACACATTCCAATGACTCCTAAAACACCACTCCTCTTGTATATAACATTTATTCTGTATACTATATTTAAATTGTATATTGTTTAACCATCTCTTTTCTCTCCTCTCTTCTTCCTTCTCCAAGTTCGGCTACCCTTGTTAAATGTAACTGTACTTTCGGACACCACAGTTCTAGTTTTTGTTTATAATGCACTCCTGTTCGATGTAAACCAGCAAGATATGTTTTCATGATTGCCGGTATATAAAAACTCTAAATAAATAAAAAATAAAAATAAATTAATAGCAGTGGCTATTCCCTAAGTAAAATTGATTAATAGCCATTAATGGACTTCTCCTACAAGAACTTATCCAAACCTTTTTTGAACCCAGTTACACTAACTACACTAACCACATTCTCTGGCAACAAATTCCAGAGCTTTATTGTGCGTTGAGTGAAAAATAATTTTCTCTGATTAGTCTTAAATATGCTACTTGCTAGCTTCATTGAATGCCCCCTTTTCCTTCTATTATTCGAAAGTGTAAATAACCGAGTCACATCTACTCGTTCAAGACCTCTCATGATCTTAAACACCTCTGTCATTTCCCCCCCTCAACCATCTCTTCTCCAAGCTGAATGGTCCTTATCTCTTTTATCTTTTCTCATTGGGGAGCTGTTTCATCTCTTTTATCATTTTGGTCATCCTTCTCTGTACCTTCTCCATCACAACTATATCTTTTTTTGAGATGCGGCGACCAGAATTGTACACAGTATTCAAGATGCGGTCTCACCATGGAGCGATACAGTCTGTGTGCATTAGTCTTTCACCACCCATCACAGGCAGCTCTTTTGGATTGTCACATCCCATATACATGACTCTGCAATTCTTGGCATTGAAACCCAGCTGCCAAATCTTCGACCACTCTTCAAGCTTTCTTAAATCACTTTTCAATCTCTCTACTCCTCCAGGCATGTCCACTCTGTTGCAGATCTTAGTATCATCTGTAAATAGACAAACTTTACCATCTATCCCTTCCGCCAGGTCACTCACAAAGATATTTAACAGAACCAGTCCCAAAACTGATCCCTGTGGCACTCCACTTAACACTGTTTTTTCTTCAGGGTGGGTTCCATTCACCATTACACGCTGTCTCCTGTCAGTCAACGAGTTTGCAATCCAACCAATACCTTGGCACTCACTCCCAAGCTTCTCAATTTGCTCATGAGTCTCCTATGTGGGACTGTATTAAAAGCTTTACTAAAATCTAAGTAAATCCCATCCAGCATTCTTTCCTGATCCAATTCTCTATTCACCCAATCAAAAATATCAATCAGATTTGTCTGACAGGACCTTCCCCTGATGAATCCATGCTGCCTCAGGTTGAGAAACCCACTGGATTGTAGATAATTCACTATCCTTTCCATCAGCAGAGTCTCCATTATTTTTCCCACCACCTAGGTGAGGCTAACATGCCTGTAGATTCTAGCATCTTCTCTGCTCCCACACTTGTGAAGCAGGACCACCACCACTCTTCTCCAATCTTGCAGCTCCACTCCCTTTACCAGGGATCTATTGAACAGGTCCTTCAGCGGACCTACCAGCACATCTGAGCTCCCTCAGTATCCTGGGATGTACCTAATCTAGTCCCATAGCCTTATACCCTTTCAGTTTCCTAGCTCTTTCCATACATTCTCTTCTGTAAATGAAGTATATCATCTACTCCACCCACTCCCATGGTCTTGTCAACTAGCGACGGTCTTTCCTCCAGGGTTTTCTTTAGTGAACAGAGTGAACACCATACTGAAGTATTTGTTTAATATTGTGGCCATTTCTTCGTTTCTTGCAATACATTGATCTTTGTCACCTTTCAGTTTCACTATACCACTTCAAACCTTTGTCCTTTGATGTATCTGAAAAATGTTTTGTCACCTCTCTTAACCTCTTTGGCAAACCTTTCTTCCGCCTGACATTTTGCTTTTCTGATTACTTTCTTCGTCTACTTCAGTTTCACCAGTTATTCTTCCCTGTGTTCCTCTTTTTGGGATCCTTTATATTTTTTGAACGCTGCTTTTTTTTTGCCTTTATTTTATCAGCCATGTCCTTTGAGAACCAGATCCATTTCTTATTTCTTTTACTTTTGTTTACTTTTCTAACATATACATTTGTTGCCTTTGTAATTGCTCTTTTTAGTTTGGCCCACTGTTGTTGCACGTCTCTAATTATCTCCTGGTTGTCTAGTTCTATCTCCAGCTACATCCCCATTTTGACAAAGTCCCTATGTGTAATGGATTTTTACATGAGTAATGGATTTATGCATGTAAAAATGTAATGAAAATACCTACTTCTACCTGTGTAACTCTTTTGAAAATTCACTTCTCAGAGTAAATTAGCTTATCTTCTATGTATATTTTCTGTTATTTTTTTAGTTTACAATACATTATTTACCAACATGTGACTGTCATGGCATTTGCCTTGGAAGAAATTAACAAAAACAGCTATTTACTGCCAAACATTAGCTTGGGCTTCTGGATATACGACTCCTGCAGTGCCCAATCCAGGTCCCTGCAAGGTACAATGTGGCAACTCACCGGAAACAAAGACCCCATTCCAAATTATACCTGCAGAGGAACAGCTCCATTAGCAGCAGTGATTGGAGATACCCAATCTCGGATGTCCATAATCATAGCTCAGCTACTTGGAGTCTACAGACAGACACAGGTATGAATCAGTTGGTTATAACAAACTCTGGACTATCCTATTGCTCTGGCTAGCTGTAAAGACAATATCAATGCGTTGCTTGATATCCTTCAAAAGCCAAACTGAAGTTGTGATTGTATGGGAAGTTATCATGGTTGCTATTATTTAATGTAAAGAAAGAGGATGGATGTGTAGAGGTGAAGAAGTTGATCACCTTTGATCTAAAGGACATGGCTAGGGCAGAAAAAAGTTTAGTATGTCTTGAGAAACCCTGTAAGAAAAAGTAAAAAAATAATTTATCACTCTTATAAATGTTGATCAAGGGTAAGAAAAACTAAATAATGCTGTTGGTGAAATTCTTCTAGATCAGCTATGCGTCAACTGTCGCCACTCTTAGTGATAAAAGTCGATTTCCCTCTTTCCTCCGCACAACTCCAAGTGATGAGTTACAGTCTTTGGGCATCGCCCGGTTGATCACTTTCTTTGGTTGGACATGGGTTGGAATCCTCGCAGAGGACAGTGAATATGGACAGATTGGGAGTCAGATGCTAAAAGAAGAGCTGGTCAAGGCTGGGGTGTGCGTAGCCTTCTACGAAATCATCCCCCTGTTTTATTCTCAAGAGAAGACTCTGCGTATTGTGGAGGTGGTGAAGAAGTTGACAGCCAGAGTCATTGTGGCCTTTTCCCCTGGTAACAATCTCTATCCGGTGATGCAGGCAATTGCAAAGAGTGATATACATGGGAAAGTCTGGATTGCTTCTGATGGCTGGGCTTTCAATGACAAATTTAATGAAAAGGATTTCTTAAAAACTCTGAAAGGAACTCTTGCACTCTTTGTTCCTACAGGCAGCATTCAAAACTTCAAAGAATACCTCTATAACCTTCATCCTTTCAGAACTACAGAAGATATCTTTGTTGCCCAATTTTGGGAAGTGGTCTTTGGCTGTAGGTGGGCTGACCCCAACATGGACCAGGCTACTCTTCAAGAGCTAAGCAGAAAAGGGAAACTCTGCACAGGGAAAGAAGATTTGAAGACCATTAATAACAATTTCTTTGATATGACAAATCTAAGGTCCGTGTATAACGCTTATAATGCTGTGTACACCGTGGCTCATGCCCTGCATGCCATGTATGCTTGTGAACCTGGAAAAGGACCTTTCTTCAATGGGACATGTGGGGACTTTAAACACTTTGAGCCTTGGCAGGTATGGGTTAATGTTTGAGATATTTGACTTTCAGTATTAGGGGTTGGAAGAAGAAACATTTTTGTTTTGTTTTATTTTTGGAGGTTTACTTTTGCATGCATTTTGTTTCCTCAAATGTTTAAATGTTTATTTAATATTTTAACAAAATAAATGAAATAAACAATGAAATACCACCAAAAATAAAATGGCCTTCTGAGGCCTCCCAAGACCCCCACTCATCCCTTTCACCTGAAAAATACCAAGACCAGGATGGTCCCCTGCCCCCATGTACCTGGTCCAGGGGGTATCCGACAGTGAGGCCTAGGCCTATATCGAAGCCTTCACCTTGCATAGGGCATATGCTAAAGTCACCTACCATGGCCTAGGCTTATGCAAAGCTGAGCCTTCAGTGTTGGGATGGTCTGTGACCTTGGCCTATGCCCTACACAAGGCCCAGGCTTTAAGTCTTGGACCCAATGCCTAGGCCTCGGCCAGGACCATGGCGCTAGGCCAGGACCCAGCTCAGAAGATGGGTCCCAATACCTAGGCCTCAGCCTAGGCCAGGGCCTGGACCTGATGCTATAACCAAGTCCGGAGACTAGGCATTGACGCTTTGCCCTTACCTGGACCCAGGCCCAAGACTGGGACATGATGACTGTTTCTCTGCCTGGGCTCAGGCCTGACAGTGGGACCCAGTCCGGAGACCGGGTCTCAACACCTGGGCCTTGACACAAGGTTTGGAAGAGGCCATGGAACCCAGGTCTCTGAGTTCTTCTCGTCCGTCTTCTTTCTTTGGCTCTTGAAGCCAACTGATGTCATCCTCTGAGGTTATACCAGAATTAATTAACTCCAGAATATTCACCTCAGTGGACAGCACCATTTTGATGTATAGCAATGCCGTATGAAGCCGTACACCAAAATGACACTGTCTGCTGAGGTGAATTAGTCGGATTTAACTCCGATGTGATCCCAGAGGATGACTTCAATTGGCTTCCAGAGCTGAAGAAAGAAAAGGAGGGCTGCAATGCCTGGGCCTCAACCTGAGGCTGAGGCTCAAGTATAGGGCCTGGGGCCAAACTGAGGCCCTGGCGCCAAGAAACGATCTCCAGTCCATGTCACGGCAACAGGTCTAGGCCCAGGACCTAGCCTAGTTCGAGGTCCAGCCGTTATGACCTGGCCTGTGCTTCAGGTCCTGCCCTCAGGCCTGAGCCTGGGCCTAGACCGTGACACTGGCTCTCCGAAGCAGGTAAGTTTTGTTTTTTTTTTACATTTTTTGGGGTCTCATTCAAGGCCCCTGTGTTAGGTCTGGGCTTCTGCCGAGACCCTGTTTTCACACTTCGGTCCAGACCATGTGGTTCATGTGTCTGGCCATGGCTTTGGGCCTAGGATTAGGCCAAGGCCCCAGCATCACAGTCTGCCCTAGTACAAGGTCCTTGATGTTGGTCTCGGCCTATTCCCTAGACGAGGCCTCTGCTTCGGGCCTGAGCTTAAGCCCAAGCCCAAGCCCAACTAGTTTTCATCAGTTTTCAATTGTTTTGGTTTGATAACAGAATGAAATGAAATAGGAAATTTCATCTAATTTCCTATTTCATTTCTCCCAAATGCCCATTCCTAGTAATCATGGCCTGTACATTTCACTACATTACAATGGAACACAGTCTGAAGTACATTTTTAAAAGGGTATCTAACTGCAGAAGTACATAAACTATAGATATTTTAGCCTACAGAAAATGAATTGGTCTTAAAACTTACATATATTCTATTTGACTATTGACTTGCTATGTGGCTAAACATTTGTATGGCTATTTAAGAAGTATTGAAAATTATGACCATCTGAATACTTAGGGCCGGATTTTATAAATTTGCGCGAGGGCGTACTTTTGTTCGCGCACCAGGCGCGAACAAAAGTATGCTGGATTTTATAAGATATGCGCATAGCCGCGCGTATCTTATAAAATCCAGGGTCTGCGCGCGCAAGGGGGTGCACATTTGTGCAACCTGCGCGCGCCAAGCCCAGCGCGCGTTGCCTGTTCCCTCCAAGGCCGCTCCAAATTGGAGCGGTCTCAGAGGAAACTTTCCTTCGCCCTCCCTTCCCCTACCTAACCCACCCCTCCAGCCCTATCTAAAGCCCCCCCCCTACCTTTGTTGCCAGATTTATGCCTGCTGAAAGGAGGCGTAAATCTGCGCGCGCCAGCGGCCCGCTGGCGCGCCATCACCCGACCCAGGGGCTGGTCCGGAGGCCTCGACCACGCCCCTGGGCCAGCGTCATGCCCCGGCCCTGCCCCGTACACGCCCCGTACATGCCCCGTACACGCCCCCTCCCCTCCCCTTTTACGAAACCCCGGGACTTACGCGATTCCTGGGTCTCTGCGCGCGCCGGCGGCCTATGCAAAATAGGCACGCCGGCGCGCACTGGGCATTTAAAATCCGGCCCACAATGTTTGTATATATAGTTCTGTCAAACTGCTGCTCTCTGCAGTTCACAGTTTCCATAAAATGATAGTGTGCTTTGTGCAGCAGCATACATAAATATAACATATATATTTAACCAGCCCATTCCCCCTACCTGCTGAGTCTTAGCCACATCATTGCAGCCTCTGGAGAAAGGCATGGTTTTGAGCTATAGGGAGCAAATTTTCCTGCGGGGTCCAAAGAATTTTAAAAATGTTGTTTATTTCAGGATCCCAGTAAAGCCTTTTCCTTCCTTTAGGCCCCACTGAAGAACAGGAAACTTCTCCTCCTTCATCAAACAACTCATTGAGATGGATGCTGATGGATGATGTATCAGTGGTTCCACTCCTTCTGACTGTTTTTTACTCTTTTAACTCATACCAGGGAGAGACACTTGTACTCTAATATCTCCACACAATATCTCTGATCTTTTCAGAACCAGATTCAGGTTCTAACATTTCAGAAATCCTCTTAATAACTCCCCTTATAACTTCATGGAGCCATCCTATATACCACTTTGAAAACCTTTCAGCTTTGGGAGAAGGACCAACCTTTCAATCACCATCTTCTTCACACTTCCCCCCCCCCCCCCCCCCCCCCCCCCCCACGCACCTTCCAGTACTGGAAGGATCCTAATGATAAAACATAGTGCAACTTATGTTACAGAGGAGGCATATCAATTTTTTAAAATAAACAAATATAGTCAAAGCTGACAGTAGCCACATATAGGTTGAGACAGAGTATGTAAATTAAAGGATTAAATAAATAGGTGGCTCAATAAATAGGTGGGCAATGAGAGGTAGGTGCATATAGCAGGTGTTCTTTCCATACCTACAGACTCTCTTGATTTGGTGAGGAGACTCCAGAATTCAAAAGAAATTGCCACATCTCCAGGCCAACATCCAAAACCTCTAGGTGCTGCAGCGGATGCAGGCCTCAGAATTCAAAAGTTGCCTGACCACATGCGGAGTGGAGGAGGAAGAGGAGTGACAAACTCAGGCCTATGTGGTCAAAAGAAGAAGAAGCATCAGCCACTGCATGGGGGAAGGAGAAACAGGAGCAGCCTGGGCACAGCATGATGGAAGGAAACTGGAAAAGAACTGTTGGCTCCCTCACGAAGGAAGAAGAAACAATGTCCATGGGGTGGAAGGTGCAACAGATTTTGGTTTCTGGCATACAGAATCAGCTGGTCCCTATAAAGGTTGCATGTTAGCAGAATGTCTACTATGTACGTACATTTTAAAACTGAAACACACATGTAGAATTTCCTACCACACTTGCAAAATGCTCCAAGGAATGGCTCTTTACTCTTTGGCTCAGAGGATGCATGAGCAGTAAGTTTCTGTATGGTTTTAGGTTAATGAAAATCCACTTATGAAGACTCAGCAAATCCATCCCTGTTAACTGCTTCCTTACTCTGCAGAGATCCTGACCAACCCTTTGAAAATGCACCCAATTATATTTTCCAAAATGTCTTTTTACTTTGTGTTATACTGATGCACAGATGTTTTAGAAAATTCTAGGCTTCTCTGTTTCTTTGCTTGTTATGATTAACTTTCTTAGGCTGATATCAACTTTACATAAATAAGATATAAAGCGATACCTCATCAGGACAACCAGATAAAAGGCTTTACAACCTGCAAGGAACCCAAGTTGTCCAGGACCTATTAGATGTCTAGTACTCTATGCTACTAGGTGTCTACAAAGAAGCCACAGGAGAACCCTGCTCTTCACAGCTGTCTACAGATTTCAACTGAAACCTGAAATAAATTTAGTGGTCTGTGGTGTGTTTCAGGGAAACAAATCAATTACAGTGAACACTCAATGAGAAACACTCCTGTACCTTCTTCCCTTCGCTCTCACCTTAGAATTGCAGGAGCTTCTGAGAAGAGTCAAAACATCCATCTTATGTGACATACAGGCTTAACTTCCAACCATCCCCTTGCCACCCCACTTTCCAAGATGAGTCTACTTTGGCAATGCAAACCACAGATTGGGCCAAGAAGGAAATGTAGAGTTCCCTTGAAATTATATCAGCTGCTGGCACGCGCAGGTTATAAAATTGGATGGCGGGCGCGCATGCATGCTGGATTTTACAATCTGCGCACATGTGCGGGAGGAGCGCACGGGGGTTGTGTGTGAATTTTCGCTAACCTTGCTTGGCAACGCAATCGAGCCTCCACCATTTTCCTCCCAGGCCTCGACAATTAAGAAGCAGACTGAGAGGGAACTTCCCTACCCCTACCTAAACTCCTTCTCTCTTCCCCTCTCCTCCCCACCCCCTAAACCCTTCCTATCAACTTTCATTTTTTTAAATTGTTTTATTACTTACTGCTCCCCTAGAGCAGAAGTGGTTTGTGTGCACCAGCCGGCTCCCAGTACACACTTTCCCAGGACAGCGGCTAATGGCCGTTGTCCCGGCCGGCCTCAGTCCTGCACCGCTCATCACCATCCACACCACGCCCCTCCAGCCCGCCCCTTTTTTAGGTCCCAGCATTTGTGTAAGTCTCGATTTTTACTCGTGCGGCCGTTTGAAAATTCAGCCTATTGTTTCTAAAGGTAGGCTTCCTGGTAGGTCCTATATCTGCTAATGAAGTCCAGGTTTTACCACAATATATGTGAAGACCGATTGTGATTTCTATTAGAAAAACACAGATTTCAGGGGCCCATGCATAGAATGAGAGTAAAACCAGGACTGGACCATTTTGACCAGCAGTAACTGACCAATTGAAAACCTTATCTGTAGTACATAGGGTATGTTTATGGCAGAGAAAAAATATACATCTTTAATTTAAAAATTATTTGAGGATTTTCCTCTATTATGGAACTTAACAAATTAGAGAATGTAATTCTTTCCTTGGGCATATTTCAATTGTGTATTAAATCTATGAAGGTGCCCAAAACACCAGATCAACCACCTGGTTAGATCAGAATGAAGTGAGATAAACATAGTCAGGAAGCTGAAGTGATATTTCAAGCTGCATTTTAGGTATGTAGACTTCAGTGATTTTTAGGATACTACACATGTTTCTCAGGTAGAAAGTATTACAAATTCTAGATATGACTGGCAAAGGTGAGACAAAGTTGTACGCCTGTGAAATTAGATTGCCACCGATAAAATCATTGCAGACATATTTTCTTTTCATGGCACAGCTCCTGCATTATGTAAAGAAGGTGCGTTTCAAGAACACCATGGGCCGGGAGGTTTTCTTTGATCAAAATGGAAACCCGCCAGCTTCTTATGACATTCTTAACTGGCAACTGTCTTCGAGTGGTTACTTTGATTATATAAAGATCGGCCACTATGACTCTGGAGCAGCAGGTGGCCAGGACATCAAAATCAACACCAGCGCCATCATGTGGACTGAAAACTATACACAGGTTAGATGACTCTCCACCTACCCTTCCCTCCCTCTCATCTCCATAGAGAACTGATTGATAAGATACTGAGTAATAGTGATGGGATGAACCTTCTTTGACATGACTGAAATCCAATTTTGGATACATTTATATTTGACTTGGATAAACTTGAAGAAAGTCATCTTCACTTTGCTTTGAATCCAATTCCTATTGATTTATCAGTAATTAGAAGCTGTCTGGGATCTTTAGCTCTTTAGTCAGCACCCCAGAATCCAGGGTTCACCAGTCTGTATCTTGGGAAGACTTCTATGGGAAGAGATAGCAAAAGTCAGTACTAATTTTTACGTATTTATTTAGTTTCCACCATTCGTGACACTTCAAAGTGAATTACATTCCAGTACTGTAGTTATTTCATTATCCTAGAGGGCTTGCAAACTAAGGGGGCCATTTACTAAACTACGGTATTGTTCATGGAGGGGATAACACCGCTGGAGTCAAAAAGCAGCAGAACTCAGCATTACTGCTAAGTAAATTCCACGGTATTTTTCCAGCTGTAAAATACCACCAGGAGAAATACTGCTGCATTACTTGTGCCCACAGTTTCACACCATGGCAACTTTGGGGCTGACATGTCTTAAAGGTGCCAACTAACACCCTCTTAGGTGTGGAAAAAGACTCTGTCGGTCTCTATAGACCCTCCTGACCTCCCCCACTCTTCCAGTGTGTTGCTTGCTTGTAATAATGCAACTTCCCAATCCATGTTCTTACCCCTACTTTCCCAATCCATGTTCTTACCCCTACTTTCTGTTTCCACTAAATCTGCTAGTGGAATATTCAGGTCATCTTCCAACCTCTCAGTAAAGAAATATTTTGCATTTTGCCTCTGAAACTTCCTCCCTCAAACATCATTTCATGACCCCCCTGTTCTTGCAACTTTATTTCTATGAAATGTTTTACCATTCTGTACTATTGAATCCTGTCAAATATCACTTCCCCTCTCTCCTCCAGCATTCTCATTTTGCGTGTCTTAAGTCTCTCTTTGAATAGTTTCTGTTTCAGGCTTTGTATCATTGTAGTAGCCCTTATCTCAACTACTTCCATCCCCTCAGTTTCCTAATGGAAGAACGGTCTCCAATGATCAACAGAATATTCAGGATGGGGTCTCACTAATGACCGATGCATGGGCAATATGACCTCCTTTCTCCTGCTGATAATACCTCTGCTTATGCAACTCAGCATGCAATTAACTTTCCCTGTCATTTTATAACATCGACTGGTTACCTTTTAGCCAGTGCAGATGATTACAAATACATCAATCCCCTTTTTAACAGTTTTCAGGTTTTGTACTCAAATGTATATTATAATCTTTATTCCCCCTTCTTATTTCCTACTCCAAGTTTACACATCCTTGTTATAATGTAACTTTATTCTCCTTCAAATTGTCTACTGTTTTGGTTGGTTATAGTTTCTACTTGTTCGATGTAAACCGATTTGATTTGTATAAAGAAATTCAGTATATAAAAGCCTTCAATAAATAAATAAATAAATAAATAAAATGATATGTAATTTGTTGATTTTTGTGCTTCAAATGCATGATTTTACAATTTTTAACATCCATTTCAGACCATTCTTTCAGTCTTCCTTTTTTTCACCTCTTCCAGTCTGTCCTCTGTTGTCTGAAATAGAGAACTTCTTGATTAATTATTAATTGATAAATGTGCTCTGTCTCCCTCCACACTTCTCTCCATTAAGGCTCCTGTCTCTGTCTGCAGTGAGAGCTGTGGTCCTGGGTTCCGGAAGGCCATTCTGGAAGGGCAACCTGCCTGCTGCTTTGACTGCGTCCCCTGCTCTGAAGATGAGTTTAGTAACATAACAGGCGAGTGCTATGAATTCCACTCAGTAGTGACCACATTTGTAGGATGGAGGGTTGGTATTAGAGGGTACATTGGTTCTGTCTAGGTCAGTTGATGGACCACAGAATTACAGGCTAATGCATTTTCAAGTCCATTCAGATGTTTATAGACAGACATGTTCCAGTATACATACAATTTTTAAAAGCACATTTCTCAGTGAAGAATTATTTTGTACTGTATGCACTTATTTGAAAAAAAAATGTATATACACAATCCAAAACTTTCGGTGGGGTACAACAAAAATACATAATAAAAAGAAGATATCTACCAATAGATATCAGTATATGAATAGTGTGCTTCACATACCCAACACTGGCCTTAGTCAAACTTAGTTAAAGCACCCCAAAGGAAAAAGGAAAATCACAGCCAGTCATGTGATTCCTTAGTTGCTAATTGGAAATTAATCTATTTTCATGGCCAAAAGCTTCCATAAACAGGCTAATAGATTTAATTTACCAAAATGATAGGCACAAAAAGATGGGAAAAGGTAAAGCCTCTCTAAAGGTGAATGATACTCACATTCTAATTTCTATTAATATAATGATTTTTCCTCATCAAAGCCATGAATGGAATTGCTTCTTCCTCCAGATGCCACAGAGTGCAAGAAGTGCCCCAGTGACCAATGGCCCACCAAGAGAAAAGATGGATGCCGTAAGAAGTCCATCGAATTTCTGTCCTATCAAGAACCCTTGGGCATGGTTCTGGCAGTTATCTCAGTGCTTAGTGCCCTAATGCCATCCACTATCCTTGTTGTCTTCTTCCAGAGCCGCCACACCCCAGTTGTGAAAGCAAACAACCGTGAACTCAGCTACCTCCTGTTATTAGCCCTTATCCTGTGCTTTGGGTGCTCATTAGTGTTCATAGGCCATCCCACAACACTGACCTGCATGGTGCGTCAGATGGCATTTGGCATTGTGTTCATCATCTGTATCTCTTGCCTGCTGGCCAAGACCATCATGGTGGTCATAGCCTTCAAGGCCACCAAACCAAACAGCAACCTAAGGTCATGGGTGGGACCACGACTACCCAGTGCCCTGGTATTAGCCTGCAGCCTGGTCCAGGTCCTCATCTGTGTCACTTGGCTGATAGTGGCTCCCCCATTTCCCCAAATGAACATGAAATCCCAGATGGGGAAGATAATCCTTGAATGCAATGAAGGGTCATTGACTGCATTCTGGTGCATGCTGGGATACATGGGCTTGTTGTCTACTATCAGCTTCATTGTAGCGTTTTTAGCTAGAAAGTTGCCCGACAGCTTTAATGAGGCTAAGTTCATCACCTTCAGCATGCTTATATTCATTGCTGTCTGGCTCTCTTTCATTCCTGCTTTTCTAAGCACAACAGGGAAATACACAGTGGCTGTGGAAATATTTGCTATTCTGTCCTCCAGTGCTGGCTTGTTGGGTTGTATATTCTTCCCCAAATGTTATATCATCCTAATCAGACCAGACATGAACACCAAGGAATTCCTAATGGGGAAAGCCACAGGGAGCCTCAAGAAAACAAAGTAATTGCATTGTAACATATTGGTTAATAAATATCATATTTTGTATGATGTAATATTGTTTTCTGAAAATATTTTTTCTTGAAGCAGCTGTCTTAATAAATAAAAAAAGAACATGGTTGACATTTGATCTAAAAAATACTTCTCCTCTTAAGTTGAACATTAGAACCTGGAAGTAACATTGGTAAGTCATCACATGAGCATCTCAGCCAATTTGGTGTTACCAGAGATTGCCACAGCACACTCAACCGACAATTTCAATGTGTTATCCACTATGACGCCTAGATCTCTTTCTTGGGTTGTAGCACCTAATGTGGAACCAAATATTGTGTAACTATAGTATGGATTATTTTTCCCTATATGCATCACCTTGCACTTATCCACATTAAATTTCATCTGCCATTTTGATGCCCAGTTTTCCAGTCTCATAAGGTCTTCCTGTAATTTATCACAATCTGCTTGTGATTTAACTACTCTGAACAATTTTGTATCATCTGCAAATTTGATTATCTCACTCGTCGTATTTCTTTCCAGATCATTTATAAATATATTGAAAATTAAGGGTCCCAATACAGATCCCTGCCCACTTCCTTCCACTGAGAAAATTGTCCATTTTATCCTACTTTCTGTTTCCTGTCTTTTAGCCAGTTTGCAATCCACAAAAGGACATCGCCACTATCCCTAATAATTTTAAACCCAGCAACACTAGCTGCTTTAACCACATCCTCTGGCAACAAACTCCAGAGCTTGATTGTGCAGTGAGAGAAAAATATTTCTCTCCAATTTGTTTTAAATGTGCTACTTGCTAACTTCTTGGAATGTCCTCTAGTCCTTATATTATCCTAAAGAGTAAATAACCATTTCACATTTACCTTTTCAAGTTCTTTCATCATTTTGTAGACCTGTATCATATCCCCCCTCAGTTGTATCTTCTCCAAGCTGAACAACCCAAACCTCTTTAGCCTTTCCTCATAGGAAAACCATTCCATCCCCTTTATCATTTTAGTCGCCCTTCTCTGTACTTTCTCCTGTGCAACTATATCTTTTAGGAGATGCAGTGACCAGAACTGCACACAGTATTCAAGATGCAGTCTAACCATTGATCCATACAGAGGCATTATGACATCCTACATTTTATTTGTCATTCCCTTCCTGATAATTCCTAATCTTCTGTTTGCTTTTTTGACCACTACAGCACACTGATCCAATGATTTCAATGTAATATCAACTATGAAGCCCAGATCATTTCCTGGGTGGTAACTCCTGAAATGGAACCTAACATAATTTAGCTACATCATGCATTATGTTTCCCTATATATATCAACTTGCACTTGTCCATATTGCATTTCATCTGCCATTTGGATGCCCAATCTTCGTCTTGCAAGGTTCTCCTGCAATTTATCACAATCCACTTATGATTTAACAACTCTGAATAATTTTGTGCCATCTGCAAATTTAATCACCTCACTTGTCATTCCTCCTTACGGATCATTTATAAATATATTAAAAAGCAGTAAGTTTTTGCTTGGGACATTATCTTTTTCAAAAGTATTGGGGCAAAGTTAACTATTTTGGAATATTATTTAGTGTGTTTGTGTGTTTATGCTTTTAATAGTCAATAAGGCAGCGAATAAAAATGTTAGACTGTATTTTTAAATGGTCAGTCAGTAAGGCAGCTAGTAAGCAGTAGTTACTGTGTTTATTTTTAAAAGTCTGTAAGGCAACTAATAAGGAGAACTGAGGGTTTGTTTTAAAAAAAAAAAGTTGGCAGAAGCTAGAACTAAGCTAGGAGCAGTGTATACCTAAGTAAAAAGGTTGAAAAGTTCAGTTCAGTTACTCACCTTGGAAAGGTGTTGAGGTAGTGTGATTTGATTTGATTAGGTACCAACATTTGATAATCAAGAGAGCAGTGAGTCACTCTGGCTGACTAACTGAAGTGTTAAGGTTGTGTGTTTAATTTGAATAGGTACCATTGTTTGTTAATCAGAACAGCAGTGAGTCACTCAGGACAACTAACTGTAGTGTGATTTGAATAGGTACCATTGTTTGTTAAACAGAACAGCAGTGAGTCACTCAGGAAAACTAACTGTTGTGTAAATCTCCAAAGGGATTGTTTTGCATTAATTTAACTTAGAAGCACATTATATATTTCAAGGGAAGAGCTCAGTAACCCACATTCCAGTGGTAGCACTGAGAGGAGAGGCTCACCTTGCTGGTGGCTGAAAGGAATCAGTAAGTTTTTGCTTGGGACATTGTCTTTTTCAAAAGTAATGGGGCAAAGTTAACTATTTGGGAATATTATTTAGTGTGTTTGTGCTTTTAATAGTCAGTAAGGCAGTGAATAAACAAGTTAGACTGTTTGTATTTATAAATGGTCAGTCAGTAAGGCAGCTAGTAAGCAGTAGTTAGTGTGTTTATTTTTAAAATCTGTAAGGCAACTAGTAAGCAGAACTGAGTGTTTGTATTTAAAAAAAAAAGTTGGCATAAGCTAGAAATAAGCTAGGAGCAGTGTATACCTAAGTAAAAAGGTTGAAAATTTCAGTTCAGTTACTCACCTTGGAAAGGTGTTGAGGTAGTGTGATTTGGTTTGATTAGGTACCAACATGTGATAATCAAGAGAGCAGTGAGTCACTCTGGCTGACTAACTGAAGTTAGACTGTTTATATTTCCCAAATCTCCCAACCCTCCCACCCCTTTCCCACCCACCCCAGCTCATCCTTTAATTTATAGGCAGGTGCCACATTCACAAAAAAACCAAAACAATTTTATTGAGAGTTTGATCAGTCCCTTGTAGGCCACTACCAGACATATAGGGCCAGATTTTCAAAGGGGTACACACTTAAGATACATGCGTACCCCCCGAAACCCAGCCCAAAGTTCCCCCTGCATGCACCGAGCCTATGTTGAGTAGTACGTCCCGGGACTTTCCTGGGGGTGTGTGTCGGGGGGCGTGTCACAGCGGCGCATCGTTTAGGGGCAGGGCCCTGGGCGTGGTTCCGGCCCGGGGGCATTTCGGGGTCATAGCTGAGGCCTCGGAAATGGCTCCTGGGCCTGGGAATCTCGCGCCGGTGGCCGGACCGGTGCACGCAAGTTAAGCCTGCCTCAGGCAGGTGGAACTTTGCAAATAAGGTAAGGGGGGGGTTTAGGTAGGGCTGGGGGGGTGGGTTAGTTAGGGGAAGGGAGGGGAAGGTGCAGGGGAGTGGAGGGAACAGAGGCAGGCTGCGCGGCTCGGTGCACGCAGGCTGACGATTTTCCACAGCCTTGCGGGCACCGATCCTGGATTTGTAATTTGTAAAATCTACCCCTTAGTGAATTCACTAATACACTTAAAGGACATTAAAGGACATTAATTAAACACATTCCTACTCCCATAGCAACCTAAAACGTAACTAGGAACTGAACAAAATTGAGATGAAGGCAGCAGTCCAGCAGCAAGAGAGGGGCTTCCCAGTCTTTTGTATCAAGTGTCACACGGAAAAGAGACCACATATCACCAATCCTCAAAGACCTGCACTGGCTGCCAATTCACTACAGAATCATATATAAGTCCATAACCACTATTTACAAAGCTATACATCAACACTCTCAGCTCAACCTTCAAATCCCTCTCAAAAAATTCACGTCCAAAAGACCAATCAGAGAATCCTATAAAGAAACCCTACAAGTACCACTCGCCAAATCCATGAGGCACATAACAGCCAGAGACAGGGCTTTCTCCACTGCAGGACCAACACTGTGGAATTCCATCCCACCAGATTTGTGTCAGGAACCCTGCCTGCCTACATTTAGGAAAAGACTTAAAACGTGGCTATTCAGGAAAGCCTTTCCTAAACTAAACTGAACATATTCCATTATTACCCATTCGCTTAGACTTTGCCTTAATCATGGTAATTAATATCCCTACCTCATAAGGGCAATTCATCAATGCTATAAGCACGCTGACTGGCATATATGCTCTATATATTTAATCCCCTGCTTCTTTTCTCTGATCCAAGTTATATTACTCCCTTGTTTTATTGTAACTGCATTCCTTAGCCTTCTCTTGTTTAATTTTTTTACTACTATTATTATTATTATTATTTTATTACTTAGATCAATGTTATTTTACCTTTTTTGTTCCCTATCCACTTGTTAATTGTAAACCGACATGATGCGATATCTATCGCGAATGCCGGTATAGAAAAAATTAAAATAAAATAAAACATGTATGACTTTTTACCCACCCGTGAGAAAATGTACATGTGCATGCGATGCAAAGAGCTCCTGGCTCTCAGAGAACGAGTCTGATCTCTGGAGGCTAAAGTGGCAGACCTGGAAGAGCTGAGGCAGACAGAGAGGTATATAGATGAGACCTTCAGGGACATAGTAGCCAAGTCCCAACTTCAGACTGGCAGCCCTGGTGCTGCCTTGGAGGAAGAAGGTCTCATGATTGGAGACCATCAACCGGGTGCAGCAGGAAAGGATCCTGTAGCAAGGACCTGCTCTCCAGGTGATGCATTGTCCTTTCACAGTGAGGATATCTCCCTAAGGCCTACTGCCCAAGAGGGAAGGGTTAGGTCAGCCGTCATAGTTGGTGATTTGATTATTAGGAATGTAGATAGCTGGGTGGTTGGTGGGCATGAGGATCGCCTGGTAACATGCCTACCTGGTGCGAAGGTGGCGGGCCTCACGCGTCATCTAGATAGGATTTTAGACAGTGCTGGGGAGGAGCCGGCTGTCATGGTACATGTGGGCACCAACGACATAGGAAAATGTGGGAGGGAGGTTCTGGAAGCCAAATTTAGGCTCTTAGGGAGAAAGCTTAAATCCAGAACCTCCAGGGTAGCATTCTCTGAAATGCTCCCTGTTCCACGTGCAGGTCACCAGAGGCAGGCAGAGCTCTGGAGTCTCAAAGTGTGGATGAGACGATGATGCAAGGAAGATGGATTCAGTTTTGGTAGGAACTGGGGAACCTTTTGGGGAAGGGGGAGTCTCTTCCAAAGGGATGGGCTCCACCTTAACCAGGGTGGAACCAGACTGCTGGCACTAACTTTTAAAAAGGAGATAGAGCAGCTTTTAAACAAGAACAAAGGGGAAAGCCGACAGTCGCTCAGCAGCGCATGGTTCAGAAGGAGGTATCTTCAAAGGATACTAATGATGCATTAGAATTAGGGCATCCTGACAGTGAGGTTCCAATAATATGAAAAGTAGTTCAAGTGCCTGTAACTAAAAAGTCACCTGAGCTAAAAAATTCTAACTTAGCCCTATCAATTAAAAAGCAGAATGAAAGTACAAACAAAAAATAAACTTTGAATTGTTTGTATGCTAATGCCAGAAGTCTAAGACGTAAGATAGGATAATTAGAATGTACAGCAGTGAATGATGACAGACTTAATTGGCATCTCAGATGGTGGAAGGAGGACAACCAATGGGACAGTGCTATACCGGGGTACAAATTATATCACAATGATAGAGAGGAGCACTCAGGAAGTGTTGTCGCGCTTTATGTCCATAAGAACATAAGAAATTGCCATGCTGGGTTAGACCAAGGGTCCATCTGTTATGGTTATGAGGTGTTGGAGTGGATTCTTGGGTACTGCGGTGATGGCCACTCCCACGGGGAGGAGCCCCATGAGGAACCGCAGTACTAGGCTAGACTCTATACTCGCAGACACAGAGAAATTGTATTTATTGTACAGCTCGATGAAACTGCCCGGGGAGCGGGCAGCAGTCGAGGTAACCCAGTGAAGTAGTCAGGGGTTCTCAGCAGAGGAGACCAGTCTCACACTTGAGTAGGTGATAGGCAGCGCGGCGTAGCAGGGACAGGTCCTGGATATAGACACAGAGCGCTGAAGCTGAAGATGAGACAGACTGAAAAGGTTAGTACTCACTGAAGCAGAAGCTGTATAGTTGAAGGTCCTGGCAGGCAGAAGTTGTTCAATGGCAGGCACCAGATTAGGGAGAGCAGGCCCTCGAGAAGCAAGTACCCTGTATCCCAAGAAAGGTACCTGAAATAGAGGAGAAGGACCCCCGAGGAGCGGGTACCCAAGTTAGTGAAGAAATACCCCGAAGGGCAGAGAGAGCTTCCTGCGGTGGCTGGGAAACGGCAGAGCAGCTTAGACCGGAGGCAATCCAATCCTTGCTAACTCAGTTTGTTAGCAAACGAAGGGCAGGCTAAATACCCGGATGTGATGATGTCACTTGGAGGGGACGCCCCCGAGGTTCCCGCCATGACATGGATATAGACGTGGCTGGCGTGCGCGCGCACACCCTAGGAGGCCCTCAGGAAAATCATGGCAAACAGCGTCACGTTGCCGATCTGGGGACACCAGAGAGAGCGGCATCAAGACGCGGCAGCAGCCATCTTCCCAAGGCTTGAGAAGAGAGAAGGAAGAAAGGTGAGGCACAGAGTTCGAAGCCGTCTGAGTCCGACGGACGCAATAGTACCCCCCTTCAAAGGGCCCCCTCCAGACCCCCTACCTGATCTAGGTTTTTGAGGATGCGATTGATGAAATTGACAAAGCATCTCTTTGTCCATGATATTAGCCAATGGTTCCCAAGAGTTTTCTTCTGGTCCGTATCCCTCCCATGACAGGAGGTATTCTCAAACTCTGCCTCTCTTTCTTACATCAAGGATGGCATCAACCTTATATTTGATGTCTTCTTCTGCATCAACTGGGGTAGGTTCAGGTGTCTTGGTGGAAAACTCGCTAAGAACAAGCGGTTTCAGCTGAGAAACATGGAATGCATTGTGAATCCGCATAACTGGAGGGAATCTCAGACTATAGGTAAGAGAGTCCAACCGTCGGAGAATAGGAAAGGGTCCAACAAAGCGTGGAGCAAATCGAGCAGATGGAAGCTTAAGTCTCAGATGTTTAGTAAAAAGCCAAACTTTATCTCCAGGCTGGAATTCAGGAACCTTGCTTTGGTGAGCATCATAGCCTTTCTTTGCTTTTTGTCCTGCTTTTTGGAGCATCTCTTTAGTCTTTCTCCAGAGCTGCTGTATATTTTTGGCAGTAGATTGAGCTGCCGGGGACGACACAGAAAGTGGAAGTGGTAAAGGTGGTAAAGGTTGTCATTCGTAGACCACTTCAAATGGAGTAGATCCAGTAGATGACGCTGGATGTGAATTGATGGCGAATTCAGCCCAGGGCAACAGTTCAGCCCAATCATTCTGTCATGAACTGACATAGGCGCGTAGGAACTGTTTGAGAGTTCTATTTATTCTCTCAGTTTGGCTATTCGACTGAAGATGATATGCAGAGGTGAAGTCAAGTGTGATGTCAAATTTCTTACACAAGGCTTTCCAGAACATTTCTGTAAATTGAGCTCCTCTGTCAGAAACAATATGTTTAGGAATGCCATGTAGGCGAAAGATGTGACTGATGAATAACTTAGCAAGTTCCATGGCTGATGGCAAGCCAGGGAGAGCCATGAAGTGAGCCATCTTCAAAAATCGGTTCACTGTATCCCATTGGTTCTGTTACCTCTGGAAAGTGGCAGGTCCATCACAAAATCTGTTACAATATGGGTCCAGGGCTTATCCGGTGCTGGCAAGGGTTGAAGCAGGCCCCAAGGACGTCCGGGTGGAGGTTTCTGTCTGGCACAATTGGAACAGGAGGCTACGTAAGCTAGAGTGTCTTCTTTCATGGTGGGCCACCAATAATACTTTTGTAGCTTGGCCAGTGTTCACCAAGACCAGGGTGTCTGGCCAGTTTCAAATCATGAGCCCATCTTAGCAATTTCTTTCTTAGATTTCAGGGTACAATGGTCTTGCCCGGGGGTACCAGATGTTTAGCTGTGAGAATCACTCTCTTCGGGTCAATAATATGCTGGGGTTCATCAGGTACGTCCTCTGAGAGGAAAGAGCGAGATAATGCATCTGCTCTGCCATTCTTGTCACCAGGGTGATATTTCAGCAAAAGGTCAAATCTGTTGAATAACAGGGACCACCTTGCCTGTCTATGGTTGAGGCACTGAGCATGACGGAGGTACTCCAGATTTTTGTGATCAGTGTAAACAGTAATCTGATGTGTGTACCTTCAAGCCAGGGGCGCCATTCTTCAAATGCCATTTTTATTGCCAACAGTTCTTTAGCCCCAATACCATAGTTCTTCTCCACTGGCGAGAAGCGTCGGGAAATGAATGGACAGGGGTGCAAGATCTTTGAATCACCAGTCTGGCTTAGCACGGCCCCCTACACCTACATTAGAGGCATTGACTTCCACAATGAAGGGTCGAGTAAGGTCCGGATGGCAGAGACATGGTTTGCTTTGAAAGGCATCTTTTAAGAACATAAGAACATAAGAAAATGCCTTACTGGGTCAGACCAAGGGTCCATCAAGCCCAGCATCCTGTTTCCAACAGTGGCCAATCCAGGCCATAAGAACCTGGCAAGTACCCAAAAACTAAGTCTATTCCATGTTACCATTGCTAATGGCAGTGGCTATTCTCTACGTGAACTTAATAGCAGGTAATGGACTTCTCCTCCAAGAACTTATCCAATCCTTTTTTAAACACCGCTATACTAACTGCACTAACCACATCCTCTGGCAACAAATTCCAGAGTTTAATTGTGCGTTGAGTAAAAAAGAACTTTCTCCGATTATTTTTAAATGTGCCCAATGCTAACTTCATATCCCCCCTCAGACGACTCTTCTCCAAGCTGAAAAGTCCTAACCTCTTTAGTCTTTCCTCATAGGGGAGCTGTTCCATTCCCCTTATCATTTTGGTAGCCCTTCTCTGTACCTTCTCCATCGCAATTATATCTTTTTTGAGATGCGGCGACCAGAATTGTACACAGTATTCAAGGTGCGGTCTCACCATGGAGCGATACAGAGGCATTATGACATTTTCCGTTTTATTCACCATTCCATTTCTAATAATTCCCAACATTCTGTTTTTTTTTTTGACTGCGGCAGCACACTGAACCGACGATTTCAATGTGTTATCCACTATGACACCTAGATCTCTTTCTTGGGTAGTAGCACCTAATATGGAACCCAACATTGTGTAATTATAGCATGGGTTATTTTTCCCTATATACATCACCTTGCACTTATCCACATTAAATTTCATCTGTCATTTGGATGCCCAATTTTCCAGACTCACAAGGTCTTCCTGCAATTTATCACAATCTGCTTGTGATTTAACTACCCTGAACAATTTTGTGTCATCTGCAAATTTGATTATCTCACTCGTCGTATTTCTTTCCAGATCATTTATAAATCTAGTCTTGAGCATCGGTATAGTAAAAGAAATTAAATAAATAAATAAATAAATAAATAAATATATTGAAAAGTAAGGGTCCCAATACAGATCCTTGAGGCACTCCACTGTCCACTCTCTTCCACTGAGAAAATTGTCCATTTAATCCTACTCTCTGTTTCCTGTCTTTTAGCCAGTTTGCAATCCACGAAAGGACATCGCCACCTATCCCATGACTTTTTACTTTTCCTAGAAGCCTCTCATGAGGAACTTTGTCAAACTCCTTCTGAAAATCCAAGTATACTACATCTACCGTGTTTATTAACTCCTTCAAAAAAAGTGTGTTAACTTCTGGAACACAGTCACAGCTTCCATAGACCAAGTAGCAGCGTTGGCTCCCTTCTTAGTCATTGCTGTTAATGGAACAGTCAATGAAGAGTAATTTTTAATAAAGGTCCGGTAGTAATTGGTAAATCCCAAAAATAATCTTAGAGCTTTTAGGCCCTTGGGTTGTGGCCATTTTTTAATATTCTCAAGCTTCTGAGGGTCCATTTGGAAACCATTGTTTGAGACCATGTAACCTAAGAAGGGCACAGATTCTTTATAAAATTCACATTTAGACAATTTGGCGTACAAGCGGTTCTCGCAAAGTCTCTGCAGAATTCTTTTGACATCTTCCTGATGGGATTGCAGGTCCTGAGAAAATATCAAGATGTCTAAGTAGACAATGACATATTGGTAGAGTAAATCACGCAGAATATCGTTCATCATGTTTTGGATGACAGCCAGGGTGTTACACAAGCCGAAGGGTATCATCAGGTATTCAAAGTGTCCATCCCAGGTATTAAAAGCCATCTTCCATTCTTCGCCAGCACGAATGCGAACTAAATTATAAGCTCCTTTGAGGTCAAGCTTGGAGAATATCTTGGCTCCCTATAACCTATCAAATAGCTCTGAGATGAGTGGTAAAGGGTAGTGGTCCTTTATGGTGAACTCATTCAGACCTCTGTAGTCAATGCACGGACGTAACGTTCCATCCTTTTTCCCCACGAAGAAAAATTCTGCGCCAGCAGGACACTTAGAAGGTCTTATGAAGCCTTTCTGGAGATTCTCCTGGATGTATTCCGACATCGCCTTATTCTCTACTACTTCCTTTGGTGGTTCTGTATTTGGCTTCAAATTAATTGTGCAGTCGTATGATATGTGTGGAGGTAACACATTAGCAGCTTCTTTTGAGAATGCATCTTGGTAAGATGCATATTGAGGCGGCAACCCAGGCAACAACGGGGTAGTTGGCATGCATGGTATTGGTGAGACTTCCATTAAGTATTTGCCATGACAATCTGGACCCCAACGTGAAAGCTCCAAAGTGGTCCAGTTGAATTGTGGCATGTGTTCCTGCAGCCACGGTAGCCCAAGTACCAAACGGTGCATGGCCTTCTCTAGCACAAAGAAGGAAATAATCTCTGTATGAAGAACACCGGAACGCAAGCTCACTGGTTCTGTAAGCAGAGTTACTTCACCCAGTAAGGGCTCTCCATGAATAGAGGACAATAGTAATGGAGACGTCATAGTAGTGGTAGGGATCCACTAGATGTTTCAAAATGAAATTTCCCCCTGCCCCAGAGTCTACTAAGGCAAGGGTCTGATATTCCAAAGGCCCGCAGATTAAAAATACTGGAAGAGAGAGTGGAGGAGAGGATGCAGTTAGACCTAAGACGAGTCTTCCCACAGGACTTAGGTCTGCCAGTTTCCCGGACATATGGGGCATGTTTGTACAGCATGGCCAGCTTGTCCACAATACATGCACAGTCCCATCCTCTTTCAGAATTGTCTCTCTTTTGAAATCAAATGACTGCGGCCAAATTGCATTGGTTCTTCCTCACCAACAGAAGGCCCTGGGAGATTAGGCCTGGGTACAGACTTGACACAAATCTCTCCCTGGAGTGGTCTTCTGGGACTCTTGACCTCTTGGACTTTGTCACAAATTCAGCGATCAATCTTTGCTGCCAAATTCATAAGTTCCGCTAAGGTCTCGGGCATCTCACAAGTCACCAGTTAATCTTTCAACCGGGAGTTCAGACCTTCAAAAAATAGGGTTTTCAGGCACCTAGGATCCCAATGTAATTCAGAAGCCAACGTCTTGAATTCAATGGCGAAGTCTGGTAAAGATTTGTTACCTTGTTTTAGATGAACCAAAGCTGATCCTGCCATCGAGTACCAGGCAGGGTCATCAAATACTGTCTTAAACAGTTCAAGAAACCCAGCAAGATCATTCAGGATAGGGTCATTGCGCTCCCATAGCAGTGAGGTCCAAGCCAGAGCTCTTCCATCCAGATCCGAAAGGATATAGGTGGTCTTGGCATACACTGTAAGGAAATGGTTAGGTTGCAGAGAAAAGTGCATGCAACATTGATTAATAAATCCTCTACACTTCCAAATTTCACCCACGAAGCGTGTGGGAGAAGATTGAGGCACTGTAGACTTGACTTCTGACGGTATAATTTCTTTACCTGCGGCAGCCGGTGCATTCATCTGTGCATGTAACTGATTAAAGGCAGCAATCAAGTTGTCTAATAAATCCTGTATTTCGGAGATTCGCTGGGCCAGGCCCAGAAAGGCCTGCAAAGCGGTGAGCTGAGCCGAATCCATGGAGTTTATTTATTTAAATTCTTTTCTATACCGTCGCTAAGTTATATACTAGAGATGTGAATCGTGTCCTCGATCGTCTTAACGATCGATTTCGGCTGGGAGGGGGAGGGAATCGTATTGTTGCCGTTTGGGTGTGTAAACTATCGTGAAAAATCGTTAAAATCGTGAGCCGGCACACTAAAACCCCCCTAAAACCCACCCCGACCCTTTAAATTAAATCCCCCACCCTCCCGAACCCCCCCCCAAATGCTTTAAATTACCTGGGGATCCGGCGGTGGTCCAGAATGGCGGCGGTCCGGAACGGTCCCCTCAATAGAATCATGTTGTCTTCAGCCGGCGCCATTTTTCAAAATGGCCGCCGCAAAATGGCGGCGGCCATAGACAAAAAACGATTCGACGGAGGAGGTCGTTCCGGACCCCCGCTGGACTTTTGGCAAGTCTTGTGGGGGTCAGGAGGCCCCCCCCAAGCTGGCCAAAAGTTTCCTGGGAGTCCAGCGGGGTTCCGGGAGCGATTTCTTGCCGCGAATCGTTTTCGTACGGAAAATGGCGCCGGCAGGAGATCGACTGCAGGAGGTCGTTCAGCGGGGGTTCCGGACCACCGCTGAACGACCTCCTGCACTCGATCTCCTGCCGGCGCCATTTTCCGTACGAAAACGATTCGCGGCAAGAAATCGCTCCCGGAACCCCGCTGGACTCCCAGGAAACTTTTGGCCAGCTTGGGGGGGCCTCCTGACCCCCACAAGACTTGCCAAAAGTCCAGCGGGGGTCCAGAACGACCTCCTCCGTCGAATCGTTTTTGTCTATGGCCGCCGCCATTTTGCGGCGGCCATTTTGAAAAATGGCGCCAGCTGAAGACAACCCGATTCTATTGAGGGGGCCGTTCCGGACCGCCGCCGTTCTGGACCACCACCGGATCCCCAGGTAATTTAAAGCATTGGGGTGGGGGGGGTTCGGGAGGGTGGGGGATTTAATTTAAAGGGTCGGGGGTGGGTTTTATGGGGTTTTAGTGTGCCGGTTTTCCTGCCCTCCCCCTTCCCCCGATTTACGATTTTTTAACGATAAATCGGGGGAATTGGTATTGTATCGTGGCCCTAACGATTTTTTGACGATTTAAAATATATCGGACGATATTTTAAATCGTCAAAAAACGATTCACATCCCTATTATATACCATCGCAACGGTTTACATGCAGGCACATAAATTAGTGTAGGTGGATGCGTACTATAGTACATTCTAACAGGTGCCACAAAAGGTTCAGTTTCAATAAATTGTTAGACAATCAATTGTTTAGTGAAGTAGGTCATGACCAGGTGTACCTGTAAGGTACGGTTCATGGGTAAAAATCATATTTATAGTGTTTACAATTATGTTTATTGTGAGGTAGAGTTCATAGATTATTAAAATGCACATTCTTAGAATAGTGCTGTGTGCTGGTGTTCTTCTGCCTATTCCTGTATATTTTCATTCTCCAGTCTCTTTAAAAAATGCTTGTTTAAAAAGCCATGTTTTTAAACTTTTCTTAAAGGTTTTGAGATCTCTTTGCAATCTGATCTCTAGAGGCATTGTATTCCAAAGTGTGGGACCTGCTAAAGATAAGGCCATTTCTCTCACTAGACTTAGTTTTTGGGTACTTGCCAGGTTCTTATGGCCTGGATTGGCCACTGTTGGAAACAGGATGCTGGGCTTGATGGACCCTTGGTCTGACCCAGTATGGCATTTTCTTATGTTCTTATGGATTTTCAGAAGGCGTTTGACAAAGTTCCTCATGAGAGGCTTCTAGGAAAAGTAAAAAGTCATGGGATAGGTGGTGATGTCCTTTCATGGATTACAAACTGGCTAAAAGACAGGAAACAGAGAGTAGGATTAAATGGACAATTTTCTCAGTGGAAGGGAGTGGGCAGTGGAGTGCCTCAGGGATCTGTATTGGGACCCTTACTTTTCAATATATTTATAAATGATCTGGAAAGAAATACGACAAGTGAGATAATCAAATTTGAAGATGATACAAAATTGTTCAGAGTAGTTAAATCACAAGCAGATTGAGATAAATTGCAGGAAGACCTTGTGAGACTAGAAAATTGGGCATCCAAATGGCAGATGAAATTTAATGTGGATAAGTGCAAGGTGATGCATATAGGGAAAAATAACCCATGCTATAGTTACACAATGTTAGGTTCCATATTAGGAGCTACAACCCAAGAAAGATCTAGGTGTCATAGTGGATAACACATTGAAATCGTCGGTTCAGTGTGCTGCGGCAGTCAAAAAAGCAAACAGGACTGGAAGCCAATGATTAAAAACTGGGGATCTAAATAATGAATATTCTGTGATTGTAATAGTCACCTATCTGTTTTTTCTTTGTTATGTCATATATGATTTCTCCTTAATGAAATAGTAATTACTGCCCCACAATTTTTTTACATGGTTTTGAGATTTTGATGTTAGAAAGAGGAAGAGGAGTATGCTTGTTTTGTATACCTTTTTATTTCCTTTTCTTTATTAATGCTTTGGTTGTTAGATCTCCTGTCATATTCTCTGTTTCACACAAAGTGTATCTTTGTTTAAAATATTGAAAAATGATAAATAGAAAAAACAAAAGCAAACAGAATGTTGGGAATTATTAGAAAGGAAATGGTTAATAGAAGGGAAAATGTCATAATGCCTCTGTATCGCTCCATGGTGAGACCACACCTTGAATACTGTGTACAATTCTGGTCGCCGTATCTCAAAAATGATATAGTTGCGATGGGGAAGATACAGAGAAGGGCGACCAAAATAATAAAGGGGATGGAACAGCTCCCCTATGATGAAAGGCTAAAGAGGTTAGGACTTTTTAGCTTGGAGAAGAGATGGCTGAGGGGGGATATGATAGAGGTGTTTAAAATGGGTAAATGTGATTCAGTTATTTACTCTTTTGGATAATAGAAAGACTAGGGGGCACTCCATGAAGTTAGCATGTAGCACATTTAAAACTAATCATAGAAACATAGAAATGATCGCAGAAGAAGACCAAACGGCCCATCCAGTCTGCCCAGCAAGCTTCACACTTTTTTTTCTTCTCATACTTATCTGTTTCTCTTGGCTCTTGGTGACCTTTTGGTTCTATTTCCCTTCCACCCACACCATTAATGTAGAGAGTAGTATTGGAACTGCATCTAAGAGAAAGTTCTGCTTCACTCAAATCACAATTAAACTCTGGAATTTGTTGCCAGAGGATGTGGTTAGTGCAGTTAATGTAGCTGTGTTTAAAAAAGGATTGGATAAGTTTTTGAAGGAGAAGTCCATTACCTGCAATTAATTAAATTGACTTAGAAAATACCCATTGCCATTACTAGCAACAGTAGCATGGGATACACTTAGTTTTTGGGCACTTGCCAGGTTCTTATGGCCTGGATTGGCCACTGTTGGAAACAGGATGCTGGGCTTGATGGACCCTTGATCTGACCCAGTATGTTATGTTCTTATGTTCTTGTGTACCATTTGAAACAAGTAATTAATGCAGGTACTTGGACAAACAATATATGGCCTTCCGGCATACCAAAGTGTTAATCCACAGCAATATTTAGTGTTATCGCTGGGATTTAGTGGACCCTTGACCCGGACGTGTGGATGAAGAATGGAAGAAGAGAGGGTTCCGCAGTGAGAGATGGCCGGGAGGGGACACGGAGCAGGGAGACCAGACAGGAGCTTCACCACCGGAAGCTCATGGTCCCCCCGGGAGGAGCCCATGAGGACCCGGGCCACTGGGACTTAGGAGCGGTCTCCCGGAGCAAGCTTGAGCAGATGATGATAGTTCCAGGTCAGGGCTGTCAGCAGACGAGGGAGAACCGAAGACGTACCGGAATCAGAAACCAGAAGGACAGTCCAAAGGTCAGGAAGGCTGGATCAGGAGCGAAGGCAGGATCAGGAGTGGAAGCTGGATCAGGAACTTGGAAGCTGGATCAGGAACTCGGAACAAGGAACGACAAGGCAACTAATAACTCCGAGGAGTGAACCCTGTTGCAAGGCAAAGTCTTCAGTCAGATGCCGGGTTTAAATACCCTGCTGGCCTCTGACATCATCTTGGGGGCCGGCCACGGTTTCGCGCCACTGTGCCTTTAAAAGATTCCCCCTTGCGCGTGCCTAAAGGGGCGGAGCCTGAAATCGGAGCTCGGTGGCATCTCCCTCGTGGGGACACCACTGCGGAGAGGCCTGACAAGGCCCAGCAAAAGCAGGACTTCGTTGCAGGGCTCAGGGTGAAGGAAAGGTAAGGACCCGGTTGTGAGTCCAGCAACCGGGACCACAACATTTAGTTTCTAATTTAGGCCTATGCCAACAAACAAAGGACATATATTGGTCATGTCCCGGTAAGCCTTTCCTGAAGGATACTACTGAAGCTCTTTCTGTTTTTTCCTTGGACAACATCCAAGAGAAATGAAAGATTACCATGACAAAGTATGATGAATTTTCTGAAACCAAGGCTTCTGTTGTAAATAATGTCTGGATATTTAGCATCCCTCTGAAAGAGACTGCTATTTCTAACAAGCATGATTTTACTAGTAAGGTTCACTTATCCGGTAATGTTTCTTTAGTCACAGTACCCAAGGACAAATAGTTACTGTAGGGGGTGTGTGCTTATACTACCTAGAACCAGACCCAGTTCACATAGAAGTTGAAATCCTTGACATGTTTTGGGACCTTGAATCAACTTTGAAGAAAACCTGATATATCTTTTAGGCTATAAAGACTCTCACACTGTTGCACTGTCCGTAGACCAAGACACATCAGAAATTGCTGACTACAATAATGATTCCAGAGATGAAAGTATTTTACAAACTGACTATATTCTGTCTTCTGCCTTCCCTGCCCTAGCCATAATGTCTGTAGCCCACCTGCTATTTTCAATTACTTTTTTTAGAAGCGTAATGGCCCTAGTAAGACACACATGGGAAAGGTCTCACCGTAAAGCCATGCACTTGTGAGCCCTCCCTCAGCCCCAATCTCTGGAACTATATAAGGTACCAGGTTAATCAGTGATCACACTTTTTCACCTTCCAGACTATGGAAGGAGGTTTGCAAATACACATATATTCTACCAGAAGTCTAAAATGACGTCCCTACCTCATATTTCAACAGTATGCACCGCATGAGAACTACATTATTTCCTTTTATACTTTTATATTTCTTATTACTATTCCCAATTTATTTTCCTTCATTATAACTATTCCCAGTTTGCGTTTCCTCATTATAATAATTTTATTCACTATCATTCTATCCATTACATTATTAAATTAAAGCCATTCTATTATTACTACTTTGATTCCTTATAAGTACCATGACTCTATTACTATTGTTGCATTCTTCCTACCTCATGTTGATGATATCATCCTTGGTGGTCATACATGTCTTATGGCTGAGGCCTGCATAGTAGTCTGTTAGGCTTAAGCAGTGATAAGCTCCCTTGCTGGCTCATCCCACTTAAGAAGGGAGTCATTTGGGGATATATCCCATGTTTAACCACTGAAAGCACCCAATATGAATCATAATAGCCAAAGATGGATACTGACAGGTATTTTCCAGCAAAGGAAAAACACTGCCTCAGCTAAAAGAAAGCAGCCTGAAAACTTTCCCTGAGATGAATAAGCTTATCAAGATTTGCTTATTTGCTCTACACTCCAAAATAATTAAACCAAGACAGAGAGGAGAAAACAAGTTTACTGTTATGGTTTGTGGGTTTGTGGACCCTTGGCCTGAGGTGTGAGTTCTCTATTATTAAGAGCATTAAATCAAGAGAGCACTTGTTCAAAATGGCTGCCCATTTAGATAAGAATTCCGGTCTATCAGTGAACATTAAAGGTGCCTTATTGATGTGTAGATCTCGTGGAATAATTTGTTGTTTGATGTACTCAACCATGGTAATGCCATGAAGTTCATCTCTGGTATTTCTTTTATGTAAAATGAGTAAATCACCTAAACTGTCCGGTGGACCTGATGTGGATGTTGAATCAGAGAAGAGTGATGTTTCTTGTTCTTAATAATAGAATACACTAAGGTCGTTACTGAAGAGATCCAGGCAGAGATCGTGGTAGTAGAAGAAGAACTCAAAGCCCATACCTCAGCAGAGTTAGTTCAACCAGCTATGGAAGAACTACAACAGACCATAGAAAAATTCAAGACAGATATCAGGTGCAATAAAATAGCCAAATTTAAGAAACATAAAGCAGATTATGCTCAGGCCAGCATTTACTCGTGGCTCAATAAAAAGGAAGATGACTCTACACCTCCCAAAAAGGTAGCATTCGCAGCATCTGATGATTCATCTAGTAGATCAGATGACCATCAAGAACCACGTACACAACGATCAGCTACATTTTTAGAGAAACGCCGGTATCCATCTCGTCCGCCTCAATCATACGTGAGGAAAACCAACCAACAACAAGGTTCTGAAGAAGATTCACTATGGCACAAGCCATTCACTCAGTCCCAAACTACAACCAGTCGCCGATAATCTATCCACACACAATGTGACGCAATTTGAAGAACAAGTCCTTAACAGAGGCCTCTCATTTGTACCCACCAATAAGCATGATCCTTTTGCATGCTGAGTGTCTTTATATAAATTTTTCAGATCACTTTTGATCAAACTGTTTTTTTCCAAAATTTCTGCAGCATCACAAGATGTATCTATTGTTAGGAACAAATCTCGTTGGATCCCTCCGGGCCCTGTAGATGAACTCATCAAAGCATTTCAGATGTTAGTCTTACAAGATATTTCTACCATCGAATCCACACAACAACACATTTTCTATAATCTTTCTAAACAAGAAAATGAGGCACTCAGAAGTTTAGCAAATAACACTGAAATCATCATCAAACCTGCAGACAAAGGTGGGGCCACTGTCATTATGAATTGAGCTGATTATCAAGCAGAGATATTGCGCCAGTTGGGCGACCAGAAATATTATCAACAGTTAGATAATGACCCCACCACCAATTTACATAAAAATATTCAAGATGTATTACTGAAGGCTCAGACACAAGGTTTTCTTACTTCCAAAGAATACAATTTTCTGCAAGTTTCATCGCCATGGGTTCCAGTCATCTATGGGGTACCAAAGATCCATAAGACTTTAATAAATCCCCCTTGCAGACCCATAGTTTCTGCAAATGGGTCTCTTTTAGAACCCTTAGCCAAATTTGTAGACTTGTTTCTTCGCACAGCGGTTAAGGAAGCCGCGTCCTATATTCAAGACACCTCTGACATGCTGAATAAATTAGCTATGGTGGGTAATGTGCCCAATGATCATTTATTTGTCAGTTTAGATGTTGAGGCCCTTTACACTAATGTTCCTCAAACAGATGCTCTACAACTGGTCCAGCAAGTACTTAACAGTAGAACCAGACCACAACGTATACCGACAGAATTTTTAATTATACTGAGTTCATTTTGTTCAATAATTTTTTCTCATTCGAACAAAAATATTATCTCCAAACCCATGGAGTTGCAATGGGCTCACCGATAGCACCAGATGTGGCTAACCTATATGTTATGCAGTTTGAAGAAGATCACGTGTTCACGTCTTCCTTTTTTCAATATGTTACACTTTGGTCCCGTTTTATCGACGACATATTTTTTATATGGACTGATACAGAGGCATCTCTTCTACAATTTCATCAGTGGCTCAACCAAGTTAATCCCAATCTCAAATTTAGTCTTACGTATAATTCGACTCAATTGTCCTTTTTAGACATTCAGATACAGAAAACTCATGCAGGTATCCACACGACCATTTTCAGAAAAACTACCAATAGAAACAATTATCTACGATTTGAGAGTCATCATCCCAGACCCTTTAAAGAAGGACTTCCAGTCGGTCAATTTTTCCGTATCCGAAGATTATGTTCAGACGTGCAAGAATTTCACAACCAAGCAGCAACATTAAGCGACAGATTCCAGGAGAGAGGCTATCCTACACGTGTGATCAAAAGAGCATACAAGAGAGCCACTTTCTCGGATAGAGAGCAACTATTACAATATAAACAAAAGAAAGAAACCCCTAATTTAATCTGTGTACTACCATACACCAATCTCACGACTCATATCAAAACAGCCATTTTAAATAATTGGCACGTTCTAAGTCCTCATGCCATATTTCAAGATCCCCCCATGTTCGCATACTCACGTGGGACTAATATTAAAGAGAGGGTAGTTAGGGCGGTCACAACAGTGTTTTCCCATCCTCAACAGATTGGACAAATCCCATGTGGCAGCTGTTCGTTTTGCCCTCAGGCACATGTGGGCACCCATTGGCAAGACCCTCAGACAGGGCTCCGGGTTTGGATCAAACAAGAAGTCACTTGCAACACAGAATGTGTGATCTATGCTCTGCAATGTCCCTGTAAGAAAATTTATGTGGGAAGTACTAAACGTAAAATACGTATTCGTCTCACGGAACACCGGAGCAGGATCAACAATAAAGATATATGAGCACCCATTGTCCAACATTGTATTACACACACATACACGTTCTCAGATTTTAAATGGGTGATACTTGAACACATCCCCCCAAATTGGAGGGGTGGAGACCGCTCCAGTTTGTTAAATTATAAAAAAAACGGATGGATCTTTAAACTACAAAGTACAGAGCCGCATAGACTTAATGAGAAGGTGGAATGGTTCGCTCTAATTTAAATTTCCGTCTCTACATCAGGTTTCCTTCGTTTTTTAATTTGCATTGTGCTCAAATGTTTTTTCCATATCAGGTTCCTTCGCTTTTTCAATTGTCAAAATTTTCAAGATGGCCGCTCCGATGATGTCACTTTCCTTTTTTGGAGTTTGCCCCAAAGGGCTCCCCACACCACGTCACTGTCCTTTCATGGACATGACCATAATTGTGTTTCAGCACGTCATTTCCTGTAGAAGAACGATTCGACGGATTCCCTTTAAAATCAGCGTCTTCTCGGTGCGCAAGCTGTCAGTCTCTTGAACGATAAGCAGGCAGGTGTCATCGTTGCAGCACACGTAAGTCCTGATTATTTTGGAATTATTTTTGGAATGACATTTCAAAGACTTTAGAAAATTATCATGCTCATTCTTTAAGAATTTTTCAATTGTTGCAGCGCACAGATAATCGCCGTTCCTGCATATATATACTGACCAAACAAACGCTGAGTAAGTTTATATTTCCAAATCAAGCCATTGTATTCTTAGCTGTTTAGCATGCCACGAACTCTTATAATTTTGTCTTTTTACGCAGAAGAACATAGAAGGCTGGTTCCTTCCTGAAGGTCCCTGACGAAGGAGTAACACACTCTGAAACACCAAGGTGTCAGAGGAAATCACTAGGGATGTGCAGACAAAAAGTTTATGTTCATAAGTCCATAAGTCGAAAGGGGGGGTCAATTTCGGTCAATATGGACATATGGAGAATTCCATAAGTTGAGTCTATGTCCATACATGCACCGGTTCCCTAAATAAAAATTTAAACCCCTCACCCTCCTTAATTCCCCCCCCCCAAGACTTACCAAAATTCCCTGGTGGTCCAGCGGGGAGTCAGGAAGCCATTCCTCTATTCCTTTGCGAGGAGCACGTGACGTCCGCGTCACGTCGGAGTGACACGGCCGTCACGTGGTCCACCGCGGTTCTGCTCCCGGACCCCTCGTTGGACACAAACGGAACTTTTGGCCAGCTTGGGGGGGCCTCCTGACCTCCCCAAGCTGGCCAAAAGTTCCGTTTGTGTCCAACGAGGGGTCCAGGAGCGGAACCGCGGTGGACCACGTGACGGCCGCGCCACTCCGACGTGACGCGGACGTCACGTGCTCCTCGCAAAGGAATAGAGGAATGGCTTCCTGACTCCCCGCTGGACCACCAGGGAGTTTTGGTAAGTCTTGGGGGGGATTAAGGAGGGTGAGGGGTTTAAATTTTTATTTAGGATCAACGATCGCGATTTCCAACGTATTCAACATAGCTATGTTGAATAAGTTGGAAATCCGATCGTTTTCGCCTCATCACTTTTTTAAGTTAAAAAAAAAAAAGTAGCGTTTTACATATAAGTTCAAAACGAATGCACACCCCTAGAAATCACTTCAGGACTATTTGCCATTTTTTCCTGCTTTCAGATAAGATAAGTGCACACACTAGTGATTGTAATAATTGCACAGTCGTTGTGCCATATCTTTAGCACCTGTTGGTGCAAAACAAAAGCGTTCATGCAACCTATGATTATACCAGCCCAGAATATCACAGGCTTCACCAAATAAGCCACCAAATAAGCCAAATAAGGTTGCTAAACACATTACAATAAGAGTTCCTTTTCAGCTGAATATTTGTATTGTGATTTCACCCTGAGGAGAAGCAGGCAAAGGGAGACAGTATAGTCATGCCTGAGTGTTGGTGTTTACCAAACACCAGAGGGGCAGGACACCACTGAGATCCTCTGCCTCTTGTCCATACACCACCACCACTTAAGAACAGAAGAAATTGCCATGCTGGGTCAGACCAAGGGTCCATCAAGCCCAGCATCCTGTTTCCAACAGAGGCCAACTTATCCTTTATCAGCCTGCTTCCTCCAACCCTAACCATAGAGGACTGAAACGTACAACTACGGCATGCCATGTTCCAACCATTCTTCTGAGGCCTGTTACTTACAGCTACTGCATGCCATTTTCAAACCTTAACCACTGTGGTCTGACACTTCCAGCTGTGGCATGCCATTTTAAAGCCCAAATACTGTTGTCTGATACTTACAGCTGCACCATGCCATTTTCAAACCACAGACACTGAGGCCTGTCACTTACAGTTATGGCATGCCATGCTCCAACCCAACACTTCCAGCTGCTGCACCCCATGCTCCACCACATCCATTAAGTCATAACGTATCCTAATTAAGCCTGTTTTGCTCCAACCACAAACCCTGGGACCTGACATTTCCAGCTTTGGCATGCCATCCTCCAACCATATCAAAACAGTCTTAGCAAAGCTCAGGATCCTTAATTATCTCCAATAAACTTTGAAGTTCCTAGGAATGCTACATCTTTTACCTAAAAATTTATTTCTCAAATGCTAGATGGGCCTAAAAGTGACAACAACACAGCTTTGGAGGTGTTACAGCCTCACTTCTGCTCCTACCATTCTGATTTTTTACAATTATTAACTGACACCATTCCTGCTGCTGCTGCTCCAAGCCATACTTGAATATATATAGGGATTTCCCACTAGGTATAGAACAATTACTATTTTTATTTTTATTTTTTATATATTTTAGCAACCTTCATATGGCACTACGTTCTCGATGAGTTGAACGGGTAACCTATCAGAGCTGAATCAGCTTCTTAGTGCAGTTGAATTTAATCATTGGTTGCTACAAAAAGGTAAAGTTAGTATAGTACTTAACTTTGAAATTGCCGTATGCTGCCTCAGTGAACCCTAGGTTTCAATGTGCTCGCCTTGTGCCGCGATGTGTTATAGTTGAAATCAAGGTCCCTTTCAGGGATGCCCTGAGGTCCTGCCTTACCAATCTATTGGAATTCCTTGAACGTGTAAATACATGTGGAGAAGGGTGAGCAGATCATTATAAGGCACCTGAATTTTCAGATGGCATTTGAAAAAGTCTCACATCACGGACTCCTCAGGAAATTACAAAATGCAGATTGCTAACAGCTTAAAATATAATAAAAGGAAGGAAATAGGGAACAGGTGTAAATGGTGATCACTGTATCCTATAGAGAAAGATAAATAGTGGAGTGCCCCAGGAATGAGGACTGGGACCGTTTAACAAAGTCATAAATGATCTAGAAAAAGGAGCAATGAGTGAGATCAGATTTGCAGATGGACACAAAAGTGTTCAAAGTGTTTAAAACACACACAAGGTGATTGCGAGAGGACTTGCAGGAGGACTCTGCCAGACTGGTTACTGAGCTTCTCTGAGGTTCATATTCAATGCCACTTAGTTGGATAAGTTCCAATTTATTTGTGAAAGCATCACGGTTTCAAAATTTGGCCATGGTTAGTGCCCGCCACTTAGCCAAATAAATACTTCCCAGCTAACTATTTATCCTTCTAAGGGATGGGAGGAGCATGGGCGTAATGGGGAAGAGTTGAGTTAGATTTATTGATTTATTTATTTATTTATTTATTTATTTATTTAAATATTTTTCTATACCGTCGTTAAGGTGGGTACCGTCACAACGGTTTACAATAAGGCACAAAAAAGTAATGCTATTAACCTCTATCAGTTTACACAGGTGCCATAATGTTCGGTAACATAGTTTTAATCAAAATTAGTTAAATGAGTGTGAACACTATCATGTCCTGGTCGATTCTATAGCAGTTTGAGTCGAGGACTCATTCTATAAGTAGCTTATCCTTTACTGATGAATTCTATTAAAACAAAAAACATACACCCTTAGTGATTTCTGTTTGCGTGGGTGTTTTGTCCCTTGCACTTACCTGGTTGAACCTTGCATTTCCCTGGATTCTATTCTATTCTCCCTTCTCTTTTTGAAAGGCTTGGTTGAATAGCCAAGTTTTAAGATTTTTTCTGAAAGTTTTGTTTTCTCTTTGCAGTCTTAATTCCAATGGCATGGAGTTCCATAATATGGGTCCTGCCAAGATTAGTGCCCTCTCTCTTACCTGTGTTAGTCTTGCTGTCTTGACTGATGGAATAGTCAGAAGAGCTTTATTGGCTGATCTTAAATTTCTATTGGGGATGTGTACTCTAAGGGCTGTGTTCAGCCAGTCTGCGTTTTCATTGTGTATTAATTTGTGTATGGTGCACAGTGTCTTGTACTGAATTCTTTGTTCAATGGGAAGCCAGTGCAGCTCAGCTAGTGTTTCGGTAATGTGATCTCTCTTCCCTTTTCCAGTTAATACTCTTGCAGCCGTGTTCTGTAATATTTGTAGTGGTCTTATGGCGGTGTATGGCATACCTAGTAGAAGAGTATTGCAATAGTCAGTGCTTGCAAATATTAGCGCTTGTAGTACTGTTCTAAAGTTGGCGGTCGTTAGAAGTGGTTTGAGTTTTCTGAGAACCATGAGTTTGGCATATCCTTCTTTTACTTTTATGGATATATGTTGTTTTAAGCTTAGTTCTGTGTCTATTATTACTCCTAGATTCTGGACTTTCTCTGCAAGTATTATTTGTTTGTTGTTATTGAGTGTGATTGGGTTGTGTGAGATCTCCATGTTTTTCTTTCTTTCTAAGTGAAGGAATTCTGTCTTCTCTATATTGATTACTAGTTCCATTTGATTTAATAGTTGTTTGATGATGTCTAGATACTTATCCAGCTAACATTGGTTGGCTCATACACATGTCATAAAGTTAGCCAGATAAACTTATCAGGCTATCTTTAGAGTAGCCGGAAGTATTCAGAGGTGTGGATGCACCACTTAAAACAGGGGCTAAGTTAGCTGGATAAGCTCATCTGGTGAACGAGACGAGCCATACGGCAGCTGAATACGGATCTCTAAATGGTAGATGAAATGTAAAATGAATGAGTACAAAGTAAGGTGTGAGGTGAGGCATGATCCTAACTGTGCGTACTCGATGCTGGCATCCATTTCAGGAGTTACAAACCTGGGAAGAGGACCTCGGGGGACAGTGTGGACCAAACATTGAAATCTACAGCTCAGTGCATGTTGACAACCACCAAGGGAATAAACTTAGGAATTATTGAGAAAGTTAGAAAAGAAATCTGGGATTACAAGGAGACCCTCTGTATTGTATTGCTCCATGCTGCGGTTGCACATTCAATATTGCGTGCATTTGGTGGGGAAAGCAACCTGAAACAAACTTTTCAAATTTGGATTTGCAGGGAACTTCCAGGCAACCTGAACAAGCCAGTGCCATGAAACGGGATGATGGACCCTGGTGGTACTGACCCAACATGGCATTTCTCATGTCCTAATGTCCTTAACCTGAGAAGAAGGTGCAGGTCTCGTTGCACCCCACTTATATTGATTCCAGAATATGCACACTGGCAGGTCTCCTTTTAACACCACACACTCATGAAGCAGTAATGTCCCTTCAATCTACTTTCCAAAGTTTTGTTCCTTTGTTTATCAATCACATCTTCACCCCCAGGGCCTGTGACAATCATAAAGCAATTAGAAATTATCCCATCATGGAAATTGGTCTTTGTGATGGGGAATAAGTGAAAGTTATAAGAGGGTAGTCGGAAGCAGCTGCATCAGAGCCCCCCACGTGTGAGAGCTCTGGCTTCACTCTGAAGGACGTCAGAAGGCAGTGAGTAAGCTTCAAAAATATTTCTTTAAGATAATGTTTGTGATTCTGTCACTAAACTGAAAGATAGCACAGAACAGCAAACTGTAGAATGGGATTTAAATACGGGGCTCGGAAACAAAAGGAGCCAGCAAAAAACCTTGGGCAGAAGAAAACCACTGCGAGCAGAAGCCCCCCAGGGTTTCCACAAAGTTATTTTTGTAGATTTTTTATTTCCCCTTCCAGAAGCTGCAGATAAGAGCAGCACAAATTAAAATAAGGAATGCTTCTAAATTTCTGATTATTCCCCTCCCTGCCTCTCTCTCCCCCCTCAGTAGCTCCTGTATCTCTATTGCCCCTGCTTTTCCTCTCCCTGCCTCTCTCTCTCCCCTCAGTAGTTCCTCTATCTCTGGTTATTGCCTCTGCTTTTCCTCTCCCTGCCCCTCTCTCCCCCCTCAGTAGTTCCTGTATCTCTGATAATTGCCCCTGCTTTTCCTCTCCCTGCCTCTCTCTCTCCCCTCAGTAGTTCCTGTATCTCTGGTTATTGCCCCTGCTTTTCTTCTCCCTGCCCCTCTTTCCCCCCTCAGTAGTTCCTGTATCTCTGGTTATTTCCCCTGCTTTTCTTCTCCCTGCCCCTCTCTCCCCCCTCAGTAGCTCCTGTATCTCTATTGCTCCTGCTTTTCCTCTCCCTGCCCCTCTCTCTCCCCTCACTAGTTCCTGTATCTCTGGTTATTGCCCCTGCTTTTCCTCTCCCTGCCCCTCTCTCTCTCCCCTCAGTAGTTCCTGTATCTCTGGTTATTGCCCCTGCTTTTCCTCTCCCTGCCCCTCTCTCTCCCCTCAGTAGTTCCTGTATCTCTGGTTATTGCCCCTGCTTTTCCTCTCCCTGCCCCTCTCTCTCCCCCCCTCAGTAGTTCCTGTATCTCTGGTTATTGCCCCTGCTTTTCCCCTCCCTGCCCCTCTCTCTCCCCTCAGTAGTTCCTGTATCTCTGGTTATTGCCCCTGCTTTTCCCTCTCCCTGCCCCTCTCTCTCTCCCTTCAGTATTTCCTGTATCTCTGATTATTGCCCCTGCTTTCCCTCTCCCTGCCCCTCTCTCCCCCCTCAGTAGTTCCTGTAACTCTGGTTATTGCCCCTGCTATTCCCATCCCTGCCCCTCTCTCTACCCTCAGTAGTTCCTGTAACTCTGGTTATTGCCCCTGCTATTCCCATCCCTGCCCCCCTCTCTCCCCTCAGTAGTTCCTGTATCTCTGGTTATTGCCCCTGCTTTTCCCCTCCCTGCCCCTCTCTCTCCCCTCAGTATTTCCTGTATCTCTGATTATTGCCCCTGCTTTTCCCCTCCCTGCTCCTCTCTCTCCCCTCAGTAGTTCCTGTATCTCTGGTTATTGCCCCTGCTTTTCCCCTCCCTGCCCCTCTCTCTCCCCTCAGTAGTTCCTGTATCTCTGGTTATTGCCCCTGCTTTTCCTCTCCCTGCCTCTCTCCCCCCCTCAGTAGTTCCTGTATTTCTGGATATTGCCCCTGCTTTTCCTCTCCCTGCCTCTCTCTCTCCCCTCAGTAGTTCCTCTATCTCTGGTTATTGCCTCTGCTTTTCCTCTCCCTGCCCCTCTCTCCCCCCTCAGTAGTTCCTGTATCTCTGATAATTGCCCCTGCTTTTCCTCTCCCTGCCTCTCTCTCTCCCCTCAGTAGTTCCTGTATCTCTGGTTATTGCCCCTGCTTTTCTTCTCCCTGCCCCTCTTTCCCCCCTCAGTAGTTCCTGTATCTCTGGTTATTTCCCCTGCTTTTCTTCTCCCTGCCCCTCTCTCCCCCCTCAGCAGTTCCTGTATCTCTGGTTATTGCCCCTGCTTTTCTTCTCCCTGCCTCTCTCTCTCTCCTCAGTAGTTCCTGTATCTCTGGTTATTGCCCCTGCTTTTCTTCTCCCTGCCCCTCTTTCCCCCCTCAGTAGTTCCTGTATCTCTGGTTATTGCCCCTGATTTTCCCCTCCCTGCCCCTCTCTCTCTTCCTGTATCTCTGGTTATTGCCCCTGCTTTTCCTCTCCCTGCCTCTCTCTCTCTCCCCTCAGTAGTTCCTGTATCTCTGGTTATTTCCCCTGCTTTTCTTCTCCCTGCCCCTCTCTCTCCCCTCAGCAGTTCCTGTATCTCTGGTTATTGCCCCTGCTTTTCCCCTCCCTGCTTCTCTCTCCTTATTTTACTGTCAGTTTCCTTTGAAAATTCCCCTCTTGTAGATGGGCAGTTTTAAAGTTGTCTTCCTTTGGACAAAGTCCTTGGATTCTCTTTACTCATGGACTTTACCCCTGCTCTCAAAGAGGAAGGATGTGTGTGGGCTTTCCTGTTGAACCTTGCCCTGGGCTTTTCCTCCAAGCCTTCCCTTAAGCCTAACATTGCAACAGTACTTTCAGTTAGCCCAATAGACTAAATGACCGACCCAGCCACTGTATATTCATACGTTCTCATTCTCCAGTTTTTTTCTGTCCTTTATTTCCTGGCTACTCTAGCCCCCAAGTTCATTCTCCCTGTTATTTGTACCTGCGCTTCGGCCTTCCTGTTATATGGTAATGTTCAGTTAATCCCTAAGTTTGATGTAAACCGGCCTGATATGAAGCTTGTCATGAAGTTCGGTATAGAAAAATGTTAAATAAATAAAATAAATACATTTTTCCAGGCAATATTGACAATGGCATTTTGTGCCCAATCTTCTGATCCTGTCCAAGACACCTTCCCTAAATGCATCCAAATGAACCTGTGTACTTTTAGCTGGATTGAGGGAAGGAAGTTTCCAGAGAATCAGTTTACCTAGATAAATCGCTAATTTAATTACCCCTGTCAATGACTTTGAATCTTGTCCTTACAATGTTTATAGTTTTTAATGAATGATTTTTGAAAAGCAGATGTGGGAACAGAGTTATTTCTTTTATCAGATCTTGCATGCAATTTTTCAGAAATTTCACTCCTGTTTTTTTTTTTTTTTTTTTAAATCTTTGGAGAATTGTTTTATAAATCAGGCCCCTCTGTAATGGAATTCTTTATGATAATTATGATGAGCCCTAACCCTAATCCTAGTTCTATCACAAAATCTGACCCTAAACCTTACACTACACCTTATTTAACCTTGAAGTCTAACCTTGAAACTAACCTTTACTCTAACCTGAACCTTCTCCCTAACCCTATTCTAAAATCTCACTTTAACCCTAACCCTGATTATGACCCTATCCTTCGCTCTAACTGTAACCTGAATCCTAATGCTAACTTTAATCCTAACCCTACCCATAACCCTATATATTCACACGTGATAATCTGTGTTATTTTCTACTCTACTGAAGGTAAAAGCTGAAGGAAAGACAGGTTGAGACCAGCACAGCTCAATGCAGGAAATTATGCTCATGGCTCTAACTTATTTCCTGATGCTGTCAGTCCCTGTTAATAATACTGCTAATGTCAACTGTCGATTGAGCAGTGTGAATGTGACAGGATATATAAAGCAGGGAGACATCATTATAGGGGGGATCATCCCTGTTCACGATCCTAAAACCTATCCCCCGATTCCCTTCACCGAGACTCCCAGCATCCAGTATTGCAACACGTAAGTGACAGATTATTTCCCCTGTGCTCTTTATTTCTCATTTCCATGCTGTTCTATATATTTTCTAGGGATGTCACTGTGCGATTTTTAGGATTACCACTCTATATTGCTACCCTGCATGCAGAGGCAAACCAATGGTCCATCAAACATAGAAACATAGAAATGACAGCAGAAAAAGACCAGTCGGCCCATCCAGTCTGCCCAGCAAGCTCCCACACTTATTTTCCCATACTTATCTGTTTCATCTACCACCAAGTTCAGTGCCCTTACTGGTAAATGTTTGATTTAAAATTCCTGCCATCCCCTGTCATTGATGCAGAGAGTAATGTTGGAGTTGCATCAAAGGTGAGCATAAGGCTTAATGGTTAAGGGTAGTAACCGCTTCATCAAGCAAGTTACCCCGATGCTTGGTTATGGTTACCCAGACTGCACAGATCAATACCTTGTTGGATGTTGTCTGAATGTAAAACCTGTTTTCCACATTTCCCCCTACCGATGAAGCAAAGAGCTGGATATTTATTCAAAGTGATGTATCAGGCTTAATTTATTTATTTATTTATTTATTTATTTATTTGATTCAGTGAGTGAGTTTATATACCGCGGCACGTTTAGAAAAACATCACCTCGGTTCACATTGAAACATAAAGTAGCAACAGGCTTTACGTATAACACAAGAATATAATAACTGGAAACAAGTACATAAAACGCGCGAACATAGTCACATAAGTTAACACAATAACGTAAGTATCAACATAATAACATAAGTATCAATGAGCAAGGAACAGTATGAGCATATATAACCAAGTATAAGTATAAGAATCGAAGAGCAATATGTATATGAACATGAATAATCATAATCAGATCATAATTACAGAAGAGCATTAATATGATTGAGCGTGAGTGTAGTTGGCGTACATAAAGAATTATTAGGTGTAAGTGAAGAAATGTGCAGCAGAGGAAGTGTAAGGAAAAGGATTATGCAAGGCAGTGATTAAGGGGAAAAAGGGAAAGTGCCAAAGGGTGGGTAAGGTAGGGAAATGATCAAGCGTATGCCTGCTTGCAAAGCCGGGTCTTGAGATTTTGCTTCAATTTCCTTTTGGTTTAGGGTAGTAACTGCCGTAATAAGCAAGCTACCCCCATGCTTCATTATTTCAAGCCCAGCATCCTGCCTTCAACAGTGACCAATCTAGGTCACCTGGAAAACCCCAACAGATCCCTTATTTGTCACTCCTTGATGGATGACGTGGAGACACCCAAGTCTATCTGACTAATAATTTATTTATTGATTTGTCTTCTAAAAATTTGCTTTGATCACATTCTCTGGTAACAAATTCTATAGCTTAATTGTTCATTGACTGAAAAAAATGCTTATTAAAATTTAATATAAATCTTCTACTTGTTAGTTTAGAGGAATGTCCTCTACAGCATACGAACAGCAATGCTAGGACAGTACAAACGTCCATCGAGCTCAGCATCCTGTCTTCAAAGTGGCCATCTGCATCTCTAGAAAGTACCTGGCAGATCCTAAATAGTAGAACCATTTCTTGTTCCTCACCCCAAGGGGTAAGCAATGATTTTTTCCAAGTCTGGCTGGCTAATAATTGCTAATGGACTTTTCTTCCAGGAACTTGTTCTAAGCCATTTTAAAGTCAGCTATGCTATGCCTTCACCACATCCTCAGATTACAAATTCTACAGCTTAATAGTGCACTGAAAGAAAAAAATACTTTCTCCAATGTATCTTATATCTACTACCTGTTAATGTCATGCATGCCCTCTAGTCCTTGTGCTATCTGAAAGAATAAATAACCATGCTCTTTTTATCTCTTACAACTCACTCGTGATTGTATCATCCTGTATTATATCTCTTCTTATTTGCCTCTTCTGCAAACTGAAGTGTCCTAATCTGTTTAGCTTTTCTCTACAAGGTAGCCATTCCATCCCCTTTATCATTTTGTTCCCCTTCTCGGTACCTTCTCTAGTTCCTCTATATCTTTTTTGAGTTGGGACAACCAGTTCTGAATGCAATAAAAGAAGCACAGAAACACGATGGCATAAAAAGACCATATGGCCTATCTAGTCTGTCCATCTGCCCAACTAATGTAGCTTTACAATGCCCATCACTCCCTCAGAGATCTCCTGTTTTATCCCACGCTTTCTTGAATTCAGATACTGTTTTTGTCTCCACTACCTCCACTGGGAAGCTGTTGCATGTATCCATCACCCTCTCTGTAAAGAAAGATTTCCTAAGATGACTCCCTTTCATCCTCAACCAATGATCCCTTGTTCTAGAAACCCCTCAATCTAGAACCTCCTGTGCATGGAAGCCTTTGAGATATTTAAATGTCTCAATCATATCTCCCCTATCTTGCCTTCTTCTAGGGTATATATGCTTAGATCTTTAAATCGGCCCCCTTATGCTTTAGAACAAAGACCACTGATCATTTTAGTAGCCACCGTTTACAAACATTTCTAACATTCTTTTTGCTTTTTGAACACCACCACACTGTAAGCTGAGAATTTCAACATTTTGTCGGCAATAGAAACATAGAAATGACGGCAGAAGAAGACCAAACGGCCCATCCAGTCTGCCCAGCAAGCTTCACATTTTTTTTCTCATACTTATCTGTTTCTCTTAGCTCTTTGGTTCTATTTCCCTTCCACCCCCACCATTAATGTAGAGAGCAGTGATGGAGCTGCAACCAAGTGAAATATCAAGCTTGATTAGTTATGGGTAGTAGGGGAAGTAGTAAGGAAGAAGGTAGTAGGGCAATGACATAACAAGATCCTTTTCCTGGATGGTGACTCATTTAACAGAACACACTGCTGTGTGTTGCGATCCTGCCCACGAGGAGCGTGGGCAGGCTCTTACCTTCTCACAGCCAGTCGGGCTGCTGACGCTGCTGCTTCTCTTTCTCCCTGAATCAGCTGGGGCTGTCCCCACAGCTGTTGCCATGCGGCCGGCTCCTCTGCTCCTGTTTCTGCCTTCCCCCGATGTACTGCTGCAATCCCGGGACCTTTCAGCCAGCAGGGAGGCCGTCCTTGCCGGTGCCTGCTTCAGCCCGGGTCCTTGCCTGGCAGGGAAGCCATCCCTGCCGGTGCCTGCAGCCTGCTACAGCTCTCTACTCTGCCTGCAGTCTTACCTCTCCTCCTGGGGCTGTCTAAGCGGCATGAAGCCGTTCCTGCAGTCAGCCCTTCTCCTGCTTCCTGCTTCAGTCCTTGCAGCTCTCTGTTCTCCTTGCTGGTGCCTGCAGCCAGCCTTACCTCTCTCTGCTTCTTCCTGCTTCAGTCCTTGCGGCTGGGAGCTGCTCCAGTGACCTGCCTTCACCCAGCTCCAGCCCAGGGCTGCTCCACGGCTTTCTTGGGCCCTCCACGTGGCTGAGGACGCCACCAGCTTCCTGCTCTTCTCTCCAGCTCCCTAAGGCGCGGGCGCGCACCTCTCTGCTTCTCTTCAAGGGCCAGCAAGGTGTGGCCCCCTACTGACCCCTCCCTGGGCGTTGTCCACCTCAGCTCTACTAAAGGGCTCAGCGTTCAGTCTGTCTTTGCCTTCGCAAGGAGTTGGTCACTCCTGAGATCCTTCGCTCCAGGAAGTCGTCCGTGTTCCAGCACTTCTGCAAGGTCCTGTGTTTCTTGTTACCTGTCGGAGCTCCTCGTCCAGTCCTGATGTTTGCCTGCCATTCCAGTCCCAAGGTCTGTCTCTTGATCCAGTACCTGTGTTCCAGTCCTGATGTTACCTGCTGTTCCAGATGTCCTTGTTCCAGCCCTGAGGTCTGTCTTAATCCTTGTTCCTGATCCTGATGCTTTTACCTGCCTTGAGCTGCCAGGAGTGCAGCGTATCCTTGCCTTGAGCTGCCAGGAGTGCAGCAAACCTGCTTCCTCTTTCCTGTGCTCTCCCGCTCTCTGCGTGGTCCGCGACCAGCCTTCCAGGGCTGAGTAGGGCGCGCATGAGGCAGGGTGGTCCGCGACTCAGTCCCGCGGGTGGTCTGAGTAGGGCGCCCTGAGGGACGGTGCCCATGTCTTCCTTCAGCCCTCGTTCCTGATTCCACCTCTGTGCATCCAGTCCTGAGTCCACGCCTGTGCCTGTCCACGTCTATGCATCCTGCACCTCGTTCCTGAGTCCACGTCTTTGCCTGAGTCCACGTCTAAGGATCCTCCACGTCTATGCCTGAGTCCACGTCTATGCCTGAGTCCATGTCTTCCTGAGTCTCGTCTGAATCCATGTTCCAGTCTTCGCTGCCCTGGCCTCCATCTGGCCTGCCGCTTCGTGCCGTACCCTGCGGCAGGTCCAAAAGGGCTGGGAACGGTCGGAGGACTGTTCACAAGACCAACATTGCGTTGTTGGGTCTTCTGAAGCGTGCAGGTCCGGAGGAGGGCCTGTCTTCCAGTCTTCACTCCAGCTTGCCTCCGTCCAGCCCATGGTCGGGCATGCCACGCCTCCCGCGGCACCTCTCCAGACCCCTCTGGCGTCGAGCCGCAGCCCAAGGGCACACACATCTCCCAGGAGTGGGATCGCTCTCCTAGTGCTCCACAACAGCTGTGTACTTGAAGTTAGAATTATTTTTCCCTGTCTGCTTCACTTTGCAGTTGTCCACATAAACTTTTATCTGCCATTTAGATGTCCAGTTCTAGAATTTGGCAAGATCCTTCTGTACTGCCTCACAATCTACTTATGTTTTAAGGAATTTGATTATTTTTGTGTCATTTGATCTCCTTACGCAGGTGTGAATTTTAAATGATGCACGCATTAAAAATAGCATGTGCATACATAATATAGTACATGCACCAGTACACGCTATTTTAAAAACCGGTACATATGTGTGTAAAATGGGGACTGTGTGTACATTGGTGCATGTAAAAAGGGGTGGGCTAGGGAACATCCCATGCAGGAGCAAGCACGTATGCACGTAAGAACATAAGAACATGCCATACTGGGTCAGACCGAGGGTCCATCAAGCCCAGCATCCTGTTTCAGTGGCCAATCCAAGCCATAAGAACCTGGCAAGTACCCAAAAACTAAGTCTATTCCATGTTACCGTTGCTCGTAATAGCGGTGGCTATTATCTAAGTCAACTTAATTAATAGCAGGTAATGGACTTCTCCTCCAAGAACTTATCCAATCCTTTTTTAAACGCAGCTATACTAACTGCTATACTAACTGCTATACTAACTGCACTAACCACATCCTGTGGCAACAAATTCCAGAGTTTAATTGTGCGTTGAGTAAAAAAGAACTTTCTCCGATTAGTTTTAAATGTGCCCCATGCTAACTTCATGGAGTTTCCCTTTTGAAAGTTTAGCACGAGAGCCGTGGATTTGTTTACTGTCCCCCTTCCAGTCATTAAATCAAATTTGATCATATTTTATTTATTTATTTATTTAAAGTTTTTTCTATACCGACTTTCCAATAACAGAATTATTGATCAATTCGGTTTACATTTTGAACAATAACAGTGACAAGCAAATGTCTTACAGAGAACAGGAAGAATAACTTGGAAATGAATATATGGGGTTAAACAAAGAAATACAATATACATAGCCTAATATAGGCAGAGGCAGATATTATGATCACTATTGCCAAGCGGCCCCACCACCGTTACCTCTCTCACCAAATCCTATTCTCCACTGAGAATTAGATCTAAAATTGCTCCCTCTCTCATCGGTTCCTGAACCAATTGCTCCATAAAGCTATCATTTATTCCATCCAGGAACTTTATCTCTCTAGCATGTCCCGATGATACATTTACCCAGTCAATATCGGGGTAATTGAAGTCTCCCATTATTACCGCACTACCAATTTGGTTAGCTTCCCTAATTTCTCTTAGCATTTCACTGTCAGTCTCACCATCTTGACCAGGTGGATGGTAGTATACTCCTATCACTATAGTCTTCCCCGACAAACAAGGGATTTCTACCCATAAAGATTCAATTGTGCATTTAGTCTCGTGCAGGATGTTTAACCTGTTGGACTCTATGCCATCCCGGACATAAAGCACCACACCGACTCCCGGGTGCTCCTCTCTGTCATTGTGATATAATTTGTACCCCTGTATAGCACTGTCCCATTGGTTGTCCTCCTTCCACCATGTCTCTGAGATGCCAATTAAGTCTATGTCATCATTCACTGCTGTACATTCTAATTCTCCCATCTTACTTCTTAGACTTCTAGCATTAGCATACAAACATTTCAAAGTTTGCTTTTTGTTTGTATTATCATTCTGCTTTTTAATTGATAGGGTTAAGTTAGAATTTTTTAGCTCAGGTGAGTTTTTAGTTACAGGCACTTGGACTGCTTTTCTAATTATTGGAACCTCACTGTCGGGATGCCCTAATTCTAATGCATCATTAGTATCCTTTAAAGATACCTCTCTCCGAACCATGCGCTGCTGAGCGACTGTCGGCTTTCCCCTTTGTTCTATGTTAAAAGCTGCTCTATCTCCTTTTTAAAGGTTATCGCCAGCAGTCTGGTTCCACCCTGGTTAAGGTGGAGCCCATCCCTTCAGAAGAGACTCCCCCTTCCCCAAAAGGTTCCCCAGTTCCTAACAAAACTGAATCCCTCTTCCTTGCACCATCGTCTCATTCACGCATTGAGACTCCGGAGCTCTGCCTGCCTCTGGTGACCTACGCGTGGAACAGAGAATGCTACCCTGGAGGTTCTGGATTTAGTTTTCTACCTAAGAGCCTAAATTTGGCTTCTAGAACCTCCCTCCTACATTTTCCTATGTCGTTGGTGCCCACATGTACCACGACATCCGGCTCCTCCCCAGCACTGTCTAAAATCCTATCTAGGTGACGCGTGAGATCCGCCACCTTCGCACCAGGTAGCCATGTTACCAGGCGATCCTCACCCCCACCAGCCACCCAGCTATCTACATTCCTAATAATCGAATCACCAACTATGACGGCCGACCTAACCCTTCCCTCCTGGGAAGTAGGCCTTGGGGAGATATCCTCGGTACGAAAGGACAATGCATCACCTGGAGAGCAGGTCCTTGCTACAGGATCCTTTCCTGCTACACCAGGTTGATGCTTTCCAGTCATGAGACCTTCTTCCTCCAAGGCAGCACCAGGGCTGCTAGTCTGAAGTTGGGACTTGGCTACTATGTCCCTGAAGGTCTCATCTATATACCTCTCTGTCTGCCTCAGCTCCTCCAGGTCTGCCACTCTAGCCTCTAGAGATCGGACTCGTTCTTTGAGAGCCAGGAGCTCTTTGCCTCGCATGCACATGTACAACTTGTCACCGGTGGGTAAAAAATCATACATGTGACACTCAATGCAAAAGACTGGGAAGCCCCTCTCTTGCTGCTGGACTGCTGCCTTCATCTCAGTTTTGATCAGTTCCTAGCTAAGTTTTAGGTTGCTATGAGAGAAGGAATGTGTCTATTTAACGTCTTTTAAATGTATTAGTGAATTTGCTATATGTCTGGTAGTGGCCTACAGGGGTCTGATCAAACTCTCAATAAAGTTTTTGTTGATGTTTTTTTTTTTTTGTGTGTGAAAGTGGCACCTGCCTATAAATTAAAGGATGAGCTAGGAGTGGGTGGGTGAGGGGTGGGAGTGTTGGGAAATCCAAACAGTCTAACTTCACTTAGTCAGCCAGAGTGACTCACTGCTCTCTTGATTAACAAATGTTGGTACCTATTCAAACCAAATCACACTACCTCAACACCTTTCCAAGGTGAGTAACTGAACTGAACTTTTCAACTTTGTACTTAGGTATACACTGCTCCCAACTTATTTCTAGCTTCTGGCTACTTTTTTTTTTTTTTTAATACAAACACTCAGTTCTACTTACTAGCTGCCTTACAGACTTTTAAAAATAAACACACTACCTACTGCTTACTAGCTGCCTTATTGACTGACTATTTAAAAATACACAGTCTAACTTGTTTATTCACTGCCTTACTGACTATTAAAAGCACAAACACACAAACACACTAAATAATATTCCCAAATAGTTAACTTTGCCCCAATACTTTTAAAAAAGACAATGTACCAAGCAAAAACTTACTGATTCCTTTCAGACACCAGCAAGGTGATCCTCTCCTCTCAGTGCTCCCACGTACGTTGCTGTTTAAAATGTGCCAAAGTGACATGCATCTGTCTTTTACTTGTGTATTTTTACTTTTGATCAATAGCTGGTGTAAGTGATCGTAAAGATCTTAATAGTGCAAAAATGACTGCGTGAGGTTTCTGGGTGACATGGAGGGTCATTGGGCTGAAGATCCAGGACAGACTACATGAACTGCAGATAGACTGGGCAAACTGGTGGACTAATTGTTAAAATTCATAATTTCCCTATCACGGGCTTATTACAAAATTACATGATTTATGCATGTAAAGTCATCAATTGCTAAGCAAAAATGTGAATTAAATCTTTTGTAAATGATTAAAATTAGGAGCGCAAATATGTGCGTATAGCAGTTTTGCACTTCTTATCTTGATCCATTTAGAATTGTCTGGGTAAGTGGCAGCTTTGCCTCTGCTTAGCAGGATAAGTCTAAAAATGTGCTACTGATCTGACTATGTTTAACATTACATGATATGTATCTTTTATATACATGAATATGCTGTTGGGTTGAACTACACAATGTTATATCATGAATTATTACTTGCATGTACAGTATATTATACATGTGCGGCAATGCGCGTTTCCATATACTTTCTTCTTTGGGTTCCTGCTCATTTACTTTAAAGTTAGCCTCACTTTGCTCCCTTTTCCAGATCATTAATGAAGTTAAACAATGCTGGTTGCAGTACAGATCCCTGAGGCGCTCCACTGTTTACCTCGTATTATTGGGAGCACTGACCATTTAGTCCTGCTGTTTGTTTCCTATCTTGTAACCCATTACCTATCCACAGCACCACCTCTCCTCCCGTTCCTTGACTTCACTTTCCTGAGGACTCCCTTGTAAGAGACTTTATCAAACACCTCCAGAAAATCCAGTCCTAGTATTGTCTGACAGAGAACATAACTGTTCCCTTATTGATTGTTCTACATCACTCATGATTTTGTAAGCTTCTGTCATATCCCCTCTCAGAGGTCCCTGCTTCAAGCTGAAGAGCGCTGGCCTGCCAAGCTTTTCCTTGTAAGGGAGCCGTTCCATCCCCCTTAGCATTTTGTTGTCCTTCTCTGCACTTGTTCTAGCACTGCTACATCTCTCTTCAGATGAGGTGACCAGAAGTGCACACAATACTCCAGGTGCAGTCACCCAATGGACTGACATGGAGGCATTATTTTAACCTCTGATTTGTTCTCTATTCTTTTCTGTATTATTTGCACTCCATTTGCTTTTTTTGTATTTCATGAAAGCTTGGGATAAGCCCAGAGGATCCCTCAATGTAAAGAAGCAAAGAGAAAGCCAAAGATCACCTGGGGTCCCTGGCACTACATCAGGCAGTAGGAATGTGTGGGTCTTGCGGTCCTTATCTACCATCATATTCTGTTTCTCAAAGATCACCTGGGGTCGGTGGCACTGCATCAGGCAGTAGGAATGTGTGGGTCTTGCGGTCCTTATCTACCATCATATTCTGTTTCTCAAAGATCACCTGGGGTCCGTGGCACTGCATCAGGCAGTAGGAATGTGTGGGTCTTGCGGTCCTTATCTACCATCATATTCTGTTTCTCAAAGATCACCTGGGGTCCGTGGCACTGCAACAGGCAGTAAGAATGTGTGGGTCTTACGGTCCTTATCTACCATCATATTCTGTTTTTCAAAGACTTTAGCACCCTCTACATGGATAAAAATGGAGTTAACTCTCATAAATCTGCATAACTGGGTAATTGGTATTTTAGCCTCCAGAAATTAAGCTCTCAGCTGCATAACTCATGTACATTTGACCACATAGGAAAAAGGCACTCCGGGATGTGTTTTGAAGGCATGTTCTGAAGTTATGGGCCTGGTTTAAAAAATCATTTATTCACTTAAAATTGGGTTTTGCATGTGTAAATGCTCTTTACCCATTTAAGGTGGCTTTTGAAAATTGCTATAATATATGCCATTGAATTATCTATAGGATATTCATGGGTAAATTATATTTATTTATTTATTTATTTAGAGCTTTTCTATACCGGCATTCATGATACAATCACATCATGCTGGTTTACAAATAACAGGGGGAGTAACGTGTAAATGGCTTTTTAAAACTGCTATGATGGTATATTTCATTTACACATGTAAGTCCTTTCAAAATTACTACCTATGTGCATGCACTGAATTATCTAACTGTTTGAAGGGTACGTGCATATTGTGATGCTGTCCGAATCCAATTTTCCCTAACCCCTGCCGTGGAAGCATTGAGCAATGATGGAGCCACATCAAAAATATCAGGCTTAATGATTAAGGGTAGTAAAAGCCGCATCAGCAAGTTACCCCCATGTATATTTATTCCCCAAACCGTAAAAGTCGAGGCCCTCATTGGTTGCTGTCTGAATCCAATTCCCCTTTTCCCTCTGCAATTGAAGCAGAGAGCAATGAAGAAGTTGCATTAAGCCTTGATACTGTTATTTGTTAAGGGTAGCAACTTCCACACTAGCAAGTTACCCCCAGTTACCCCCATGCACTCTTTTCTTTAATTCCATCCTGTAGCCGTTAGGGATCAACAGTGTTTATCCCATGCCCCTTTGAATTCCTTCAATGTTTTCGTCTTCACCACCTCCTCTGGAAGGGCATTCCAGGTATTCACCACCCTCTCCATGAAGAAATACCTCTTGACATTGGTTCTGAGTCTTCCTCCCTGGAGTTTCATTTCATGACCTCTAGTTCTATTGATTTCTTTTCAATGGAAAATGTTTGACGATTGTGTGTCATTAAAAAAAAGGTATCCAAAGGTCTGTATCATATCTTCCCTGCACCTCCTCTCTTCCAGGGTATATATACTCATATCCTTCAGCCACTCCTCATAAGTCTTCCAATGCTCTCTCCTCATCAGTTTGGTCACTCTTCTTTGAACCGCCTCTATCCTGCTTTTATTCTTTTTGAGAAACGGGCACCAGTACTGAACACAGTATTCCAGGTGAGTCCTCACCAAGGACCTGTGCAAGGGCATTACCACCTCTTTTCTCTTACTGGTTCCTTTCATCATTACACGCTGTCTCCTGTCAGTCAACGAGTTTGCAATCCACACCAATACATTGGCACTCACTCCCAAGCTTCTCATTTTGTTCATGAGTCTCCTATGTGGGACTGTATTAAAAGCTTTAATAAAATCTAAGTAAATCACATCTAGCATTCTTTCCTGATCCAATTCTCTATTCACCCAATCAAAAACATCAATCAGATTTGTCTGACAGGACCTTCCCCTGATGAATCCATGCTGCCTCAGGTTGAGAAACCCACTGGATTGTACATAGTTCACTATCATTTCCTTCAGCAGAGTCTCCATTAATGTTCCCACCACCGAAGTGAGGCTAACATGCCTGTAGATTCTAGCCTCTTCTCTGCTCCCACTCTTGTGAAGCAGGACCACCACCGCACTTCTCCAATCTTGCGGCTCCACTCCCGTTACCAGGGATCTATTGAACAGGTCCTTCAGCGGACCTACCAGCACATCTGAGCTCCCTCAGTATCCTGGGATGTAGCACATCTGGTCCCATGCCCTTATACACTTTCAGCTTTCCTAGCTCTTTCCATTCATTCTCTTCTGTAAATGAAGTATCATCTACTCCACCCACTCCCATGGTCTTGTCAACTAGCGACGGTCTTTCCTCCGGGGTTTTCTTTAGTGAACAGAGTGAACACCAAACTGAAGTATATGTTTAATATTGTGGCCATTTCTTCATTTCTCGCCATACATTGATCTTTTTCACCTTTGTTTCACTATACCACTTCAATTCTTTGTCTTTTGATGTATCTGAAAAATGTTTTGTCACCTCTCTTAATCTCTTTGGCAATCCTTTCTTCCGCCTGACGTTTTGCTTTTCTGATTACTTTCTTCCTCTACCTCAGTTTCACCAGTTATTCTTCCTTGTGTTCTTCTTTTTGGGATTCTTTATATTTCTTGAACGCTGCTTTTTTTTTGCCTTTATTTTATCAGCCACGTCCTTTGAGAACCAGATCAGTTTCTTATTTCTTTTACTTTTGTTTACTTTTCTAACATATACATTTGTTGCCTTTGTAATTGCTCTTTTTAGTTTGGCCCATTGTTGTTGCACGTCTCTAATTATCTCCCGGTCTTCTAGTTCTATCTCTAGATCCCCATTTCGACAAAGTCCCTATGTGTAATGGATTTTTACATGCGTAATGGATTTATGCATGTAAAAATGTAATGAAAATACCTACTTCTACCTGTGTAACTCTTTTGAAAATTCACTTCTTAGAGTAAATTTGCTTATCTTCTATGTATATTTTGTTATTATTTTAGACTACAATTCCTTATTTACCAACATGTGAATGTCATGGCATTTGCCTTAGAAGAAATTAACAAAAACAACTACCTACTGCCCAACATTAGCTTGGGATTCTGGATATATGACTCCTGCAGTGCCCAGTCCAGGTCTCTGCAAGGTACAATGTGGCAACTCACTGGAAACAAAGACCCCATTCCAAATTATACCTGCAGAGGAACAGCTCCATTAGTAGCAGTGATTGGAGATACCCTATCTCGGATGTCCATAATCATAGCTCAGCTACTTGGAGTCTACAAACAGACACAGGTATGAATCAGTTATAACAAACTCTGGACTATCCTATTGCTCTGGCTAGTTGTAAAGATAATATCAATGCATTGCTTGGTATCCTTCAAAAGCCAAACTGAAGTTGTGATTGTAAGGGAAGCTATCATGGTTGCTATTACTTAATGTCAAGAAAGAGGATGGATGTGTAGAGGTGAAGAAGTTGATCACCTTTGATCTAAAGGACATGGCTAGGGCAGAAAAAAGTTTAGTATGTCTTGAAAAACCCTGTAAGAAAATGAAAAAAATAATTTATGTTATCACTCTTATAAATGTTGATCAAGGGTAAGAAAAACTAAATAATGCTGTTGGTGAAATTCTTCTAGATCAGCTATGCGTCAACTGTAGCCACTCTTAGTGATAAAAGTCGATTTCCCTCTTTCCTCCGCACAACTCCAAGTGATGAGTTACAGTCTTTGGGCATCGCCCGGTTGATCACTTTCTTTGGTTGGACTTGGGTTGGAATCCTCGCAGAGGACAATGAATATGGACAGATTGGGAGTCAGATGCTAAAAGAAGAGCTGGTCAAGGCTGGGGTGTGCGTAGCCTTCTTTGAAATCATCCCCCTGTTTTACTCACAAGAGAAGACAAGGCGCATTGTGGAGGTGGTGAAGAAGATGACAGCCAGGGTCATTGTGGCCTTTTCCACTGGTAACAATTTCTATCCGGTGATGCTGGCAATTGCAAAGAGTGACATAGCTGGGAAAGTCTGGATTGCTACGGATGGCTGGGCTTTCAATGAAAAATTTTATGAAAAGGATTTCTTAAAAACTCTGAAAGGAACCATTGCAGTCTTTGTTTCTACAGGAAACATTCCATGGTTCAAAGAGTACCTCTATAACCTTCATCCTTTCAGAACTACAGAAGACATCTTTGTTGCACAATTTTGGGAAGACGTCTTTGGCTGCAGGTGGGCTGACCTCAACATGGACCAGGCCACTCTTCAAGAGCTAAGCAGAAAAGGGAAACTCTGCACAGGGAAAGAAGATTTGAAGACCATTAATAACAATTTCTTTGATACGTCAAATCTAAGGTCCGTGTATAACGCTTATAATGCCGTGTACACGGTGGCTCATGCCCTGCATGCCATGTATGCCTGTGAACCTGGAAAAGGACCTTTCTTCAATGGGACATGTGGGGATTTTAAACACTTTGAGCCTTGGCAGGTATGGGTTAATGTTTGAGATATTTGACTTTCAGTATTAGGGGTGGGAAGAAGATACATTTTTGTTTTGTTTTTCATTTTTTTTTTGAGGTCTACTTTACCATGCATTTTGTTTCCTCAAATGTTTATTTCATTTATTTTGTTAAAAAATTAAATAAACATTTAAAAAATGAAAAACCATCAAAAACAAAAAAAAAAGGAAAAGGGGCTTTCTGAGGCCTCCCAAGACCCCCTCTCATCCCTTCCACATGAAAAAATATCAAGACCAGGATAGTCACCTGCCCCCAGTTACCCGGTCTGGGGGGTATCCGACACTGAGGCCTAGGCCCATACCGAAGCCTTTGCCTTGCATAGGGCATAGGCTAAGGTAACCTATCATGGCCTACACTTATGCAAAGCCGAGCCTTCAGTGTTAGGATGGTCTGTGACCTTGGCCTATGCCCTACGCAAGGCCCAGGCTTTAAGTCCTGGACCCAATGCCTTGGCCTCGGCTAGGACCATGGCACAATGCCAGGACCCAGCTGAGATGATGGGTCCCAATACCTAGGCCTCAGCCTAGGCCAGGGCCTGGACCTGATGCTATAACCAAGTCCGGAGACCAGGCACTGACGATTTGCCCTCGTCTGGACCCAGGCCAGAGACTGGGACCTAATGCCTGTTCCTCTGCCTGGGATCAGGCCCGACAGTGGAACCCAGTCCGGAGAATATGTCTCAACACCTGGGCCTTGGCTCAGGGTCAGGTAGAGGCTGGGCATGGAACCCAGGCCTCGGAGTTCTTCTCTTCTGTCTTCTTTATTTGGCTCTTGAAGCCAACTGATGACATCCTCTGAGGTTATACCAGAATGAATTAACTCCAGTACATTCACTTCAGTGGACAGCACCATTTTGATGTACAGCAATACCGTATGATGCCGTTCATAAAAATGACACTGTCCGCTGATGGAATTAGTTGGATTTAACTCCGGTGCGACCCCAGAGGATGACGTCAGTTGGCTTCAAGAGCTGAAGAAAGAAAAGGAGGGCTCCAATGCCTGGGCCTCCACCTGACGCTGAGGCACAAGTATAGGGCCTGGGTCCAGACTGAGGCCCTGGCATCAGTACATGATCTCCAGTCCAGGACACGGCATCAGGTCTGGGCCAAGGACCCCGCCTAGTTCGAGGTCCAGCTGTCGTGACCTGGCCTGCGATTCAGGTCCTGCCTCCAGGTCTGAGCCTGGGCCTAGACCGTGACACTGGATCTCCGGAGCAGATAAGCTTTTTACATTTTTTGGGGTCTAATTCAACGCCCCTATGTTAGGTCTGGGCTTCAGCCAAGACCCCGTTGTCACACTTGGGTCTAGAAAAAACAAAAGAGCTAAGCACGCCCAGAAAAACAATCAAACAAAAAAAAGGGGGAGCTATTTTAACGCTCACGCGAAAGAATATTGCTTATTTATATTTTTAATTTTTAATTTTTAATTTTTTAATTTGGTTAATTTTTATTGTTGTTTTTAGTGTTAATTGAAGACGAAAAAACGTACTTTCTTTAGCAATTCAAATCTGAGGTAGAAAGAAACTGCATCAGCAAGCCTGACGGCGTCCCTTTAAATTAAAAGAGCGCCCGGTCTTCTCAATCATCTACAGTTACTTTCAGATGTTACATCACTCTGACTATACCTCCATGAATTCAATTTGCCGCCAAGTTATATGAAATTCAAAACCAAAAAGACTTTTGTATAAGTTGTTCAAAATACACCATCAGGTTGTCCAACTTTCAGGTTGTCCAACTTTCAATGAAAAATGCGGGAATATCAGGTAAGTCAGAGTCGAAGTGTATTAACACGGCTCGCTGTGCTTTGACGGATGCAGTAACTTCTTCAAAAACGGACGGCTTGAGCCGTGTTTGAAGTATTTCTACCCGTCCGTTTTTGAAGGAAGTTACTGCATCCGTCAAAGCACAGCGAGCCATGTTAATACACTTCGACTCTGACTTATCTGATATTCCCGCATTTTTCATTGAAAGTTGGACAACCTGAAAGTTGGACAACCTGATGGTGTATTTTGAACAACTTATACAAAAGTCTTTTTGGTTTTGAATTTCATATAACTTGGCGGCAAATTGAATTCATGGAGGTATAGTCAGAGTGATGTAACATCTGAAAGTAACTGTAGATGATTGAGAAGACCGGGCGCTCTTTTAATTTAAAGGGACGCCGTCAGGCTTGCTGATGCAGTTCCTTTCTACCTCAGATGTGAATCGCTATTGAAAGTACGTTTTTTTGTCTTCAATTAACACTAAAATCAACAATAAAAATTAACCAAATTAAAAAATAAAAAATATAAATAAGCAATATTCTTTCGCGTGAGCGTTAAAATAGCTCCCCCTTTTTTTCGTTTACACTTGGGTCTAGACCATGTGGTTCATGTGTCTGGCCACAACCTATGCATAGGTAGGCCATGGCTTTGGGCCTAGGCTTAGGCCAAGGCCCCAGCATCACACTCTGCCCTAGTACAAGGTCCTTGCTTTTGGCCTCGGCCTATTCCCTAGACAAGGCCTCGGCTTCGGGCCTGAGCCTAAGCCCAACTAGATTTCATCAGCTTTTCTATCATTTTGGTTTGATAACAAAATAAAACAAAATAGGAAATTTCATCTAAACCCTTCCCATCGACTTTCATTTTTTTGTTTTATTACTTACTGCTCCCGATGCACACTTCCCCAGGACAGCGGTTAATGGCAGTTGTCCTGGCCAGTCTCAGTCTTGCCCCACCCATCACCATCCACGCCACGCCCCCCAGCCCGCCCCTTTTTTAGGGCCCAGCATTTGTGTGCATATTGGGACCTATGCACATGGCTGAGCTCTTTTGAAAATACGCACGGAGCATTCAGGGCCTGGCCCCAGATGTTTCGATTTTTACTCGTGCGGCCGTTTGAAAATTCAGCCTATTGTTTCTAAAGGTAGGCTTCCTGGTAGGTCCTATATCTGCTAAAGAAGTCCAGGTTTTACTACAATATATGTGAAGACTGATTGTGATTTCTATTAGAAAAACACAGATTTCAGGGGCCCATGCATAGAATGAGAGTAAAACCAGGACTGGACCATTTTGACCAGCAGTAACTGACCGATTGAAAACCTTATCTGCAGTACATAGGGTATGTTTATGGCAGAGAACAAATATAGATCTTTAATTTAAAAAATATTTGAGGATTTTTCTCTGTTATGGAACTTAACATATAGTAGAGAACGTAATTCTTTCCTTGGGCATATTTCAATTGTGTATTAAATCTATGAAGGTGCCCAAAACACCAGATCAACCACCTGATTAGCTCAGAATGAAGTGAGATAAACATAGTCAGGAAGCTGAAGTGATATTTCAAGCTGCATTTTAGGTATGTAGACTTCAGTGATTTCCAGGATACTACACATGTTTCTCAGCTAGAAAAGCATTACAAATTCTAGATATGACTGGCAAAGGTGAGACAAAGTTGTACGCCTGTGAAATTAGATTGCCACCGATAAAATCATTGCAGACATATTTTCTTTTAATGGCACAGCTCCTGCATTATGTAAAGAAGGTACATTTCAAGAACACCATGGGCCGGGAGGTTTTCTTTGATCAAAATGGAAACCCGCCAGCTTCTTATGACATTCTTAACTGGCAACTGTCTTCGAGTGGTTACTTTGATTATATAAAGATCGGCCACTATGATTCTGGAGCAGCCAGTGACCAGGACATCAAAATTAACACCAGCGCCATCATGTGGACTGAAGACTATACACAGGTTAGATGACTCTCCACCCACCGTTCCCTCCCTCCCATCTTCATAGAGAACTGATTGATAAGATACTGAGTAATAGTGATGGGATGAACCTTCTTTGACATGACTGAAATTCAATTTTGGACACATTTATATTTGACTTGGATAAACTTGATGAAAGTCATCTTTACTTTGCTTTGAATCCAACTCCAATTGATTTTTTAGTAATTAGAAGCTGTCTGGGATCTTTGTTAGAATCTGCTATGCTGATGGGAGGAGCAAACAGATGGGAGTTAGCGATCTGCTATAATTAGCTCCTGGAGTGGGAGGAGTTTAGCAATCTGATATGCTCCGTAGGCGGAACTAGCAATCTTGTTATGATATAGACTGCTGAGTTGGCAATCTGTACCAGCGGAGTGCTAGAGAGGGTACTCAGCTGGAAAGGAATGTAAATAGGTGAATCCTTGGGCCGATGGCAGATGACAGCGCCCCCAGGAGTGAAACCTGAGAGGGACCACCGGCTAGGCTTGGGTATGGAGATAGACACAGATAGTTCTTTTATTAGACAGGTTAGTAGAACCACCAGAGATGGCAGTAGTGAGCTGATATGCCCGGCAGGGCTGAAGTCCCTCAGATACTGGAACTGCGATCCCAGGGTTGCTGAGCTGTAGAGAAACTATAGATAGTGAGTAGATAGGGTATGCTGTATTCATAGCCAGTAGTAGATGACAATCTCACATAAATTCTTAAAGAGGCTCAGTAGCTGGAAAAAGTTAGGCCTTCGAGGAGCAAGTACCTGATTCCAGGGAAAGCTCTGAGAAAGTGGTGATAACTCACGAATGTCTGTATCTGCGATAGCTTCCAGGCAGTAGAGAATCTTCAGAGTATTCAGGAACATGGGCCCTTGAGGAACGAGTACCGGTTCCTATCTGCAATCTGAAATAGAGAAAAGAGAGCGAGGCCCCCGAGGAGCGGGTACCTCTGGTAAGTCCGAAGAGGCAGAGTAGCTTGGACGAATCCGAGTTTGTGTCTGTGTTCGATTCATAGTCCGGAATGCATGTCTTTGTCCTTGCTAACTCAAATCGTAAGCGTAAGTGAAGACCTTTTATGTTGGAAATGGATGACATCAATACAGGGGGACGCCCCTGAGGTTCGTGCCCTTGCTGGTAAATACCTCGGAGCGTGCGCCCTACATCGTCAGGAACATGGCGGATCCGCAGCGTCGAGCCAGTCTGGGGACGCCGGGGAGAAGCGGCATGGAGACGCCATGGCAGCAAGCCGTCCATCAGACCCGGAGGGAGTCGCCACAGAGGTAGAGAGGATGGAGCGAGGGTGTAGAGCAGCCACGAACGCAACAATCTTTAGCTCAGTAGTAGAGTCAGCACCCCAGAATCCAGGGTTCACCAGTCTGAATCTTGGGGAGACTTCTATGGGAAGAGATAGCAAAAGTCAGTACTAATTTTTATGTATTTATTTAGTTTCCACAACGAAATGAAGCAGCTACCTCTCCAACTAATCACAATCAAATTCCAAGGAGAGAGGAGACCAGATATACTCTATACCTCCATAAATCTTATTCTCATAATTTTTAAACCCACCAAATGACAATATCATAGATCTTATAGCTCTTATCCAAATCTAATCTGCAGCCTCTCGCCACGCAATGGGCCACAAGCTGTAATCAGCCTTCAGTGCTTTTTAATTGTAATCATCTATTGTCATTTGCCACTATTTAGTTTCCACCATTCGTGACACTTCAAAGTGAATTACATTCCAGTACTCTAGTTATTTCATTATCCTAGAGGGCTTGCAAACTAAGGGGATCATTCACTAAACTACAGTATTGTTCATGGAGGGGATAACACTGCTGGAGTCAAAAAGCAGCAGAACTCAGCATTACTGCTAAGTAAATTCCACGGTATTTTTCCAGCAGTAAAATAGCACCAGGAGAAATACTGCTGCATTACTTGTGCCTACAGTTTCACACCATGGCATCTTTGGGGCTGACATGTCTTAAAGGTGCCAACTAACACCCTCTTAGGTGTGGAAAAGACTCTGTCCGTCTCTATAGACCCTCCTGACCTCCCCCACTCTTCCAGTGTGTTGCTTGCTTGTAATATTTTAACTTCCCAATCCCTGTTCTTACCGCTGCTTTCTGTTTCTGTTCCAAGGAAACTGGAATTCATTCACAGAACCAGTTTCCACTAAATCTGCTAGTGGAATATTCAGAGATAAATCGAGCAAGTGCTGCACTTAGCATGAATTACATATAGAACATGACAAGTGCAGAGAATATTTCATAGTCCATATTACTTCCAATGAATTTTTATTACATCACTTCATCAATCTTATTCAAGTGGCAACTCCACTACTATGATAATTCAAGTTAAATCGGGTCCCCCGACACAGACCTGTGTTTCACTGAGGCTGCGTCGGGAGGGACATCAAATTCAGAGCAAATCTGTGCGCTCCCTGTTAACTTTGAAGCAGACGGATTTGCTCTGAATTTCATGTCCCTCCCGACGCAGCCATCCACGAGGTAGGTGCAGGGACCAGGGCACGGCCCGGGACCGTAAGACTAATGACCAATGCATGGGCAAAATGACCTCCTTTCTCCTGCTGATAATACCTCTGCTTATGCAACTCAGCATGCAATTAACTTTCCCTGTCATTTTATAACATTGATTGGTTACCTTTTAGCCAGTGCAGATGATTACTCCTACATCAATCCCCAATTTAAGTTTCAGGTTTTGTACTCAAATGATTTGAAATTTGTGGATTTTTGTGCTTCAAATGCATGATTTTACAATTTTTAACATCCATTTCAGACCATTCTTTCAGTCTTCCTTTTTTTCACCTCTTCCAGTCTGTCCTCTGTTGTCTGAAATAGAGAACTTCTTGATTAATTATTAATTGATAAATTTGCTCTGTCTCTCTCCACATTTCTCTCCATTAAGGCTCCTGCCTCTGCCTGCAGTGAGAGCTGTGGTCCTGGGTTCCGGAAAGCCATTCTGGATGGGCAACCTGCCTGCTGCTTTGACTGCGTCCCCTGCTCTGAAGATGAGTTTAGTAACCAAACCGGTGAGTGCTATGAATTCCACTCAGTAGTGACCACATTTGTAGGGTGGAGGGTTGGTATTAGAGGGTACATTGGTTCTGTCTAGGTCAGTTGATGGACCACAGAATTACAGGCTAATGCATTTTCAAGTCCATGCAGATGTTTATAGACAGACGTTCCAGAATACATACAATCTTAAAAAGCACATTTCTCAGTGAAGAATTACCTTGTACTGTATGCACTTATTTGAAACAAAATGTACATACACAATCCAACATTTTCGGTGGGGTACAACAAAAATACATAATAAACAGAAGATATCTACCAATAGATATCAGTATATGAATAGACTGCTTCACATACCCAACACTGGCCTTAGTCAAACTTAGTTAAAGCACTCCAATGGAAAAAGGAAAATCACAGCCTGTCATGTAATTCCTTAGTTGCTAAGTGGAAATTAATCTATTTTCCTGGCCAAAAGTTTCCATAAACAGGCTAATAGATTTAATTTACCAAAATGATAGGCACAAAAAAGATGGGAAAAGGTAAAGCCTCTCTAAAGGTGAATGATACTCACATTCTAATTTCTATTAATATAATGATTTTTCCTCATCAAAGCCATGAATGGAATTGCTTCTTCCTCCAGATGCCACAGAGTGCAAGAAATGCCCCAATGACCAATGGCCCAACAAGAGACAAGATGGATGCCGTAAGAAGTCCATCGAATTTCTGTCCTATCAAGAACCCTTGGGCATGGTTCTGGCAGTTATCTCCGTGCTTGGTGCATTAATCCCATCCACTATCCTTGTTGTCTTCTTCCAGAGCCGCCACACCCCAGTTGTGAAAGCAAACAACCGTGAACTCAGCTACCTCCTGTTATTAGCCCTTATCCTGTGCTTTGGGTGCTCATTAGTGTTCATAGGCCACCCCACAACACTGACCTGCATGGTGCGTCAGATGGCATTTGGCATTGTGTTCGTCATCTGTATCTCTTGCCTGCTGGCCAAGACCATCATGGTGGTCATAGCCTTCAAGGCCACCAAACCAAACAGCAACCTAAGGTCATGGGTGGGACCACGACTACCCATTGCCCTAGTATTAGCCTGCAGCCTGGTCCAGGTCCTCATCTGTGTGACTTGGCTGTTAGTGACTCCCCCATTTCCCCAAATGAACATGAAATCCCAGATGGGGAAGATAATCATTGAATGCAATGAAGGGTCATTGACTGCATTCTGGTGCATGCTGGGATACATGGGCTTGTTGTCTACCATCAGCTTCATTGTAGCCTTTTTAGCTAGAAGGTTACCCGACAGCTTTAATGAGGCTAAGTTCATCACCTTCAGCATGCTTATATTCATTGCTGTCTGGATCTCTTTCATTCCTGCTTTTCTAAGCACATCAGGGAAATACACAGTGGCTGTGGAAATATTTGCTATTTTGTCCTCCAGTGCTGGCTTGTTGGGTTGTATATTCTTCCCCAAATGTTATATCATCCTAATCAGACCAGACATGAACACCAAGGAATTCCTAATGGGGAAAGCCACAGGAAGCCGCAAGAAAACAAAATAATTGCATTGTAACATATTGATTAATAAATATCATATTTTGCGTGATGTAATCTTGTTTTCTGAAAATATTTTTTCTTGAAGCAGCAGCCTTAATAAATAAAAAAAAAGAACTTGCTTGACAGTTGATCTAAAAAAATCAGCCCCCTCTTAAATTGAACATTAGAACCTGGAAGTAACATTGGTAAGTCATCACATGAGCATCTCAGCCAATTTGGTGTTACCAGAGATTGCAAACAACTACAATTTAAAGACCATGGTGGCATCTCTAAAATGAATAATCAGTTGCTGACTAAAGTTTATTAAAGCTTGATTACATTCTGACATTTACTTCATCCCACATCTAAATTAATAGCCCGTATTTTCGCTCATCCTGTAAGCCAAGGTTTCCCAAACCTTTCATGGTGACCCTATCGCCAGATGGGTTTTCAGGAAATCCACAATAAATATGCATGAGACATAAGAACATAAGGACATGCCATCTGTTTGTGCTAGGTCTCCAATGTATGTACATTTATCACATTCATTTTCCCTCATGAAAGGCTTCAAAGAAAACTAAAAAGTCATGGGGATAGGAGGAGATGTCCTTTTGTGGGTTGTAAGCTGGTTAAAAGACAGAGAGTAGGATGAAATATTTTTTCACAGTGGAAAAAGGTAAACAGTGGAGTGCCTCAGGGATCTGTACTTGGACCTGTGCTTTTTAATATATTTATAAATGATCTGTAAAGAGGAATGACAAGTGCGGTGATTAAATTTGCAGATGGCACAAAATTAGTCAGAGTAGTTAAATCATAAGTGGATTGTGATAAATTGTATGAGAGCTTTGCGAGATTGGAAGATTGGGCATCCAAATGGCAGATGAAATACAATATGGACAAGTGCAAGTTGATATATATAGGGAAACATAATCCATGCTGTAGCTAAATGATGTTAGGTTCCATTTCAGGAGTTACCACCCAGGAAAGGATCTGGGCTTCACAGTTGATATTGCATTGAAATCATCGGCTCAGTGTGCTGTGGTGGTCAAAAAAGCAAACAGAAGATTAGCAATTATTAGGAAGGGAATGACAAATAAAATGTAGGATGTCATAATGCCTCTGTATGGATCAATGGTTAGACTGCATCTTGAATACTGTGTACAATTCTGGTCGCCGCATCTCAAAAAAGATATAGTTGCACAGGAGAAAGTACAGAGAAGGGCGATCAAAATGATAAAGGGGATGGAACAGCTCCCCTATGAGGAAAGACTAAAGAGGTTAGGGCTGTTCAGCTTGGAGAAGATACAACTGAGGGGGGATATGATACAGGTCTACAAAATTATGAAAGGACTTGAACGGGTAAATGTGAAATGGTTATTTACTCTTTAGGATAATATAAGGACTAGAGGACATTCCATGAAGGTAGCAAGTAGCACATTTAAAACAAATTGGAGAGAATTCTTTTTCTCTCAATGCACAATTAAGCTCTGGAATTTGTTGCCAGAGGATGTGGTTAAAGCAACTAGTGTTGCTGGGTTTAAAAAAGGTTTGGATATTTTCATGGAGGAGAAGTCCATAAACTGGTATTATTCAATAGGGAATAGCCACCACTTATTGCTGGCATTAGTAGCATGGGATCTAGTTAATGTTTGTCCATATTGTATTTCATCTGCCATTTGGATTTTCAGAAGGCGTTTGACAAAGTCCCTCATGAGAGGCTTCTACAAAAACTAAAAAGTCATTGGATAGCAGGCGATGTCGTTTCGTGGATTACTAACTGGTTAAAAGACAGGTAACAGAGAGTAGGACTAAATGGTCAATTTTCTCAGTGGAAAAGGGTAAACAGTGGAGTGCCTCAGGGATCTGTACTTGGACCGGTGCTTTTCAATATATATATAAATGATCTGGAAAGGAATACGACGAGTGACGTTATCAAATTTGCTGGCCTCTGTTGCTGAGGTGGAGATCCGTGGAGTGTCTGGGCCAGGGTGAGTACAGGCATAATCAGAAGCAAGCAGTGGTCAGGGAAGGAGACTCTCAGGTGAGGTCATCAGGCAGAGGTCAGAGGCAGGCATAGTTCAGGTGTGGACAAGAATCAGGCAGTGTTCAGTGGTAGGTGGAATTTAATCATAGATGAGAGTCAGGCAGTGGTCTGTGTCAGATGGAATTCAGTTGTAGTCAAATGTCAAGCCGAAGTCAAAACCAGAGATCTGTCCAAGGGTTGACAAGATTGATAGGCAGGCAGGGAGATGAGGAACAGCTCAGATGGGCAGGAAAAAAAACTGAATAAATGAAGACTAACCACAAGATGAAGATGAAGAACTCAGGAAAGAATACTAGGGACTGCCAAGACAAGGACCAGGAATGCAGGGACAAAGACCAGGAACACACTGAGGCAATTTGCTCTAAATGAGAGGTAGTTGACCTTTTGCCGAGGTAAGGAGAGATACCTGAAGTGACCTTTTATAAGCCCATACCTGTGATGTCATCATCTTTAGCTGCTGGGCTTTTCCTATTGTGGGTCCTTTAAGAGGAGCACGGTTAGGTGCGTACATGCCTTAGAGAAGCCTGGAGAGGCAACGGCATTGGAGCCAGGCTGATCACGGGGGGCCTGCCCTGAGTTCAGTCCAGGGCCTTCATCAATGTCAGTGGAAGTGGCCATAGAGGCAGGCAGAATGCAGCAGTTTTCCACGCATTTATTAGGGGGCCTGTGCTGGAGGTAAAAGCAGCAGTCCATCACCTGCCCCATGGACCGCCAAATTCAACAGTATCCCCCACCTTAAACCTCTTTCATGAGGGTCCGGGGTTCTTAGGGTGTAAGCTGTGAAACTTTCTTTGTAAGTTGGCATCCAGAAAAGTGGCTTCAATATAGACACCTGAACCAGATTGCATATGCCCAATGTGGGTGGCAGTCTTACTTGGTAAGTCACAGGCTCTACCTGGCGGAGAATGGGAAAACGACTGATGTACCGTGGAGCGAGCTGCATAGAGGGCTCCCTGAGATGGTGTGTGCCTAGCCACACTTTCTCGCCCACTTTAAATTGTGGAGCAGGTCTCCTGTGTGCAACAGTGGTCTTCTTGGCTCTTTGGGCTGCCTTATGTAAAAGAGTGTTGCTACTGGTCCAGAGGTTTTGGAGATCCTGGGTGGATAACTGCGCTGCTGAAGAAGGTACTGCCATGAGGAGAGGCAGAGGAGGTAAGGGTTGCTTTCCATAAACCACTTGAAATGGTGAAGTACTGGTAGTGCTACAGACATGGAAATTGTGTGAAAATTCTGCCTAACACAGGAGGAATGTCCAAGTATCCTGGCATTCGTTGGTATAGGCTCTGAGGAAGGTATTGATTGTCTGGTTAGTACATTCAGACTGTCCATTCCCCTGTGGGTGGTAGGCAGTAGTGAAGTCCAGGGTTATACTGAACGTTTTGCATAGTGGACACCAATATTTCACCATGAATTGCACTCTCCAGTCTGAGACATTATGCTTCTATAGACCGTGTAAGCGGAAGACATGGAGCATAAATAGGTGAGCTAGCTCTGGGGTGGAAGGCAGGCCTGGAAGTGGGACGAAGTGAGCCATTTTTGAGAAGCGGTCAATAACTACCCAGATTACGGTGGCGCCATTTGAGAGAGGGAAGACCATGATAAGATCAATACAGGTCAAGAAGTCTTAACTTTGGATGCTACATTTCTTCCTAGACACCCCTGTAAATGTATTATTAAGTATCTTGTAATTAGGTAGCAATTTTTCCCCCCTGATCAGTTATGTTTCTTTTTTGATCAAAAGCAAGTGACCATGAGCACGCCTGTTGAATCATACTAGATGTTTAATTTTTAAGTCTCTGGTTCGTTATTGCTAAGCCTTTACTTCGTTATAATTTTTGTATTTAGTTTTCTCCACCTCCTTATTGGGGATTAATGTATGTGAAGTTATTTGTTCTATTTTATTTCATTATTTCCTATGTAAAAGTGTATTTGTTTCTTGATAAAATTGTTCTTGTTTATGCAATTGAAAAGCAATTTAAAAAAATCAGTGGACAGATGGGACCAGGGTTCCCTGGAGGCTGGCAACAGCTGTAACAGCCCCCAGGGTTGGCCCAACAGAGCTTTCTTCTGTGCACAGTTGGGGCAAGAATCCATGTAGGACTTAAGTTCTTGCTTCATATGAGGCCTCCATTAGTATTGTTGGAGCAGTGCAAGGGTTCGGGCCCATCCAGGGTGACCTGAGACACGGGAGTCATGAGACCATTCCAATACCTTTTCATGGAGTCTACTGGGAATGAACATCTTCCCTGGAGGGATGATCATGGGGGTACGTAGGAGAATCCTGACTGGGTTGATGTTCCTGGGAGGGTCTGGGATGTCCTCAGCCTGGAAGGAGCATTTGAGGGCATGTGCCTGGAGATTCTTGAGAGCTGGACGATACCTCAGACTCAAAATCAAAATGTGAAAAAAAACAGAGACCAGTGGGCTTTTCGTACATTTAGTCATTGGGCATGGTGGAGGTGTTCTAGATTCTATAAGGCAGCTAATAAGCAGAAGTTGGAGTGTCTGTATATTAAAAACAAAAAAGAACAAAAAAAAGTAGCCAGAAACTGGAAATAAGCTAGGAGCAGTGTATACTTAAGTAAAAAGGTTGAAAAGTTCAGTTCTGTTACTCACCTTGGAAAGGTGTAAAGGTAGTGTGATTTGGTTTGATTAGGTACAAACATTTGTTAATCAAGAGAGCAGTGAGTCACTCTGGCTAACTGAAGTTAGACTGTTTATATTTCCCAACCCTCCCACCCCTCACCCATCCACCCTTAGCTCATCCTTTAATTTATAGGCAGGTGCTACTTTCATTAAAAAAAAAAAACAAAAAACAACAAAAAACCTTATTGAGAGTTTGATCATTCCTCTGTGGGCCACTACCAGACATATATAGTGAATTCACGTATACATTTAAAGGACATTAATTAGACACAGTCCTACTCTTATAGCAACCTAAAACTTAAGTAGGAACTGAACAAATTTGAGATGAAGGCAGCAGTCCGCAGCAAGAGGGGGGCTTCCCAGTCTTTTGCATCAAGTGTCACGTGTATGATTTTTTACCTGCTGGTGAGAAATTGTACATGTACATGCGATGCATGCACATGTACAGGACTAGAAGCTAGGTTTGTGTGCATTTGTTTTTGATGTATTGGCAATCTGCAATGTATATGTCCCTATTTGTTATATTCGTGGGGAAGTGAAACATATCTCGACTCCCCACGAATATAATGTATCATCCGTTTCATCCAGCTCACGGTGCGTGTGCACTTTTCTTCGCCACCATTTGCAATCAGAGGATGCCATTTGGGTGCATCCAGATCTAAAATCCAGCCCTTTCCTGTGAGTCATCAGTGACCTCACAGCCCTTTGTAGAATATCCTGAAGGAAAAAATACCAGAGGCCTCAAAATGAATTAAGGCTCTGAAGAAAGAAGAAGAAGCTATGGTGAACTATGGCCTAGTTCTGCAAAGCAACATATGAACTATGGCCTAGTTTTGCAAAGTAAAACACACATTAGCAGAATCCAGGTGAAACGTCAACAAGTGAAGTCACAGGATGAGCATAAGATAAGAAGATGACAGGTCTGAGAAAGGGTATCTGTGAAGATAACAGATCTGAAAAAGGGTATCTGTGAAGAAAGTTTGTGCATATGAAGTAAGATAAGATCAAACGGGAACAAAGAGCAGCTGTATTTGCAGCAAGGTTAACTGAAATCTTGTGGTTTGGAGTAAATAGTAGTTATCAATTAGCTTATTGAAAATGTATATAAAAAGAGCTTGCAAAAAGAAAAAATTAAGCAAATGTTCCAGACCATAGATGTGCTATGTACATTGTTGTAAGTATACCTTTGCTTCCTGCGTATACCATTGCTTATACTCAGTATAATAAATATATTATTGTGTGATTTAAGACTTGGTCAGAGTTGTTTATTTGCAAACAATCAGAGTTGTTATTACAAACAATTGGTGGATTGAATGCGGGCATTCGTCACATGTTTGTGGAAGCAGCTCTGATTATTTCTTGGGAAGAGTAGAAGATTTACGTTCTCCTGGTGTGATCCCCTAGGGCCCAGCTTGATCAACTGGTCCAGGAGTGATCGGTAATTAAAGCCAGGAGTCCTGTGTAAATCGTGGTGATAGTTTTGAGAAAAGGCGCCTGAGGTTTTAACGCTGCAGCAATTGTTGTTTTTCTTGTATTTACTGTGTGGGTTGATATTAGCGTGTATATATTTTGTGTTCTTATTTTGTTTTGGTTACTATATACAGTTATATGTGCGTAGCCTAAGTAAACGACAGTTTAAAATGGTTAACACACACCCAACCCCTAAAAGGGTCCCAGAAGGACAATTAGGAAAGCCTAACACGGTACGTACATTATATGTTAACAGTGATGATACATGTACGGCTGTCCAGCATGTAATTAATTTATTTCCATTTGAAAAAGACCTTATTAAGAAAACAAATGACAAATGGGGTAAATACTCTGCTAAAGATTCCTTTCTTTCCTGGCCCATGGAAGGATCTTTGAAACTTAGTCATTTATTGCCATTGTTAACATTCCTACAAGATAATAAAAAGAAAAATAGTCTAAAGAAACACCTGCATGTCTGGAATTTATTTTCAGTGACAGGTGACTTATATACAGCTGATAAAGAAATAAAAAAGAAAAATAAGGTTATAGGTGAGATAGGATCAAAATCCCTAAATCCGCCCCCATATGTGACTACATGTCCCCTGCTGGAAGACAGTGATCACGAAATTTTAATGCCTATACCAGCAGGCTATGGTCCGTTGAAAGGTCCTGTACAAAAGCCTAAACCCTTATATCCGGACTTAGAACAAGCAGCTAAATTTGAACGGGAAGCTGCTGAGCTTTTCCCTGGAACAGATAACTTTAAAATTAAGGGATTAGTGCACCTGACACCTGCCGATGGCAAGGACTGTCAGCAATTACGGGTTAATGTGTTATCAGAAACCCCACAGAGTCGGTCAACAGAAACGGCTCAAGGGTCATCCTTGACACCAGAGATGATTAAAGAAAGGATTAAAACGAATGAGGAAGGTTCATATGGGGCTCCATGGTGGACCACTGTTAAGACAGGATTAAGCAATGCAAATATAAACATTCCTTGCCACCCAGAAGGGCCAGTAAATGAAGCACAGCTTGCAGAAATAAGGGAATTAATCGGCAAATATTGTACGGAGTCAGAAGATTGGGAATATATTCAGAAAGGTCTAGACATATGGTTAAAATGTATACAAGATTTAAACTCGCCACCCTTTAAGGGAGTAAGAAACAAGAAAGATAATGTGGAATTGAAAGAATTTCCTATCTTCCTAAGAGATAATGGGCAACAGCCACCCATTGCAGCTTATAAACCATATACACCAGTAGATATTAGTACGATTATACAAAAATTGCCTAGTATACATAAAGGAGCAAGGCTCTGGCTCGAGGCAATAGATACTAATACGGCCGGAACACATTTAGCCATAGGGGATTTTAAGGCGCTATGTGCAGCTTGCGGCATTAGTTTACCACAACTCTCAGCAGTAAGCGCACGTCCGAGACTTATCACCCATATTGCTGACGGAATTCCTTTCCAAGGCCAAGATAGGATAGATTTGGTAAATGCTTTAAATGTCCTGTATCCTACAAGCATAGATTTTACAGCTATCACTGCAGCCAAATGGGATGGCTTAACTGATTTTGCAATGCACTTGACAAAATGTATGGACATGTATAAGGCACAAACCGGGCAGGATGCTGACATACAGCCAAACATCCCTGTATTTTTACATTTATTCTATGCTACTTTGCCTGCAAATATGCAGACTAATTTGAATAATGTTGTGGCACTTTCAACAAAAACATGGCCAGAGGTGAGAAACACTTTAATGCATTTCGCCTCAGTGCATTGCAAAATGATAAGAACTTCTAATAAAGAGCAACAGAAAATGGCTAGCAAATTAATGACATTACAGATAGCGGACTTAGAAGAGAAAAAGAATATGAAAACACAAAGAAATCAGGATACAGTAAACCTACAAGGCAGTGATATACAGGATTGTTATGTGATACAGGGTCCTCCGCGTACCCCGTATGAAGGAATATATCAGGGAGCATATCCCTCCTATATCCCCGAGGTCGAGGGATGAGAAGGGGAAGGGGAGGAAGAGGTTTTGCACAGGGGATAATGAATAGACCGTCCCCTGATAGAAGAGCTCATGTGCAGTGCTGGAATTGCCAGTCATTTGGACACTATGCAACTGAATGCAGGCGATCAGGAGTCCCTGATCAACAAACATTTTTACAGACGCCGCCGCCGCTTAACCAAACATTGCAGACACCGCCGTTATCTGCACCAGATCAGTTACAGGCTGGCCAACAGCCCTCACAATTCCCTGTGTGGGACCAAGGTAATTATTGACAGACTGCAGGGAATAGAGGAATGATCCAGGGAGATACTGTATTCTTACATAATTCAGAGCCATTTATTCAATTATTAGTAGGTCCTCAGCAGGTTCCAATGCAATTTTTGATTGATACAGGCGCTACATCATCTGTTATTTGTGTTAAACCAAGCGCTGTAAAAAGATCCATTGAAACAAACACCACTATTGGCTTTGATGGCAAGCCCAGTAAAAAACATTTAACTGAATTAACCCCAGTAGTAATTAACACTACACAAGGTAAAAGAGAAGCTTCAGTTAAATTCTTAATTGCTGAACATTGCCCTGTAAATTTACTAGGACGAGACCTACTTACTCAATTTGGATTAACTCTCACCTTTAAAATCCCAACATCTAAGAGCCTCCTTTCATTACTCACTTCAATAGGAAGTGAGGAGGAGAATGAAATCCCAGATGAATGGAAATGGGATCAACTACCTTTAGATTTGTGGAGCACTGAAGAGTCTCCTTATGGTAGGGCAAAAACAGCTCCAGCTTATCGAATTAAAACAGTACCATTTGAGCTGGGACCAAATGTGAGCCCTTATCCAGTAAAAGAAAAATTAATGGAACCTACTATGAAACATATTGCTAGATTGTTAAAACATGGTATTATTGAAGAATCACAGTCACCCTATAATACTCCTTTGTTCCCTGTGCCAAAAGGAGAAAATGATGTCAGAATTGTTCATGATTTACGTGCATTGAATGATATAGTGATTCCACAATATCCAGTTTGTGCTAATCCTCTGACATTATTACAAACACAGCCCATATATAAGTTCAACTCTGTCATTGATTTATCTAATGCATTCTTTGCAATTCCTCTACATACTGCTTCTCGTGATCTAACATCTTTTGTATTAGGCACAAAGGCTTATCGATGGGCACGGATGCCCCAAGGTTTTACAGATAGCCCGACTGTATTTTCAAAACAATTGAACAAGGATCTAGAGCAGTTCAGAAGTATTTTACCTAAATCAGTATCTTTATTTACATATGTTGATGACATATTGCTTTCTGCTGAAACTAAAATAGAATGTTGTGAATGGACATTTAAATTATTACAAAGGCTTGGTGAGGCAGGATATAAATGTAATCAACAGAAATGTGTATTAGCTAAGACTCAAGTAAATTTTCTAGGTCAAATAATATCCTCAGCTACTAAACACATAACAAAGGACCTATTGTTAGAACTACAGAAACAGGAGTTTCCCCAGAATTTAAAGCAATTACGAGGTTTATTGGGAACTTTTAATTACTGTCGACAATGGATACCAAGTTATTCAGCGCGCATTTCTCCTCTACTGAGGCATTTACAGGTACCGGCTGGTACTGGGTCTTATGCGCAAATAAAATTGACTGAAGATGACGAAATGGTAATACAAGATGTATTACAGACTTTACTACAGGCTGAACCCTTAGGTACTGTAGACCCCAGGCTGAAAGTGCATATATGGGTCCGAGACATGGGAAACACATGGGCTGCTTTTGTAAATCAAGAAGATACACCGAAACAAGCAGTGGCATTTCTATCTGGATCCTATAGTCCAGTGGAAATGGCTCTACCTGAAATTCCAAAGTTATTAACTGCTATTGTCGCCGCTATTGGTAAATGGCGAGCTATGATGCCATATAGCTCGTTAATTTTACACTGTGCTCATTCAATACATCATTTGCTAACGACTAGTCAGGCTGCATTGACAGCAACCAGATTTGGTAAATATCAAACAATATTGACTGGCCAAGATATAGTAACAGCACCTCTCACGAAAGCTCAGAATAAGTTACTAGATTGTTTTTTTCCTAGTAATGTACAGAGACAAATTGAAAGAAAAGACATCCCGGACCTTTTACTGACCCAGTTTGATCCCCTTGACAAGGGACTAATATGGTTTACAGATGGGGCACAGAAAGACCAGCAAGCAGCGTTTGCAGCATTAAGTGTTACACCCAGTTTAGATATTATTACCAAAATACAGTATCAAACAGAGAAAGGTGTAACAGCACAAGAAGCTGAACTCCTTGCTGTAATAGCAGCTTTGAAATCTTCAGGAATAAAAGAACACTGCACAATCTATACTGATAGTTCATATGTAGTTAGTTCTCTACAATACCATTTATTGAAATGGAAAAGAAGGGGAATGATTACTGCCACGGGTCAGCCCTTACAACATATCAACAACTGGAAACAAATACTGAATTTATTATCGAAAAGGGAAGGGGTTGGTTCTAAAACTGCTATAGTATGGACGCCAGCACATACTGGACACATGAGCTTTGAGGCACAAGGAAATGACCTAGCAGATAAAGCTGCTACAGAAGTGCTTACTGTGAAACTAATGACTATGCAAACACGGTTTAGCTCAGAATTAATGCATACTCCATATCCCATGCCACTTGACATACTCCATGAACAACCTAGTGGTGAGGAATTACAGAAATGGGTGACAATTGGATGTTATAAAAAAGGGAAAGAATGGCTCCACCCTAATGGAAAAAAATGTTTGACAACATCAGAAGTGTTGCGATACTTCTTTGCATGGCATGCAACCATGCATCTGTCTGCCACTGCACTATTAGCAGGCATACAAAGTAACCATTGGAACCAGAATCTTTATGCTTTAGCTGTACAGATAATTCATAACTGTTTAGTCTGTTCTACTCATATAGCTCGTCGAGGCCCAGCTGTGAGTCCTGGGAACTTGCCTATCCCCCAGGGACCAGGTTTGGAATGGCACATTGATTACACTGATATGATTGAAGCAGTTAAAGGAAAACGGTATGTATTGGTATGGGTGGATAGCTTTTCACATTGGATAGAAGCTTTCCCATGTACAAAAGAAACAGCTCATGTAGTTATTGATACCTTTTTACATAGAATTTTACCAGCCCATGGATATCCAATCAAAATTGTATCTGATAATGGGACACACTTTAATAATCAAATTATGAATGAATTACAAGAGATCTGTAATATTATCCATCGACGTGTGTCAGTCTATAAGCCAACCTCGAATGGTTTGGTAGAACGATATAACGGAATATTGAAAACCAAATTGAGGGTATTACTAGCAGCATTAAATAAAAACAAAACAAACAAATTATATACCTGGTTGGATGTATTACCATTGGCCTTAATGAATATACGGAATACGCCAGGTACAATCCATGAGATTACTCCATTTCAATTACAGACAGGACGAATTATGAATCCGGTGAGAATAAGACAAACTGATACTCAAGTAGAGTATTGGAAAAAAGTTCAGCCCCTAGTAGCCATGGCAGCAGATCTAATACAGACTGAATCGAAAAAGGTTCCTAAACAATCTTTTTGCGCTTCCTTTTCAGTAGGTGATCAAGTACTACGAAAGAATTACACCCACAAGACTTGGAAGGATCCGATATACGTTGGACCTTTCACTATCACAGACCTCAGCCATACTGCTGCTAAACTATCTGAACATTCCACTTGGGTACATTTGTCGGATATACGGACATTTAATCCGATACTATAATTGGACTGTTGCATTATCTTTTCTCTCTGAAGTAGACTGACGACTGCAGGAAAAGAAAATGTTATGTTTACTAACCTGTTTATATGTACTAACGTATACATGGCCACTTGTTATTTCTTTCCCTCTCCAACAGGCCCCTGTTTCAGGTTTAACAAATTTGTGGGTACAGACAATACAAGAATTAGTAAAGACTCTTCCAGCAGATGTTACTGATTGTATTGTCTGCACTCCACATCAAAAAGCCCATTCACATGTCCCAGCCATTTCCTTTCCAGTTCCATTACACCATATTTTAGGATTTAAAGATAATGGACCACACAATATGACCATAGATCCATTAGCAGGACAAACATGGACACAATATTTGGGTAATGCCAAACCTCCCCCACTTACAGCTGATTTACCAAAAAATGGTTTTCTTTGCCTTAGTAATGTTACTTCCCCGAACCCTATTCCTTGCAACTATACTTACTCCACATACAATACAACATGGATTATTCGTAAGGGAACCATCTTACCCAGCACCCCTTTCACTGACATTGTAATAAGCTGTAATTGCACATTTTCACATATTACTGCATCTCCTCCACCAGGTTGCCTCCCATGTATAGCAAATCTGTCCAAGATTGTACATGTAGCCACCGACACCAAATATATACGCACTTTCAATTCTACATACACTGTCTGTCCACGTCTGTGTGACCTCTTCAACATAGCAGACAATAACTGTTCATCTGAAAATGACTTATCTTTGGTTCCTTGTAGTGTATTAGGAAAATATAAATCTCCTTTTGTTTATGGCCCTTATGACAATAGCAATGATACCGTAATACAAAACTTTGCAAATCTTTATGTTGGACATTATTGGTTGTGTGATGGAATAGTTTTCCTCAAACTCCCTACATACTATGAATTTTGTGTGTTAGTTACATTTAACTATTTTTCTCGAATTATTCCATTAAATCACCCTATGCATACCCGCTCCCGAAGGAGTATTCCCTCAGCTGTCCCTGAAGATCAAGCAATCCAACTCTCATTGGATTATATTAACACAACCTACCCTTTAACTAAAACTAGATTAGATGCATTAAGCTATACCTCATGGTTACCATTTGCCCAACCTGCAGTTGCAGCTGAATTGGGAATGGCCATTCGGCGACTACAATCTGTTCTCCATGTAGTCACGCATGAATTAGAAATCGCCCTTAAAGCCCTTCAAGACACGGTAGATGAATTAACTACTGTTTCTACATATAATCGACATGGTCTGGACTATATATTGGCTGCCCAAGGCGGATTGTGTACGGTACTTAATAGCTCTGAATGTTGTACAGTAGTGGTTAATCGCTCTCATATAGTTTACAACGCAATGCAAAAGATACAAGAACTGGCTAGACTTCAAGTTAGCGATTTTGAGGGAGGAATCTCAGTAACTTGGTGGGATTCCATAACCTCCTGGTTTTCTAACTTATCTAGTCATTTGAAGGGGATAGTAGGAGTTTTTCTTGGATTACTAGTTTTAGGTATAATGTTATGTTTTTGTATTCCATGTATTTGTTCAGTATTACAATATTGTCGACCAAAGATGCTAACACCAAAACCAGTAACCAATATGATAGCGTATAGCAATATAAACTTGAGAACTACTAGAATGGTCCAAACCACAATCAGTACAGATGATAGCTGGGAAACGGAAAGTGAGAGCAGTTAAAAAAGGGAGGTCCTAGGGAGGTGTCCACAGATACAAAGAAGAAAACCCTAGTCTCTATGCTGTTCCCCTGTGTGAAGAATGAAGACACCTAATGTGAGCCAGAGTCAATCTGGCTCAAGGGAGGATTGTAGAATATCCTGAAGGAAAAAATACCAGAGGCCTCAAAATGAATTAAGGCTCTGAAGAAAGAAGAAGAAGCTATGGTGAACTATGGCCTAGTTCTGCAAAGCAACATATGAACTATGGCCTAGTTTTGCAAAGTAAAACACACATTAGCAGAATCCAGGTGAAACGTCAACAAGTGAAGTCACAGGATGAGCATAAGATAAGAAGATGACAGGTCTGAGAAAGGGTATCTGTGAAGATAACAGATCTGAAAAAGGGTATCTGTGAAGAAAGTTTGTGCATATGAAGTAAGATAAGATCAAACGGGAACAAAGAGCAGCTGTATTTGCAGCAAGGTTAACTGAAATCTTGTGGTTTGGAGTAAATAGTAGTTATCAATTAGCTTATTGAAAATGTATATAAAAAGAGCTTGCAAAAAGAAAAAATTAAGCAAATGTTCCAGACCATAGATGTGCTATGTACATTGTTGTAAGTATACCTTTGCTTCCTGCGTATACCATTGCTTATACTCAGTATAATAAATATATTATTGTGTGATTTAAGACTTGGTCAGAGTTGTTTATTTGCAAACAATCAGAGTTGTTATTACAAACACCTTTCAGAGTGGTTCGGACAGGTTGGCACGGATACCGGAATGTAGCGTATCAGCGATAACATTTTGTGAAATGCTCTGAATGCAGCCAATCGCGCTGTCATTCAGTGCTCGGTGACGATTTTCCTGATGACCCAGCACTATATATACTTAAGCACGCAGCGTGCCACTCACTTTCTTTGCAGGGGTGGTGTGGGGAGGTGTTCTCTGTGGAAGGAGGCTGCACTCAGAACTTGAGTTCAGAAATCTGTATTGAATTGCTAGCTAGGCTAGTTAGTAGAGAAAAAAATATATGTATTCTTTATTTGGCTGCAGTGCCTGTGCCAGCTAGCCCTGTTTGTTTTTAAGCAGTTTATTTAGGTGATCTGAGACATCTCTCTGTGCCAGGGAGAGAAGCTGCTAGCAGTGCCATTTTGTTTAATTCATCCTCTAGGCTAGGCTGCAAGCAAGCACCATTTGGGTGTTGTGGCTGGGAGAGATATATTCAATTTTTTTTTTAATTTATTCTTTATTGCGTTTTTGCATAGTTTACAAGAAATGTTTTCCAATGTTATGTCTTTTCCAATATAAGGAAATACATTTCACAAGAAAATAACAATATATACATAACCATCAATTGTATAGGCATACACTGAAACAATAACTTTAAAAGAAATATGGGAGATCAAGGGTGAACAGAGCAGTGAATAAAGGAAATCTCTTAAACGGAACAATATGCTATATATCATGATTAACGCCAATTCTCTCTTTTCCCAACAACCTTTGGATTCATACTAGGTTCACTTTGAGGAATCAAGATAGCTGCGCAATTGCACAGGGTCAGTAAATATATATTTTACATCCCCACAATATAAAAAACAACGACATGAAAATCGCAGCATGAACTGTGCTCCTCTTTGTATCACCTCAGTTCGCATTTCCAAGAATTTCTTTCATTTTATTTGCGTCACCCTCGCTATATCTGGAAATACACAAATCGGTTGACCAAATAATTTTAATTTTTGAAATCTAAAATACTGTTTAAATACTTCATCTCTGTCAATTCTTGAAGAGAACTGTACCAATAAAGTTGCTCTTAAAGAAATATTCATTTCGAATGATTTTTCCAAAAAGTCTGATAGATCTAAAGTTTCTTCCCCTTGCCTTTCTTGTTGTTGATTGGAATTTTCACCCAAATTAGAACACTGTTCCTGATAGTAAGCTGTTGTTATAACAGGGATTTTTTCCAGATAATATTTTAGGATATTCACAAAATAACTTTTCAAAAGATCCACAGGTGATTGTAACTTGGTTTTAGGAAAGTTCAAAAAATATAAATTTGCTCTTTTAGCTTGGTTCTCTTGAAACTCCATTTTGTTCATAAACATCTTCTCCGATCTTATTAAATTTGTTTGTATCTCTTCTATTCTTTCCACTTTCCCTTCTAAGGTAGTTGTTCTTTTTCCAACCTCTATCATCGTCCCTTCTAATTCAGACGTTTTATTCATAGCTTCCTTGACAGTGACTGTTAATGTATTTATAGATTTCTGCATTACCAGCAATATATTTTTTATTTCCTCTAACGAAGGCACTAAAACTGAGGAGGGTTTAAGAAGAGCAATATTACTCATTGCGAGTCCTACCTCCATAAGGCCTTCACCACTCTTCTTCAGATCTTCTGGGCGATGTTGAGCCAAATTTTTGTGGCTCCTAGAACCCTCTTCTATCGGGTTCTCCGAGGGGGAATCATCCTCTCCTCTCTGGTTACCACATATTACCAACGCGGATTTCCCAAACATATCCGCGGGGTTCGATGGTATCATTGGTGGATCAGGAACTGTTGGATAGCCCGGCTCAAAGAGGTCTCAAACGTCAGGGGGCTCGGCAGCTGCTCCATGCCTGCCCCAGCGACGGCTACTTCCGGGTTTGATGGCGTTCTTGCAAAGGCTTCATCGATCTTAATTTGCCTCGCAGACTCAGGTGTAGAGGAAATATCCCTTACCCGAGCTTTCCTCTTGGTATGTGGCATATTTAGGAGATTCTTCGTTGAGGAAAAAATTTAAGATTTGCTCGGTAAGGGTTTCAAGGAAATTACCAATAGTCGGGAGCTGCGGTCTGCACGTCCTCACATATCGGCGGCCATCTTGATCTAAGATATATTCAATTTTTAGCTAGTTCGCTAGAATTTACATTGCAAAATATATTTCATTGATTTTCCTGCTGTGCCAACAATTCCAGCTTTTTTAAACTGAGTTTGTTTAATTCAACTCACTCACAGGCCGATACAGTACAGTGCGCTTTGGCGGAGTGCACTGTTAACCCGCGATTCGACGTGCGTTTTCGATGCTCTATCGTTACCTCTTATTCAGTAAGGGGTCCAAAACGCACGTCCAACCCCCCGAACCTAATAGCACCCGCAACATGCAAATGCATGTTGATGGCCCTACTAGGTATTCCCGTGTGATTCAAAAAGGAAAATGTGCAGCCAAGCCGCACATTTTACTTTCAGAAATTAGCGCCTACCCAAAGGTAGGCGCTAATTTCTCTGGGCACCGGGAAAGTGCACAGAAAAGCAGTAAAAACTAATATCATGGTGATATTAGGTTGGAGGTCCCGAAAGTTACAAAAAGTTTAAGAACATCCGATGTTTTGCACACACTCTGCACCTGGTAGTGAAGTCAGCTCCGGGGTTGGATTCCAATGATAAAGAGAATGAAATCCTGCATAGGTACTATTGAAAACTGGTGGTAGTTGCACTCTAGTTCATCCTCTGTGTTCCCATTGTTTACAGAGGTACTGTGTAAACCACAAAGTTAACATAGCTTGATATTGTAGATTTTGATTTGTGTAGCACTTTTCTTATTTCTGAGAGCTCTTCATGTTCCTTTGTCATCAGCTGAAGTGCATAAATACTAGGGATCTGAATCGTTTTCTGACGATTTAAAAAAATCGTCAGATATTTTTTAAATCATCAAAAATCGTTAGAGTCGCGATACAATAGAAATTCCCCCGATTTATCTTGAAAAATCGTAAATCGGGGGAGGGCAGGAAAACCGGCACACCAAAACAACCCCTAAACCCACCCCGACCCTTTAAAACAAATCCCCCACCCTCCCGAACCCCCCCCAAAATGTTTTAAATTACATGGTGGTCCAGTGGGGGGGTCCCGGCGTGATCTCCCGCTCTCGGGCCATCGGCGCCATTTTGGCTGCAACTAATATAAATGGTGCCGATGGCCCGATAAAAAAAAACAACCCGACCCTTTAAAATGACCCCCTTAGCCTCCCCCACCCTCCCGACCACCCCCCAAAAAAAACCTTTTAAAATTACCTGGTGGTCCAGCGGGGGCACGGGGAGCGATCTCCCGCTCTCGGGCCATCGGCTGCCACTAATAAAAATGGTGCCGATGGCCCTTTGCCCTTACCATGTGACAGGGTATCCGTGCAACTGGCCGGCCCCTGTCACATGGTAGGAGCACTGGATGGTCGGCGCTGGAACCCCAGGGACTTTTGGCCAGCTTGGGAGGGCATCCTGACCCCCACAAGACTTGCCAAAAGTCCAGCGGGGGTCCGGAAGCGACCTCCTGCACTCGGGCCGTATTGCCAGTATTCAAAATGGCGCCCACGCTACCTTTGCCCTCACTATGTCACAGGGGCCGACGGCCGGCCCCTGTGACATAGTGAGGGCAAAGGCTAGCGGCTATTTTCTTTTAGCATTGTACATCGTGAACGATGTTGCTGTTACTAATTGCCTGCCATGCCAAAACTATACTGTGCTTCATATTATGTTCTTTCATTTGCTGCTGCATCTTTGTTTTTTCGCCGCTATATTCATTTATTTGTACAGACCATCGCAAACATTTAAGTAATATGCCGGCACCCGACACAACACGATTAAGACACCCCTTTGAAATAAATAAAAACCTTTGTATGCTTTTCATTGTATTTGCACTTAGGGCCTCATTTTCTAAAGTATCACAGGCCTGCAATACTTTAGGGAATGAGGGGCGGGGAGCCGAAACGAGGGGCAGGCCTGCACTAGCCGGCAGCGATCGCACCGTCACGGTTCGATCGCTGCCTGTTTCGCACCCAATAGCGCCACCATAGAAGGTGTAGCTATTGGGCGTGAACTCAGATGCGAAAATGGCCTTACCTTTTCGTTGTCTGCGGCATCTTCGCAGAGTGATGCCCCGACTCCTCCTCTTCAGGGGCCGACTCCGCCCCCATTTTGGTATCGCACGCGATAAGGGACATTTCGCGTGTGAAATGTCCCTTATCGCGTGCGATCCCTATGGAAAATGAGGCCCTTATTAAGTACTGCCGTAAAGTTTTTTAACATGACACTCTTGTCTGACACACCAATATGAACATTGCACAAGGCTCCATGGTTTGACATATAATCGCTATTAATTTTCCTGCTGTCAACTGCGATTGCTCTCTATTTTTGACAAATATACCCAATGTCAACTGTGATTATTCTTGACAAATACACCCGATGCTACTTACCAAATTATGTTTATGGTTGGTAACTTATTTATCAGAAAAACACCATACCAGCAGTGGTATTCCTTTTTAAAAATACACCAACTGCACTCTTACTGCCAAGGTAACTTTTTTAGTTTCTGTCAACCTGCCAATAAGTGGAACTTTTTAATTGCTCTTATTTACATTTTTGGGGGTTTCAATTCAATTTATTTTAGTTTCTGTATTTTATATTTATTTTTTTAGCGCTCCATGTCATATTTAATTTATTTAGTGCTCTATGTCATATTTCATTTTTATTAATTTTTATCTCCCAATTTTATTTTTATTTATGTTTATTCCATCTTTATGTTGGCAATTGTCATATATAAGTGAGTGTACATTATCCATATAACATTATGCATTCCCTCTCTGTTTCCTAGCATTTCCAAATGATATGTTGTGAAGTTCTCATATTGCTATGTGAGTTAATACAAGCAACCATTGGTACAAGTATTCACTGTTTAAATATAAGTCCTTTTTCTCTTGTCAATACCACACCCATTTTTTTCAGACACACACATACATACAAATACTGCACGTCATGGCCATAAGTGTAGTAAGGTCATGTAACAAATGTTATTTTTCACACATTGCTATAATATGTGCACACAATCGTGTGGTTTGATATATTAATTTGGATTATGATTTTTATTTATATATGTTTTATTATTTATGTTTTATTTGTGTTTTAGTTGGTGACATTTTATATGTATTAACACATATCTATGTCTATTTGTTAATGTATATGTATGTCTGTCATACATAATTTTAATCAACATTGTTCTTGTAGTAGCCCCTGAGACAGCTCCTGTGGGAGCGAAACTCGGCCAGAGTCGGGCAAATACCAATAAAGAATCCCTGCTTATACCGATCACCACCATTTGTTCTGCTTTCCAGCATTATTGATCGGCTTCTGATTTGTTTCTTGGGAGTTTCCATAGCAACCATGCCTGATGCCTATGACTCATGTCTGAGATCAGAAGAGAACAGGGATCAGTTGTCAAGGAAACCAGACTAACAAAGCAAGGGAATGTTTCAGAGGGAAGCATCTTTCTAAATCAGCAAATCACTGATCTTTCTATCCTTCTTACAGGAATTACAGACTGATTCAGCTTGCATTTGGATCTCTCACTCAAGGATACATTTACTTTGCTGTTTTATGGGAATTCTGTCTTTTACTGCAGTCTTCTGTAGCAACAGTGCTTTTGTTCAACATTAGACTCATTCTCTTTTCTAATCCTTTTAACTGCTGTCATACTGTATTAATTTGCATGGGTTTTAATTATTTTTTACATGTCACTGTCACTGCCACTGACCTAGAGGAAGGGTGGTCTTTTCTGTCATTCACTTCTCCCCTCCTTGGAAAAGGCAGTTTGCTGCCTGCCTGGCAATGGCTGTGTTTGCAGTGATTTATTACATTTTAAACCTGTTGCTGTGTTAACTAACGAGTATAGTTCCAGCGCTGTAGCTGTGCCACAGTATCCAAGATAGAGAGGCTGTATTAACTCTCTGTATATGGATCTGTGCGTGTACAAGAGTCAGTGCATCCACAAAGAGACTATTCTCTTTGTGGATGCACCGTTATGATGGTAAATAACTTAATGATGGTATATAAAAACTCTTAAATAAAATAAAATAAATAAATATTCTATGCCAGTCACCACCACAGGTACAGCCAGCCACTTTGTGGATTAATTTATTTTGGTACTGCATTCAGTAGTGCACTGCTGTTTTACCAGTACTCACACATGTATTAGAGCATTATATCATTCTTTGCTTTTTTTGTGTGTGTATGTGCACGTGCACTGCGCTCGCCAGCAGAGAAAAATACTAAAATAGTTCTACTGTAGTGTATTCCCTCTGTGTGTTGTTCAACGTTACACACTGAGGGATCACTGTAATCACACTAGAGTCCGGGTATCTCACATACATCCACCTCATTTTCCTGAAATAAATATTAATTTAAAACATCTTTTGTCCAGCAGTGCAGCAGATAAAATGCCATTATGTCAGGCAAAGGTAGTGGTACTAGTGGATGTAGGAAGCCCACAGTTGTTGGTAAGGAATTTGCTAGCAAGACAACAGTAAATCCCCCAACCAAAATAAAGAGGGATTTTTTCAAATCCAAAATGTCAGCAGGAGAGGCAGGCAGGTCAAGCCTCCAAAGGTTGGAAGTATGTGAAGCTGCAAGAAATTGAGATTTGGGGAGGATATACTAGTTCCATAAGTGTCTCAGCCAGATCTTGTTGTGTCAGTGGACAGGGAAAGAGATGGCACTAGTAGTAGCAGCCTCAGAGTATAACCACCAGTGACTTTAGAAGTATAAGTGGTAAAACCTAAAGCACCACTAGTGCAATTCCTTAGTGCAGTAGAGCAATAGACCCGAATCCTGTCCTGAGGGCCCACCAGCCAGTCTGCCTGCCTTGTTCCAAACATAAATACAGGGCCCTGACTCCACCGAGTTCCTATGCATACTTGTGCTACCACTGAGCAGTGACTTCGTTGATATCCTCTGTCTCCTTTTCCTCAAAAGCCACCGTCGAGGCATGACTCCCCTGACTTCCACTGCTTCCTTTTCCCCAAATGCCATCACTGAGGCCTGATTGTACTAACTTCCCCTGCCAGCTTCACTCCAAAATGTTGTTGAGGCAAGGCAGGTAGGGAAGATCAGTGAAATCAGACCTCAGTAGTGGTTTGCTAAATGCCACCACTGAAGCATAACTCAGCTCACTTCCCCTATATGCTTCACCCTGAGGAGAAGCAGGCAAAGGGGGACAGTAAAGTCATGCATGAGTGCTGGTGTTTACCAAACACCAGAGGGGCAGGACACCACCGAGATCCTCTGCCTCTTGTCCATACACCACCACTACGTAAGAACATAAGAAGATAAGAAATTGCCATGCTGGGCCAGACCAAGGGTCCATTAAGCCCAGCATTCAGTTTCCAACAGAGGCCAACTTATCCTTTATCAGCCTGCTTCCTCCAACCCTAACCATAGAGGACTGAAACGTACAACTACGGCATGCCATGTTCCAACCATTCTTCTGAGGCCTGTTACTTACAGTTACTGCATGCCATTTTCAAACCTTAACCACTGTGGTATGATACTAACAGCTGCGCCATGCCATTTCCAAAACACAGACACTGAGGCCTGTCACTTACAGTTATGGCATGCCATGTTCCAACCCAACACTTCCAGCTGCTGCACCCCATGCTCCACCACATCCATTAAGTCATATCGTATCCTAATTAAGCCTGTTTTGCTCCACAAACCCTGGAAGATGACATTTCCAGCTTTGGCATGCCATCCGCCAACCATATCAAAACAGTCTTAGCAAAGCTCAGGATCCTTAATTATCTCCAATAAACTTTGTAGTTCCTAGGAATGCTGCAACATTTACCTAAAAAGTTATGCTAGATGGACCTAAACGTGACAACAACACAGCTTTGGAGGTGTTACAGCCTCACTTCTGCTCCTACCATTCTGATATTTTACAATTATTAACTGACACCATTCCTGCTGCTGCTGCTGCTCCAAGCAATACTTGAATATATATAGGGATTTCCCACTAGGTATAGAACAATTACTATTTTTATTTTTATTTTTTATATATTTTAGCAACCTTCATATGGCATTACGTTCCCGATGAGTTGAACGGGTAACCTATCAGAGCTGAATCAGCTTCTTAGTGCAGTTGAATTTAATCATTGGTTGCTACAAAAAGGTAAAGTTAGTACAGTACTTAACTTTGAAATTGCCGTATGCTGCCGCGGTGAACACTAAGTTTCAATGCGCGATGTGTTATAGTTGAAATCAAGGTCCCTTTCAGGGATGCCCTGAGGTCATACCTTACCAATCTATTGGAATTCCTTGAACGTGTAAATACATGTGGAGAAGGGTAAGCAGATCATTATAAGGCACCTGAATTTTCAGATGGCATTTGAAAAAGTCTCACATCACGGACTCCTCAGGAAATTACAAAATGCAGATTGCTAATGGCTTAAAATATAATAAAAGGAAGGAAATAGGGAACAGGTGTAAATGGTGATCAGTGTATCCTATAGAGAAAGATAAATAGTGGAGTGCCCCAGGAATGAGCACTGGGACCGTTTAACAAAGTCATAAATGATCTAGAAAAAGGAACAATGAGTGAGATCAGATTTGCAGATGGACACAAAAGTGTTCAAAGTGTTTAAAACACACACAAGGTGATTGCGAGAGGACTTGCAGGAGGACTCTGCCAGACTAGTTACTGAGCTTCTCTGAGGTTCATATTCAATGCCACTTAGTTGGATAAGTTCTAATTTATTTGTGAAAGCGGCACGGTTTCAAAATTTGGCCATGGTTAGTGCCCGCCACTTAGCCAAATAAATACTTTCCAGCTAACTATTTATCCTTCTAAGGGATGGAAGGAGAATGGGCGTAATGGGGAAGAGTTAAGTTAGATGGATAACTTATCCAGCTAACACTGGTTGGCTCATACACATGTCATAAAGTTAGCCAGATAAACTTATCAGGCTATCTTTAGAGTAGCTGGAAGTATTCACAGGTGTGGATGCACCACTTAAAACAGGGGCTACGTTAGCTGGATAAGCTCATCTGGTGAACGAGACGAGCCATACGGCAGCCGAATACGGACCTCTAAATGGCAGATGAAATGTAAAATGAACGAGTACAAAGTAAGGTGTAAGGTGAGGTATGATCCTAACTGTGCATACGCGATGCTGGCATTCATTTCAGGAGTCCTGGGAGGAGGACCTTTGGGGACAGTGTGGACCAAACATTGAAATCTACAGCTCAGTGCATGTTGACAGCTGTGGGGATTGTGAGCTTTGCCAGCAGGCCATTTTGGGGTTTAACACTAACTTCCCTTCTCCCTGGCCTATGCGCTGAATAAAGCATTACTTGTGCTTAAGCCTCTCTGCCTAGGAGAGGATACCTGTCTGTAATGTATTTCTCTAGCTTATAATTAACCCTGATTGCCTGAAAGAAAAGCTAGTTGCCCCTAGTCAGGGGCAGGACAAAGACAGGAGGTATAGGATTCAGCAGCCAATGAAATGATCCGTACATACTCCCTGAGCCAAGCCAATGGTGTAGAGTCACGTCTGTTGCTATGTGGAAAGGAACCAATCATGTGATGACACATCATCCGCCTTTGTATGAATGTACAATAAAAAGAGCACCCTTGGGAGTGCTCGGCCCTTTTCTCCTGCCTGCCATGAAAGCTGCCTGATGCGTCTTCATTGCCTCCATATCCAATATCTGGTGACCCCGACGTGATAAATTCCATGCTCATTTCGGCTGGTCATAGCTTAGGTGCGCACCGTACAGCAGATTTGCAATCGTAAGTATTTTTAAAGTACTTTTTAGTATTTTTTAAGTATTTGTCAGCAAGTTTGTTCCCCACATTCGTGAGCATGGGAAGCGATTTGTCTGTACAGCAAAGGCTACATGCCAGAGAGCTGCAGAAAATCATCAAGAATCATTATTTCATCACCAGAAGACAAAAAGCACAAATCAGCCTGGGGGACTTAGAAAAATTAATTAGTGAAATAGCTTGCCGTTGCCCCTGGAACTCAGAGGCGGGAACTCTGAATATCCAGGACTGGATTTTAATAGGCAATAGTCTTCATATGGCCCCCAGAGCTCCCATAAAGCAATTATTAATATGGCAAAAATGTACAGAGGCCATAGAACACATAGGAAAAAAAGTTTCAAGACAGCATTTCCAAACCATGTGCTTTTAGAAGCATGTAGACTCAATCAGAATACCCTTCCCCCATCTTATCCTCAATCTCCCTCAGAGACAGCAAATTCTTTGTATCAGCTCTCCATACCCACACCCATGGCACAACCCATTCATACCTCCACACCTTCTATAGAAAAACAACCCTTGAGCACAATTAAGCCACAACTTGGCCTGTGCACAGAATTTCCCCAGCAACAGCAAAAAGAAAACCTAACAGGAAAAGAATTATTAGGACTGCAAGCCTTTCTCATCACAGAAAAGACCCATGAACTAGGGGGGACAGAATATGAAATAGAGCATCTGGGGACACACACTCACAAGGCACCGTCCCCTACCATGGCTCCTGTGGCTTCCTCTGCGTCCACCTCAGAGAGAAGGCCCCTGGAGACTGGGGACGCTGAAATCAGAGAAGCTAGCCTCCCTCCACCTTGCCCGCAAGCCCTTCCCCATAGTGTTCTTAGAGAACTCTGCACAAGTATCAAGGAGACAGAATTTCACTCCTCTTACATTCGAGGGTTACTAGAGAGATCCCCCAGGTCTTCAAAGAAATCAGCGTATAAAACCTTGGGCCAAGCAGCTGCACTCCTGCGTTTCAAGCAAAAAAAAATATCAATATGAAAGAAATGATTTAATGAGACAGTACAATGACCTGTTACAAACCAGACTACACCTAGTGCTGGAGCAGACACAGCAGACTTGGAAAAAATGGTTTCTCTTAGTCTTTGATATTCAGTTACAAAAAATCTGCATACTTTGAGAGTATTTCCCCCACAGAAAGTGTATGCAGAGCCTTATGTTATAACTGTACTGAAATTTGAACAATTACTGTGTAAATTTCATGTGAAAATTTCCCTTTTGCAAAGTTAATTTGGCTCACATTTAAAATGACTCCATTTCTCTGAGATTTAAGTTTATAGCTTGAATTGCCAGTGAACAGAACTTGTATTCTTATTGTAATTTTCCCTATAGGAGAAAGATAGTATCTGTCTGCAAGAAATCAGCAAGTCCACAAGAAATTAGCAAGTCCTTGCCAGTCATTGTTTCTGATTGATTGTTATCTATTGTTAAACAAAGCTGTCTGTCAGTTCCTATTGACTGAAGGATTAATTCATTGAATGAAGTTCTCTGCTCTGTTTATTTTCTTTTGAGAAACACTATTCCTCCCCCTCTTACTAACTCTTGATTGCCACTCATGGGGGGGGGGGGGGGAGGGAGAACTTTTGAAAAGAAAAAACTGGACTTAGTACTGCAGTTTCTCGCTCTAGTTTCTATATTTTGTTATAACTCTGATACATTTCTTGATACATTTCTTTAAAACTGTGCTTGCAGCTTTCAAAGGGGGGCACGAGACAGATCAGATCTCCTGCTGATCCAAATCTTTTCCCTCCACCTTCAATGCATTACTACACTAGCCCTTCCTCTCACTCTGTCTTTAATCTTTTTAATACTTTCAAACTTCTTTAATACTGAACTGAGATTACTGAACAGCGTGTTTAATTTCCTATTCTAATAATTATAAGAAGAAATTGTATTCTGATATTCCACATTGAAAGTAAGCTCAGAGTATTATTGATTGCAACCTGGAACAATAGTTGCAATCTATAAAGTAATGATGGTGTCTCCACTAGGAGGCGCTATGCTATTCTACCAGTTATATTATATTATTGTTTTAATAATTCTGTTGTATACTAGTTTTTATTTTTCAGATCTGCGGTCCTCATGTCTTAAGGACACTTCAGTTTTATTTTCTTTTTCACAAATTTTTACAGAATTCTGAACCTTAAAATTTTTACTGACAGAGGTTGCTACATCTAAAGAAATCCCTCCCAAGCCTTTTCTTGCATATCTAAATTGATTTTATTAAATTGAATAATAGAATTGATTTATCCAAGGTTAAAAAAGTAAGAATTTCACTTTAATCCTTACCTTAGTAATTTTTTTGCTGTATGCCAGTTTTTAATATTTTCCAGATTGACAGCCTTCCTGCCATGAGAGATGTGAAGATGAACACTTTGCAGCTTATTTTAACATTTTTCAAACATTTTTCTAACACCTTTTGACTTTTGATCCTTGATCTAATTTTGTTTTTGATACCTTTTTGATAAGATTTTTAGCTCAAATTATGTGTTATCTGTTGTCTGTCTTGATGCCAAGAAGACTATGAATGAACATTTGCAGGATGAATGAATGTGTCAGTTTTGTGTAAATGAATATTTGCAGGATGAATGAAAATGAATGTGTCAGTCTTGTGTAACATATGTTTAATGTAATGTCTAATATACTTGTCATTTGTGATTCATCTTACTGCAAATGACTTTTCCTTTAAACGATTAATTTTACATGTATGCTATTTTACTGAATGAAAATTGATCACTGCATAAAAACTTTCTTGATAATGGGGTTACCCTCTGTTCTGAAAACTAATAATGGCTCTGCTTACTGCAGCCATTCCTTTGCATGAATTTTGTCAATAATTGAACATTAAATACTTATTTGGCATCCCCTACAACTCCACAGGGCAAGCCATTGTGGAGCGAGCCAACCACACCCTAAAAATTACCCTTAAGAGCTCTTGACAAAACAAAAACAAAAAGGAGGGATTGCCCCTGGATTTTCCCCTAAGAAGGACTGGCTGAACAAAGTATTGTTTACTTTAAATCATCTAAACATATCAAATTCAAATAAGACCACAGCCATGAGTAATCATTATGGGACTAGGGTTAGTCACCCACAGCCATCAGTTTTGTATAGAATATTTAATGTCTGGTACGGTCCCGTTCCCTTAAAATGGGGAACGAGGATATGCTTTTCTGCTTACTCCCACAGGTCCACTTTGGGTGGGTTCCAAGCCGTTATATCAAGCCGTGGAGAGATGGAAAGGTGTCCAGGTCTACAGGACCCGATCCCAAACTTCTCCATGAGCCTCCACAGCCCTCAGAAGGACAGAGACCGGACTCCTCGCAAAAAGCAGCACCACATGACCTGGGGACAGATCAAGGCCCTATCTGACCAATCTGCACAACTCTTAGAACAGCAAGGCCTTGAGAAAACTCCAGAGAACTTATTAGCTGTCTTTTCTTGCCTGAATGCCAACTCATTAACAATTGTGTTCTGCACCCTCCTCCTTTGCCTTATTTCTCCAGATATGGCAATTTCAGAACAAGGACTCTGACAGGACAACATGTACAACCTCGATGCACAGAACTTTTCACACCTGTTGAATCGACTGATGCATGCTGTACCATTTAACCTTACAGTATGGACTAATTATCCTTTACAGAGAGGTGTTTTCATTAACTCTCCAGTTAATAATACCATACTACACATTGGTAGCCGTATTCAAGAGACTGCCGCTCTTTGTTGGGACTATGATACAGAGGATGGGAAGAGGCTTCAGGTGGGAAATATCCATATTGTAACTGAACCTTTGTATTAATCACTGAACACTTGCATAATTATACCACATATATGTGCAATTGGCAGATTACAGGATGTGCGGTGGGAGACCCAAGCAGGTGCAGAGAGTATAGAGGGGACGAGGGATTTACCCTTTGTAGTTATATAACCCAAATGATATGAATTACAGAGACTTACACATCCTAGCTAACTGGACGACTGCCCTATTCAATCAGACAGTCCATGCATTAAAACTACTCACAACAGAAGTCTCTCAGTTTAGAGAAGTAGCATTACAGAACCGCTATGCCTTAGACACAATTTTAGCTTTAAAGGGTGGTGTTTGTGCAATAATTGGATCTCATTGCTGTGTGTACATATCAGTTTATAAAGCAAACCTCACACATACCATAGAGCAGATAGAAACCATGGTTGCTGATGCACCATTTTCAGACAGAATACCAACTTCTCCATGGGATTGGCTATGGTCCTGGCTCCCTGATATTTCTGGTCTCAAAAGAGTGATTTCTATTATAATTACTGTAATTATCTTAATTATTTGCCTGTGCTGCTGTATTCAGGGCATACCCAACCTTATATCCATATTGAAACCTTGCTCTCAGCCCAGATATAAAGATGTCTTGTAATTTGCCTAATAGGGAATCCTGAGCCCTGCAGCCGTTGGCACACCACGCTGCACCAGCTCTGGGTGATGTGGAGATTCAGGAGCTCAGCGGCGGCTGGCACACCACACCGACTCAGCTTTACCTCTCCATATCCCCCTTCCCCTATCTCCAGCCCATACCAAGACATAACAGATTTCAGTAAGGGTCTAAAGCTTTATTGAGCTGCCTAAATAAAAACAGAAAGGGTGAGATGTGGGGATTGTGAGCTTTGCCAGCAGGCCATTTCGGGGTTTAACACTAACTTCCATTCTCCCTGGCCTATGCGCTGAATAAAGCATTACTTGTGCTTAAGCCTCTCTGCCTAGGAGAGGATACCTGACTGTAATGTATTTCTCTAGCTTATAATTAACCCTGATTGCCTGAAAGAAAAGCTAGTTGCCCCTAGTCAGGGGCAGGACAAAGACAGGAGGTATAGGATTCAGCAGCCAATGAAATGATCCGTACACACTCCCTGAGCCAAGCCAATGGTGTAGAGTCACGTCTGTTGCTATGTGGAAAGGAACCAATCATGTGATGACACATCATCCGCCTTTGTATGAATGTACAATAAAAAGAGCACCCTTGGGAGTGCTCGGTCCTTTTCTCCTGCCTGCCATGAAAGCTGCCTGATGCATCTTCATTGCCTCCATATTCAATAGACAGCCACCAAGGGAATAAACTGTTAGGAATTATTGAGAAAGTTAGAAAAGAAATCTGGGAATACAAGGAGACCCTCCGTATTGTATTGCTCCATGCTGCGGTTGCACATTGAATATTGCGTGCATTTGGTGGGGAAAGCAACCTGAAACAAACTTTTCAAATTTGGATTTGCAGGGAACTTCCAGGCAACCTGAACAGGCCAGTGCCATGAAACGGGATGATGGACCCTGGTGGTACTGACCCAACATGGCATTTCTCATGTCCTAATGTCCTTAACCTGAGAAGAAGGTGCAGGTCTCGTTGCACCCCACTTATATTGATTCCATACTATGGACACTGGCAGGTCTCCTTTTAACACTGCACAGTCGTAAAAATAAATAATGATTCTTCAATCTACTTTTCAAAGTTGTGTTCCTTTGCTTATCAATCACATCTTCTCCCCCCAGGACCTGCGACAATCATAAACAATTAGCTATTATCCCATCATGGAAATTGGTCTTTGTGATGGGGAATAAGTGAAAGTTATAAGAGGGTAGTCAGCAGCAGCTGTATCAGACCCTGCGTGTGAGAGCTCCAGCTTTGCTCTGAAGGACGTCAGATGGCAGTGAGTAAGATTTTAAAATATTTCTTTAAGATAACATTTGAGAGTCTGTAGAATGGGATTTAATTACGGGTCTCGGAAACAAAAGGAGCCAGCAAAAAACCTGGGGTAGAAGAAAACCACTGCAGGCAGAAGCACACAAGGGTTTCCACAAAGTTATTTTGTAGATTTTTTATTTCCCCTTCCAGAAGCTGCAGTTAAGAGCAGCACAAATTAAAATAAGGAATGCTTCTAAATTTCTGATTATTCCCCTCCCTGCCCCTCTCTCCCCCCTCAGTATTTCCTGTATCTCTGGTTATTGCCCCTGTTTTTTTCTCCCTGCCCCTCTCTCTCCCCTCAGCAGTTCCTGTATCTCTGGTTATTGCTCCTGTTTTTCCCCTTCCTGCCCCTCTCTCTCTCCTCAGTAGTTCCTGTACCTCTGGTTATTGCCACTGCTTTTCCCCTTCCTGCCCCTCTCTCTCTCCTCAGTAGTTCCTGTATTTCTGGTTATTGCCCCTGCTTTTCCCCTCCCTGACCCCCTCTCTCTCTCCCCTCATTAGTTCCTGTAACTCTGGTTATTGCCCCTGCTTTTCCTCTCCTTGCCCCTCTATCTCCCCTCAGTAGTTCCTGTATCTCTGGTTATTGCCCCTGTTTTTCCCCTTCCTGCCCTTCTCTCTCTCCTCAGTAGTTCCTGTATCTCTGGTTATTGCCCCTGCTTTTCCTCTCCCTGCCCCTCTCTCCCCTCAGTAATTCCTGTATCTCTGGTTATTACCCCTGTTTTCCCTCTCCCTGCTCTTCGCTCTCTCTCCTCAGTAGTTCCTGCATCTCTGGTTATTGCCCCTGCTTTTCCTCTCCCTGCCCCTGTCTCCCCTCAGTAATTCCTGTATCTCTGGTTATTACCCCTTTTTTCCCTATCCCTGCCTCTCTCTCCTCCCTCAGTAGTTCCTGTATCTCTGGATATTGCCCCTGCTTTTCCTCTCCCTGCCCCTCTCTCTGCCCTCAGTAGTTCCTGTATCTCTGGGTATTGCCCCTGCTTTTCCTCTCCCTGCCTCTCTCTCTCCCCTCAGTAGTTCCTGTATCTCTGGTTATTACTCCTGCTTTCCCTCTCCCTGCCTCTCTCTCTCTCCTCAGTAGTTCCTGTATCTCTGGTTATTACCCCTGCTTTTCCTCTCCCTGCCCCTCTCTCCCCCCCTCAGTAGTTCCTGTATCTCTGGTTATTACCCCTGCTTTCCCTCTCCCTGCCCGCCCTCTCTCTCCACAGTAGTTCATGTATCTCTGGTTATTGCCCCTGCTTTCCCTCTCCCTGCCCCTCTCTCTCTCCTCAGTAGTTCCTGTATCTTTGGTTATTGCCCCTGCTTTTCCTCTCCCTTCTCCTGTCTCTCCCCTCAGCAGTTCCTGTATCTCTGGTTATTGCCCCTGCTTTTTCTCTCCCTGCTCCTCTCTCTCCCCTCTGTAGTTCCTGTATCTCTGGTTATTGCCCCTGCTTTCCCTCTCCCTGCCTCTCTCTCCCCTCAGTAGTTCCTGTATCTCTGGTTATTGCCCCTGCTTTTCCTCTCTCTGCCTCTCTCTCTCCCCTCAGTGGTTCCTGTATCTCTGGTTATTGCCCCTGCTTTTTCTCTCCCTGCTCCTCTCTCTCCCCTTAGTAGTTCCTGTATCTCTGGTTATTGCCCCTGCTTTCCCTCTCCCTGCCTCTCTCTCCCCTCAGTAGTTCCTGTATCTCTTGTTATTGCCCTGCTTTTCCAGTCCCTGCCCCTCTCTCTCCCATCAGTAGTTCCTGTATCTCTGGTTATTGCCCCTGCTTTTCCTCTCCCTGCCCCTCTCTCTCTCCCCTCAGTAGTTCCTGTATCTCTGGTTATTACCCCTGTTTTCCCTCTCCCTGCCCCTCTCTCTCCCTCCTCAGTAGTTCCTGTATCTCTGGTTATTGCCCCTGCTTTTCCTCTCCCTGCCCCTCTCTCCCCTCAGTAGTTCCTGTATCTCTGGTTATTACCCCTCTTTTGCCTCTCCCTGCCCCTCTCTCCCCTCAGTAATTCCTTTATCTCTGGTTATTACCCCTGATTTCCCTCTCCCTGCTCTTCTCTCTCTCTCCTCAGTAGTTCCTGCATCTCTGGTTATTGCCCCTGCTTTTCCTCTCCCTGCCCCTGTCTCCCCTCAGTAATTCCTGTATCTCTGGTTATTACCCCTTTTTTCCCTATCCCTGCCTCTCTCTCCTCCCTCAGTAGTTCCTGTATCTCTGGATATTGCCCCTGCTTTTCCTCTCCCTGCCCCTCTCACTGCCCTCAGTAGTTCCTGTATCTCTGGTTATTGTCCCTGTTTTTCCTCTCCCTGCCTCTCTCTCTCCCCTCAGTAGTTCCTGTATCTCTGGTTATTACTCCTGCTTTCCCTCTCCCTGCCTCTCTCTCTCTCCTCAGTAGTTCCTGTATCTCTGGTTATTACCCCTGCTTTCCCTCTCCCTGCCCCCTCTCTCTCCTCAGTAGTTCCTGTATCTTTGGTTATTGCCCCTGCTTTTCCTCTCCCTGCTCCTGTCTCTCCCGTCAGCAGTTCCTGTATCTCTGGTTATTGCCCCTGCTTTTTCTCTCCCTACTCCTCTCTCTCCCCTCAGTAGTTCCTGTATCTCTGGTTATTGCCCCTGCTTTCCCTCTCCCTGCCTCTCTCTCCCCTCAGTAGTTCCTGTATCTCTGGTTATTGCCCCTGCTTTTCCTCTCCCTGCCTCTCTCTCTCCCCTCAGTAGTTCCTGTATCTCTGGTTATTGCCCCTGCTTTTTCTCTCCCTGCTCCTCTCTCTCCCCTCAGTAGTTCCTGTATCTCTGGTTATTGCCCCTGCTTTCCCTCTCCCTGCCTCTCTCTCCCCTCAGTAGTTCCTGTATCTCTGGTTATTGCCCCTGCTTTTCCAGTCCCTGCCCCTCTCTCTCCCATCAGTAGTTCCTGTATCTCTGGTTATTGCCCCTGCTTTTCCTCTCCCTGCCCCTCTCTCTCTCCCCTCAGTAGTTCCTGTATCTCTGGTTATTACCCCTGTTTTCCCTCTCCCTGCCCCTCTCTCTCCCTCCTCAGTAGTTCCTGTATCTCTGGTTATTACCCCTGCTTTTCCTCTCCCTGCCCCTCTCTCCCCTCAGTAGTTCCTGTATCTCTGGTTATTACCCCTGTTTTCCCTCTCCCTGCCCCTCTCTCTCTCTCCTCAGTAGTTCCTGTGTCTCTGGTTATTGCCCCTGCTTTTCCTCTCCCTGCCCCTCTCTCCCCTCAGTAATTCCTGTCTCTCTGGTTATTACCCCTGTTTTCCCTCTCCCTGCCTCTCTCTCCCCCCTCAGTAGTTCCTGTATCTCTGGTTATTGCCCCTGCTTTTCCTCTCATTGCCTCTCTCTCTCCCCTCAGTAGTTCCTGTATCTCTGGTTATTGCCCCTGCTTTCCCTCTCCCTGCCTCTCTCTCTCCCCTCAGTAGTTCCTGTATTTCTGCTTATTGCCCCTGCTTTCCCTCTCCCTGCCTCTCTCTCTCCCCTCAGTAGTTCCTGTATCTCTGGTTATTGCCCCTGCTTTTCCTCTCCCTGCCCCTCACTCCCCTCTCTAATTCCTGTATCTCTGGTTATTACCCCTGTTTTCCCTCTCCCTGCCCCTCTCTCTCTCTCCTCAGCAGTTCCTGTATCTCTGGTTATTGCCCCTGTTTTCCCTCTCCCTGCCTCTCTCTCCCCCCTCAGTAGTTCCTGTATCTCTGGTTATTGCCCCTGCTTTTTCTCTCCCTGCCTCTCTCTCTCCCCTCAGTAGTTCCTGTATATCTGGTTATTGCCCCTGCTTTCCCTCTCCCTGCCTCTCTCTCTCCCCTCAGTAGTTCCTGTATTTCTGGTTATTGCCCCTGCTTTCCCTCTCCCTGCCTCTCTCTCTCCCCTCAGTAGTTCCTGTATTTCTGGTTATTGCCCCTGCTTTCCCTCTCCCTGCCTCTCTCTCCCCTCAGTAGTTCCTGTATCTCTGGTTATTGCCCCTGCTTTTTCTCTCCCTGCTCCTCCCTCTACCCTCAGTAGTTCCTGTATCTCTGGTTATTGCCCCTGCTTTTCCTCTCCCTGCCCCCCTCTCTCTCCCCTCAGTAGTTCCTGTATCTCTGGTTATTACCCCTGTTTTCCCTCTCCCTGCCCCTCTCTCTCCCTCCTCAGTAGTTCCTGTATCTCTGGTTATTGCCCCTGCTTTTCCTCTCCCTGCCCCTCTCTCCCCTCAGTAGTTCCTGTATCTCTGGTTATTACCCTTGTTTTCCCTCTCCCTGCCCCTCTCTCTCTCTCCTCAGTAGTTCCTGTATCTCTGGTTATTGCCCCTGCTTTTCCTCTCCCTGCTCCTCTCTCCCCTCAGTAATCCCTTTATCTCTGTTTATTCCCCCTGTTTTCCCTTTCCCTGCACTTATCTCTCTCTCCTCAGTAGTTCCTGCATCTCTGGTTATTGCCCCTGCTTTTCCTCTCCCTGCCCCTCTCTCCCCTCAGTAATTCCTGTATCTCTGGTTATTACCCCTGTTTTCCCTATCCCTGCCTCTCTCTCCTCCCTAAGTAGTTCCTGTATCTCTGGATATTGCCCCTGCTTTTCCTCTCCCTGCCTCTCTTTCTCCCCTCAGTAGTTCCTGTATCTCTGGTTATTGCTCCTGCTTTCCCTCTCCCTGCCTCTCTCTCGTCAGTAGTTCCTGTATCTCTGGTTATTACCCCTGCTTTTCCTCTCCCTGCCCCTCTCTCCCCCCTCAGTAGTTCCTGTATCTTTGGTTATTGCCCCTGCTTTCCCTCTCCCTGCCCCCTCTCTCTCCTCAGTAGTTCCTGTATCTCTGGTTATTGCCCCTTCTTTTCCTCTCCCTGCCCCTCTCTCCCCCCTCAGTAGTTCCTGTATCTCTGGTTATTGCCCCTGCTTTCCCTCTCCCTGCCCCTCTCTCTCTCCTCAGTAGTTCCTGTATCTTTGGTTATTGCCCCTGCTTTTCCTTTCCCTGCTCCTGTCTCTCCCCTCAGCAGTTCCTGTATCTCTGGTTATTGCCCCTGCTTTTTCTCTCCCTGCTCCTCTCTCTCCCCTCAGTAGTTCCTGTATCTCTGGTTATTGCCCCTGCTTTTCCTCTCCCTGCCCCTTCCCCCCCTCAGTAGTTCCTGTATCTCTAGTTATTGCCCCTGCTTTTCCTCTCCCTGCCCCTCTCCCCCCCTCAGTAGTTCCTGTATCTCTAGTTATTGCCCCTGCTTTTCCTCTCCCTGCCCCTCTCTCTCCTCAGTCGTTCCTGTATCTCTGATTATTGCCCCTGCTTTTCCTCTCCCTGCCCCTCTCTCTCTCCCCTCAGTAGTTCCTGTATCTCTGGTTATTGCCCCTGCTTTTTCTCTCCCTGCTCCTCTCTCTCCCCTCAGTAGTTCCTTTATCTCTGGTTATTGCCCCTGGTTTTCCTCTCCCTGCCCCTCTCTCTCCTCAGTCGTTCCTGTATCTCTGGTTATTGCCCCTGCTTTTCCTCTCCCTGCCCCTCTCTCTCTCCCCTCAGTAGTGCCTGTATCTCTGGTTATTGCCCCTGTCTTTCCTCTCCCTGCTCCTCTCTACTTTGTTACCCTTCACTTCCCTTTGAAACCTCCTCTCTTGGTGAGGGGCAGATGTAAAACTCTCCACCTTAGGACAAAGTCCTTGCATTCTCTTTACTCATGGTCTTTACCTTGGTTCTCAAAGAGGAAGGATGTGTCTGGGCTTTCCTGCTGAACCTTGCCCTGGGCTCATTTTTCCAGGCAATATTGACAATGGCATTTTGTGACCAATATTCTGATCCTGTCCAAGACACCTTCCCATAAATGCATCCGAATGAACCTGTGTACTTTTAGCTGGATTGAGGGAAGGAAGTTTCCAGAGGGTCAGTTTACCTAGATAAATCGCTAATTTAATTACCCCTGTCAATGACTTTAAATCTTGTCCTTCCAATGTTTATAATTTTTAAGGAATGATTTTTGTAAAGCAGATGTGGGAACAGAGTTATTTCTTTTATCAGATCTTGCATGCAATTTTTCAGAAATTTCACTCCTGTTTTGTTTTTTTTTTTAATCTTTGGAGAGTTGTTTTTTAAATCAGACCCCTCAGTAATTGAATTCTTTATGATAATTATGATGAGCCCTAACCCTAATCCTAGTTCTATCACAAAATCTGACCCTAAACCTTATACTACACCTTATTTAACCTTGAAGTCTAACCTTGAAACTAACCTTTACTCTAAGGGGTAGATTTTCAAATAGCGCGAATTGGCCTACTTTTGCTGGCGCATCAGGCGCAAGCAAAAGTAAGCTGGATTTTAGTAGATACGCGCCGAGCCACGCAGCCTACCCCGTCCCCTCCGAGGCCGCTCCGAAATCGGAGCGGCCTTCGGAGGGAACTTTCTTTTGCCCTCCCCTCACCTTCCCCTCCCTTCCCCTACCTAAGCCACCCACCCGGCCCTGTCTAAGCCCCCCCCTTACCTTTGTCTAAGCCCCCCCCTTACCTGCGCGCCGGGATGCGACCTGGGGGCGGGTACGGAGGTCGCGGCCACGCCCCTGGACCGCCCCGGGCCGTAGCCACGCCCCCGTACCCGCCCCCAAAACGCTGCCGACACGCCACGAAAACGCCACTGCGCTCGGTCCCGCCCCCGACATGCCCCGACACGCCCCCCTCGGAAAACCCCGGGACTTACGCGTGTCCCGGGGCTCTACGCGCGCCGGTGAGCCTATGTAAAATAGGCTCACCGGTGCGCAGGGCCCTGCTCGCCTAAATCCGCCCGGATTTGGGCGATTTGGGCGGATTTAGGCGAGCAGGGCCCTGAAAATCCGCCCCCAAGCCTCTAAGCTTCTCCCTAACCCTATTCTAAAATCTCACTTTAACCCTAAAACTGATTATGACCCTATCCTTCGCTCTAACTGTAACCTGAATCCTAATGCTAACTTTAATCCTAACCCTACCCATAACCCTATATATTCACACGTGATAATCTGTGTTATTTTCTACTCTACTGAAGGTAAAAGCTGAAGGAAAGGCAGGCTGAGACCAGCACAGCTCGATGCAGGAAATTATGCTGATGATACTGACTCATTTCCTTATGCTGTCCGTCCCTGTTAATAATACTGCTAATGTCAACTGTCGATTGAGCAGTGTGAATGTGACAGGATATATAAAGCAGGGAGACATCATTATAGGGGGGATCTTCCCTGTTCACGATCCTAAAACCTATCCCCCGATTCCCTTCACCGAGACTCCCAGCATCCAGTATTGCAACACGTAAGTGACAGATTATTTCCCCTGTGCTTTTTATTTCTCTTTTCCATGCTGTTCTATATATTTTCTAGGGACGTCACTGTGCGATTCTTTAGATTACCACTCTATTAAAATTTAATATAAATCTTCTACTTGTTAGTTTAGAGGAATGTCCTCTATAGCATACGAACAGCAATGCTGGGATAGTGCAAAGGTCCATCGAGCCCAGCATCCTGTCTTCAAAAGTGACCATCTGCATCTCTAGAAAGTACCTGGCAGATCCTAAATAGTAGAACCATTTCTTGTTCCTCACCCCAAGGGGTAAGCAATGATTTTTCCCAAGTCTGGCTGGCTAATAATTGCTAATGGACTTTTCTTCCAGGAACTTGTTCTAAGCCATTTTAAAGTCAGCTATGCTATGCTTGACCACATCCTCTGATAACAAATCCTACAGCTTAATTGTGCACTGAAAGAAAAAAAATACTTTCTCCAATGTATCTTATATCTACTACCTGTTAATGTCATGCATGCCCTCTAGTCCTTGTGCTATCTGAAAGAATAAATAACCATGCTCTTTTTATCTCTTACAACTCACTCGTGATTGTATCATCCTGTATTATATCTCTTCTTATTTGCCTCTCCTGCAAACTGACGAGCCCTAATCTGTTTAGCTTTTCTCTACAAGGTAGCCATTCCATCCCCTTTATCATTTTGTTCCCCTTCTCGGTACCTTCTCTAGTTCCTCTATATCTTTTTTGAGTTGGGACAACCAGTACTGAATGCAATAAAAGAAGCAGAGAAACACGATGGCATAAAAAAACTGAAACTGGTTGACGGACAGAAGACAATGCGTGATGGTAAATGGAACTTTCTCTGAAGAGAGAGCGGTTTTAAGTGGTGTACCGCAAGGATCGGTGTTGGGACCGGTCCTGTTCAATATCTTTGTGAGCGACATTGCGGACGGGATAGAAGGTAAGGTTTGTCTTTTTGCGGATGACACTAAGATCTGCAACAGAGTGGACACGCCGGAAGGAGTGGAGAGAATGAGACGGGATTTAAGGAAACTGGAAGAGTGGTCGAAGATATGGCAGCTGAGATTCAATGCCAAGAAGTGCAAAGTCATGCATATGGGGAGTGGAAATCCGAATGAACTGTATTCGATGGGGGGAGGGGGGGGGAAAGGCTGATGTGCACGGAGCAGGAGAGAGACCTTGGGGTGATAGTGTCTAACGATATGAAGTCTGCGAAACAATGCGACAAGGCGATAGCAAAAGCCAGAAGAATGCTGGGATGCATAGAGAGAGGAATATCGAGTAAGAAAAGGGAAGTGATTATCCCCTTGTACAGGTCCTTGGTGAGGCCTCACCTGGAGCACTGTGTTCAGTTCTGGAGACCGTATCTACAAAGAGACAAGGAGAAGATGGAGGCGGTACAGAGAAGGGTGACCAGGAAGGTGGAGGGTCTTCATAGGATGACATACGAGGAGAGATTGAAGAATCTAAATATGTACTCCCTGGAGGAAAGGAGGAGCAGGGTTGATATGATACAGACTTTCATATACTTGAAAAACTTTAATGATCCAAAGACTACGACAAACCTTTTCTGTCAGAAAAAAATCAGCAGAACCAGAGGTCATGAGCTGAGGCTCCAGGGAGGAAGACTAAGAACCAATGTCAGGAAGTATTTCTTCACGGAAAGGGTGGTGGATGCCTGGAATGCCCTTCCGTAGGAAGTGGTGAAGTCTAAAACTGTGAACGACTTCAAAGGGGCGTGGGATAAACACTGTGGATCCATCAAGTCTAGAGGGCGTGAATAAAGTGGAGGCAGCAAAACACTGCACGGAGCGCCAGTAGCCACAGCGGCATTCAAACACTGCACGGAGCGGCAGTAGCCACAGAGGCATTCACGGAGCGGGATGCCAGTGGCCAGTAGTTGGTGTTCCACCTTCACGGAGCGGAAGGATGGAGGGCTGCTATTTCCAAAAAAAAAAATAAAGAAAAAAATAAAAACAGGGGTGGGTAAGAGTATGGGGCAAGGGGGTGGCCTGCTTGTTACAGCGGTTTCTACCCCCAATTGAGCTGGATGTCACTTGGATGCAGATTCAAAGCTGCTCTCTAAATTGGGTGGAGGGGAATTAGGGCTGGAGGGTACTGGAAGCCAATAGTAACAGGTGGGAGAGAGAAAAAGGGAAAAAAATGGATAAAGTGCGTAGCTTGCTGGGCAGACTTGATGGGCCGTTTGGTCTTCTTCTGCCGTCATTTCTATGTTTCTATGTTTCTATGTAAAAGACCATATGGCCTATCTAGTCTGTCCATCTGCCCAACTAATGTAGCTTTACAATGCCCATCACTCCCTCAGAGATCTCCTGTGTTTATCCCACGCTTTCTTGATTTCAGATACTGTTTTTGTCTTCACCACCTCCACTGGGAGGGTGTTGCATGTATCCATCACCCTCTCTGTAAAGAGACTTCCTAAGATGACTCCCTTTCATCCTCAACCAATGATCCCTTGTTCTAGAACCCCCTCAATCTAGAACCTCATGTGCATGGAAGCCTTTGAGATATTTAAATGTCTCGATCATATCTCCCCTATCTTGCCTTCTTCTAGGGTATATATGCTTAGATCTTTAAATTGGCCCCCTTATGCTTTAGAACAAAGACCACTGATCATTTTAGTAGCCACCATTTACAAACATTTCTAACATTCTTTTTGCTTTTTTGAACACCACCACACACTGTAAGTTGAGATTTTCAACATTTTGTTGACAATGACACACCAAGATCCTTTTCCTGGATGGTGACTCCTAAAACAGAACACACTGCTGTGTTCCTGCAGTTAGAATTATTTTTCCCTGTCTGTTTCACTTTGCAGTTGTCCACATAAACTTTTAGCTGCCATTTAGATGTCCAGTTCTCGAGTTTGGCAAGATCCTTCTGTACTTCCTCACAATCTACTTGTGTTTTAAGTATTTTGATTATTTTTGTGTCATTTGATCTCCTTACTCAGGTGTGAATTTTCAAATGATGCATGCATTAAAAATAGCACATGCATGGATAAAATAGTACATGCACCAGTACACGCTATTTTAAAATCCGGTACATATGGGTGTAAAATGGGGACTGTGTGTACATTGGTGCATGTAAAAAGGGGTTGGCTAGGGATCATCCCATGCAGGAGCAAGCACGTACGCACGTAAGTTGCTTTTCAAAAAGTGCCAAAGTGACACGCATCTGTCTTTTACTTGTGTATATTTACTTTTGATCAATAGCTGGTGTAAGTGATCATAAAGATCTTAATAGTGCAAAAATGACTGCATGGGGTTTCTGGGTGACATGGAGGGTCTTTGGGCTGAAGACCCAGGACAGACTACATGAACTGCAGATAGACTGGGCAAACTGGTGGACTAATTGTTAAAATTCATTATTTCCCTGTCATGGGCTTATTACAAAATTACAGGATTTATGCATGTAAAGTCATCAATTGCGAAGCAAAGATGAGAATTAAATCTTTTGTAAATGATTAAAATTAGGAGCACAAATATGTGCGTATAGCACTTTTGCACTTCTTATCTTGATCCATTTAGACTTGTCTGGGTAAGTGGCAGCTTTGCCTTTGCTCAGCAGGATAAGTCTAAAAATGTGCTACTTATCCAGCAAAATAGGATTGGCAGATAAGTATTTAAATGCTACTTATCCGGCTATATTTAACATTACATGCCATGTATCTTTTATAAATTACAACAACTCTATATTCCCCATCACATCAAAAACGTTTTTCCCCCACCACATCAAAAAAAAAAGTTTAAAGTATGAAGAGGAAGGTTTCATACAAAATCTGCAACATGCCACCATGACCTTGTGTGCAGAATATTTTCAATAGTAATCATGAATCGACCTCCCTCCTACCTATGATCTTTTATATTTATTTTTGTTATTTATTTTATGACTTTTTTAGTATGTCTTTCATATGAAAATTATTTTTGTAAATGTTGTGTTTGTATAAAAAAAAGCTTAAGTATTCAAAATCCATCAATACATAGAAACATAGAAACATAGAAATGACGGCAGAAGAAGACCAATCGGCCCATCCAGACTGCCCAGCAAGCTTCACACTTCTTTTTTCTCATACTTATCTGTTTCTCTTGTCTCTTAGTAACCTTTGGTTCTATTTCCCTTTCACCCCCACCATTAATGTAGAGAGCAGTGATGGAGCTGCATCCAAGTGAAATATCAAGCTGGATTAGTTAGGGGTAGGGATGTGAATCGTTTTAGGACGATTAAAATTATCGTCCGATAATTTTAATATCGTCTTAAACCGTTATGGAACACAATACAATAGAGATTCTAACGATTTATCGTTATAAATCGTTAGAATCGTGAGCCGGCACACTAAAACCCCCTAAAACCCACCCCCGACCCTTTAAATTAAATCCCCCACCCTCCCGAACCCCCCCCAAATGAGTTAAATAACCTGCGGGTCCAGCGGCGGTCCGGAACGGCAGCGGTCCGGAACGGGCTCCTGCTCCTGAATCTTGTTGTCTTCAGCCGGCGCCATTTTCCAAAATGGCGCCGAAAAATGGCGGCGGCCATAGACGAACACGATTGGATGGCAGGAGGTCCTTCCGGACCCCGCTGGACTTTTGGCAAGTTTCGTGGGGGTCAGGAGGCCCCCCACAAGCTGGCCAAAAGTTCCTGGAGGTCCAGCGGGGGTCAGGGAGCGATTTCCCGCCGCGAATCGTTTTCGTACGGAAAATGGCGCCGGCTATACGCGTATGGCCGGCGCCATTTTCCGTACGGAAAATAGCGCCGGCAGGAGATCCACTGCAGGAGGTCGTTCAGCGAGGCGCCGGAACCCTCGCTGAACGACCTCCTGCAGTCGATCTCCTGCCGGCGCCATTTTCCGTACGAAAACGATTCGCGGCGGGAAATCGCTCCCTGACCCCCGCTGGACCTCCAGGAACTTTTGGCCAGCTTGTGGGGGGCCTCCTGACCCCCACGAGACTTGCCAAAAGTCCAGCGGGGGTCCGGAAGGACCTCCTGCCGTCCAATCGTGTTCGTCTATGGCCGCCGCCATTTTTCGGCGCCATTTTGGAAAATGGCGCCGGCTGAAGACAACAAGATTCAGGAGCAGGAGCCCGTTCCAGACCGCTGCCGTTCCGGACCGCCGCTGGACCCGCAGGTTATTTAACTCATTTGGGGGGGGGTTCGGGAGGGTGGGGGATTTAATTTAAAGGGTCGGGGGTGGGTTTTAGGGGGGTTTAATGTGCCGGTTTTGCGATTTTTAGATTTTTAGATTTTTTCACGATTTTTTCACGATATTTTACCCCCCCAAACGGCAACAATACGATTCCCTCCCCCTCCCAGCCGAAATCGATCGTTAAGACGATCGAGGACATGATTCACATCCCTAGTTAGGGGTAGTAACCGCCGCAATGAGCAAGCTACACCCATACTTATTTGTTTACCCAGACTATGTTATTCAGCCCTTATTGGTTGTTTTTCTTCTCCCCTGCCGTTGAAGCAGAGAGCTATGCTGGATATGCGTGGTATTAGTTTTTCTTCTCCCCTGCCGTTGAAGCAGAGAGCTATGCTGGATAAGCGTGAACTATTAGTTTTACTTCTCCCTTGCCATTGAAGCAGAGAGCTATGATGGATATGCGTGAAGTACTGGTTTTACTTCTCCCTTTCCATTGAAGCAGAGAGCTATGCTGGATAGGGATGTGCATTCGTATTGACCGCATATGTAAAACGCTACTCATATTTTTTTTTAACTTAAAAAAAGGATTCGACATATACGATCGGATTTCCAACATATCCATCATAGCTATGTTGGATATGTTGGAAATCGCGATTGTTGAGCCAAAATAAAAATTTAAACCCCCTCACCCTCCTTAATCCCCCCCCCCAGACTTACCACAACTCCCTGGTGATCGAGCGAGGAGTGAGGACGCCATTTCTGCAATCCTTGGCGAGAAGCATGTGACGTCGCGCCACGTCGAGTGACGCGGCGCCACGTGATTCCCGGCGAGTTCGCGCCGGAAGGCTCTTTCGGCCCAAAAAGAACTTTTGGCCAGCTTGGGGGGGACCTCCTGACCCCCCCAAGCTGGCCAAAAGTTCCTTTTGGGCCGAACGAGCCTTCCGGCGCGAACTCGCCGGGAATCACGTGGCGCCGCGTCATTCCGACGCGGCGTCACTCCGACGCGGCGTCACATGATTCCCGGCGAATTCGCGCCGGAAGGCTCATTCGGCCCAAAAAGAACTTTTGGCCAGCTTGGGGGGACCTCCTGACCCCCCCAAGCTGGCCAAAAGTTCCTTTTGGGCCGAACGAGCCTTCCGGCGCGAACTCGCCGGGAATCACGTGACGCTGGCATCACTCGACGTGCCGCCGACGTCACATGCTTCTCGCCAAGTATTGCAGAAATGACGTCCTCACTCCTCGCTCGATCACCAGGGAGTTTTGGTAAGTCTGGGGGGGGGGATTAAGGAGGGTGAGGGGGTTTAAATTTTTTTTTTTGCACATATGGACATATACCCAACTCATTTAATTTTTTTTATGTCCATATTGACCGCAAATGGGACCCCTTTTGGACATATGGACATATGGACATAAACTTTTGCTCTGCACATCCCTAATGCTGGATATGCGTGAAGTATGTTTTTCTTCTCCCCTGCTGTTGAAGCAGAGAGCTATGCTGGATATGCATGATGTATCAGTCTTTCTCCCATGCCGTTGAAGCAGAGAGCTATGCTGGATATGCATTGAACGTGAAGTACCAGGCTTATTTGGTTTGGGGTAGTAACCGCCGTAACAAGCAAGCTACTCCCCGCTTTTTTTGTGAATGCAAATCTTTTTCCACGTTTCCTCTTGCCGTTGAAGCTTAGAGCAATGTTGGAGTCGCATTAACCATGTGTATGTTTATTGAATAAGGGTATTATCTCTAGGCAGTAGCCGTCATTCCCGTCAGCCACCCACTCTTCATTCACGTCCTCTAGACTTTATGGATCCACAGTGTTTATCCCACGCCCCTTTGAAGTCCTTCACAGATCTGGTCTTCACCACTTCTTCCGGAAGGGCATTCCAGGCATCCACCACCCTCTCCGTGAAGAAATACTGCTATTTCTTCAATCAAGTTCATAACTCATTGCTTATTGCAGTTGTTTCTTCGAATTTAAAGTTTGTCACTCATATTTAATATCAAAGTCCCAGTCAGCAACCCATTACTTTCAGCATTATAAATGTGGCGACAACATTTCATTTCAATCAAGTTCATAACTTGTCGCTTATTGCAGATGTTTCTTCAAATTTGAAGTTTGTCACTCAAATTAAATGGCTTATTCCCGTTCCGCTATCCATTTCTTTCAGCATTGTAAATGTGGTGACAACATTTCATATAAATAAAGTTAAAAAGACTGCTATCCAATTCAAGTACGTTTAAACCTTCAATGCCTTCCGCGTTTTTTCGCCGTTACGTCTCACTCTCCATCTAATTATTAAATATCGTTAATGTATATTTTACTGTGTTCCCGATCTACTTCGCTTTTCTTGTTCATTCCTCCCGACATGGCCATGTTTCGACAAATCGAATTTATCTTCATCAAAGTAGTCTCTGATCCTTCTCCTCACTGTCGGGTCGCTCTTCTACCACTCAAACGGCATTTTTGTGCATCATGTACATGAATATATACATGAATATGCTTTTGGGTCAAACTACGTGATTTTATATCATGAACTAGTATTTGCATGTACAGTATATTATACATGTGCAGCAATGCACGTGTCCATATACTTGCTTATATAGGTTCCTGCTCATTTGTTTTAAAGGTAGCCTTACTTTGCTCCCTCTTCCTGTTACGGTCCCGGGCCATGCATAATTGCCTCTCAATGTTATTGTTATCTCAATGAAATACGTTATCTCAATGTTATATGTTATCTCAATGAAATGCCCTTGATCTGTGCATCTCATCTGTGGGAGCAGAGACACCCTTTGTTTGGAAACCTGAACCAGTTTCTGTCCGCTTTTTGACAGGTATTTGACAAGACTGTCCGTAAAATTACAGCTGTCTCGGAACTACTCCGGTTGCGCCAGGGTACTCGGACAGTGGCTGAGAACACGACAGAATTCCATACCTTGGCCGCAGAACTAAACTGGAGGGAGGATAGCCTCCACAGAATCTTCTTGGAGGGGCTAACCCCGCGCCTTCAGGATGAACTAGCGGCGAGGGAACTCCCGGGCGATATTAATGGCATGATAGACTTGGCCAATCGAGTGGATCAACGCATGCAGTTTCGTCTTCGGGAAGGGAAGACAGGAAGGAGGCCCCCTACGTCGGGCTTCCCATTGCTGCAACCAGCTCCATCCCCTTCGGCAGCGCCGGGAACTCAGGGAGTCGAGCCGATGCAGTTAGGAAGGGGACCCATCTCCCAAGAAGAGAGGAGACGCTGCCGAACCCAGGGCTAGTGCCTGTACTGCGGTACTAAGGGGCATTTCCTGGCCCGCTGTCCTGAGAAGCTGGGAAATACCAGGACCTAGAGATCACCGAGGAGCTGGCTCTAGGTAACATAAACTCGGCCTCCTCATGCACTGTACCCGTAACCTTGGTCTATCCTGGAGGAACCTTAGAGACGCAGGCCTTAATCAACTCCAGAGCTGGTGGTAACTTTATACTTACAGACCTGGTGGAATAACTGCAGATTGGGGTGCAATGCCGGACCCCTCTGGTTAGGGTGTCTTCAATACACGGCACCCCCCTGCCAGGGATTATCAACATGTGGGCACCAACGACATAGGAAAATGTGAGAGGGAGGTTCTGGAAGCCAAATTTAGGCTCTTAGGTAGAAAGCTTAAATCCAGAACCTCCAGGGTAGCATTCTCTGAAATGCTCCCTGTTCCACGCGCAGGTCCCCAGAGGCAGGCAGAGCTCCGGAGTCTCAATGCGTGGATGAGACAATGGTGCAAGGAAGAGGGATTCAGTTTTGTTAGGAACTGGGGAACCTTTTGGGGAAGGGGGAGTCTCTTCCGAAGGGATGGGCTCCACCTTAACCAGGGTGGAACCAGACTGCTGGCGCTAACCTTTAAAAAGGAAATAGAGCAGCTTTTAAACTAGAACAAAGGGGAAAGCCGACAGTCGCTCAGCAGCGCATGGTTCGGAGAGAGGTATCTTTAAAGGATACTAATGATGCATTAGAATTAGGGCATCCCGACAGTGAGGTTCCAATAATTAGAAAAGTAGTCCAAGTGCCTGTAACTAAAAACTCACCTGAGCTAAAAAATTCTAACTTATCCCTATCAATTAAAAAGCAGAATGAAAATACAAACAAAAAACAAACTTTGAAATGTTTGTATGCTAATGCCAGAAGTCTAAGAAGTAAGATGGGAGAATTAGAATTTTTAGCAGTAAATGATTCGTCAAAAAAAAAAAAAGGGGACCAAAAATCACCTCTATTCCTTCTCACAATATTAGCAACTGAAATGTTGAAAAAAGGTTTTAATAATAAGTAGCTATTATGACCTCATATAGGCATTATTGATGGAGCCTTCATTTGAATGAGTGTGCTGTATAGCAAGTAGTATATCTCGCAAGTAGTATATCTCGCAAGTAGTATAGCAAGTAGTATATCTCGCACTACCACTCAATGTATAATCATAGGTCATTAAACGCCATTTTTTTGTTTTTTATGTGTGCTTATTCACCTTAATAAAAACATAAATTCTTCCATGTGCTTATTCATCTTAATAGAAGCGTGAATTCTTCCTTAATTCTTGTTTTTCATGATAAATATTACTTAGCTTTTTCAAGCGATATCAATTGAAGAAACTGTACGACTCTGTGCCATGAGGATTGTCATGCCCGACACGGTCCGTGTTTCGGTCTTCACCTTCTTCATAGGGCTATTGATATTTGTTGCTCAATGGTATTCTCCATGCTCTGATGATCAGTTTGAAGAGACTGATCACCAATTGTTAACAGATCTCAATCTAACTCATTATCTGTACGCAGACGACGTACAGACTCTAATCCCCATAACAGAATCACTCTCAAAAGCGCTCTCCCATTGGAATAACTGCCTTTTATCCATCACCAACCTACTCAACAGCTTAAACTTGGTCCTCAATGCTTCTAAGACAGAGCTTCTCCTCATCTCCTCAAATGATATCAATATCCACCAAAAAACACCACTCAACCCCCACATCACATGTAAGCAGGTTAGAGATCTTGGGGTGATTCTAGACAATCGACTAAACCTAAGGAAAATGGTCAATTCAACAACGAAAGATTGCTTTTACAGATTATAGGTCTTAAAACGACTTAAACCTCTCTTATTCTTCCACGACTTCAGGACAGTCCTCCAAGCGCTACTGTTCTCCAAAATAGACTACTGCAGCGCCCTTCTACTAGGACTCCCCAAATCCACTACCAAACCTCTTCAGATGATTCAAAATGCGGCAGCAAGATTGTTGACCAGTACCAGCCGCTACGAACACATATCACCAATTCTCAGGAACCTATACTCGTTACCAGTAAATTACAGAATTCTATACAAATCAATCACCTTAATCCATAAAACCATCCATCATCAACTTCAACTTGACCTAGAAATACCTTTCAAACTTTACTCCTCTAACAGACCAACTAGAGACATTTACAAAGGCACTCTTAATGTTCCACCCACTAAAGCTACACGCCTCGCTACGACCAAAGACAGAGCCTTTTCGACAGCAGGCCCTTCCATCTGGAACAGTATCCCATCAATCCTCAGACTGGAGCCATGCCTATTAACTTTCAGGAAAAGACTTAAAACCTGGCTCTTTCTCCAAGCCTTCCCTGAACCACCAGACAATCACTAGCTGGCCTTCTTTCTTACCCAGCTTCTTTCTTACCCAGCCTGTCACTCCGTTTCTCAAAGAAAAAAATAAATGGACTCTTAGACTTCAGATTAAAGCACAGTTCTTAAGTTTGTAACTTGTACTCTACGGTAAAATTACTTTACTGGCCTTTTCTTCTTTCCAGCTTGTTGCAAGCTTCCAAGTTCCCGCCCCCTGTTGATTGTAACTTTGACTTATTCCTGCTTTGGTTATCTTTCGTTTACGTGAATTTGTTACTCTAGTTTTTTCCCTCTGTTAAACTGTAAACCGATCCGATATGGTAATCTACTATGAAGGTCGGTATATAAAATTGTTAAATAATAATAATAAAATAAATACAAAATTGAATCTTTATGGGTAGAAATCCCTTGTGTGTTGGGGAAGACTATAGTGATGGGGTATACTACCGTCCACCTGGTCAAGATGGTGAGATGGACAGTGAAATGCTAAGAGAAATTAGGGAAGCTAACCAAATTGGTAGTGCAGTAATAATGGGAGACTTCAATTACCCCAATATAGACTGGGTAAATGTATCATCGGGTCACGCTAGAGAGATAATGTTCCTGGATGGAATAAATGATAGCTTTATGGAGCAATTGGTTCAGGAACCGACGAGAGAGGGAGCAATTTTAGATCTAATTCTCAGTGGAGCACAGGACTTGGTAAGAGAGGTAACGGTGGTGGGGCCGCTTGGCAATAGTGATCATAATCTGATCAAATTTGATTTAATGACTGGAAAAGGAACAGTGTGCAAATCCAAGGCTCTCGTGCTAAACTTTCAAAGGGGAAACTTTGATAAAATGAGAAAAATTGTTAGAAAAAAACTGAAAGGAGCAGCTACAAAAGTAAAAAATGTCCAAGAGGCGTGGTCATTGTTAAAAAATACCATTCTAGAAGCACAGTCCAGATGTATTCCACACATTAAGAAAGGTGGAAAGAAGGCAAAACAATTACCAGCATGGTTAAAAGGGGAGGTGAAAGAAGCTATTTTAGCCAAAAGATCTTCATTCAAAAATTGGAAGAAGGATCCAACAGAAAAAAATAGGGTAAAGCATAAACGTTGGCAAGTTAAATGTAAGACATTGATAAGACAGGCTAAGACAGAATTTGAAAAGAAGTTGGCTGTAGAGGCAAAAACTCACAGTAAAATCTTTTTTAAATATATCCGAAGCAGAAAGCCTGTGAGGGAGTCAGTTGGACCGTTAGATGATCGAGGGGTTAAAGGGGCACTTAGAGAAGATAAGGCCATCGCGGAAAGATTAAATGATTTCTTTGCTTCGGTGTTTACTGAAGAGGATGTTGGGGAGGTACCCATAATGGAGAAGGTTTTCATGGGTAATGATTCAGATGGACTGAATCAAATCACGGGGAACCTAGAAGATGTGGTAGGCCTGATTGACAAACTGAAGAGTAGTAAATCACCTGGACCGGATGGTATACACCCCAGAGTTCTGAAGGAACTAAAAAATGAAATTTCAGACCTATTAGTAAAAATTTGTAACTTATCACTAAAATCATCCATTGTACCTGAAGACTGGAGGATAGCAAATGTAACCCCAATATTTAAAAAGGGCTCCAGGGCCGATCCGGGAAACTTCAGACCAGTTAGCCTGACTTCAGTGCCAGGAAAGATAGTGGAAAGTGTTCTAAACATCAAAATCACAGAACATATAGAAAGACATGGTTTAATGGAACAAAGTCAGCATGGCTCTTGCCTCACAAATCTGCTTCACTTTTTTGAAGGAGGTAATAAACATGTGGATAAAGGTGAACCGGTAGATATAGTATACTTGGATTTTCAGAAGGCGTTTGACAAAGTTCCTCATGAGAGGCTTCTAGGAAAAGTAAAAAGTCATGGGATAGGTGCGATGTCCTTTCGTGGATTGCAAACTGGCTAAAAGACAGGAAACAGAGAGTAGGATTAAATGGGCAATTTTCTCAGTGGAAGGGAGTGGACAGTGGAGTGCCTCAGGGATCTGTATTGGGACCCTTACTTTTCAATATATTTATAAATGATCTGGAAAGAAATACGACGAGTGAGATAATCAAATTTGCAGATGACACAAAATTGTTCAGAGTAGTTAAATCACAAGCAGATTGTGATAAATTGCAGGAAGACCTTGTGAGACTGGAAAATTGGGCATCCAAATGGCAGATGAAATTTAATGTGGATAAGTGCAAGGTGATGCATATAGGGAAAAATAACCCATGCTATAATTACACAATGTTGGGTTCCATATTAGGTGCTACAACCCAAGAAAGAGATCTAGGTGTCATAGTGGATAAACACATTGAATCGTTGGTACAGTGTGCTGCGGCAGTCAAAAAGCAAACAGAATGTTGGGAATTATTAGAAAGGGAATGGTGAATAAAACGGAAAATGTCATAATGCCTCTGTATCGCTCCATGGTGAGACCGCACCTTGAATACTGTGTACAATTCTGGTCGCCGCATCTCAAAAAAGATATAATTGCGATGGAGAAGGTACAGAGAAGAGCTACCAAAATGATAAGGGGAATGGAACAGCTCCCCTATGAGGAAAGACTAAAGAGGGTTAGGACTTTTCAGCTTGGAGACGAGACGACTGAGGGGGGATATGATAGAGGTGTTTAAAATCATGAGAGGTCTAGAACGGGTAGATGTGAATCGGTTCTTTACTCTTTCGGATAGTAGAAAGACTAGGGGCCATTTCTTCATTTCTTGCAATACATTGATCTTTGTCACCTTTCAGTTTCAGTTTCACTATACCACTTCAAACCTTGTCCTTTGATGTATTTGAAAAATGTTTTGTCACCTCTCTTAACCTCTTTGGAAATCCTTCCTTCTGCCTGAGGATTTTCTTTTCTGATTACTTTCTTCATCTACCTCAGTTTCACCAGTTGTTGTTACATCTCTCTCATTATCTCCCAGTCTTCTAGTTCTATCTCTAGGCAGATCCCCATTTCGACAAAGTCCCTATGTGTAATGGATTTATGCATGTAAAAATGTAATGAAAATACCCACTTTTACCTGTGTAACTCTTTTGAAAATTCACTTCTCAGAGTAAATTAGCTTATCTTCTATGTATATTTTCTGTTATTTATTTAGTTTACAATACATTATTTACCAACATGTGAATGTCATGGCATTTGCCTTGGAAGAAATTAACAAAAAGAGCATTTTACTGCCCAACATAAGCTTGGGGTTCTGGATATACGACTCCTGCAGTGCCCAGTCCATGTCTCTGCAAGGTACAATGTGGCAACTCACAGGGAAACAAAGACCCCATTCCAAATTATTCTGCAGAGGAACAGCTCCATTAGCAGCAGTGATTGGAGATACCCTATCTCGGATGTCCATAACCATAGCTCAACTACTTGGTGTCTACAAACAGACACAGGTATGGATCAGTTATAACAAACTCTGGACTATCGTATTGCTCTGGCTAGTTGTAAAGACAATGTCAGTGCATTGCTTGGTATCCTTCAAAAGCCAAACTGAAGTTGTGATTGTATGAGAATTTATCATGGTTGCTATTACTTAATGTCAAGAAGAGGATGGATGTATTGTGTAGAGGTGAAGAAGATCTAAAGGACATGGCTAGGGCAGAAAAAAGTTTAGTATGTCTTGAGAAACCCTGTATGCTTAGTATGTCTTAAGAAACCCTGACTACTGGCCACTGGCATCCCGCTCCGTGAATGCCACAGAGGCATTCACGGAGCGGGATTCCAGTGGCCAGTAGTCGGTGTTCCACCTTCAGGCAGCAAAACACTTCACGGAGCGGCAGTAGCCACAGAGGCATTCACGGAGCGGGATGCCAGTGGCCAGTAGTTGGTGTTCCACCTTCAGGCAGCAAAACACTGCACGGAGCGGCAGTAGCCACAGAGGCATTCACGGAGCGGGATGCCAGTGGCCAGTAGTTGGGGTTCCACCTTCAGGCAGCAAAACACTGCACGGAGCGGCAGTAGCCACAGAGGCATTCACGGAGCAGGATGCCAGTGGTTAGTGTTCCGCCTTCACGGAGGCTGCCATCTCCAAAAAAAACAAAAACAAGAAACAAACAAACAAAGCAGGGGTGGGTAAGAGTATGGGGCAGGGGTGTGGCCTGCTTGTTACGGCGATTGCTACCCCTGATTGAGCTGGATGTTCACTGAGATGCGGATACGGCGCTGCTCTCTGCATGGTGGAGGGGTGGAAGGGAGTTGGGGCCGGAGGGTGCTGGAAGCCAATAGTGATGGATGGGAGGGAGAAAAAGGGTGGGAAAAAAAAAATAAATGGATGAACTGCGTGGCTTGCTGGGCAGACTGGATGGGCCGTTTGGTCTTCTTCTGCCGTCATTTCTATGTTTCTATGTTTCTATAAAAATTAATTTATGTTATCACTCTTATAAATGTTGATCAAGGGTAAGAAAAACTAAATAATGCTGTTGTTGAAATTCTTCTAGATCAGCTATGCATCAACTGTAGCCACTCTTAGTGATAAAGTCGATTTCCCTCTTTCCTCCGCACAACTCCAAGTGAGATGAGTTACAGTCTTTGGGCATCGCCCCGGTTGATCACTTTCTTTGGTTGGACATGGGTTGGAATCCTTGCAGAGGAACAGTGAATATGGACAGATTGGGAGTCAAATGCTAAAAGAAGAGCTGGTCAAGGCTGGGGTGTGCGTAGCCTTCTATGAAATCATCCCCCTGTTTTACTCACAAGAGAAGACACGGCGTATTGTGGAGGTGGTGAAGAAGATGACAGCCAGGGTCATTGTGGCCTTTGCCACTGGTGACAATCTCTATCCGGTGATGCAGGCAATTGCAAACAGTAACATATCTGGGAAAGTCTGGATTGCTTGTGATGGCTGGGCTTTCAATCCAAAATTTAATGAAAAGGATTTCTTAAAAACTCTGAAAGGAACCATTGCAGTCTTTGTTTCTATAGGAAATATTCCATGGTTCAAAGAATACCTCTATAACCTTCATCCTTTCAGAACTACAGAAGACATCTTCTTGCACAATTTTGGGAAGTGGTCTTTCGCTGTAGGTGGGCTGACCCGAAAATGGACCAGGCCACTCTTCAAGAGCTAAGCAGAAAAGGGAAACTCTGCACAGGGAAGGAAGATTTGAAGACCATTAATAACAATTACTTTGATACGTCAAATCTAAGGTCCGTGTATAACGCTTATAATGCTGTGTACACGGTGGCTCATGCCCTGCATGCCATGTATACCTGTGAACCTGGAAAAGGACCTTTCTTCAATGGGACATGTGGGGACTTTAAACACTTTGAGCCTTGGCAGGTATGGGTTACTGTTTAAGATATTTGACTTTCAGTATTAGGGGTGTGAAGAAGAAGAAACATTTTTGTTTTGTTTTTCATTTCTTTTGGAGGTTTACTTTTCCATGCATTTTGTTTCCTCAAATGTTTATTTCATTTATTTGTTAAAATTAATAAACATTTAAACAATGAAAAACCACCAAAAACAAAAAAGAAAAGGGGCCTTCTGAGGCCTCCCAAGACCCCCACTCATCTCTTCCACCTGAAAAAATACCAAGACCAGGATGGTCCCCTGCCCCCACTTACCCGGTCCGGGGGGTATATGACACTGAGGCCTAGACCCATACCGAAGCCTTGGCCACCTACCATGGCCTATGCATATGCAAAGCCGAGCCTTCAGTGTTGGAATGGTCTGAGACCTTGGCCTATGCCCTACACAAGGCCCAGGCTTTAAGTCCTGGACCCGATGCCTGGGCCTCGGCCAGGACCATGGCGCTACACCAGGACCCAGCTCAGAAGATGGGTCCCAATACCTAGGCCTCAGCCTAGGCCAGGGCCTGGACCCGATGCTATAACCAAGTCCAGAGACCAGGCACTGATGCTTTGCCCTCGCCTGGACCCAGGCCAGAGACTGGGACCTGATGCCTGTTCCTTTTCCTGGGATCAGGCCTGACAGTGGGACCCAGTCCGGAGTCCGGGTCTCAACACCTGGGCCTTGGCGCAGGGTCAGGCAGAGGCCATGGAAGCCAGGCCTCGGAGTTCTTCTTTTCTGTCTTCTTTCTTTGGCTCTTGAAGCTAACTGATGTCATCCTCTGAGGTTATACCAGAATGAATTAACTCCAGTACATTCACCTCAGTGGACAGCACCATTTTGATGTACAGCAATGCTATATGATGCCGTACATCAAAACGACACTGTCTGTTGAGGTAAAAAGTCAGATTTAACTCTGGTGTGACCCCAGAGGATGACATCAGTTGGCTTCAAGAGCTGAAGAAAGAAAAGGAGGGCTCCAATGCCTGGGCCTCAACCTGACGGAGGCTCAAGTATAGGGCCTGGGTCCAGACCGAGGCCCTGGCACCAGGATACGATCTTCAATCCAGGTCACGGCATCAGGACTGGACCTAGGACCCAGCCTAGTTTGAGGTCCAGCCATCATGACCTGGCCTGCGGTTCAGGTCCTGCCCTCAGGCCTGAGCCTGGGCCTAGACAGTGACACTGGCTCTCCAGAGCAGGTAAGCTTTTACATTTTTTGGGGTCTCATTCAAGGCCTCTGTGTTAGGTCTGGGCTTCAACCGAGACCCCACTGTCACACTTGGGTCTAGACCATGCGGTTCATGTGTCTGGCCACAGCCTATGCATAAGTGAGGCCACGGCTTTGGGCCTAGGCTTAGGCCAAGGCCCCAGCATCACACTCTGCCCTAGTACAAGGTCCTTGCTGTTGGACTCGGCCTATTCCCTAGACGAGGCCTCTGTTTTGGGCCTGAGCCTAAGCCCAACTAGTTTTCATCAGCTTTTCAATCGCTTTGGTTTGATAACAGAATGAAATGAAATAGGAAATTTCATCTAATTTCCTATTTCATTTCTCCCAAATGCCCATTCCTAGTAATCATGGCCTGTACATTTCACTACATTACAATGGAACACAGTTTGAAGTACATTTTTAAAAGGGTATCTAACTGCAGAAGTACATAAACTATAGATATTTTAGCCTACAGAAAATGAATTGGTCTTAAAACTTACATATATTCTATTTGAATATTGACTTGAGATGTGGCTAAACATTTGTATGGCTACAAAATTATGACCATATGAATACTTAACGTTTGTATATACTGCCATGTCAAACTGCTGCTCTCTGCCATTCATAGTTTACATAAAATGATAGAGTCTAGCCTTTTCCTTCCTTTAGGTCCCACTGAAGAACAGGAAACTTCTCCTCCTTCATCAAACAACTCATTGACGGATGCTGATGGATGATGTATCAGTGGCTCCATTCCTTCTGACTGGTTTTTACACTTGTAATCTAATATCTCACACAATATCTCTGATCTTCTCAGAACCAGATTCAGGTTCTAACATTTCAAAAATCCTCTTAATAACTCCCCTTATAACTTCATGGAGCCATCCTATATACCACTTTGGGAGAAGGACCAACCTTTCAATCACCATCTTCTTCACCCCCCCCCCCCCCCCCACACACACACACACACGCACCTTCCAATACTGGAAGGATCCTAATGATAAAACATAGTGCAACTTATGTTACAGAGGAGGCATATCAATTTTTTAAAATAAACAAATATAGTCAAAACTGACAGTAGCCACATATAGGTTGAGACAGAGTATGTAAATTAAAGGATTAAATAAATAGGTGGCTCAATAAATAGGTGGGCAATGAGAGGTAGGTGCATATAGCAGGTGTTCTTTCCATACCTACAGACTCTCTTGATTTGATGAGGAGACTCCAGATTCAAAAGAAATTGCCACATCTCCAGGCCAACATCCAAAACCTCTAGGTGCTGCAGCGGATGCAGGCCTCAGAATTCCAAAGTTGCCTGACCACATGCGGAGTGGAGGAGGAAGAGGAGTGACAAACTCGATCTCAGTAACTTTAGACCTATTGCCACATTAACATCCTTAGCCAAGTTAATTGAGTCAGCAGTATTATCTCAACTATCAGACTATTTATCAGAAAATGACATATTACATACAAATCAACACGGATTTCGCAAAGGTCACTCCACTGAAACCCTTCTCCTAACTTCCTTTGATTCTATATTCCGGGCTTTTGACTCTTACACGGATCACATCATTGTTTTCTTGGATATATCAGCAGCATTCGATACCATTGATCACCAAATACTCATTTCCATTCTTAAATCTATAGGCATTACAGGTACTGTACTACAATGGTTTATTTCATTTCTATCAGACCGCATCCAACAAGTCAGTATAAACAACTATTCCTCCGATCCATATTCCATTGCATCAGGTGTTCCACAAGGTTCTTCTTTATCTCCTATTCTTTTCAATATCTATCTGCTACCTCTTTGCCGTATATTAGCCTCTTTAAATATAAAATTCAAAATCTATGCTGACGATATACAGTTCATGGTACCATATAACATCTCCTGGACCCACACACTATCATTAGTATCACTATATCTTACAACCATCGATACATGGTTATCCCATAATCGCCTGAAACTAAATAAAAAAAAACAGAAATAGTTTCACCTCTCATCAATCACTGACTCATCTATAGGCCCCCCTTCTCAACTTATATTCAATGGAACAACCATCCCCATTTCAAAATCTGCAAAAAATCTAGGCATAACTATCAATACAGACCTTTCATTAAAACAACACATATCCATGTTAACTAGGAACTCCTTCTACAAACTTCAACTCTTAAAATGGCTACGTCCTTTACTTTTTTTTCACGACTTTCGGACTATTCTTCAATCACTCATTTTCTCTGGATTGGATTATTGTAATTCTCTATATATAGGTCTTCCAGAAAACACACTTCACTCACTCCAACTAATCCAAAATGCAGCAGCACGTATCCTAACAAACTCCTAAAAAAAAAAACCACATTACCCCAATACTTCAGTCTTTACATTGGTTACCAGTTAAATATAGAATACAATTTAAAATTTTGTCCATTATACATTCTCTTATCTACACTCCTAACTCGGTCACTTTATGCTCCATTCTTCGAATTTACAAACCGACTAGACACTTAAGATCTTTGGAAAAAAACCTTCTTGATATTCCTTCACCTCGACAAGCCCGTCTTGATATTACTAGAAAAAGAGCTTTCTCAGTCATAGGTCCCATTCTATGGAATGCTTTACCAGACCCCATCAGATCCATATCTAATCCTAAGCATTTCAAAAAATCCTTAAAAACTCACCTATTCCGAACTGCATTTCAGATACCACCCACTAAATAATCATTCCACACTTCCAGAACACATATATTCAGTTAGGCACCCAACGTTCTCTTGTTCTGTTTATTGATTTCTTTATGCTACCTACTTTATTTTAAACAATTTGTTATTTTATATTAATGAAAAAATTTTGTAATTTTATATTTTATACGTCAATCTACTTTCAATCATCATTGTTCCTATCTTAATTTTAATTGCTTTTATTTTCATTTTATTTTTTGATATATGTAAACCGTTTTGACTAAACACTGTTTGTAAAGACGGTATAGAAATATTTTTAAATAAATAATAAATAAATAAAACTCAGACCTATGTGGTCAAAAGAAGAAGAAGCATCAGCCACTGCATGGGGGAAGAAGAAACAGGAGCAGCCTGGGCACAGCATGATGGAAGGAAACTGGAAAAGAACTGTTGGCTCCCTTATGAAGGAAGAAGAAACAATGTCCATGGTGTGGAAGATGCAACAGATTTTGGTTTATGGCATACAGAATCAGCTGGTCCCTATAAAGGTTGCATGTTAGCAGAATGTCTACTATGTACGTACATTTTAAAAATGAAACATACATGTAGATTTTCCTACCACACTTGCAAAATTCTCCAAGAAATGGCTCTTTACTCTTTGACTCTGTTAGAATTGTGGGTCCTTGGGCTGGCTGAGACTGCAGGTGTTGCACTGTGGGGACCCACAGTGAGTGTCACAGCCGGGTGGTGGTGCTGAAGAGAGACTCCGAAGAAGGCTTCACCACTGGATGTCCGAGGTCCCCCTAGAAGGATCCCGTAGGGACCCGGACCTCTTGGACTTAGCTGGGACCCTATGTGACCAAGGATCCAGGAAGCAGCCGAAGAGATGGTAGTTGAGGATGGCAGGGCCCAGGAGGCTAGAAGAGTCTTCAGCCTTGGAAGCCTGCGGCTCCCCCGGGAGGAGCCTGTGAGAGCCCGAGATGCTGGGACAGGACAATCCTCTGAGCCACAAGAACCGGATACCTGTGGAGGCAGAGGAAGCTGAAGTCAGAGTCCAAGAACGAAGCTGGGTCAGAAGCCAGAAGTCAGAGGTCCAAAGCCAAGGCCAGGGGCGGAAGCTGGAATCAGAGTCCAAGAATGAAGCCGGATCAGAAGCCAGAAGTCAGAAGTCCGAAGCCAAAACCAGGGGCGGAAGCTGGAGTCAGAATCGATGGATGAAGCTGGGTCAGAAGCCAGAAGTCCGAAGTCCTAAGTCAGGAACCAGAGGAAGGGAACAGCAACTGGATGCTCTCAACAGAGAGGAAACCTCATTGCAAGGCAAGGTATAGCTGTGACTGCCGGGTTTAAATAACCCAGCAGCGTCTGATGTCACCAGGAGGCTGTCCCTTAGTTTCCCGCACTGGCCACTTTAAATCTGAAGCCCTGGCGTGCATGTGTACCTAGGGGGTGGGGCCATCCACGGATCGTTGGCGGCGTCTCCCTCACAGGGAGAATGCCGCTGTATGCCGCGTTTCAGGCCTGGGTGGCTGAAGAGGAGGAGTTCCCACGGCCAGACCGGGCCGCACGGTGAGTGAAGGTCCCGGGGCACGGCCCGGGACCGTAACAGTATCCCCCCTCCTATGCCCCCTTCCTGGAGGCCTGGGTTTACCTGGATGATCCACATGAAACTGGTGGAGAAGGCCCTTGTCCAAGATGTTGGAGGCTGGCTCCCAGGAATTCTCTTCAGGACCATAGCCTTCCCACGAGAGGAGGTGCTCCCAGCGTCTGAGGGGAAACCGCACGTCCAGTACCTCCTTAACCTTGAAGACAGTATCTTCTTGTGCCTCAGGAGTGTCCAGTGCAGGCATCTTCCTATGGAAGGGGGAGAAAACCAATGGCTTCAACAGGGAAACGTGGAAGACGTTGTGTACCCTGAGCGTAGGCGGGAGACAGAGGCGGTAGGAAACTGCCACTACCCTTTCCTTGATAGCGAACGGACCAATGTACCTTGGAGCCAGACGCATCGAAGCAAGCCGCAAGCGGAGGTGTTTGGTGCTTAGCCACACCTTCTCCCCAGGGAGAAATGCTGGGGCTGGCCATCGCAAGCGGTCCGCAAATTTCTTTGCAGTAACCACAGTGCACAGACGTTTCTCCTCAGTGGAGTTCCAAACCTGGCGCAACTGTCGGGGCGTGAGCTGTACGGCTGGGGCCGGCACTTCCAACGGCAAGGGCAAAGGAGGTCGAAGACGTTTCCCATATACCATGTAGAAGGGAGACCTACCGATGGTGGAATGCTTGTGATGGTTGTAAGAGAACTCCGCCTACGGGTGTAGGGCCATCCAATCATTTTGCAGGTCTCCTATGAAGGACTGGAGGAACGTCTTCAATGTCTGGTTGGTGCGTTCCATTTGGCCATTAGCTTGGGGATGGAAGGCGATCATGAAGTCTAGCTGGACCCCAAACATTTTACAGAGCGCCCTCCAATACTTCGCTGTGAATTGGGAGCCTCTGTCCGAGGCGATGTGTAGAGGAAGTCCATGAAGGCGAAAGATATGGCGGGTAAACAGGTTCGCAAATTCAGGTGCTGAGGGCAGTTTAATGAGGGGCACAAAGTGAGCCATCTTAGAGAACCTGTCAATTGTAACCCAGATCAACATTTTTCCTTCTGAAGCGGGTAAATGTATGATAAAATCCGTGGATAAGTGGGTCCACGGTTCAGTGGAGACAGGCAGATGCTGAAGGAGACCCCAGGGATGGCCAGTGGGAGTCTTCTGCTGGGCACAGGTCGGGCAGGAGCTGACATAGAGCCGGACATCTTTCTTAAACTGAGGCCACCAGTAATATTCAGCGAGCAACTCCCGGGTTCTAGCTACTCCCGGGTGACCAGCAGTCAGGGAGTCATGGGCCCAAGAGAGTACATTTTTCTGGAGACGAAGTGGTTCTACCGTCTTCCTCATCGGGACCACATCAGTGGCCGCAAGGAGCACCTTGGCTGGGTCAAGGATGTACTGTGGTGGATTAGAGGTGTCCTCCGTCTCTGTCGTATGGGAAAGGGCGTCTGCCTGGATGTTCTTGTCTGCTGGTCTGTAGCGGAGAAGGAAGTTGAAGTGGCTGAAGAAGAGGGACCACTGGGCCTGCTGAGGATTAAGGCGCTGGGCGCGGCACAAGTATTCTAGGTTCTTGTGATCCGTATACACGATCACTGGGTGCTGGGACCCCTCCAACCTCTGGCGCCAATAGGACTGCGGAGTTAACAATCTGTTAGAGGTTGGACTGCGGAGTAGCAATCTGTTATAAGAGCTGCTAGGAATTAGCAGTCTGTTAGGGTTTGCTCCTCCCAAGGTGAGGAACCAACAATCCTGTGGAACTTTGCTACCCCAGAGGGGAGGAGCTAGCAATCTGTTAGCGACTCTGCTAGGGTTAGCAGTCTGTTGGCAAACTGTTATAGATTTGCTCCCCAGAGGGGAGAGGTCAGCAACCATATAAGATCTATTCTTCCAGAGGGGAGGAGTTAGTATCTGTTATAAATCTCCGCACAGAGTGGCAACCTGATATATGAGAGTTCCCCTGAAGGGAGGTGTTGGCCATTTGTATGGGTTCTGCTAAGAAGTAGCAATTGGTTATGATACAGTTCCTGAGGAAGGAGATGTTAGCAACAGTTGAGGGTAGACTGCAAGGTAGCAGTTTGTTGTACTCAGCTCTTGAAGTGTGAGAAATGAGCACTAATGTAGAATGGTGAATCCTTGGGCCGATGGCAGATGACAGTGCTCTCAGGAGGATATCATGAAAGGGACCACCCACTAGGCTGGAGTATGGAGACAGAAACAGATAGTTCTTTTATTAGACAGGTAGTAGAACCACCAGAGGTGACAGTAGTGAGCTGATGTGCCCGGCAGGACTGAAGTCCCTCAGATCCTGGAACTGCTATCTCCAGGTTTGCTGAACTGTAGAGAGAGACTCATAGATAGTGAGTACACAGGGTATGCTGGATACATAACCAGAAGTAGATGATACACTCACATAGATTATTAAGAAGGCTCAGTAGCAGGAAAGAGTGTGGCCCTTGAGAAGCGAGTACCTGGTTCCAGGGACAGCTCTGAGAGAGCGATGGTAACTCACAGTTAACTATCTCTGTAATTTGTTTCTAGGCAATAGAGAATAGTTAGTATATTCAGGAAAAGGAGCCTCTAGGCGAGTACTGGTTCCTATATGCAAACTGAAATAAGAACTCACAATATCTGTATTAGGGATGTGAATAGTTTTTTAACGATTAAAATTATCGTCCGATAATTTTAATATCGTCTTAAATCGTTATAGAACACAATACAATAGAAATTCTAACGATTTATCGTTAAAAATCGTTAAATCGTGTTAGTGCGCACTAACTGAAAATGATACAAATTGACACTTTCCAGGTCAGTAAAGGTCAGTTAGGAATGAATATGTGTTCCTATTGGCTGGTTGCCCTCTTATCTACTGATGTTAACCAGGTTCCCACTGAGGTGATGGTTGGGGGGATGGGAAATGGAAATGGAAACTCAGGAACACCAACAGAAAATGATACAAATTATTGACACTTTCCAGGTCAGTAAAGGTCAGTTAGGAATTAATATGTATTCCTATTGGCTGGCTGCCCTCTTATCTATTGATGTTACCAAAGTTCCAACTGAGGTCATGGTTGGGGGGAAGGGAAATGGAAACTGTTGGTAGTTGACAAAAAAAGTAATGTGATCAGTCAATATGACTAGAACCTGTGCCCAATTCCTGATACCAGGGGTGTTGTGATCTTCCTGCACTCAGTGCCCTATCCCTGATACCAGTCTGAGACAGCTCCCTCCCTGCATTACTAGTGAGAGGCTGGCTTCACAGACAGGGGGGAGCTGCCTGACCCTCACTCCTGACTTCCCCCATGTCCCAGCCAGTGAATGGTGTGTGGGTGAGGGGGGGGGGGGGGAGGATGGTGAAGTCTGAGACAGCTCCCTCCCTGCATTACTAGTGAGAGGCTGGCTTCACAGACAGGGGGGAGCTGCCTGACCCTCACTCCTGACTTCCCCTCATGTCCCAGCTAGTGAACGGTGTGTGGGTGAGGGGGGGGGGAGGATGGTGAAGTCTGAGACAGCTCCCTCCCTGCATTACTAGTGAGAGGCTGGCTTCACAGACAGGGGGGAGCTGCCTGACCCTCACTCCTGACTTCCCCCATGTCCCAGCTAGTGAATGGTGTGTGGGTAAGGGGGGGGGGGGGAGGATGGTGAAGTCTGAGACAGCTCCCTCCCTGCATTATTAGTGAGAGGCTGGCTTCACAGACAGGGGGGAGCTGCCTGACCCTCACTCCTGACTTCCCCCATGTCCCAGCTAGTGAATGGTGTGTGGGTGAGGGGGGGGGGGGAGGATGGTGAAGTCTGAGACAGCTCCCTCCCTGCATTATTAGTGAGAGGCTGGCTTCACAGACAGGGGGGAGCTGCCTGACCCTCACTCCTGACTTCCCCCATGTCCCAGCTAGTGAATGGTGTGTGGGTGAAGGGGGGGGGGGGAGGATGGTGAAGTATGAGACAGCTCCCTCCCTGCATTACTAGTGAGAGGCTGGCTTCACAGACAGGGGGGAGCTGCCTGACCCTCACTCCTGACTTCCCCCATGTCCCAGCTAGTGAATGGTGTGTGGGTGAGGGGGGGGGGGGAGGATGGTGAAGTCTGAGACAGCTCCCTCCCTGCATTACTAGTGAGAGGCTTTTCTTCACAGACAGGGGGGAGCTGCCTGACCCTCACTCCTGACTTCCCCCATGTCCCAGCTAGTGAATGGTGTGTGGGTGAGGGGGGGGGGGATGGTGAAGTCTGAGACAGCTCCCTCCCTGCATTACTAGTGAGAGGCTTTTCTTCACAGACAGCGGGGAGCTGCCTGACCCTCACGCCTGACTTCCCCCATGTCCCAGCTAGTGAATGGTGTGTGGGTGAGGGGGAGGGGGAGGATGGTGAAGTCTGAGACAGCTCCCTCCCTGCATTACTAGTGAGAGGCTGGCTTCACAGACAGGGGGGAGCTGCCTGACCCTCACTCCTGACTTCCCCCATGTCCCAGCTAGTGAATGGTGTGTGGGTGAGGTGGGGGGGAGGATGGTGAAGTCTGAGACAGCTCCCTCCCTGCATTACTAGTGAGAGGCTGGCTTCACAGACAGGGGGGAGCTGCCTGACCCTCACTCCTGACTTCCCCCATGTCCCAGCCAGTGAATGGTGTGTGGGTGAGGGGGAGGGGGAGGATGGTGAAGTTTGAGACAGCTCCCTCCCTGCATTACTAGTGAGAGGCTGGCTTCACAGACAGGGGGGAGCTGCCTGACCCTCACTCCTGACTTCCCCCATGTCCCAGCTAGTGAATGGTGTGTGGGTGAGGGGGGGGGGGAGGATGGTGAAGTCTGAGACAGCTCCCTCCCTGCATTACTAGTGAGAGGCTGGCTTCACAGACAGGGGGGAGCTGCCTGACCCTCACTCCTGACTTCCCCCATGTCCCAGCCAGTGAATAGTGTGTGGGCGAGGGGGAGGGGAGGATGGTGAAGTCTGAGACAGCTCCCTCCCTGCATTACTAGTGAGAGGCTGGCTTCACAGACAGGGGGGAGCTGCCTGACCCTCACTCCTGACTTCCCCCATGTCCCAGCTAGTGAATGGTGTGTGGGTGAGGGGGGGGGGGAGGATGGTGAAGTCTGAGACAGCTCCCTCCCTGCATTACTAGTGAGAGGCTGGCTTCACAGACAGGGGGGAGCTGCCTGACCCTCACTCCTGACTTCCCCCATGTCCCAGCCAGTGAATGGTGTGTGGGTGAGGGGGAGGGGGAGGATGGTGAAGTCTGAGACAGCTCCCTCCCTGCATTACTAGTGAGAGGCTGGCTTCACAGACAGGGGGGAGCTGCCTGACCCTCACTCCTGACTTCCCCCATGTCCCAGCTAGTGAATGGTGTGTGGGTGAGGGGGGGGGGGAGGATGGTGAAGTCTGAGACAGCTCCCTCCCTGCATTACTAGTGAGAGGCTGGCTTCACAGACAGGGGGGAGCTGCCTGACCCTCACTCCTGACTTCCCCCATGTCCCAGCTAGTGAATGGTGTGTGGGTGAGGGGGGGGGGGGGAGGATGGTGAAGTCTGAGACAGCTCCCTCCCTGCATTACTAGTGAGAGGCTGGCTTCACAGACAGGGGGGAGCTGCCTGACCCTCACTCCTGACTTCCCTCATGTCCCAGCTAGTGAACGGTGTGTGGGTGAGGGGGGGGGGGGGATGGTGAAGTCTGAGACAGCTCCCTCCCTGCATTACTAGTGAGAGGCTGGCTTCACAGACAGGGGGGAGCTGCCTGACCCTCACTCCTGACTTCCCCCATGTCCCAGCTAGTGAATGGTGTGTGGGTAAGGGGGGGGGGGGGGGGATGGTGAAGTCTGAGACAGCTCCCTCCCTGCATTATTAGTGAGAGGCTGGCTTCACAGACAGGGGGGAGCTGCCTGACCCTCACTCCTGACTTCCCCCATGTCCCAGCTAGTGAATGGTGTGTGGGTGAGGGGGGGGGGGAGGATGGTGAAGTCTGAGACAGCTCCCTCCCTGCATTATTAGTGAGAGGCTGGCTTCACAGACAGGGGGGAGCTGCCTGACCCTCACTCCTGACTTCCCCCATGTCCCAGCTAGTGAATGGTGTGTGGGTGAAGGGGGGGGGGGGAGGATGGTGAAGTCTGAGACAGCTCCCTCCCTGCATTACTAGTGAGAGGCTGGCTTCACAGACAGGGGGGAGCTGCCTGACCCTCACTCCTGACTTCCCCCATGTCCCAGCTAGTGAATGGTGTGTGGGTGAGGGGGGGGGGGGGGAGGATGGTGAAGTCTGAGACAGCTCCCTCCCTGCATTACTAGTGAGAGGCTTTGCTTCACAGACAGGGGGGAGCTGCCTGACCCTCACTCCTGACTTCCCCCATGTCCCAGCTAGTGAATGGTGTGTGGGTGAGGGGGGGGGGAGGATGGTGAAGTCTGAGACAGCTCCCTCCCTGCATTACTAGTGAGAGGCTTTTCTTCACAGACAGCGGGGGAGCTGCCTGACCCTCACGCCTGACTTCCCCCATGTCCCAGCTAGTGAATGGTGTGTGGGTGAGGGGGAGGGGGAGGATGGTGAAGTCTGAGACAGCTCCCTCCCTGCATTACTAGTGAGAGGCTGGCTTCACAGACAGGGGGAGCTGCCTGACCCTCACTCCTGACTTCCCCCATGTCCCAGCTAGTGAATGGTGTGTGGGTGAGGTGGGGGGGAGGATGGTGAAGTCTGAGACAGCTCCCTCCCTGCATTACTAGTGAGAGGCTGGCTTCACAGACAGGGGGGAGCTGCCTGACCCTCACTCCTGACTTCCCCCATGTCCCAGCCAGTGAATGGTGTGTGGGTGAGGGGGAGGGGGAGGATGGTGAAGTTTGAGACAGCTCCCTCCCTGCATTACTAGTGAGAGGCTGGCTTCACAGACAGGGGGGAGCTGCCTGACCCTCACTCCTGACTTCCCCCATGTCCCAGCTAGTGAATGGTGGGTGGGTGAGGGGGGGGGGGGAGGATGGTGAAGTCTGAGACAGCTCCCTCCCTGCATTACTAGTGAGAGGCTGGCTTCACAGACAGGGGGGAGCTGCCTGACCCTCACTCCTGACTTCCCCCATGTCCCAGCCAGTGAATAGTGTGTGGGTGAGGGGGAGGGGGAGGATGGTGAAGTCTGAGACAGCTCCCTCCCTGCATTACTAGTGAGAGGCTGGCTTCACAGACAGGGGGGAGCTGCCTGACCCTCACTCCTGACTTCCCCCATGTCCCAGCTAGTGAATGGTGTGTGGGTGAGGGGGGGGGGGGAGGATGGTGAAGTCTGAGGACAGCTCCCTCCCTGCATTACTAGTGAGAGGCTGGCTTCACAGACAGGGGGGAGCTGCCTGACCCTCACTCCTGACTTCCCCCATGTCCCAGCCAGTGAATGGTGTGTGGGTGAGGGGGAGGGGGAGGATGGTGAAGTCTGAGACAGCTCCCTCCCTGCATTACTAGTGAGAGGCTGGCTTCACAGACAGGGGGGAGCTGCCTGACCCTCACTCCTGACTTCCCCCATGTCCCAGCTAGTGAATGGTGTGTGGGTGAGGGGGGGGGGGGGGAGGATGGTGAAGTCTGAGACAGCTCCCTCCCTGCATTACTAGTGAGAGGCTGGCTTCACAGACAGGGGGGAGCTGCCTGACCCTCACTCCTGACTTCCCCCATGTCCCAGCCAGTGAATAGTGTGTGGGTGAGGGGGGGGGGGGAGGATGGTGAAGTCTGAGACAGCTCCCTCCCTGCATTACTAGTGAGAGGCTGGCTTCACAGACAGGGGGGAGCTGCCTGACCCTCACTCCTGACTTCCCCCATGTCCCAGCCAGTGAATGGTGTGTGGGTGAGGGGGGGGGAGGATGGTGAAGTCTGAGACAGCTCCTCCCTCCATTACTAGTGAGAGGCTTGCTTCACAGACAGGGGGGAGCTGCCTGACCCTCACTCCTGACTTCCCCCATGTCCCAGCTAGTGAATGGTGTGTGGGTGAGGGGGGGGGGAGGATGGTGAAGTCTGAGACAGCTCCCTCCCTGCATTACTAGTGAGAGGCTGGCTTCACAGACAGGGGGGAGCTGCCTGACCCTCACTCCTGACTTCCCCCATGTCCCAGCCAGTGAATGGTGTGTGGGTGAGGGGGGGGGGGGAGGATGGTGAAGTCTGAGACAGCTCCTCCCTCCATTACTAGTGAGAGGCTTGCTTCACAGACAGGGGGGAGCTGCCTGACCCTCACTCCTGACTTCCCCCATGTCCCAGCTAGTGAATGGTGTGTGGGTGAGGGAGGGGGGGGAGGATGGTGAAGTCTGAGACAGCTCCCTCCCTGCATTACTAGTGAGAGGCTGGCTTCACAGACAGGGGGGAGCTGCCTGACCCTCACTCCTGACTTCCCCCATGTCCCAGCCAGTGAATGGTGTGTGGGTGAGGGGGGGGGGGGGAGGATGGTGAAGTCTGAGACAGCTCCCTCCCTGCATTACTAGTGAGAGGCTGGCTTCACAGACAGGGGGGAGCTGCCTGACCCCCACTCCTGACTTCCCCCATGTCCCAGCTAGTGAATGGTGTGTGGGTGAGGGGGGGGGAGGATGGTGAAGTCTGAGACAGCTCCCTCCCTGCATTACTAGTGAGAGGCTGGCTTCACAGACAGGGGGGAGCTGCCTGACCCTCACTCCTCCGGGGTATTGTGATCTTCCTGCACACAGTGCCCTATCCCTGATACCAGGGGTGTTGTGATCTTCCTGCATGCAGTGCCCTATCCCTATTAATACCAGGAGTGTTGTGATCTTCCTGCACGCAGTGCCCTATCCCTAATACCAGGGGTGTTGTGATCTTCCTGCATGCAGTGCCCTATCCCTGATACCGGGATGTGTGCAAGAAGATCACAACACCCCCGGTATCAGGAATAGGGCACTGTGTGCAGGAAGATCACAACACCCCCAGTATCAGGAATAGGGCACTGTGTGCAGGAAGATCACAACACCCCTGGTGCCAGGATTAGGGCACTGTGGGCAGGAAGATCACAACACTCCTGGTATTAATAGGGATAGGGCACTGTGTACATGAAGATCACAACACCCCTGGTGCCAGGGTTAGGGCACTGTGTGCAAGAAGATCACAACACTCCTGGTATTAATAGGGATAGGGCACTGTGTGCAGGAAGATCACAACACCCCTGGTGTCAGGGTTAGGGCACTGTGTGCAGGAAGATCACAACACTCCTGGTATTAATAGGGATAGGGCACTGTGTGCAGGAAGATCACAACACCTCTGGTGCCAGGGTTAGGGCACTGTGTGCAAGAAGATCACAACACTCCTGGTATTAATAGGGATAGGGCACTGTGTGCAGGAAGATCACAACACCCCTGGTGCCAGGGTTAGGGCACTGTGTGCAGGAAGATCACAACACTCCTGGTATTAATAGGTATAGGGCACTGTGTACATGAAGATCACAACACCCCTGGTGCCAGGGTTAGGGCACTGTGTGCAAGAAGATCACAACACTCCTGGTATTAATAGGGATAGGGCACTGTGTACATGAAGATGACAACACCCCTGGTGCCAGGGTTAGGGCACTGTGTGCAAGAAGATCACAACACTCCTGGTATTAATAGGGATAGGGCACTGTGTGCAGGAAGATCACAACACCCCTGGTGCCAGGGTTAGGGCACTGTGTGCAGGAAGATCACAACACTCCTGGTATTAATAGGGATAGGGCACTGTGTGCAGGAAGATCACAACACCCCTGGTGCCAGGGTTAGGGCACTGTGTGCAGGAAGATCACAACACTCCTGGTATTAATAGGGATAGGGCACTGTGTGCAGGAAGATCACAATACCCCTGGTATCAGGGTTAGGGCACAAGTTCTAGTCACATTGACTGATCACATTACTTGTTTTGTCAAGCTACCAACTGTTTCCATTTCCCATCCCCCATATACTGTCAGTGGGAACCTTGGTAACATGAATAAATAAGAGGGCAGCCAATAGGAATACATATTCATTCCTAAACTGACCTTAACTGACCTGAAAAGTGTCAAATTGTATCATTTTCAGTTAGTGCGCACTAACTCCCAGTTAGTGCGCACTAATCGGAAAAAACGATTTTTAACGATTTTTTAACTAAAAAATTGTGCCTAACACGATTTTCTTGCCCTGCCACACGATTTCTATCGTTAAGACGATATGGAACATGATTCACATCCCTAATCTGTATATGAAATAACTTATAGAAACATAGAAATGACAGCAGAAGAAGACCGAACGGCCCATCCAGTCTGCCCAGCAAGCTACGCACTTTATCTTTTTTTTTTTTAATCTTTTTCTCTCACCCACCTGTTACTATTGGCTTCCAGTACCCTCCAGCCCTAATTCCCCTCCACCCCATCACCAATGTAGAGAGCAGCGCCGGATCTGCATCCAAGTGAACATCCAGCTCAATCAGGGGTAGCAACCGCTGCAACAAGCAGGCCACACCCCTGCCCCATACTCTTACCCACCCCTGTTTTGTTTTGTTTTTTTGGAGATGGCAGCCCTCTATCCTTCCGCTCCGTGAAGGTGGAACACCAACCACTGGCCACTGGCATCCCGCTCCGTGAATGCCTTTGTGGCTACTGCCGCTCCGTGCAGTGTTTTGCTGCCTCCTCTTTATTCACGTCCTCTAGACTTGATGGACCCAGAGTGCTTATCCCACGCCCCTTTGAAGTCCTTCACAGTTTTAGACTTCACCAATTCCTCCGGAAGGGCATTCCAGGCATCCACCACCCTTTCCGTGAAGAAATACTGCCTGACATTGGTTCTTAGTCTTCCTTCCTGGAGCCTCAGCTCGTGACCTCTGGTTCTGCTGATTTTTTTCTGAAGGAAAAGGTTTGTCGTAGTGTTTATAGCGGGGCTCAGGAAGGCAACTTCAGACAGCTTTTCAATCTAAAAACAAGTTTATTTAATAGAAAGACAGGGACAAAGGAAAAAGCGGAACAAGAAAAAGAGGAAGTTGTTGTTCCACGGAGAAGCGGTTTTGTTACAACGGGGTATTCAGCGCTGCTTCTCAGTGAGGAGCCGTGTGTCCGAAACTTTTAAACTTTTTGCATTGTTCAATAGGAATGTTCTGACATGCATCCTGGGTGTGTTTTCTACTTCCGGTAACCAATGGGGATCGTTGCTTTTAGTCCAATCAGGTACTGACAAGTACTGTCTCTGGGGAGTTGGCTTCTTCCGGTGCTGGACTTGTCAAAGTGCATGGTAGACGAAGAGCTTGCCAAAGCACACGGTGGTGCAATAGGTTGCCAATAAAGTCAGGAAATACAATATACTTTCTATCTATATACAGTAGTCTTTGGATCATTAAAGTTTTTCAAGTATCTGAAAGTCTGAATCATATCACCCCTGCTCCTCCTTTTCTCCAGGGAGTACATATTTAGATTCTTCAATCTCTCCTCGTATGTCATCCGATGAAGACCCTCCACCTTCCTGTTCGCCCTTCTCTGTACCGCTTCCATCTTGTCTTTGTCTCTTTGTAGATACAGTCTCCAGAACTGAACACAGTACTCCAGGTGAGGCCTCACCAAGGACCTGTACAAGGGGATAATCACCTCCCTTTTCTTACTCGATTAGGGATGTGAATCGTTTTTAGACGATTTAAAATATCGTCCGATATATTTTAAATCGTCAAAAAATCGTTAGGGCCACGATACAATACCAATTCCCCCGATTTATCGTTAAAAAATCGTAAATCGGGGGAAGGGGGAGGGCAGGAAAACCGGCACACTAAAACCCCCTAAAACCCACCCCCGACCCTTTAAATTAAATCCCCCACCCTCCCGAACCCCCCCCCCCAATGCTTTAAATTACCTGGGGATCCGGCGGTAGTCCAGAACGGCGGCGGTCCGGAACGGCCCCCTCAATAGAATCGTGTTGTCTTCAGCTGGCGCCATTTTTCAAAATGGCCGCCGCAAAATGGCGGCGGCCATAGACAAAAACGATTCGACGGAGGAGGTCATTCCGGACCCCCGCTGGACTTTTGGCAAGTCTTGTGGGGGTCAGGAGGCCCCCCCAAGCTGGCCAAAAGTTTCCTGGGAGTCCAGCGGGGTTCCGGGAGCGATTTCTTGCCGCGAATCGTTTTCGTACGGAAAATGGCGCCGGCAGGAGATCGACTGCAGGAGGTCATTCAGCGGGGGTTCTGGACCGCCGCTGAACGACCTCCTGCACTCGATCTCCTGCCGGCGCCATTTTCCGTATGAAAACGATTCGCGGCAAGAAATTGCTCCCGGAACCCCGCTGGACTCCCAGGAAACTTTTGGGCAGCTTGGGGGGGCCTCCTGACCCCCACAAGACTTGCCAAAAGTCCAGCGGGGGTCTGGAATGACCTCCTCCGTCGAATCGTTTTTGTCTATGGCCGCCGCCATTTTGCGGCGGCCATTTTGAAAAATGGCGCCGGCTGAAGACAACACGATTCTATTGAGGGGACCGTTCCGGACCGCCGCCGTTCTGGACCACCGCCGGATCCCCAGGTAATTTAAAGCATTTGGGGGGGGGTTCGGGAGGGTGGGGGATTTAATTTAAAGGGTCGGGGTGGGTTTTAGGGGGGTTTAGTGTGCCGGCTCACGATTTTAACGATTTTTCACGATAGTTTACACACCCAAACGGCAACAATACGATTCCCTCCCCCTCCCAGCCGAAATCGATCGTTAAGACGATCGAGGACACGATTCACATCTCTATACTCGATATTCCTCTCTCTATGCAGCCCAGCATTCTTCTGGCTTTTGCTATCGCCTTGTCGCATTGTTTCGCAGACTTCATATCATTAGACACTATCACCCAAAGGTCTCTCTCCTGCTCCGTGCACATCAGCCTTTCCCCCCTCCCCCCCCCCCCCCCCCCCATCGAATACAGTTCATTCGGATTTCCACTCCCCATATGCATGACTTTGCACTTCTTGGCATTGAATCTCAGCTGCCATTTCTTCGACCACTCTTCCAGTTTCCTTAAATCCCGTCTCATTCTCTCCACTCCTTCCGGCGTGTCCACTCTGTTGCAGATCTTAGTGTCATCCACAAAAAGACAAACCTTACCTTCTATCCCGTCCGCAATGTCGCTCACAAAGATATTGAACAGGACCGGTCCCAACACAGATCCTTGCGGTACACCACTTAAAACCACTCTCTCTTCAGAGAAAGTTCCATTTACCATCACACATTGTCTTCTGTCCGTCAACCAGTTTGCAATCCAGGTCACCACCTCGGCACTCACTCCTAAGCTTCTCGTTTTATTCACCAGTCTCCTGTGCGGAACTGTATCAAAAGCTTTTCTGAAATCCAAGTAGATGACATTGAGCGCTCTTCCTTGATCCAATTCCTTGGTTACCCAGTCAAAAAAGTCAATCAGATTTGTCTGACAGGATCTTCCCCTGGTGAATCCATGCTGCCTCTGGTCCATCAATTCTTCCTACTGTAGATAGTTCACTATTCTCTCTTTCAACAGTGAGAGTGACTCCATTACTTTTCCACCACTGAAGTGAGGCTAACCTCTCTGTAGTTACCAGCCTCCTCTCTGTTCCCACTCTTGTGAAGCGGGACCACCACCGCTCTTCTCCAATCACTCGGCACCACTCCTGTTTCTAGGGATCTATTGAACAGGTCACACAGCGGACACTCCAGCACATCTCTGAGCTCCCTCAGTATCCTTGGATGAATCCCATCAGGCCCCATGGCTTTGTCCACTTTCAGATTCTTTAGCTCTTCCCATACATTTTCTACTGTAAAAGGATTTTCTTCTATACCACTTCCCTCCAGTTTCTTGTTGTGTAGAGATGGTCCTTCTCCAGGGTCTTCTTTAGTGAACACAGAGCTGAAGTATTCGTTTAATATTTCTGCCATTTCTTCGTCTCTCGCCACACATTGATCATTTCCACCTTTCAATTTCACTATTCCACTTTGGACTTTTCTCTTTTCGCTGATGTATCTGAAAAATGTTTTGTCACCATTTTTATCTCCTTGGCAATCCTCTCTTCCGCTTGGCTTTTTTGCTGACTTGATTAATTTCTTTGTCTCCCTCAGTTGAATCAAATATTCTTCTTTGTGCTCCTCCCTTTGGGATCTTTTATATTTCTTGAATGCTGTTCTTTTAGCTTTAATTTTGTCAGCCACCTCCTTTGAGAACCAGATAGGTTTATAGAAGAGAGTCTTCAGAGGGTTTTAGGAACATGGGCCCTCGAGGAGCGAGTACCGGTTCCTATCTGCAATCTGTAATAATAACTCACGATCTCCGTACCTGCGATAGCGTCTTAGACAGAAGAGAATCTTCAGGGTTCTAGGAACATGGGCCCTCGAGGAGCGAGTACCGGTTCCTATATGCAACTGGAATAGAAACTCACAATGTTCACGTCTGCGATCGCTTCCAGGCAATAGGGAGTCTTCTGAGCGTTAAGGGATGTAGGCCCTCGAGGAGCGAGTACCAGATCCTTTCTTAGAAATCTGAAAACAAGAGGAGAGAGCGAGGCTCCCGAGGAGCAAGTACCCTTGTAAGTTCGAAGAGGCAGAGCAGCGGAGAATGAAACGGGTCGAAATGATCCCTGCAATCAATACCCTGCTAACTCGATTCGTAAGCGTAAGCAAAGACCTTTTATGTTGGAAGTGGATGATGTCACTACGGGGGGACGCCCCCGAGGTTCGCGTCCTTGCTGGTACAAACTTCGGAGTGCGCGCGTGCACCCTACGTCATCAAGAACATGGCGGATCTGCAGTGTCAGGCCAGCCCGGGGACTCCGGGAAGAAACGGTGAGGAGAAGCCGTGGCAGCAACTGTCCATCAGACCTGAAGGGAGTCGCCTCAGAGGTAGAGAGGGTGGAGCGAGGGCAAGAGCAGGCACGAATGCAACAGAAGGCCATTTTAATGGCCAGAAGTTATTTGTCTCTGATACCATAATTTCTTTCTGCCGGTGAGAACTTTCGGGAGAAATAGGAACATGGCAGGGATTTGCCATTGCCGGATAGTTGGCTCAGAACAGCTCCGACCACCGTGTCGGAGGCGTTGACTTCCACAATAAACTGATGTTGGGGATCCGGGTGATGGAGACAGGTGTCCTGCAAGAAGGCTGCCTTCAGTTCCTGGAAGGCCCGTGCCGCTGCAGCAGGCCAGTTCCTGGCGTCTGCCCCCTTCTTGGTGAGGGCCGTGAGAGGCGCCACCATCGTGGAGTAGTGTGGTATAAATTGTCTGTAGAAGTTGGCGAAGCCAAGAAAGCGCTGGAGCGCTTTAACCCCCACAGGTTGAGGCCAGTCCTTGATGTCCTTCACCTTCTCGGAATCCATATGGAAGCCCATGGAGGACACAATATACACAAGGAAGGGTAAGGACTCCCGCTCGAATTGGCATTTTTCCATTTTCGCGAAGAGCCAGTTATCCCGAAGCTTTTGCAGTACTCTGCGGACCTCTCGGCGGTGCGAGTCCAAGTCCTTTGAGTAAATCAGGACATCATCCAGGCAGACGATGACCGATGTGTGTAACATGTCCCTTAGTACCTCATTCATGAGATTTTGGAAGACTGCAGGAGCATTACAGAGACTGAAGGGCATGACCAGATATTCGTAGTGGCCATCCCTTGTGTTGAAGGCGATCTTCCATTCATCACCTGGCCAAATCCTCACCAGGTTATACGCCCCATGGAGATCCAACTTAGTGAACACCTTGGCTCCTTGTAGCCTGTCCAGAAGCTCTGGAATTAAGGGCAAAGTGTATCGATCACGCCGGATAATACTGTTCAGGCCACGATAATCTATTCAAGGTCGAAGGGACCCGTCCTTCTTGGCTACAAAGAAGAACCCCACTCCAGCTGGGGATTTGGATGGAAGAATGAACCCTCGGTCCAGGTTCTCCTGGATGTAATCGGACATGGCCTGCGTCTCTGGGAGTGACAACGGGTACACCCATCCTCGTGATGGCGTGGTACCCAGAAGCAGGTTGATAGCACAGTTGAAAGGGCGGTGCTCCGGGAGGAGCTCGGGTTTCTCCTTAGAGAAGACATCAAGGTAGTCTTGATAGTGGGGCGGCAGTGCCAACGAAGGCATCAGGAGGGGTATCAGTGGTCGAGGAACAGCAGTCAAACAGGAGTCAAAGCACGAGGTCCCCCAGGACCGCCACCTGGAGGGTATTCACCAATTCTCAGGAACCTACACTGGTTACCAGTAAATTACAGAATTCTATACAAATCAATCACCTTAATCCATAAAACCATCCATCATCAACTTCAACTTGACCTAGAAATACCTTTCAAACTTTACTCCTCTAACAGACCAACTAGAGACATTTACAAAGGCACTCTTAATTAGGGATGTGAATCGTTTTAGGACGATTAAAATTATCGTCCGATAATTTTAATATCGTCTTAAACCGTTATGGAACACAATACAATACAGATTCTAATGATTTATCGTTATAAATCGTTAGAATCGTGAGCCGGCACACTAAAACCCCCTAAAACCCACCCCCGACCCTTTAAATTAAATCCCCCACCCTCCCGAACCCCCCCCAAATAACTTAAATAACCTGCGGGTCCAGCGGCGGTCCGGAACGGCAGCGGTCCGGAATGGGCTCCTGCTCTGAATCTTGTCGTCTTCAGCCGGCGCCATTTTCCAAAATGGCGCCGAAAAATGGCGGCGGCCATAGACGAAAAAGATTGGACGGCAGGAGGTCCTTCCGGACCCCCGCTGGACTTTTGGCAAGTCTCGTGGGGGTCAGGAGGCCCCCCACAAGCTGGCCAAAAGTTCCTGGAGGTCCAGCGGGGGTCAGGGAGCGATTTCCCGCCGCAAATCGTTTTCGTACGGAAAATGGCGCCGGCAGGAGATCGACTGCAGGAGGTCGTTCAGCGAGGGTTCCGGCGCCTCGCTGAACGACCTCCTGCAGTCGATCTCCTGCCGGCGCCATTTTCCGTACGAAAACGATTCGCGGCGGGAAATCGCTCCCTGACCCCCGCTGGACCTCCAGGAACTTTTGGCCAGCTTGTGGGGGGCCTCCTGACCCCCACGAGACTTGCCAAAAGTCCAGCGGGGGTCCGGAAGGACCTCCTGCCGTCCAATCTTTTTCGTCTATGGCCGCCGCCATTTTTCGGCGCCATTTTGGAAAATGGCGCCGGCTGAAGACGACAAGATTCAGAGCAGGAGCCCGTTCCGGACCGCTGCCGTTCCGGACCGCCGCTGGACCCGCAGGTTATTTAAGTTATTTGGGGGGGGGGGTTCGGGAGGGTGGGGGATTTAATTTAAAGGGTCGGGGGTGGGTTTTAGGGGGTTTTAATGTGCCGGTTTTTCGATTTTTCGATTTTTCGATTTTTCACGATTTTTAACGATTTTTCACGATATTTTACCCCCCCCAAACGGCAACAATACGATTCCCTCCCCCTCCCAGCCGAAATCGATCGTTAAGACGATCGAGGACACGATTCACATCCCTACTCTTAATGTTCCACCCACTAAAGCTACACGCCTCGCTACGACCAAAGACAGAGCCTTTTCGACAGCAGGCCCTTCCATCTGGAATAGTATCCCATCAAACCTCAGACTGGAGCCATGCCTATTAACTTTCAGGAAAAATCTTAAAACCTGGCTCTTTCTCCAAGCCTTCCCTGAACCACCAGACAATCACTAGCTGGCCTTCTTTCTTACCCAGTCTGTCACTCCGTTTCTCAAAGAAAAAAAATAAATGGACTCTTAGACTTCAGATTAAAGCACCGTTCTTAAGTTTGTAACTTGTACACTCTACGGTAAAATTACTTTACTGGCCTTTTCTTCTTTCCAGCTTGTTGCAAGCTTCCAAGTTCTCGCCCCCTGTTGTTTGTAACTTTGACTTATTCCTGCTTTGGTTATCTTTCGTTTACGTGAATTTGTTACTCTAGTTTTTTCCCTTTGTTAAACTGTAAACCGATCCGATATGGTAATCTACTATGAAGGTCGGTATATAAAATTGTTAAATAAATAAATAAATAAATAAATATTCCCAACAGATCACGGGAGAGTGCTTCCCCAGCCAAGGTAGCCCCAAGATGACCGGATGCATAGACTTTTCCAAGATGAGGAACAAAATTTCCTCCACATGCAGGAGACCAGTGCATAGCGTGAGAAGCTTGGTACAAGTAGCGATGGTTCCTGGAAGGGGTTTCCCCTGAATGGAAGACACCCGGAGGGGGGTCTTTGGGGTTGGACCTCAATATGAAGTTGTTGGAGTTAGTCCTTGAGGATGAAGTTTCCCCCGGCTCTGGAGTCAATCAGGGCTAGTGTATCGAACTCCCCTTTGGGAAGAAGTAATGTCACTGGGATGGTACACGGGGAGGCAGAAGTGGTGTGACCTAGGGTTAGCTCCCCGACTGTCCCTAGGTCCGGGCGTTTCCCAGATGCTTGCCACAGCGGGCAAGGAAATGTCCCTTGCACCATAATACAGGCACAAACCCTGGGACAGACGTCTTCTCCTCTCCTCTTGAGAAATTGGGCCCCAGCCCACCTGCATGGGTTCGGCATCTTGAACCCCCGGAGAGGCAGAAGGGGAGTGCCCGTCTCGGGAAGGTGTGGATCCGGAGCTCCTGGGTCTTTGAGCAGGCTTCCTCTCCTGGAACCGGCGTTGGATACGGCAGTCTACGCGAGTCGCCAGATTGATGAGCTCATGCAAGTCGTCCAGGAGATCCCTGGCCGCCAACTCATCCTGAAGTCTAGAGGAGAGGCCCTCCAGAAATATGCCATGCAGGCTGTCACTCCCCCAGTTCAATTCGGCGGCAAGGGTCTGAAATTCTACCACGTACCCGGAGAGTGGACGGTTACCCTGGCGTAGCTGAGGTAATTCTGAGGCAGCCGTGGGCCTGCGGGAGGGTTCATCAAAGACCCGTCGGAAGGAGGTAACAAATTGTACTAGGTTGTCTAGACGGGACTCCTGATGCTCCCACAATGAAGAGGCCCATGTCAACGGTCTCCCATCCAAAAGGGAGATAATGTAGTTCGTCTTGATCCAGTCCATGGGAAACTGAGCTGGTAGTAGATTGAAGTGAATATAGAATTGATTCAAAAATCCTCAACATAACTTCATATCCCCTGAATACGAGGGTGCTGGCATCTGTATGGGTGCGGCTGGTTCGGTATTGGTCACTGTTCCAGGTACCGGGGAACTGGAAGCAGCGGCTCCGTCAACGCGGTCAGCTAACCTCTGCACAGTTGCCATCAGTGAGTCAAGGCAAGTTTGTTGCTGTTGCAACCTCTGTGCAATACCCGGAATGGCTTTCAAGCCCGCGAGATCCGCCAGGTCCATGGCCTTGCAAACTGTTAGGATTGTGGACCCTTGGGCTGGCTGAGACTGCAGGTGTTGCACTGTGGGGACCCACAGTGAGCGTCGCTGCTGGGAGGCGGCGCTGAAGAGAGACTCCAAAGAATGCTTCACCACTGGAAGTCCGAGGTACCCCCAGGAGGAGCCCGTAGGGACCCGGACCTCTTGGACTTAGGTGGGACCCTATGCAACCAAGGATCCAGGAAGAGGCCAAAGAGATGATAGATGAGGATGGCAGGGCCCAGGAGGCTAGAAAGGTCTTCACCCTTGGAAGCCCGAGGCTCCCCCGGGAGGAGCCCATGAGAGCCCGAGCCGCTAGGACTTAAGAGAATCCTCTGGGCCAGCAAGAACCGGATACCTGTGGAGTTAGAGGAAGCTGAAGTCAGAGTCCAAGAATGAAGCTGGGTCAGAAGCCAGAAGTCAGAGGTCCGAAGCCAAGGCCAGGGACAGAAGTTGGAATCAGAGTCGATGAAGGAAGCTGGGTCAGAAGCCAGAAATCAGAAGTCTGAAGTCAGGAACCAGAGGAAGGGAACAGCAACTGGATGCTCTCAACAGAGAGGGAACCTCGTTGGAAGATGAGGTATAGCTGTGACTGCCGGGTTTAAATAACCCGGCAGCGTCTGACGTCACCAGGAGGCAGGGAGAACGCCACTGTAGGCCGCATTTCTGGCCTGGGTGGCCGAAGAGGAGGAGTTCCCGCGACTGGAGCAGGCCATGCAGTGAGTGAAGGTCCCGGGGCATGGCCCGGGACCGTAACAGACTCAAAGGATGCATGAGCAGTAAGTTTCTGTATGATTTTAGGTTAATGAAAATCCACTTATGAAGACTCAGCAAATCCATTCCAAGTAACTGCTTCCTTTCTCTGCAGAGATCCTGACCAACCCTTTGAAAATGCACCCAATTATATTTTCCAAAATGTCTTTTTACTTTGTGTTATACTGATGCACACATTTTTTAAAAAATTCTAGGCTTCTCTGTTTCTTTGCTTGTTATGATTAACTTTCTTAGGCTGATATCAACTTTACATAAATAAGATATAAAGCGATACCTCATCCGGACAATCAGATAAAAGGCTTTACTGCCTGCAAGGAACCCAAGTTGTCCAGGACCTATGAGATGTCTAGTACTCTATGCTACCGTGTTTCCCCGAAAATAAGACATCCCCTGAAAATAAGACCTAGCAGAGGTTTTGCCGAATTGCTAAATATGACCTCCCCCGAAAGTAAGACCTAGCAAAGTTTTTATTTGGGAGCATGCCCGTCGCACAGAACACCAGAGCATGCAGCTGTGATTCCTTTTACCCTGCTGCCATTGCTCCCTAGCTTCACCTCCAACTCTGATGTTCCTTTCCGCGGCCATCCCTTGTAAACAGGGGCGGATTGACCTATCGGGGGATCGGGCTTCCCCCGGTGGGCCAGTCTCTCTTGTCACGTGATTATTTATTTTTTAAAATTACTATACCCTATAAAGTTTCCAGCCAAAGTATTAGGGGGTGCCGCGAGCAGTGGTATCCCTAGGGGAGCCAATGCCCCCGGGTGCAGGGAGGCTCATGTGGCCGTCAGTGACACGTCATCATGGCCCGAAGAAAAAGATCGCGTTCAAACGCGCTGATGCTCCTCCTCCTTCCTGCCTGCGTGGCCCCGGAAGTAAATGTTGCCGGAGCCGCGTGGGCAGGAAGGAGGAGGAGCATCAGCACGTGCAGAAGAGAAGCGCTTACGGGCCGCCGCGAATCATTGCAGCGGCCCGAGAAGAGGAAGAGGCCCCGGCAGCATTGCCGCTGTGGCCCAAGAAGAGGAAGAGGCCTCGGCAGCAGGGCCGCTGTGGCCCGAGAAGAGGAAGAGGCCTCGGCAGCAGGGCCGCTGTGGCCCGAGAAGAGGAAGAGGCCCGGTAGCAGGGCCGCTGCAGAGCCCATCCTGCGACGACCCGCGAAGAGGAGGCCCAGAGGTGAAAGAGAGGCTGAGGGTCTGTAGAGTGTGTGTGTGTGTGCGTGCATGAGATGAGTTGAGAGACTGTGTGTTGGAGTGAGGAACTGAATGTTTGCAGAGACAGCATGTGAGAGTCTGTGTGTGTGTGAGAGAGACAGCATGTGACAGTGAGAGCTTGTGTGTATGAATGATTGTATGAGAGAGAGCATGTGACAATGAGAGCCTGTGCTTGAGCAAGACAGCATGTGGGAGTGAGAGAGAGCCTGGGTGTGTGAGAGTCAGACAGCATGTGCCAGTGAGAGACTGTGTATGGATGATTGTATGAGAGAGAGCATGTGACAGTGAGAGCCTGTGCTTGAGCAAGACAGCATGTGGGAGTGAGAGAGAGCCTGTGTGTGTGAGACTCAAACAAAACAGCATGTGCCAGTGAGAGCCTGTGTGTATGAATGATTGTATGAGAGAGAGCATGTGACAGTGAGAGCCTGTGTGTGTGTGTGAGAGAGAGAAATGCATGTGAGAATGAGAACCTGACTGTGTGTTTGAGGGAAGAAGATGGAGAGAAAAGAAATAGAAAAAAAGATAATATAAAAAGAATTGGAAAAAATATAAGAAGGGGAAAAAAAAGCCTGTGACCAACCGATTAGAAAACTAAGATCAGCCAGCAAAAGTAAAAAAAAAAAATTTACTTTTTACTGCTTGGCACATGTAATCTTTGGTAATGTGCAAGACTAGCACTTTCTCTATGCGGATCTCACAATGTACGAGATCAGCATGGAGGAAGTAGAAACCCACGGGGCCTGCACAGAGGAGGCAGCAGAATGGGCTTCAGTGTCAGTAGCAGCAGAGGAATGAAAGAGGTTCCGACATCCCCTGAAAATAAGGCCTAGTGCATCTTTGGTAGCAAAAATTAATATTAGACACTGTCTTATTTTCGGGGAAACAGGGTAGTAGGTGTCAACAAAGAATCCACAGGAAAACCCTGCTCTTCTGAGCTATCTACAGATTTCAACTGAAACTTGAAATAAATTTAGTGGTCTGTGGTGTGTTTCAGGGAAACAAATCAATTAATCAATGAGAAATCAATCTCTCAATGAGAAACACTCCTGTACCTTCTTCCCTTCGCTCTCACCTTAGAATTGCAGGAGCTTCTGAGAAGAGTCAAAACATCCATCTTATGTGACATACAGGCTTAACTTCCAACCATCCCCTTGCCACCCCACTTTCCAAGATGAGTCTACTTTGGCAATGCAAACCACAGATTTGGCCAAGAAGGAAATGTAGAGTTCTCTTGAAATTATATCAGCTGCTGGCACGCGCAGGTTATAAAATTGGATGGCGGTGCGCACACGCACGCCGGATTTTACAATCTGCGCACATGTGCGGGAGGAGCATGCGCGGGGGGGTGAATGTTTGCTAACCTTGCACGGCAACGCAATCGAGCCTTTCCCTCCCAGGCCTCGACAATTAAGGAGCGGACTGAGAGGGAACTTCCTAGCCCCTACCTCCCTTCTCCCCTCTCCTCTCCTCCCCACCCCCTAAACCCTTCCTATCAACTTTCATTTTTGTTTGTTTTATTACTTACTGCTCGCCTGGAGCAGAAGTAGTTTGTGTGCACCAGCCGGCTCCCGGCACAACCTTCCCCGGGACAGCGGCTAATGGCCGTTGTCCCGGCCGGCCTCAGTCCTGCACCGCTCATTACCATCCACACCACGCCCCTCCAGCCCGCCCCTTTTTTAGGTCCCAGCATTTGTGTAAGTCTCAATTTTTACTCGTGCAGCTGTTTGAAAATTCAGCCTATTGTTTCTAAAGGTAGGCTTCCTGGTAGGTCCTATATCTGCTAATGAAGTCCAGGTTTTACCACAATATATGTGAAGACTGATTGTGATTTCTATTAGAAAAACACAGATTTCAGGGGCCCATGCATAGAATGAGAGTAAAACCAGGACTGGACCATTTTGACCAGCAGTAACTGACCAATTGAAAACCTTATCTGCAGTACATAGGGTATGTTTATGGCAGAGAAAAAAATATACATCTTTAATTTAAAAAATATTTGAGGATTTTCCTCTATTATGGAACTTAACATATTAGAGAATGCAATTCTTTCCTTGGGCATATTTCAGTTGTGTATTAAATCTATGAAGGTGCCCAAAACACCAAATCAACCACCTGGTTAGCTCAGAACGAAGTGAGATAAACATAGTCAGGAAGCTGAAGTGATATTTCAAGCTGCATTTTAGGTATGTAGATTTAGTGATTTCCAGGATACTACACACGTTTCTCAGCTAGAAAAGCATTACAAATTCTAGATATGACTGGCAAAGGTGAGACAAAGTTGTACGCCTGTGAAATTAGATTGCCACCGATAAAATCATTGCAGACATATTTTCTTTTCATGGCACAGCTCCTGCATTATGTAAAGAAGGTGCATTTCAAGAACACCATGGGCCGGGAGGTTTTCTTTGATCAAAATGGAAACCCGCCAGCTTCTTATGACATTCTTAACTGGCAACTGTCTTCTAGTGGTTCCTTTGATTATATAAAGATCGGCCACTATGACTCTGGAGCAGCCAGAGGCCAGGACATCAAAATTAACACCAGTGCCATCATGTGGACTGAAGACTATACACAGGTTAGATGACTCTCCACCCACCGTTCCCTCCCTCCCATCTTCATAGAGAACTGATTGATAAGATACTCAGTAATAGTGATGGGAGGAACCTTCTTTGACATGACTGAAATTCAATTTTGGACACATTTATATTTGACTTGGATAAACTTGATGAAAGTCATCTTCACTTTGCTTTGAATCCAACTCCTATTGATTTATCAGTAATTAGAAGCTGTCTGGGATCTTTAGCTCAGTAGTACAGTCAGCACCCCAGAATCCAGGGTTCGCCAGTCTCTGTCTTGGGAAGACTTCTATGGGAAGAGATAGCAAAAGTCAGTACAAATTTTTATGTATTTATTTAGTTTCCACACAGAAGCTCTGTATCCTCACAATATAATTAAATAAATCTAAACAGAGAGGATATATTCAATTTGTTTTATTCTTTTTATGTTACTCTTTTAATAACAAATTATCAGGAACAACACCATCAGTATTAGTGCAAGTGTAGTTTAATCCACCGCCTCTCGCCACGCAATGGGCCGCAGGCAAATTCCGCAGTTTGTCAAGCACTATGTTTATAATCATTTGGTGTTGTTCCTCGTTTACTCATAATATTTTATTCAATTCACTTAAAAACTTTATTTTTTATTTTTTATTTTTTACCCCCAAACCAGTAAGGATTATTATTTACTAAATCCTAAGATTTGTAAATTTATGTTTCAATGCCACTATCACCATAGATTTTATTTTAATGCCATGCAATCCTAAAGTTTATGTGCTTAGCCACACTGTAGGTTTTAATTCAAAACTGTCCCTACCACAATCACTATGGATTTTGTTGTAATACCATTAAATCCTAAGATTTATATACTTAGCCCCACTGTAGATTTTAATTCAAAACTGTCCCGACATGGGCCATGTTTCGACTGTTTCCAGTCTTCTTCAGGGGATGCCTTCTACCTTAATTTCAGTTTCAAATTTAGTTATGCCTTTCCAATGCTCTAGTCATTCAATTTGACCTAGGACACATGAAACATTAAGATAAAAATTAAAAAATTCTCACCACAAACCCACGTATCACCACACACTTCCCAATAAAGATCACATCTTCAAATAATCTTTATCCCGTTCATCGCCATAATTTCCACATTTAAACCATTTTTACTACTCACAAAATAAATTCTGCTAGTTTTTCCAATTGATGCAGTAATGGCACCTCGGCATTCAAATTTGTATCTCCACTTCCTGCCAAGGTTTTTATACAAATACCCACCCGGAACTACCAGCTGTCAATCAACTTTAAAGGGACTGCTCTTCAACAAACTTTAATTAAAATACCGACCAGTCAATTTCCTTGTTTAACCCACTAGGGGTCACTGTTTTGAAATAATGAATCCATTTTTGTTCCTTTTGTAAAAGGACTGAGTCAAAATTTCCACCTCTCTGTGGGTATTTAGGTTGCTCGATAACCGCAAATCTAAAATCGGAAAACTCATGTCCTTCCGTTACACAATGTTGAACCAGCGGCACTTCAATCCTTTGTCTTGCTATGGAGCTCTTATGCTCCACCATTCTTGTCCTCAGGCATCTTTTTGTCTTGCCGATGTAAAGTAAAGGGCATGGGCACCAGATGCCATAAACAACCCCCACTGCAGAACAATCAGTACGTGCCCTTAATTTGATCGTGCCTCCTTTAAAAAAAGGCAATGTCTGCCCGCTAAAGGACTGCTCACACACAGAACACCTGTTACATGGATAATGTCCTATTTCTCCCAATTTTTCTTCTTCCTTAGGGACAGTTATATCATCTACAAAATTCGAGTGTACAATGTTGTCACGAATGTTCCTACCCCTTTTAAGGGCAAATCGAGGACCATTATTAAACATCTGATGTAAACTCAAAACATGCCAGTGTCGTTTAATGCTGTTTTGTATCTGATACACATGGGGGGAATATGGTAAAACACAGATCATCCCGTCATTGTTATCATGTCTCTGTGAAGGTTTCAAAAGTAATTCTCGATTCACCCACCGGGCTCTTATGTAAGCTTTTTTCACAACATAAGTAGGGTACCACCTGGAACAAAAACTTTGCATCATCTCTTTTGCACGTGTTTTGTATTTATTCACTGTAGAACATACTCTTCTAAGTCTCAAACTGTCCCATAGGGAGATTAGACCATAAATGTTGAGGATGACAGCTTTCATATCTAAGTAGAGTGTTCCAATTTGTCGGTTTGCGATACAGTGTATATTCAAATCCATCTTCCTGTATTTTAATGATGATGTCCAGATAAGCTATACCCACTCGACTGAACACTGTGGTAAACTTCAAATTCTCATCCCGAGTATTCAGCCACTGTGGTGCGGATTTTAAAAGCCCTGCTCGCGTAAATCCGCTCGGATTTACGCGAGCAGGGCCTTGCGCGCCTATTTTCCATAGGCCTGCCGGCGCACGCAGAGCCCCGGGACTCGCGTAAGTCCCGGGGTTTTTTGTCGGGGGCGTGTCAGGGGCGGGGCCGATCGATGCGACGTTTTGGGAGCGGGACGCGGCGTTTCGGGGGCGGGCCTGGGGGCATGATTTCGGCCCGGGGCGGTCCGGGGGCGTGGCCGCGCCCTCCGTAACCGCCCCATGTCGCGTCTCGGCGTGCCAGCGGCCCGCTGGTGCGCGTGGATTTACTTCTCCCTCCGGGAGGCGTAAATCCGTGGACAAAGGTAGGGGGGGGTTTAGATAGGGCCGGGGGGGTGGGTTAGGTAGAGGAAGGGAGGGGAAGGTGAGGGGAGGGCGAAAGAGAGTTCCCTCCGAGGCCGCTCCGATTGCGGAGCGGCCTCAGAGGGAACGGAGGCAGGCTGCACGGCTCGGCGTGCGCCGGCTGCCCAAAATCAGCAGCCTTGCGCGCACCGATCCTGGATTTTAGAAGATACGCGCGGCTACGCGCGTATCTACTAAAATCCAGCGTACTTTTGTTTGCGACTGGTGCACCAACAAAAGTACGCGAACGCGCATTTTTTAAAAATCTACCCCTGTATGAATTCTGAGAAAACTTTCTCTTCCCCGTGCCAGACAATCAGAATGTCATCAATGAAGCGTTTCCAAGTCTTTATATGCAATTTGAATGGATTCTGCTCTAACCACACGGCTTCAAAATTGCCCATATATAAATTAGTTACATCGGGGGCCATTGTGGCCCCCATTGCTATTCCCTTTGTATAATAATTTTCATCAAAAAGGAAATAGTTGTTATACAGAACAAATTCTGCCAAAGTCTTGATAAAGTGCACTGGTACACGATTGTTCGCCAGTATCGGTCGTAGACTATTGTACATTATATCATTAGCATCCTTTTGGGGTATATTTGTATAGAGTGCTACAACATCTATCGTGGCTAATGCCAGATTATTCCCTGGAAAAATATCCTTCGATACAGAATCAAGTTGCACTATCATATCGGAGGAATCTCTAACGAATGATGGTAATTTTTTAGCCAAAGGTGCTAGAAATTTGTCTATAAATACTGAGAGAGGCTCCAACAAGGAGCCTCTCAAAGAAACTATTGGCCGACCCAGCGGTTTTTGCAAGGTCTTATGTATTTTAGGCAATACGTATAAAACAGGGATTTTTGGATAATCCACCGTTAGAAACCTTCTTTCCTTAGATGTAATCCATGCTTTTACAAACGCTTCTTCTAAGAAAGCATCTCTCATTGATTTCAAGCCAGGAGTTGGATCGAGGTTCAACTGTCTATAACAAACTTCATCACCCAACTGGAGCATTACTTCTTCTTTGTAGTCCCGAGTATTCATGACCACAAAATAGCGCCACCTTTATCAGCGCTTTTGATTATTATATGAGGATTATTCGCCAATTCCCTTAAAGCCTGTTTTTCTATATCAGATAAATTAATATCTGAAGCTGATGGAAAAATTTGTAATTCCTCAAGATCTTTCAAAACCAATTCCCTAAATGTTCTGATCACCGGGTCCAATGCCCCTGGTGGATTCCAGGTAGATTTGGGATTTACAATAGACTGGTCTGATGGTATATTGGAAACTCTGGAAAAATATAACCGCAACCATAATTGTCGGACAAACCTTTGTATATGTTTTTCAATATCAAATTTATTAAAATTGACTGTAGGCACAAATGAGAGCCCCTTTTCAAGAACACTAACCTGTGAGGATGTCAATATTACCGTAGATAAATTGATCACTGTGGAGGATTGTCCTGTTGAGACCGTGTCACTGGTCTTGTGCCCCCGATGTAGCTAATTTATATATGGGCAATTTTGAAGCCGTGTGGTTAGAGCAGAATCCATTCAAATTGCATTTAAAGACTTGGAAACACTTCATTGATGACATTCTGATTGTCTGGCAAGGGGAAGAGAACGTTTTTTTCAGAATTCATACAGTGGCTGAATACTCGGAATGAGAATTTGAAGTTTACCACAGTGTTCAGTCGAGTGGGTATAGCTTATCTGGACATCTTCATTAAAATACAGGAAGATGGATTTGAATATACACTGTATCGCAAACCGATGGATCAGAACACTCTACTTAGATATGAAAGCTGTCATCCTCAACATTAACGGTCTAATCTCCCTATGGGACAGTTTTTGAGACTTAGAAGATTATGTTCTACAGTGAATGAATACAAAACACGTGCAAAAGAGATGATACAAAGTTTTTGTTCCAGGGGGTACCCTACTTATGTTGTGAAAAAAGCTTACAAAAGAGCCCGGTGGGTGAATCGAGAATTACTTTTGAAACCTTCACAGAGACATGATAACAATGACGGGATGATCTGTGTTTTACCATATTCCCCCCATGTGTATCGGATACAAAACAGCTTTAAGCGACACTGGCATGTTTTGAGTTTACATCAGATGTTTAATAATGGTCCTCGATTTGCCCTTAAAAGGGGTAGGAACATTCGTGACAACATTGTACACTCGAATTTTGTAGATGATATAACTGTCCCTAAGGAAAAAGAAAAATTGGGAGAAATAGGACATTATCCGTGTAACAAGTGTTCTGTGTGTCAGCAGTCCTTTAGCGGGCAGACATTGCCTTTTTTTAAAGGAGGCACGATCAAATTAAGGGCACACACTGATTGTTCTGCAGTGGGGGTTGTTTATGGCATCTGGTGCCCATGCCCTTTACTTTACATCGGCAAGACAAAACGATGCCTGAGGACAAGCGTGGTGGAGCATAAGAGCTCCATAGCAAGACAAAGGATTGAAGTGCCGCTGGTTCAACATTGTGTAACGGAAGGACATGAGTTTTCCTATTTTAGATTTGCGGTTATTGAGCAACCTAAATACCCACAGAGAGGTGGAAATTTTGACTCAGTCCTTTTACAAAAGGAACAAAAATGGATTCATTATTTCAAAAAGGTGACCCCTAGTGGGTTAAACAAGGAAATTGACTGGTCGGTATTTTAATTAAAGTTTGTTGAAGAGCAGTCCCTTTAAAGTTGATTGACAGCTGGTAGTTCCGGGTGGGTATTTGTATAAAAACCTTGGCAGGAAGTGGAGATACAAATTTGAACGCCGAGGCGCCATTACTGCATCAATTGGAAAAACTAGCAGAATTTATTTTGTGAGTAGTAAAAATGGTTTAAATGTGGAAATTATGGCGATGAATGGGATAAAGATTATTTGAAGATGTGATCTTTATTGGGAAGTGTGTGGTGATACGTGGGTTTGTGGTGAGAATTTTTTAATTTTTATCTTAATGTTTCATGTGACCTAGCTCAAATTGAATGACTAGAGCGTTGGAAAGGCATAACTGAATTTGAAACTGAAATTAAGATACAAGGCATCCCCTGAAGAAGACTGGAAACAGTCGAAACATGGCCCATGTCGGGACAGTTTTGAATTAAAATCTACAGTGTGGCTAAGTATATAAATCTTAGGATTTAATGGTATTACAACATAATCCATAGTGATTGTGGTAGGGACAGTTTTGAATTAAAACCTACAGTGTGGCTAAGCACATAAATCTTAGGATTGAATGGCATTAAAATAAAATCTATGGTGATAGTGGCATTGAAACATAAATTTACAAATCTTAGGATTTAGTAAATAATAATCCTTTTTGGTTTGGGGGTAAAAAATAAAAAATAGAAAATAAAAAATAAAGTTTTTAAGTGAATTGAATAAAATATTATGAGTAAACGAGGAACAACACCAAATGATTATAAACATAGTGCTTGACAAACTGCTGAAATTGCCTGCGGCCCATTGCGTGGCGAGAGGCGGTGGATTAAACTACACTTGCACTAATACTGATGGTGTTGTTCCTGATAATTTGTTATTAAAATAGTAACATAAAAAGAATAAAACAAATTGAATATATCCTCTCTGTTTAGATTAATGTATTTATTTAGTTTCCACCATTCGTGACACTTCAAAGTGAATTACATTCCAGTACTGCAGTTATTTCATTATCCTAGAGGGCTTGCAAACTAAGGGGGTCATTCACTAAACTACGGTATTGTTCATGGAGGGGATAACACCGCTGGAGTCAAAAAGCAGCAGAACTCAGCATTACTGCTAAGTAAATTCCACGGTATTTTTCCAGCAGTAAAATAGCACCAGGAGAAATACTGCTGCATTACTTGTGCCCACAGTTTCACACCATGGCATCTTTGGGGCTGACATGTCTTAAAGGTGCCAACTAACACCCTCTTAGGTGTGGAAAAAGACTCTGTTGGTCTCTATAGACCCTCCTGACCTCCCCCACTCTTCCAGTGTGTTGCTTGCTTGTAATACTGCAACTTCCCAATCCATGTTCTTACCCCTACTTTCTGTTTCCACTAAATCTGCTAGTGGAATATTCAGGTCATCTTCCAACCTCTCAGTAAAGAAATATTTTGCATTTTGCCTCTGAAACCTCCTCCCTCCAACATCATTTCATGACCCCCCCTGTCCTTGCAACTTTATTTCTATGAAATGTTTTACCATTCTGTACTACTGAAGCCTGTCAAATATCACTTCCCCTCTCTCCTCCAGCATTCTCATTTTGCGTGTCTTAAGTCTCTCTTTGAATAGTTTCTGTTTCAGGCTTTGTATCATTTTAGTAGCCCTTATCTCAACTGCTTCCATCCCCTCAGTGTCCTAATGGAAGAACGGTCTCCAATGATCAACAGAATATTCAGGAAGGGGTCTCACTAAGTAATGACCGATGCATGGGCAAAATGACCTCCTTTCTCCTGCTGATAATACCTCTGCTTATGCAACTCAGCATGCAATTAACTTTCCCTGTCATTTTATAACATTGACTGGTTACCTTTTAGCCAGTGCAGATGATTACAAATACATCAATCCCCAATTTAACAGTTTCCAGGTTTTGTACTCAAATGATATGAAATTTGTGGATTTTTGTGCTTCAAATGCATGATTTTACAATTTTTAACATCCATTTCAGACCATTCTTTCAGTCTTCCTTTTTTCACCTCTTCCAGTCTGTCCTCTGTTGTCTGAAATAGAGAACTTCTTAATTAATTATTAAATGAGAAATTTGCTCTGTCTCCCTCTACACTTCTCTCCATTAAGGCTCCTGCCTCTATCTGCAGTGAGAGCTGTGGTCCTGGGTTCCGGAAGGCCATTCTGGAAGGGCAACCTGCCTGCTGCTTTGACTGCGTCCCCTGCTCTGAAGATGAGTTTAGTAACATAACAGGCGAGTGCTATGAATCCCACTCAGTAGTGACCACATTTGTAGGATGGAGGGTTGGTATTAGAGGGTACATTGGTTCTCTCTAGGTCAGTTGATGGACCACAGAATTACAGGCTAATGCATTTTCAAGTCCATTCAGATGTTTATAGACAGACATGTTCCAGTATACATACAATTTTTAAAAGCACATTTCTCAGTGAAGAATTACTTTGTACTGTATGCACTTATTTGAAAAAAAAATGTATATACACAATCCAACATTTTCGGTGGGGTACAACAAAAATACATAATAAAAAGAAGATATCTACCAATAGATATCAGTATATGAATAGACTGCTTCACATACCCAACACTGGCCTTAGTCAAACTTAGTTAAAGCACCCCAATGGAAAAAGGAAAATCACAGCCAGTCATGTAATTCCTTAGTTGCTAAGTAGAAATTAATCTATTTTCATGGCCAAAAGCTTCCATAAACAGGCTAATAGATTTAATTTAACAAAATGATAGGCACAAAAAATGGGAAAACGTAAAGCCTCTCTAAAGGTGAATGATACTCACATTCTAATTTCTATTAATATAATGATTTTTCCTCATCAAAGCCATGAATGGAATTGTTTTTTCTTCCAGATGCCACAGAGTGCAATAAGTGCCCCAGTGACCAATGGCCCACCAAGAGACAAGATGGATGCCGTAAGAAGTCCATCGAATTTCTGACCTATCAAGAACCCTTGGGCATGGTTCTGGCAGTTATCTCCGTGCTTGGTGCCCTAATCCCATCCACTATCCTTGTTGTCTTCTTCCAGAGCCGCCACACCCCAGTTGTGAAAGCAAACAACCGTGAACTCAGCTACCTCCTGTTATTAGCCCTTATCCTGTGCTTTGGGTGCTCATTAGTGTTCATAGGCCACCCCACAAAACTGACCTGCATGGTGCGTCAGATGGCATTTGGCATTATGTTCGTCATCTGTATCTCTTGCCTGCTGGCCAAGACCATCATGGTGGTCATAGCCTTCAAGGCCACCAAACCAACCAGCAACCTAAAGTCATGGGTGGGACCACGACTACCCATTGCCCTAGTATTAGCCTGCAGCCTGGTCCAGGTACTCATCTGTGTCACTTGGCTGATAGTGGTTCCCCCATTTCCCCAAATGAACATGAAATCCCAGATGGGGAAGATAATCATTGAATGCAATGAAGGGTCATTGACTGCATTCTGGTGCATGCTGGGATACATGGGCTTGTTGTCTACCATCAGCTTCATTGTAGCCTTTTTAGCTAGAAAGTTGCCTGACAGCTTTAATGAGGCTAAGTTCATTACCTTCAGCATGCTTATATTCATTGCTGTCTGGATCTCTTTCATTCCTGCTTTTCTAAGCACATCAGGGAAGTACACGGTGGCTGTGGAAATATTTGCAATTTTGTCCTCCAGTTCTGGGTTGTTGGGTTGTATATTCTTCCCCAAATGTTATATCATCCTAATCAGACCAGATATGAACACCAAGGACTTTTTAATGGGGAAAGCCACAGGAAGCCTCAAGAAAACAAAATAATTGCATTGTAACATATTGGTTAATAAATATCATATTTTGCATGATGTAATCTTGTTTTCTGAAAATATGTTTTCTTGAAGCAGCAGCCTTAATAAATAATAATACAACTTGGTTGACAGTTCATCTAAAAAAATCACTCCCCTTTTAAATTGAGCATTAGAACCTGGAAGTAACACTGGTGAGTTTATATTACATTGAAATCATCTGCTCAGTGTGCTGTGATGGTCAAAAAAGCAAACAGAAGATTAGGAATTATTAGGAAGGGAATGGCAAATAAAATGTAGGATGTCATAATGCCTTTGTATGGATCAATGGTTAGACTGCATCTTGAATATTTTGTGCAGTTCTGGTCACTGCATCTCAAAAAAGATATAGTTGCACAGGAGAAAGTACAGAGAAGGGCGACCAAATGATAAAGGGGATGGAATGGCTCCCCTATGAAGAAAGGCTGAAGAGGTTAGGGCTGTTCAGCTTAGAGAAGAGACAACTGAGGGGGGATATGATACAGGTCTACAAAATTATGAAAGGACTTGAATGGGTAAATGTGAAATGGTTAGTACTCTTTAGGATAATACAAGGACTAGAGAATATTCTATGAAGTTAGCAAGTAACACATTTAAAATAAATTGGAGATAATTATTTTTCTCTCAATGCACAATCAAGCTTTGTAATTTATTGCCAGAGGATGTGGTTAAAGCAGCTAGTGTTGCTAGGTTTTAAAAATGTTTGGATATTTTCATGGAGGAGAAGTCCATAAGCTGCTATTAATCAATAGGGAATAGACACCGCTTAATGCTGGCATTAGTAGCATGGGATCTATGTAATGTTTGGGTACTTGCCAGATACTTGCGACTTGGATTGGTCACTGTTGTAGACAGGATACTGGGCTTGATAGACCCTTGGTCTGACCCAGTACGGCATATCTTATTTTCTTATGCTCTTATGTGCGGGCGTGTACCGTTGGTGCGAGTTGGACTTGGCGCAACCTGCAAGGAGAAGGTCAGCAGATCTCCACTATTGGCTTGTGGAGCTGGCTGTGGAAGAGACCCAACTGGAGCTTCACCTATACCAGCTCTTAGATGCTGGGGCCACAAGAACTTAAGTGTGGGCCTCTGTTGCTGAGGTGGAGATCCATAGAGGGTCCAGGCCAGGGTGAGTACAGGCGTAATCAGAGGCAAGTAGTAGTCAGGGCAGGAGACATTCAGGCAAGGTCAAGAGTCAGGCAGTGCTCGGTGGCAAGTGGAATTCAGTTGAAGTCAAATGTCAAGCCAAAGTCAAAACCTGAGATCTGTCCAAGGGTTGACAGGATGGATAGACAGGCAGGGAGATGAACAGCTCAGGCGGGCAGAAAAAAACATTAAAGAACTGAAGACTGACCACAAGATGAAGATGAAGAACTCAGGAAAGAATACCAGGGACTGCCAAGACAAGGACCAGGAATGCAGGGATGAAGACCAGGAACATAGGAACAAAGACCAGGAACACATTGAGGCAATTTGTTCTACAGGAGGTAGTCGAACTTTTGCTGAGGTAAGGAGAGACCTGAAGTGACCTTTTATAAGCCCATACCAGTGATGTCATCATCTGGTGCTGATGGGCTTTTCCTACTGTGGGTCCTTTAAGGGGAGCACGGTTAGATGTGCACACACCTTAGGGAAGCCTGGAGAGGGAATGGCATTGGAGCCAGGATGAGCGCGGGGGGCCTGCCATGAGTTCAGTCCAGGGCCTTCATCAATGTCAGTGGAAGTAGCCATAGAGGCAGGCGGAATGCAGCAGTTTGCCGCGTTTATCAGGGGGCCTCCCCCGACATTGGGCCCGGTGCTGAACGTAAAAGCAGCAGTCCATCGTCTGGCCCATGGACCGTCAATGCAACAATATCTGTTATGAATCGGAAAGTGGACCCCTGTTCCGAGGCAGAATGAAGCTACCGAAGAGAGAGAGAACCCTCTACGGCAACTACCGTCGGATGGCAAGGTCAGATGAATCAACAGTTGATTGAAGACTTCACCCTGGAAGCTCGAGATCCCCCCAGGAGGAGCCTGTAGAGATCTGGCCAATGGGACTTAGGAGACTCACTGAAGACTGAAGATAGTCTGGATGCAGGCGCCTCCTGCAGGTTATGTATTCCAGACGGCTGGCGCCTCCAGCAGGTCATAGACAGTCCAGGAGTAGAGTTTGAAAAATGGTCCACAGCCGGTCCGATGGTCGATTCCAGAAGGGGGTTGAAAGCCAGTCCAGAAGCAAGTCAGGAGAATGGTCCGAAGCCAGTCCAGGAGCAAGCCAAGAGAAGTGTCGGAAGCCAGTCCAGGGTCAAGCCAAGAGAGGTACGGAAGCCCGTCCAAGGATCAGAAGCCAAGAGACAATCCAACGATGAAGAAGAGCAGGGGCGGGACGAAGACCAGGAAAGCAACCAGGAAGCCAGAACCAGGACCTAAGACACTGGAACCACCAAGTCAGAAGCCTCAATAAAAGGCAAAGTCTGAGGAGCAGACTGTTCCTTAAATACAGGAACTCGAGGAGGATCCCCAAGAAGAGCCATGACAACTTCCTGTCATGGCTCCTTTCAATCTTCTTCTTCAGCCGCGTGCGCGGCCCTATGCAGCACCGAAGAGGGAGGAGTCAGCCCGGCTGGAAGAGGCCATGCGACCAGGCCTCAGCAGTGGCCATGGCCACGAGAGGAGTGCTGCGGGAGGCTGTCAGTTCCCGCCGAAGACCAGGAGGTGCCCCGACCCCACGGGGAGCCATTGGCCCCGGTCACAGACTGCCGCGGCCGGCGACCATGACAGTGGGAGCCCCGGGGGTAGGTTGACGCTGCGAATCATAAGCCGGTCCCAATCGCGGCCTGCCATGGCCGGCGGCCATAACAGTACCCCCTCCTTTAGGCATCCCCCTAGAAGGCTTGGGTTTTCCTGGATGTTCAATGTGAAAGTTCTGGAGGAGAGACTTATCTAGGATGTTTTTAGCAGGCTCCCAAGAAGTTTCCTCAGGTCTGAATCCCTCCCATGCTAGGAGGTATTCCCATGTGTTGCCTCATTTCTGGACATCAAGGACTTCACGTACTTGATATTTAGATTCCTCCTCTGCCCTGGGTAGGGGAACTGCACCTTCTGAGCAGGAGCAAAGGCTTCAGAAGTGAAGTGTGGAAGGCTTTATGGATTCTCAATGTGGCCAGTAAATGAAGTTGGTAAGTCACCAGGCCCAGATGATGTAGTACCGGAAATGGTCCAATATAACGTGGGGCCAAACGCATGGATGGAACTCTCAACTAGATGTGCCTGGTGCTAAGCCACACCTTTTCTTCTGGATGAAACCATGGAGCTGGTCGCCAATCTTTGCCAGCAAATGTCTTAGCGCTGTGAGCCGCCTTACGGAGCATATGCTGAGTATGAATCCAGAGTCTTCGCAACTGAACAGCAGTAAGCTGGGCCGCCGGTGATGGCACCGGTAAGGGCAAAGGCGGCTTGGGTTGATGTCCAAATACAATCTGGAATGGGGAGGCCCCCGTTGCGGTACAAGCATGGGAGTTGTGAGAGAACTCGGCCCAAGAGAGAAGTATTGCCCAATCGTCCTGACGGGAGTTGATATACATCCAAAGAAATTGCTTTAAAGTACGATTTGTACATTCTGCCTGACCGTTAGCTTGTGGATGAAACGCCGTGGTATAGTCCAGAGAAATGTGAAACTTCTTACAGATATTGAGCCAATAACGAGCCGTGAACTGAGGTCCGCGATCAGATGCAATGTGTTGTGGAAGACCATGAAGGCGGAAGATATGGTGCATGAATATTTGGGCCAAACAAGGAGAGGAGGGGAGGGAGGGTAGTGGAATAAAGTGGGCCATTTTGGAAAATCGATCCACTACTACCCAAATTACTGTGTTGCCCTCTGAAGGCGGAAGATCCACAATGAAGTCTGTGGAAATGTGTGTCCAGGGCTTCTTGGGGGTAGGTAATGGCTGTAAAAGTCCTCAAGTTTTTCCAGTGGGAATTTTGTATTGTGCACAGGTCGGGCAAGAATCCACATATGCTCCAATGTCCTTGCGCATCTCCGGCCACCAATAATATTGCTGAAGGAGTGTTTGCGTCCGAGCTCATCCTGGATGACTAGCTAACTGCGAATTGTGCCCCCAAGCTAGTACTTTATTATGCAATCTTTTAGGCACCACTGTTTTACCAGGTGGAACGGAAAACGTCGCCGAGAGGGTAATGCAAGCCGGGTCTATAATATGTTGAATAGGGTCATCGATGTCCTCAGCAGAAAAGGATGGGGATAAGGCATCTGGCTTAACATTCTTGTCCGCCGGTCAATATCGTAATTCAAAGTTGAAATGTGTGAAAAAGAGTGCCCACCGTGCTTGACGTGGGTTCAAATGTTGTGCTTGTTGGAGATACACCAGGTTCTTATGGTCAGTGTAAACTGTTATATGATGTTGAGCTCCCTCCAGCCACTGCCGTCATTCTTCAAATGCTAGTTTATTGGTAAGGAGCTCTTTATTGCCAATGGAATAATTACGCTCCGCAGGTGAAATTTTTTTAGAAAAATAGGAGCAAGGATGAGAAACTCCTGTAGAGTCATTCTGGATTAAGACAGCTCCAACCCTTTCAGCTGAGGCATCCACTTCTACCACAAATGGCCATCTGGGGTCAGGGTGCTGAAGACAGGGTTTTTTGAGAAAAGAGTTCTTAAAACTCCGATAGTAGTTAGCAAAACCAAGGAAACGCTGGAGTGCCCATAACCCGTTAGGTTGGGGCCATTCTTGAATACATTTCAATTTAGAAGGATCCATTGTAAAGACTTGTTTGGAGATGATATACCCCAGAAATGGTAGTGACTTGTTCGAAAATGCATTTTTCGATCTTAGCATAGAAATGATTCTCTCTTAGTCATTGTAGCACCAACTTACGTGTTCTCGATGAGACTGTAGATTGGAAGAAAAAATCAAAATGTTGTCTAAATAGACGACCACGCAGAGATAAAGCAGGTCTCGGAATATCTCATTGATGAGATTCTGAAATACTGCCGGAGCGTTAGTTAATCGAAACGGCATGACAAGATATTCGTAATGTCCATCTCTGGTGTTAAAAGCCGCCTTCCACTCATCCCCCTCTCGTATCCTGATGAGATTATATGCTCCTCGAAGGTCCAATTTTGAGATCACCTTGGCCCCCTGTAAACGGTCAAAGTGTTCAGCTATGAGTGGCAACGGATACCGATCCTTGATAGTAATGGCGTTAAGCTCACGGAAGTCGATACATGGACGTAGTGTCCCAACTTTCTTTCCAACAAAGAAAAAGCCCGCTCTGGCTGGGGATTTAGAGCATCTAATAAATCCCTTCTGTAAATTTTATTGAATTTATTCCGTCATAGCACGGGTCTCCAAGGCGGATAACGGATAGACCCTACCGCGAGGCGGGGAAGCTCCGGGAATCAAATTTATACTGCAATCAAATTCTCGGTGTGGAGGTAAAGTGACAGCAGCCTTTTTGGAAAAAATGTCTGGAAACTGACTGTATTGTGGCAATAGTCCTTCAAGACGAGAGGTGCAGATGAAGCTACCTGAGGCGTTAGTTCTTTTAATGCAGGTCTTAAGGCATGCTGGGTCCCAGTGGGTAAGGGTTAACGATGTCCAGTCAAACTGTGGATTATGCTGTTGTAAACATGGAATTAACAAATAATATACCCGTGTTTACATTTTAAATATTTCAAATTTTATTCCTACTAGTATTTAAAACACATAAAACATACCCTATATGTCAAAACATTCATTCCTCATTCATTCATCTAAACATTATACAATATACAATGTTTTTTAAATTAACAATACATCACTATTTCCCTTTGACATCAAACTCATAAATGTTACAAAATATTGCATCAGTCCCTAATTACAATGTAAACAGTTTGTTACAAAGATACTTTTGTGAACAGTTTAATTCAAAGACACTTGCAACACATGTTTCTATTACTCAAAGTTCCCTAAACTTTATGCTTTTTCATGTAGCTTTCAATTAATTCCTTTTTAAACAGATGTCCCTTTTTAACCTTATTTAACAGATGTCCCTTCGATGTTAATTCCTTTTTAGACAGATTTCCCTTGTTAACCTCATTTAACAAATGTCCCGACAGGAAGCTCCTGTTTCACCCATTGGTTTCTTCAGGGGATTATTCTTATGCTCACATGCAACGACCTCCAAATAATATATTCTTAGATATATAACTCCACCTCCAAGTCACAGTTTATTGGGGAACCTTAAACCAAGAATATTACATTAAAAAACCATTATTGCACCCACCATTTTACTATTGACATATATTCCATGAATAAATATTAACCTTCCTAAATAAGACTCAAATCAATTTCAATTAAACTTCACCCTAGTCATTGTTACTAACGTCATCACACTCACCTATATTTCAATCTTTACATAGTATCTTCCATTTTCAATGCCTCTCCAGCAATTACTCATTTCCTTGTCACCGTCTTTTTCTCCTTAATTACTTTTTCACTACATTAATTTAAAAGTAAGATACCATTTACAAGCAGTTCATTAACCAACTCTATTGTATATTATTCCCTATTAATCTACTAACCTTAGGTCATTCCATATTGTCAGCACTCTACTCAACTATTCGTACCAAAAATCGTTTTCACCGAGCCACTATCTGTGAAAAATATATATAAGGTCACAACACTACCACCACCGTTCATCACCTTAAATTTCTTTCTCAAAAGGGTACTGCTTACCTTTCCTTCTACTAACAACGAAAACCGCCGGCTTACCCTCCTTCCATCGGCGAAACCACGCTGCGACTGCGCACAACTCACCCACTTTCTTTCACTTTTTAAATCTACCCGCGTCATTACGTCATTGCATCATTGCGTCAGCTTAGCGTTTCTAACCTCACATTTGAACAGTTTCTATTTTAATCCCTTCATCACATCTGTTCACTTCTACTATATTGTTCCAATAGACAACTGATATTACTAATTCTCCCCAATCACTTATAGAAAAATGCTCCATTCTATTTCCTGATTTAACCCCCCTGGTTCCACTGTTCCCCATCTATATATGAATCGCTGTTCCTTTTGTGTTAATATCCTCGAGACATTTCCTCCTCTCTTCAATGTCAATTGGTACAGTACACAAAATCTCATTTCTTCTATTTTATGTCCCCTCTTATACTAATGACTAACCAGCGGGGCTTTATCCTTTTTAATTTGAATATTGCTAATATGCTCCTGTATTCTTACTTTAATAACTTTAATAACTCTTTTTGTCTGCCCAATGTAAAACAAACCACAGAGGCAAATAATCATATATATCACTTGAGCCGATTTACAGCTAAAATATCTTGGTAAATAATATATTTCCCCTGTGGAAGGAATATGTATATATTTCACTTGTTGTACATATGGACAAACCGCACAACCTTCACACATGTATTGCCCCCTATTTTCTTGATTTTCACTCTGAGTGGGCAATGCCGAAGAGGTTAACATATCCCTTAAAGATCTATTTCTCCGGAATGCAAAGATTGGCAATTCTCGAAACACTCCTTCATTCTGTAGTACTGACCAACATTGATTCACAATAGATTTGATATTAAAACCCAAATGGGAAAATGGAAGGGTGCACACCACTCTAGTCAATGGATCCTTTTTTCTTGTGATCAATAAATTGTCTCTATTGGCATATAACGCCCGCTTAAATGCCCTTTTGATAACTTTTTTTGTATATCCTCGCTCCAAAAACCTTACTGTCATCTCCTGTGATCTATCTCTAAACTCATCCACATCTATTTCTGCGTTCCGGAGAAATAGATCTTTAAGGGATATGTTAACCTCTTCGGCATTGCCCACTCAGAGTGAAAGGTAAGGGCATAGGGTAAGGGTAAGGTAAGGGCATAAAGTAAGGTAAGGGCATAGGGCCATCGGCGTCATTTTTATTAGTGGCAGCCGACGGCCTGAGAGCGGGATATTGCTCCCGGGACCCCCACTGGACCACCAGGTAATTTTAAAACATTTGGGGGGGGGGGGGTCAGGAGGGTGGGGGAAGCTAAGGGAGCTGTTTAAAGGGTCGGGTGGGTTTTTTGTTTATCGGCTTGGGTGCAGCCGATAAAAAAAAAAAGATGGGCCGCACGAAAACAAATTCACAATGTGAATCGGAACTGGAATCGGAAGCGATTCCGGTTCCAATTCACATCTCTAATACATATACCCCAGGAAGGAGAGACTCTAATTTTTGAATAGGCACTTCTAAAGTTTAGCATATAAATTATTTTCTTACAGCCACTGTAGAATGAGATGTATATCATGATGATGGGAGCTGAGATCCTTGGAGAAAATTAGAATGTTGTCAAAGTATACAAAAACACAGACATAGAGAAGATCCAGGAACCTCTCTTTCATCATTTTTTGGAAGACTGCCAGGGCATTACACAGCCTGAAGGACATTACCAAGTACTCATAATGGCTGTCCCGAGTGATGAACGCTGTGTTCTATTCATCATCCAGTTTAATTTGAACCAGATTGCAGGCTTCTCGGAGGTCTAATTTTGTAAAGATCCTGGCGTCTTCAAGCTGGTTAAAGAGTTCTGAGATCAATGGTAGAGGATACCGATCTTTCTTGGTGATGACGTTTAATTTTTGGTAGTCAATACAAGGCCAGAGCAACCCATCCTGTTGGCTACAAAGAAGAATCTGGCTTCTGAAGGAAATGTGGTCTAGATTTTCATAGATATACTCTGACATTGCCTTGGTTTCAGGGAAATACAAGAGGATATACCCTATCCCGTGGCAATTTGGTATTGGGTAACAGCTCAATTCCACAGCCATACCCCCTGTGGGGTAGCAATGTCTCAGTCTTTCCTATAGAATACTTCCTCAAAGTCGCTGAATTGCAGGGGAATGCCTGGGAGTGTGTTAGCAAGGGGTAGCAAGGGATAAGCTGCATGGAGGTTCCACATAATCCAAACATGAATTGTGGCATTGTGGGCCACAGTGGATGAGTTGCAATGTGGTCCAGTCAAACTGTGGAGTGTGCAGCTGTAGCCAAGGAAGCCCCAGTACAATTGGATGGACGGCTCGGTCAATAATGTGGAAGACTACACGTTCCTTGTGGAGTAAGCTGGTTCTCACAGACAAAGGTGCAGTGGCAAGGGTGATCTGACCAGGCAATGGATTCCCATATATGGAAGAGATGATTAAGGTGGACTTCCTTGGAACAGTGGGAAGCTGTAGATGATATACCAGAGCTTTCATCAGAAAGTTCCTCCCAGCACTAGAGTTCACCAGATCTAGGGTAGAGGCATTTTGTTTGTCCACGGTGGTTGCCACCAGAAGAGTCATTTGAGGAGTAGGTGTCATGAAGCCTAGTGTCGCCTCCCCACCATATCCTAGGATTGGAAGTTTCCTGGCTTGGCTGGGCATTGAGCAAGCCGGTGCCCAGTGCTGGCGCAGTAAAGCACAGGTCTAGCTGGTGGCAATGGAGTCTCTCCTCGGATATCAGACAGCCATGTCTGAGCTGCATGGATTCATACAAATGCACAGCAGAGGATAGTACTGGTGCCAGTGGTGACAGCAGGTGCTGGAAGTAGGAGCAGTGTGATGGCCCTTCGAACTGGACAAACTTTCCTGGCCCATTGTTGAAGGTGGCAGTTGATCCTCCCAGCCAGGGTCATGAGCCCCTCCATGGACTCCGGAAGCTCATGGGCATCCATATCATCCTGCACCCTGGAGGATACAGCCCTTTAGAAAGATGCTGCAGAGACAATCCTCCAACCAGTTGAGTTCAGAGGCCAGGGTCCAGAACTCAATAGCATAGTCTGCTAGTGGCAGGTTACCCTGGTGTTGATGCAGGAGGTCGGAGCCCATGGTGGCCAGCCAGCCCAGCTCATCAAGGATCATCTTAAAGGCAGACACAAACTGCCACAGATCCTGGAGGAGGGGTCGGCGTGCTCCCATAATGGTGACACCCAGCCCAGAGCCTTATCATCAAAGAGAGAGAGGATGAAGGTTATTTTTACTGTAACATCAGGAAAAAGTGCCACCTGGAGGAAGAAGTGCATATAGCATTGATTAAGGAATACCCTGCACTATTTCAAGTCCCCTGTATACTGGGGTGGATCACGTAGATGTAAAATGGGTGACTAGGTGAGACAAACCTGGGTGAGGCAGCCTGGGGCAGGACTGGTGCAGCCAAAGCCATGGTTGCATCCAGAGGGGTGGTGAGTTGCTCCATAGAAGCCTCCAGGAGTTCAAGGAAGTGCTGCTACTCTTGGAGCTTATGAGCTAGGCCCAGAAGGGCCTGGAGGGCAGTAGCATCTGCCATGTCCATGGCCTTGGCAATCTGTTGCAGGCGTAGACAGAGGTGAAGTTGGTGCAACTTACAGGGAGGAGCCCTGCAGATCCCCACTGTTGACTGGCAGAGCTGGCTGTGGCAGAGGCCCAACTGGAGTTTGACCTCTACCAGCCTTCATTCCCCTTAGGTTGAGCCTTCAGAGGCCTCAGGTGCCAGGGCCAGCAGGACTTAGGCACAGGCTCTATTGCTGAGGTGGAGTCTTGTGGAGGCGGTAATGTCACAGGCCAGGATCCAGGGAAGGCTGAGTACATGCATAGTCAGAGGCAAGTGTTGTTATTACGTGTGTTTTAGTGAATCCTTGGGTGCTGTGGAGATGACCACGCCCATGGGGAGGAGCCCCGTGATGAGCCACAACACTGGGCTAGACTCTGATACACAAAACACAGGAATTTGAACTCTTTTATTATACAGCTTGATGTTAGCCACAGGGTGGCAGTGGTGAGTTGTAGTCTCAGGGACCTCGGCAGAGGGAGCCCTTCGCTCCTAGATAACATCGGGAGGTTCCGCAGCAGGTTACCCAGCGAGGAGTTACTGTGGATGAGACAGATGAGAGATTAGAGTACTCACTCGGTGTCAGCTGTTATGGATGCAATTCCACCAGATAAAGTGTAGAAAGTACAGGCACTGAGGCAGGGAGAGCAGGCCCTTGAGGAGCGAGTACCTGTTCCCTGAAAGGCACCTGAAATAAAGCAGAGGGCCCCCGAAGAGCGGGTACCCAGGTTAGTAGTAACCCCGAAGGGCAGAGGTAGAGCTTCCAGCGGCAGCACGGAAGCGGCAGAGTAGACAGGAACGGAACAAATCCTTGTTCGAGCCTTTGCCAACTTAATGAGCTAGCAATCTTGAGAAGCAGATATACCCGGATGGCGTGACGTCAGGTTGAGGGAACACCCTCGAGGTTCACGCCACTGGGCGTACATAGACGAGGATTGCGCGTGCGCACCCTAGCAGGTACCTGGGAGGAGCACTGGCGTACGGCTGCACCATAGCCATTCTGGGGACGCCAGACTGGTCGACTCAACGACGCTGCGGTAGCCATCTTGCCCAGGTAAGCGGGAGGAGCCGAGATAGGGGTGAGACAAGTGGGGCGAAGCCATCCAAGACCAACAGACGCAACAGCAAGCAGTGGTCAGGGCAGGTGGCATTCAGGTGAGGTCAAGATTCAGGCAGAGGTCAGATGCAAGTGGAGTTCAATTGTAGTCAAATGTCAAGCCAAAGTCAGAACCAGAGATCTGTCTGAGGGAAGACAGATGGTTAGGCAGGCAGGGAGCTGAGGAACAGCACAGATGGGCAGTAGAAGACACTGAAGATCTGATGACTGATGACATGACAAAGATAAAGAACTCAGGAAACAAGACCAGGGACTGCCAAGACAAGGATCAGGAATGCGGGGACGAACAACAGGAACACAGGAATGAGGACCAGGAACACGTTGAGGCAATTCACTCTACTGGAGGTAGTCAACATTTTGCTGAGGCAAGGAGAGGTAGCTGAAATGGCCTTTAATAGACCCATACAGAAGATGTCATCATCTGGAGCTGCCGGGTTTTTCCCACTATGGGCCCTTTAAGAGGAGCACGGATAGTTGTGCACATGCCTTAGGGAAGCTCAGGGAGGCAGTGGCATTGGAGGCAGGCCGAGCGCAGGAGCATGCCATTCGTTCAGTACAGGGCCTTTGTCAGTGTCAGTGGGAGTAGCTGTAGAGGCAGGTGAAATGTGGTAGCCTGCCATGCATTTATCTGGGGGCCTCCCCTGGCATTGAAGAAAGTTGCATTGGGCCCAGGGCTGAAAGTAAGAGTGGCAGTCCGAGGGCTTGATCCGTGGATGGCTGAAAGCAACATATTCATTGTGAGTATTGCACACAGGTCAACCAACATCTTTCTAATCTTAAAATTCATTATTCTCCTTCAAGGATATTACTTTCTTCTCACTAGGGTGTATTAAGATTACCTTCACATATTTAGATTTATATAGAGACCACTCAACAAACCACTTTTAGTTATCAAACATCAATGTTGTGAACTCACTTCTACTTGACATTAGGCTTGAGTTTGATTATTTAAAATTCAGGAAGAATTTTAAGGCTTCATTTTTCTCTCAAACTTTTAATCATTTAGCACTTTGGGCCTATGCTTCTAAATAATAAGATTTTAACTTCCATAGTTTTTGTGTTTGAGCATTGTATTTGATATTAGAAATTGTATGTGTGTCTTTTTAATGTAAACATTGATTTTTTATAATTACAAGATATATCAAATGAAATAAACAAAGATTGGCTGTGAGGTCACCAAGACAGGTTTTGGGAGTCCTTATCTTAAACCATGATAAATCTTTTCATCCAGCTCTAATCTGACCCTGGCAGGTAAAATGAAGACATTTAGAAAGCATCAACAGAGTCATCATGAAAATCCAGAAAACACATGCCACACACACATACAGACAGATTGCATCCTTCAACCTGTTAGAGGCTTGACACAGATTCAGCAAACATTGGAGGGAGAGAGGTAGAATAAAGAAATGGAGGGGTCTGGGTTCAGTGTAACTACAGGAATGTATATGACCAATACCTGGAATGGTAAAGGGCCTAACAGAGGAGAAGAGGATGTCAACAAGCACAAAATGGCACTACAGCTATATCAAGTTTCCAGAGAAAGGTAACAGGTTATCCAGAATGGAACAGTGATAGGGCTTTGATATGATCAGAGGTATATATAGGGGGCAATGGCAAGTTGCTAGACTGGATGAAGGGATGACATGGTTATACTTCCCAGTTAATGGCAAAACTGAAAGAGAAGTGACCTCCTGAAGGCAGTCAGGCTTCTAGATCTGGAGCATTCCTTACCTCAGAAGGAAGTGATAGGACCATGAGTCATGAACAAACCAAGGGAAGCTTAGGCAGGGGCAACTGTATAGTCTGGATGCTTAAAAGCTTAGGGGTAGATGTTCAAAAGGTAGGGATGTGCATTCGTTTGCAAGGTATTGGCAATCCGCAACGTATACGTCCCTATCCGTTCTATTCGTGGGTTCGCGAAACGGATCGCGATCCCCCACGAATACAAACATATCATATGTTTCGTTCTTTTGGCTCGCAATGATTTGATTACTTAGCGGCCATTTGAAATAAGAGAAGGCCATGGGGGGAGTATCTAGAGCAAAAACCAGCCTTTTCCTGTGAGTCATAAGTGACTTCACAGCCCTGTCATAGAGTGGGTCAGACAGGTTGGCAAGGAGACCAGAATGCAACCTATCAAAGCTAAGCATTTCTCTAACGCAGCCAATCGCCGCTCTCACTCAGTGCTCTGCGGTGCTATTCCTGATGATGCAGCACTATTTATACGGTAAGCACATGGCATGCCACGCACTTTCTTGTAGGGGATGATGTGGGGAGGTGGCTGAATGTCTCAAATCTGTATTCAATTGCTAGCTACTGTGATAGAATTTTCCATTGGAAAATATATTTATTCAATTTGGCTGCAGTGCTGCCGCTAGCTAACCATACTCTTTTTTTTACCACACTTTGTTTTATTGGTCTGGTACAGCAGTGCTCTTTTAATCCAAGAAGACAAGGCACTGCCTGCTCATGGGGGTCTGTGGGCAGTTTTCCATACTCACCTATACTGGTACAGCAGTGCTCTTTTAAGCCAAGAAGACAAGGCACTGCCTGCTAGAGATGTGCTTCGTTTTTAGGGTTCAGGTCGTGCTTCGATCGGCTGCTTCATTCAAAGATTTATTTTTTCTATGTGCCGTTTTTCTTTTTTTCGACGAACTATGTTAGTGCGCACTAACGGGATGTAGTGAGCACTATCTCGGCGTTAGTGTGCACTATATCAGCGTTAGTGCGAACTAACAAAAAATGCAACTTAAAAGTTAAAACGTATCAATTTATGAGGAGTTTGTTAGCTAGAGGTATGGTTCTGGGTTCCCACTGGTATGCTCCACCTTGAAGACAGCCAATGGGAATGTAGAACCATTACTATAACTCATCTGGAGTTAGTGCGCACTAACTTGAGTCAGTACGCACTAAGGCATAATGTGTGTGCACTAACTAAATTTTAGTCTGCACTAATTTGAGCATGCTCGGTGGTGTCCCCAGGGGCCATTTTGCTTCTTCATGTGCACTAACAAAGCCACAGAGAAACACAAGTGATATTTATTTGTCTTTAGTTGTGATACAGCAGTGACAGCAATATGTAAGCACAAGCAGCACATCTCTAGTCTCTCTCTAAGAAATATGTACACACAGAGTGCTCAAATTCTACCACTGCAATTATATAAGGTTTTGTTTTAGTTTTTCTACAGTATTATATATTTACTTTACTAGTTACTTAGTTAGTTTAGTTATATAGTTAGTTAATGCACTTTTTTTTCGGTAAAGTAGCATAAAATAATATAAAAATAATATTAAATGAAGTAACATTAGGGGAAATTAAAAGTTTAACCCACAAAGTACTTCATTTTATTTTATGCTAGTTTAGTGAAAAAAAAAAGGTTTAACACAGAGATTGTCAGTGTCACCAGTGAGGGGGGGGGGGGGGGAGAATGGTGAAGGGTGAGACAGCTCCCTCCCTGCATTACTAGTGTGAGGCTGGCTTCTGGACAGACAGCTTTCCTTCACAGATGGGGGGAGCTGCCTGGCTCCTCACTCCTCCCCTCCCCTATGTCCCGGCCAGTGAATGGTGTGTGGGTGAGTGGGGGGGAGGATGGTGAAGGGTGAGACAGCTCCCTCCCTGCATTACTAGTGTGAGGCTGGCTTCTAGACAGACAGCTTTCCTTCACAGATGGGGGGGGGGGGGGAGCTGCCTGTCCCCTCATTCCTCCCCTCCCCCATGTCCCAGCGAGTGAATGGTGTGTGGGTGAGGGGGGGGGGAGGATGGTGAAGGGTGAGACAGCTCCCTCCCTGCATTTATTTATTACTAGTGTGAGGCTGGCTTCTAGACAGACAGCTTTCCTTCACAGATGGGGGGGGGGGGGGGGAGCTGCCTATCCCCTCATTCCTCCCCTCCCCCATGTCCCAGCCAGTGAATGGTGTGTGGGTGAGGGGGAGGGGAGGATGGTGAAGGGTGAGACAGCTCCCTCCCTGCATTTATTTATTACTAGTGTGAGGCTGGCTTCTAGACAGACAGCTTTCCTTCACAGATGGGGGGGGGGGGAGCTGCCTGGCCCCTCACTCCTCCCCTCCCCCATGTCCCAGCCAGTGAATGGTGTGTGGGTGAGGGGGGGAGGATGGTGAAGGGTGAGACAGCTCCCTCCCTGCATTACTAGTGAGAGGCTGGCTTCACACACAGGGGGGAGCTTCCTGACCCTCACTCCTCCCCTCCCCCATGTCCCAGCCAGTGAATGGGGTGTGGGTGGGGGGGGGGAGAATGGTGAAGGGTGAGACAGCTCCCTCCCTGCATTATTAGTGAGAGGCTGGCTTCACAGACAGGGGGGAGCTGCATGGCCCCTCACTCCTCCCCTCCCCCATGTCCCAGCCAGTGAATGGGGTGTGGGTGGGGGGGGGGGAGGATGGTGAAGGGTGAGACAGCTCCCTCCCCGCATTAGTGTGTGAGCTTCTGAACAAACACCTGTCCTAAAGCACATACTTTTTTTTCATCTTTTTTTTTCTCATGGTAGGATGGAACGTGACAGGGAGGAGGAGAGGGAGTCTGACAGGGGGAGGGAGAGGGACACTGACTCCCCCCCCCCCCCCCCACCATCCTCCTCCAAGGTGGCAGCTGCCAAGAAGAAGCAAGACAGGTCCAGGAAGCCCCACTTTACGTGGGCTGACGTGGACCTCCTGGCTCAGCTAATCCTCCTGGATGAGAGTAACCTTTACACCCCCCCAGGCAGCAGGCCTAACCTAGAAAGGGAGACTGCTGCCTGGGCCTCTCTTGAGGAGGAGTTTTGCCAGCGGGCCTCCTACCCTCGTGAGGTTGAAGACCTCAAGAAGAAAGGTGAGAGATAATAATGTTGGTCATATTATTTAATTATTATGTATATTTGTAATTGAAAATTGAATACAGTATGACAGTAGTACTAGCTACAGTAGCTAGTAGCATAGAGTGAGTTATATAATTATAAAGTAATAACTTAACTACTATAACTACTAACAGTTATAATTTTAAATAAATATATTTTAGAAGAACAGAAATAGTAGTAGCTACTACTAGCTAGCTACTAGTGTACCACCCTTACCCTATACTATACTTACATAAGAACATAAGAAATTGCCATGCTGGGTCAGACCAAGGGTCCATCAAGCCCAGAATCCTGTTTCCAACAGAGGCCAAACCAGGCCACAAGAACCTGGCAATTACCCAAACACTAAGAAGATCCCATGCTACTGATGCAATTAATAGCAGTGGCTATTCCCTAAGTAAACTTGATTAATAGCCAAGAACTTATCCAAACTTTTTTTGAACCCAGCTACACTAACTGCACTAACCACATCCTCTGGCAATAAATTCCAGAGCTTTATTGTGCATTGAGTGAAAAAGAATTGTCTCCGATTAGTCTTAAATGTGCTACTTGCTAACTTCATGGAATGCCCCCTAGTCCTTCTATTATTCGAAAGTGTAAATAACCGAGTCACATCTACTCATTCAAAGCCTCTCATGATCTTAAAGACCTCTATCATATCCCCCATCAGCCATCTCTTCTCCAAGCTGAACAGCACTAACCTCTTCAGCCTTTCCTCATAGGGGAGCTGTTCCATCCCCTTTATCATTTTGGTTGCCCTTCTTTGTACCTTCTCCATCACAACTATATCTTTTTTGAGATGCGGAGACCAGAATTGTACACAGTATTCAAGGTGTGGTCTCACCATGGAGCGATATAGAGAACATAAGAACATAAGAAAATGCCATACTGGGTCAGACCAAGGGTCCATCAAGCCCAGCATCCTGTTTCCAACAGTGGCCAATCCAGGCCATAAGAACCTGGCAAGTACCCAAAAACTAAGTCTATTCCATGTAACCATTGCTAATGGCAGTGGCTATTCTCTAAGTGAACCTAATAGCAGGTAATGGACTTCTCCTCCAAGAACTTATCCAATCCTTTTTTAAACACAGCTATACTACCTGCACGAACCACATTCTCTGGCAACAAATTCCAGAGTTTAATTGTGCGTTGAGTAAAAAAGAACTTTCTCCGATTAGTTTTAAATGTGCCCCATGCTAACTTCATGGAGTGTCCCCTAGTCCTTCTACTATCTGAAAGAGTAAATAACCGATTCACATCTACCCATTCTAGACCTCTCATGATTTTAAACACCTCTATCATATCCCCCCTCAGTCGTCTCTTCTCCAAGCTGAAAAGTCCTAATCTCTTTAGTCTTTCCTCATAGGGGAGTTGTTCCATTCCCCTTATCATTTTGGTAGCCCTTCTCTGTACCTTCTCCATCGCAATTATATCTTTTTTGAGATGCGGCGACCAGAATTGTACACAGTATTCAAGGTGCGGTCTCACCATGGAGCGATACAGAGGCATTATGACATTTTCCGTTTTATTCATCATTCCTTTTCTAATAATTCCCAACATTCTGTTTGCTTTTTTGACTGCCGCAGCACACTGAACCGACGATTTCAATGTGTTATCCACTATGACACCTAGATCTCTTTCTTGGGTTGTAGCACCTAATATGGAACCCAACATCGTGTAATTATAGCATGGGTTATTTTTCCCTATATGCATCACCTTGCACTTTTCCACATTAAATTTCATCTGCCATTTGGATGCCCAATTTTCCAGTCTCACAAGGTCTTCCTGCAATTTATCACAATCTGCTTGTGATTTAACTACTCTGCACAATTTTGTGTCATCTGCAAATTTGATTATCTCACTCGTCGTATTTCTTTCCAGATCATTTATAAATATATTGAACAGTAAGGGTCCCAATACAGATCCCTGAGGCACTCCACTGTCCACTCCCTTCCACTGAGAAAATTGCCCATTTAATCCTACTCTCTGTTTCCTGTCTTTTAGCCAGTTTGCAATCCACGAAAGGACATCGCCACCTATCCCATGACTTTTTACTTTTCCTAGAAGCCTCTCATGAGGAACTTTGTCAAACGCCTTCTGAAAATCCAAGTATACTATATCTACCGGTTCACCTTTATCCACATGTTTATTAACTCCTTCAAAAAAGTGAAGCAGATTTGTGAGGCAAGACTTGCCCTGGGTAAAGCCATGCTGACTTTGTTCCATTAAACCATGTCTTTCTATATGTTCTGTGATTTTGATGTTTAGAACACTTTCCACTATTTTTCCTGGCACTGAAGTCAGGCTAACCGGTCTGTAGTTTCCCGGATCGCCCCTGGAGCCCTTTTTAAATATTGGGGTTACATTTGCTATCCTCCAGTCTTCAGGTACAATGGATGATTTTAATGATAAGTTACAAATTTTTACTAATAGGTCTGAAATTTCATTTTTTAGTTCCTTCAGAACTCTGGGGTGTATACCATCCGGTCCAGGTGATTTACTACTCTTCAGTTTGTCAATCAGGCCTACCACATCTTCTAGGTTCACCGTGATTTGATTCAGTCCATCTGAATCATTACCCATGAAAACCTTCTCCATTACGGGTACCTCCCCAACATCCTCTTCAGTAAACACCGAAGCAAAGAAATCATTTAATCTTTCCGCGATGGCCTTATCTTCTCTAAGTGCCCCTTTAACCCCTCGATCATCTAAAGGTCCAACTGACTCCCTCACAGGCTTTCTGCTTCGGATATATTTAAAAAAGTTTTTACTGTGAGTTTTTGCCTCTACAGCCAACTTCTTTTCAAATTCTCTCTTAGCCTGTCTTATCAATGTCTTACATTTAACTTGCCAATGTTTATGCTTTATCCTATTTTCTTCTGTTGGATCCTTCTTCCAATTTTTGAATGAAGATCTTTTGGCTAAAATAGCTTCTTTCACCTCCCCTTTTAACCATGCCGGTAATCGTTTTGCCTTCTTTCCACCTTTCTTAATGTGTGGAATACATCTGGACTGTGCTTCTAGAATGGTATTTTTTAACAATGACCACGCCTCTTGGACATTTTTTACTTTTGTAGCTGCTCCTTTCAGTTTTTTTCTAACAATTTTTCTCATTTTATCAAAGTTTCCCTTTTGAAAGTTTAGCACGAGAGCTTTGGATTTGCACACTGTTCCTTTTCCAGTCATTAAATCAAATCTGATCATATTATGATCACTATTGCCAAGCGGCCCCACCACCGTTACCTCTCTCACCAAGTCCTGTGCTCCACTGAGAATTAGATCTAAAATTGCTCCCTCTCTCGTCGGTTCCTGAACCATTTGCTCCATAAAGCTATCATTTATTCCATCCAGGAACGTTATCTCTCTAGCGTGACCCGATGATACATTTACCCAGTCTATATTGGGGTAATTGAAGTCTCCCATTATTACTGCACTACCAATTTGGTTGGCTTCCCTAATTTCTCTTAGCATTTCACTGTCCATCTCACCATCTTGACCAGGTGGACGGTAGTATACCCCTATCACTGTAGTCTTCCCTGATACACAAGGGATTTCTACCCATAAAGATTCAATTTTGTATTTAGTCTCATGCAGGATGTTTATCCTGTTGGACTCTATGCCATCCCGGACATAAAGCGCCACACCTCCTCCCGACTGCTCCTCTCTGTCATTGCGATATAATTTGTACCCCGGTATAGCACTGTCCCATTGGTTATCCTCTTTCCACCATGTCTCTGAGATGCCAATTAAGTCTATGTCATCATTTACTGCTATACATTCTAATTCTCCCATCTTACTTCTTAGACTTCTGGCATTAGCATACAAACATTTCAAAGTTTGTTTTTTGATTGTATTTTTATTCTGCTTTTTAATTGATAGGGATAAGTTAGAATTTTTTAGCTCAGGTGAGTTTTTAGTTACAGGCATTTGGACTACTTTTCTAATTATTGGAACCTCACTGTCGGGATGCCCTAATTCTAGTACATCATTAGTATCCTTTAAAGATACATCTCTCCGAACCATGCGCTGCTGAGCGACTGTCGGCTTTCCCCTTTGTTCTAGTTTAAAAGCTGCTCTATCTCCTTTTTAAGGGTTAGCGCCAGCAGTCTGGTTCCATCCTGGTTAAGGTGGAGCCCATCCCTTCGGAAGAGACTCCCCCTTCCCCAAAAGGTTCCCCAGTTCCTAACAAAACTGAATCCCTCTTCCTTGCACCATCGTCTCATCCACGCATTGAGACTCCGGAGCTCTGCCTGCCTCTGGTGACCTGCGCGTGGAACAGGGAGCATTTCAGAGAATGCTACCCTGGAGGTTCTGGATTTAATCTTTCTACCTAAGAGCCTAAATTTGGCTTCCAGAACCTCCCTCCCACATTTTCCTATGTCGTTGGTGCCCACGTGTACCATGACAGCCGGCTCCTCCCCAGCACTGTCTAAAATCCTATCTAGGTGACGCGTGAGGTCCGCCACCTTCGCACCAGGTAGGCATGTTACCAGGCGATCCTCACGCCCACCAGCCACCCAGCTATCTACATTCCTAATAATCGAATCACCAACTATGACGGCCGACCTAACCCTTCCCTCCTGGGCAGTAGGCCTTGGGGAGATATCCTCAGTGCGAAAGGACAATGCATCACCTAGAGAGCAGGTCCTTGCTACAGGATCCTTTCCTGCTACATCTGGTTGGTGCTCTCCCATTATGAGACCTTCTTCCTCCAAGGCAGCACCAGGGCTGCCAGTCTGAAGTTGGGACTGGACTACTATGTCCCTGAAGGTCTCATCTATATACCTCTCTGTCTCCCTCAGCTCCTCCAGGTCTGCCACTCTAGCCTCCAGAGATCGGACTCGTTCTCTGAGAGCCAGGAGCTCTTTGCATCGCGTGCACATGTACAACTTCTCACCGGTGGGTAAAAAATCATACATGTGACACTCGATGCAAAAGACTGGGAAGCCCCCCTCTTGCTGCTGGACTGCTGCCTTCATCTCAATTTTGATCAGTTCCTAGTTAAGTTTTAGGTTGCTATGGGAGTAGGAATGTGTCTAAGTTCCTTTAAATGTATTAGTGAATTCACTATATGTCTGGTAGTGGCCTACTGGGGTCTGATCGAATTCTCAATAAAGTTTTTGTTGATGGGGTTTTTTTTTTTTTTTTTTTTGGGTTTTTTTTTGTGCAAGTGGCACCTGCCTATAAATTAAGGGATGAGCTTGGGGTGGGTGGGCGAGGGGTGGGAGGGTTGGGAATTACAAACAGTCTAACTTTAGTTAGTCAGCCTGAGTGACTCACAGCTCCCTTGATTAACAAATGTTGTTCCCTATTCAAACCTAATCACACTACCTCAACACCTTTCCAAGGTGAGTAACTGAGCTGAAATATTCAACTTTTTTACTTTGGTATATACTGCTCCTAGCTTATTTCTAGCTTCTGGCTACTTTTTTGTTGGGTTTTTTTTTTTTTTTTTTGTGGTTTTTTTTGTTTTTCAATACAATGCACTGAGTTATTTATTAAATAAAACACTTAGCTCTTTAAAAGTCTGGAGGACACTTTAATAGTCAGGCAGACTTTTTAAAAAATAAACACACTACCTACTGCTACCTTATTGAGGCATTATAACATTTTCCGTTCTATTAACCATTCCCTTCCTAATGATTCCTAACATTCTGTTTGCTTTTTTGACTGCTGTAGCACACTGAGCCGACAATTTCAAAGTATTATCCACTATGATGCCTAGATCTTTTTCCTGGGTGGTAGCTCCAATATGGAACCTAACATCGTGTAACTACAGCAAGGGCTATTTTTCCCTATATGCAACACCTTGCACTTGTCCACATTAAATTTCATCTGCCATTTGGAAACCCAATCTTCCAGTCTTGCAAGGTCCTCCTTTAATGTATCACAGTCTGGTTGTGATTTATCTACTATGAATAATTTTGTATCATCCGTAAATTTGATAACCTCACTCATCGTATTCCTTTCCAGATCATTTAGATATATATATATTGAAAAGCACCGGTCCAAGTACAGATCCCTGAGGCACTCTACTGTTTACCCTTTTCCACTGAGAAAATTGACCATTTAATCCTACTTTCTGTTTCCTGTCTTTTAACCAGTTTGTAATCCACAAAAGGACATCGCCTCCTATCCCATGACTTTTTAGTTTTCGTAGAAGCTTCTCATGAGGGACTTTGTCAAACGCCTTCTGAAAATCCAAATACACTACATCTTCCGGTTCACCTTTATCCACATGTTTATTAACCCCTTCAGAAAAATGAAGCAGATTTGTTAGGCAAGACTTCCCTTGGGTAAATCCATGTTGACTGTGTTCCATTAAACCATGTCTTTCTATATGCTCTACGATTTTGATCTTTAGAATAGTTTCCACTATTTTTCCCGGCACTGAAGTCAGGCTCACTGGTCTATAGTTACCTGGATCGCCCCTGGAGCCTTTTTTAAATATTGGAGTTACATTGGCCACCCTCCAGTCTTCAGGTACAATGGATGATTTTAAAGATAGGTTACAAATTGTAACTAATAGATCAGAAATTTCATTTTTTAGTTCCTTCAGTACCCTAGGATGCATACCATCCGGTCCAGGTGATTTGCTACTCTTTAGTTTGTCAATCTGGCCTACTATATCTTCCATGTTCACACTGATTTCATTCAGTTCGTCTGACTCATCACCCCTGAAAACCATCTCTGAAACTGGTATCTCCACAAAATCCTCATTAGTAAATACGGAGGCAAAGAATTCATTTAGGGGCGGATTTTAAAACGAGCGCGAATAGCCTACTTTTGTTTGCGCTCCAGGCGCAAACAAAAGTACGCTGGATTTTAGTAGATACGCGCGGAGCCGCGCGTATCCGCTAAAATCCTGGATCGGCGCGCGCAAGGCTATCGATTTCGTATAGCCGGCGCGCGCCGAGCCTCGCAGCCTAACCCCGTTCCCTCCAAGGCCGCTTCGAAATCGGAGCGGCCTCGGAGGGAACTTTCCTTTGCCCTCCCCTCACCTTCCCCTCCCTTCCCCTACCTAACCCACCCGCCCGGCCCTGTCTAAACCCCCCCCTTACCTTTGTCGGGGGATTTACGCCTCCCAGAGGGAGGCGTAAATCCCCGCGCGTCAGCGGGCCTCCTGCGCGCCGGGACACGACATGGGGGCGGGTCCGGAGGGTGCGGCCATGCCCCCGGGCCGCCCCGGGCCGTAGCCACGCCCCCGGAACGCTCCCGACACGCCCCGAAAACGCCGCGCGGTTCGGGCCCGCCCCCGACACGCCCCCCGACACGCCCCCTCCGAAAACCCCGGGACTTACGCGAGTCCCGGGGCTCTGCGCGCGCCGGGAGGCCTATGTAAAATAGGTTTCCCGGCGCGCAGGGCCCTGCTCGCGTAAATCCGCCCGGTTTTGGGCGGATTTACGCGAGCAGGGCTCTGAAAATCCGCCCCTTAGTCTTTCTGCAATGGCTTTTTCTTTCCTAAGAGCCCCTTTAACCCCTCGGTCATCTAATGGTCCTACCAACTCCCTCAAAGGTTTCTTGCTTTGGATATATTTAAAAACTTGACAATGCTTATGTTTTATCCTATTTTCTTCAGATGGATCCTTCTTCCAATTTTTGAAGGATGTTTTTTTGGCTAAAATAGCCTCTTTCACCTCACCTTTTAACCATGACTGTAATCGTTTTGCCTTCCTTCCACCTTTCTTAATGCGTGGAATACATATGGACGGTGCCTCTAGGATTGTATTTTTAAACAATGCCCAAGCCTGTTGAACACTTTTAACCTTTGCAGCTGCAACTTTCAGTTTTTTTCTAACTATTTTCCTCATTTTATCAAAGTTTCCCACTTGAAAATGTAGTGTTAGAGCTGCAGATTTACTTATTTTTCCCCTTCCAGTTATTAGTTTAAATTTGATCATGTTATGATCACTGTTGCCAAGTGGCCCCACCACCGTTACCTCTCTCACCAAATCCTGCATTCCACTAAGAATTAAATCTAAAATAGCTCTCGCTCTTCTGGTTCCTGAACCAAATGCTCCATGAAGCAATCATTTATTATATCCAGGAACTTTATGTCTCTAGCAAGACCTGATGTTACATTTACCCAGTCAATATTGGGGTAATTGAAATCTCCCATTATTGTTGCACTGCCAAATTGGTTTGCTTCCCTGATATCTCTTAGCATTTCATCATCTGTCTGACCATTTTGTCCAGGTGGATGGTAGTATACTCCTATCACTATACTCTTACCCAACACACATGGGATTTCTACCCATATAGATTCTACTGAGCATTTAGGGCCAGATTTTAAAAGGGTTACACGCATAAGGTATGCACGTATTCCTTTTAAAATCCCCCTGTGCACGCCGAACCTATTTTGCATAGGCTAGGGGGCGCGCACAAGCCCCGGGACGCGCGTAAGTCCCAGGGCTTCACAAGGGGGGCATGTCGGGGGCATGTCACATGGGCGGCGCAAATTTTGAGGTGTTCCGGGGGGCGTGCTGGGGGCGTGGTCGAGGCCTCCAGACCAGCCCCCAGGTCGGGTGATAGCGCACCAGCAGCCCGCTGGTGTGCGCAGGGTTACACCTGCTTCTGGCAGGTGTAAATTTAACAACAAAGGTAGGGGGAAGGTTTACATAGGGCCGGGGGTGTGTGTTAGGTAGGGGAAGGGTGGGGAAGGTGCAGGGGGGTAGAAGGAAAGTTCCCTCCGAGGCCGCTCCGATTTCGGAGCGGCCTCGGAGGGAACGGGCAGCGTGCGCAGGGCTTGGCGCGTGCAAGTTGCACAAATGTGCAGCCCCTTGCGCGTGCCGACCCCGTATTTTATAAGATACGCCTGGCTACGCGCGTATCTTATAAAATCCAGCATATTTTTGTTCGCGCCCTGTGCGTGAACAAAAGTACGCGCACGCGTAGATTTATAAAATCTACCCCTTAGTCTCTTGTATGATCTTTATCCTGTTGGACTCTATATCCTCCCGGACATAAAGTGCCACACCCCCACCAAGTTGATCCTCCCTATCATTGCGATATAATTTGTACCCTGATATATCACTGTCCCATTGATTATCCTCCTTCCACCAATTCTCTGTGATGCCAATTATGTCAATCTCCTCATTTGCTGCTATACACTCTAACTCTCCCATCTTACTTCTTAGACTTCTGGCATTGGCATACAGACATTTCAAAGTGTGTTTTTTGTTTGTTTTAACAACCTGCTTTTCAGTTGTTTGGGATAATTTGAAAATCATTAGCTTCGTTGATTTTTTACATATAGGCATATGGACTATGTTTGCTTTTAATGGACCCTCTCTGTTGGGATGCCCTAACTCTCCTGTTTTATTAGTATCCTTCAAGGGTACATTTCTCCGAACCATGCACTGCTGAGTGATTGTCGGCTTTCCCCCTTGTTCTAGACTACAAAAGAAAGAAAATTATCTGTGGTATATTATTGATATTTATATTTATCATTTTGAAATGGTGGTATTTGGGATTTTGAATTGAAATATAAATTAAATAGTATTTTGTTATTACTAACTTTTCTATGTTCTATGTTGCATAACAAATAATCTAGTAGGTCAAGGCAAAACTTGGGCATGTTGTAATAATTAATCAATGTTATTTTTTTTCCTGTATATTCCTCTAGTTCTCAGGTCGCCATTTGCGACTGCATGAGGGTAGGTGGTTCGAGAAGTCCGCAGAACCTTGCCCTGTCCCTTGCTTGGTAGGTTGTTTTCAGAATACTACACAAGTACACAAATATTATTTAATTAATTGTAATGGAATTTGTATTTAATTATGTTTATTATAACAGTGAATGAATCCTTGTGTCTGATCTCATTCTTGTTTTTAAAATTTTAACTGTTGTTCTCTGAATTTTGATCTGTCTTGTACTGAACCACACCCCGGAAGGGACGAGGCCGGGCTTCCTGGGCCTAACAGGAGGCAGAGCTGCCACCAGAGGAGGACGGAGGCACCAGCATCTGCTAGTGGTCCAGGTAATATATATGGGCCAGTAGTATATCTGAGGCTGAAAAACAAAATCATTTTTTAATATCAGTCAGTTATTTGTATATATTATAATGACACTGAGTGACTATGAGAGTAAACTAAGAAATGGAAGGAGAAAGAGAAGAAGAGATTTGTTTGTAGTGTACCTCCTACTATCATATTCTGTCTAACCTGAGAGAGAGACCGCTATTTCTCCTTCCAATCCTTCAAATTCTGTACTATCTCTAATCTATGTAGATTCACTTGATATCCCTCCATTCTCCCCCTCCCTCCTTCTCCCCTGTGATGGACTCCTCATTTTCCTATAACCCTCAAGGTTAATAAACAAAGGGTTAGATTATTTTATAAACTTGCTCACATGCGTCCAGTATTTGCTTATTCATTTGCCATATATAACTATGTATGTATGTATTGTTCTATGTCTCATGTTGAATTTTTTTTTTTTTTACATTTCTTTACAGGGCAAGAGGAAGAACCGGCGGCAGCAGCCCGGCCCAGCACCAGCACCAGCACCAGTACTGCCATACTTCCTCCAGGATCTCCTCCTAGCTGTAAATGCTGTGCACAGTTTACCAAACTGAAGGAGATCCTGCAGGAAGTACGGCAGTTCAAGGTGAAATATGATGCAGACTTCATGATGTTGCAGCAGGATGTCAGAAATGTTGAGAGGAGGTTGTCAGCCCTGGAGGAGGCCCCTCAGGAGCAGAGGGAAATGGCTTCTCTTCCTCACGAGATGCCTCCTCCTCATGAGATGCCTCATGAGGAGGAGATGCCAGTTCTCTCTGCTCCAGAGCAGGTTCCTCCTGGGTCATCACCCTCCTCTCCACATGATGAGTCTGACTCTGCTGCAACATCATGAAGTCAATGCATCATATTTCACCTTGGCCTGGGCTCCTCCACTCATTTTTTTTATTTATTGAAAAAAAAAATATATATATATCTTTTATTTTAGTTAAATTGATAAAAATAAAATATATTTTTGTTGAAAATGTTTTTGTTCTTTTTTATATATTATTTCTGAGTTATTTAACTAATAATAATTATTCCTAAATTTAATAGTATATTACTACTAAATTACAGAGAGCAGACTTGTACGGATGTATGTCATATTATAATCCAACAAATTTCAGTGTTTTTGTACTAGTATGGCACTCAGTCAGTCATACACTTTCATAAAACATTCTGCCTGGTTGAATTAGCACAAGTTGTATATTTGTGAACAATAGCGCCAATGTCAAGGCTTCAACCATAGCTACTGACCATTCACACATCTTTCAACCTGGCCAATGCAAAATTATTATTATTATTTTATTATTTAAAGTATTTATATACCGTTTTACCAATATGACATTGACCAAAGTGGTTTACAACAACAAAATTGGCGAAAAAACCCATCTACAACCACCCTCCTCATCTACAAATCATGCCTTAACTCATACAGAAACAACATCAACACAACAAAGAAAATATTCTTCTCCAAAAAAATCCACCACCTCATCTTTGATTCAAGAGCTCTTTTCTCCTATGTATCAACCCTCACAAAACCCCCGGCACCGACCATTCCAGATGATCAAGCACTCACTAAAGCGAACGAACTAGCAGACTTTTTCGACAACAAAATCACTTCACTTCTAGCTCCCCTCAAGGGACCATCTACACATCCAAAACACGTAATCAACCCCACCCCCCCAATCTTCGCAATCACCCGCTCAACAAACACCTCATTCAACCGCTCAACCACCACTCCCAACAGATCAACAACCATCGCACCCAAATGTCAAACAACCTAACACCAACACTTCACTAACACTACTCAACACTTTTGAGCTCACATCCACTCTAGAAATAGAGAATATTCTCAAGAAGATAAAACCATCCTCTCATCCATCAGACCACATTCCATACAACAAACTGTGTCTGATCTCCAACACCATAGCCAAACCTTTAGCAGACATTATTAACTGCTCCTTCTCTCAAGGACATGTCCCGAACCAACTCAAGTTAGCCATGCTCAAGCCGCTCCTCAAAAAACCTAACTTACCCACCTCAGACCCAGCAAACTTTAGACCCATAGCAAACCTCCCGTTGATTGCCAGAGTTATGGAGAAAGTTGTAAACAAACAACTTACAGAATATCTTGACGAAAACAACATCCTCACCTCAAACCAATTTGGCTTTCGCAAGTCTATGAATACCGAATCATTATTAACATCATTATCAGACACTATCATTTTCAACCTAGAAAAGGGCCAACCTTGCCTCCTCGCTCTCCTTGATCTTTCATCAGCGTTTGATACCGTTAACCACTCATGCCTCCTGCAACGCCTAATAGACATTGGCATTACAGGAGTAGTTTTTAACTGGTTCAAATCATTTTTGGAGAACAGAACATACAAGGTCAAGATAAATAACAAAGAGTCCCACACCATCGAATCCAAAAGGGGGGTACCACAAGGATCATCCCTCTCCCCGACTCTTTTCAATATTTATCTACTCCCACTTTGTCAACTTCTCACTAACCTTAAGCTAAGACATTACCTATACGCGGATGATATTCAAATCCTCATCCCTATAGAAGATTCCATATACAAAGCCATATCATTCTGGAATAAATGTCTGTCAGCTATCAACAATCTACTCACCAGCCTCAACTTGGTTCTAAATAAAAACAAAACTGAAATCCTCATTATAACTCCGGAAAACTATACCCCTTCCTCACATTCTAACACTAATCAACATCCGGTCACCACAGGGCTCTCCACCACACAACAAGTTAGAGATCTGGGAGTCATCATAGACAACAGACTCAGTCTCAACAAATTCGTCAACAACACAACAAAAGAATGTTTCTTTAAACTTCAAACATTAAAGAAACTCAAACCTCTCCTCCTATACAGAGACTTCCGCATGGTTTTACAAGCCATCATACTCCCAAAGCTGGATTATTGTAACTCTCTCCTCCTAGGCCTTCCAGCATGTACCATCAAACCACTTCAGATGGTCCTGAACGCCTCTGCAAGAATTCTATCAAATGCCAAAAAGAGAGATCATATCACCCCAATTCTCCACCATCTCCACTGGCTTCCAATTAAATACAGGATCCAGTTCAAGTCTTTAATGATGATACATAAGGCCTTACACAACATCGCACCTCTCAACCTAACATTCCAAATTCAATTACACACATCTGTGAAACCAACCAGAAGCGCCTATCAGAACAGACTAATCACACAACCTATGAAATCCGTTCTGAGGAAACGTGCATTATCCACAGCAGGCCCTTCACTTTGGAACTCGCTCCCTCCAGACCTTCGTTTAGAACCATGCCACTCTACATTTAAAGGGAAACTTAAGACTTGGCTTTTCAAACAAGCTTTCCCCTAGAGCCAAGAACACGAAGAAAAGTCTTTTCAAGCCCACAACGAGTTATTCAGATCTATTTTTTCTTCCTTTGTTAATCAGAAATTTACACATGCTGACTTCAATGTAAAACTTATTACTTTGTTTTTGTTCAATGTAAAACTTCTTTTATTCTGTTCTATGTAAACCGCTATTTGTAGCGATAGTTACTGTTCTTTGTGAACCGGGGTGATATGTATATTATACAGGAACCTCCGGTATATAAATTAATTTAAATAAATAAATAAATAATTATAATCAAACCAACATAAAATGTATCTTTAAAAGAGAAATAATACAAATAAAAATAAACAGAATTTGAATAAAAATACAATTTAAAACATGATCAATAAACATAAAATTAGATAAATTAAAGGTTAAGAATAGTTGGCCATTACTTTAAAAACTAAAAGAGGGAGAAATCAGATAGATTAACAAGTAGTTAAGGATATCTTCTAGTCCTTAAAATGTGTAATTGCAAAAGTAGTTTCCTAGCAGTTTTGCTGTTTATTAGTCAGTTCTACATTCCCGAATGCTTCCAAAAATAAATGGGTTTTTAATGCTTTCTTAAATTCCTTTCGACTAGATATTTGTTTTAAGGGATCTGGCAGGGCATTCCACAAAATAGGGCCAGTGACGGAAAAAGCTCTTTGCCTTGTTATATTTAATGCAGCTGTTTTCACTGTGGGAACTTCCAGAAGATTTTTTCCCACTGATCTGAGGTCTCTCCCAGGCTTATAAATTTGCCAGGTAGAGTCAATGTTATTTAACAAAGAGTGTATTAAGGAAATTATCTTATACCGTATTCTGAATTTAACTGGCAACCAGTGTAGTTTCTGCAGAACAGGAGAACTATGCTGTTTTAGAGGAGTGGCAGTAAGAAGTCTGGCTGCTGAATTTTGAATCAATTGAAGTGGTCTAATCAATCACTGTATCGGTTAGACCAATATATAAACCATTACAATAGTCTATGCCCAAAAAGATTATCGCCTGCAACACTAATCGGTAATGGGATAAAGATAAATTAGAATCAATCCAGACTCCTAAATTACATGCTAATTTGGTTATTTGTATAACCTCATTACCTAAGGTTATGTTCGCAGCGGGGGGGGGGGGGGGGGGGGCATTGCTGGCATTAGATAGAAAACTAAGATAAAGAATTTCAGTTTTCTTTTTGTTCAGCTTTAATCGATTGTGAGCCATCCATTGTTCAATTGTACTGATGTATAACTGAATCAGTGAAAACGTCTCTGACCAGGATGACTTATATGGACTAGGGATGTGAATCGTTTTAGGACGATTAAAATTATCGTCCGATAATTTTAATATCGTCTTAAACCGTTATGGAACACAATACAATAGAGATTCTAACGATTTATCGTTATAAATCGTTAGAATCGTGAGCCGGCACACTAAAACCCCCTAAAACCCACCCCCGACCCTTTAAATTAAACCCCCCACCCTCCCGAACCCCCCCCCCCCAAATGACTTAAATAACCTGCGGGTCCAGCGGCGGTCTGGAACGGCAGCGGTCTGGAACGGGCTCCTGCTACTGAATCTTGTTGTCTTCAGCCGGCGCCATTTTCCAAATTGGCGCCGAAAAATGGCGGCGGCCATAGACGAACACGATTGGACGGCAGGAGGTCCTTCCGGACCCCCGCTGGACTTTTGGCAAGTCTTGTGGGGGTCAGGAGGCCCCCCCCAAGCTGACCAAAAGTTCCTGGAGGTCCAGCGGGGGTCAGGGAGCGATTTCCCGCCGTGAATCGTTTTCATACGGAAAATGGCGCCGGCAGGAGATCGACTGCAGGAGGTCGTTCAGCGAGGGTTCCGGCGCCTCGCTGAACGACCTCCTGCAGTCGATCTCCTGCCGGCGCCATTTTCCGTACGAAAATGATTCGCGGTGGGAAATCGCTCCCTGACCCCCGCTGGACCTCCAGGAACTTTTGACCAGCTTGGGGGGGGCCTCCTGACCCCCACAAGACTTGCCAAAAGTCCAGCGGGGGTCCGGAAGGACCTCCTGCCGTCCAATCGTGTTCGTCTATGGCCGCCGCCATTTTTCGGCGCCATTTTGGAAAATGGCGCCGGCTGAAGACAACAAGATTCAGTAGCAGGAGCCCGTTCCGGACCGCTGCCGTTCCGGACCGCCGCTGGACCCGAAGGTTATTTAAGTCATTTGGGGGGGATTTAATTTAAAGGGTCGGGGGTGGGTTTTAGGGGGTTTTAATGTGCCGGTTTTGCGATTTTACGTTTTTTCGATTTTTCACGATTTTTCACGATATTTTACCCCCCCAAATGGCAACAATACGATTCCCTCCCCCTCCCAGCCGAAATCGATCGTTAAGACGATCGAGGACACGATTCACATCTCTAATATGGACTGATTAATTATCAGACACAAATGATCTGAGCAACGTTCAGCTAAGTTTTTAAACAAAATGCCCGTACATGGATTTATGGGGGAGTTGGATGCTTTTTGTTTGCTTAATATCTTTTGAATGGCTATCGGGGAAGTAGAATGAAATTCTGTCCATTCGGAATTTACTGCTTGTTGTTTGTAGATGGGATATGGCAAAATACTAAATTCTTTCACGATATTTTCGATTTTTTGTTGAAAAAAAGTTGCTATTTGATCACAAATATCATTATTAATCTCTGGAGTAGTTATAGAGTGATCAGTTGTTAATGATTTTACTATATTGAAAAATGTAGCCGGATTATTATTTGCTAATGCTATTCTATTAGCATAAAAACTTTTCCTTGCATGGTTAACTTCTTTTCTATATAATTTTAGCATATTGTGAAAGTCAACTTTCAATGTAGGGTCTTTCTGTTTTAACCAGGCACGTTCCTTTTTCCTTAACGAGGTTTTCAAAGCACGTGTCTTGTTGTTATAATATAAAAGGTTAGGCTTTGCTTGGGAATTTCTCAGTGTTATCAATCTAAATGGGGCCACAGCATCTAATGTTTTTGTAATAGATTGATTCCAATCCTCCACGGATTTATCTACATTTTCTGCTAGCCTAGGAGGTATATTAGAAGCAAACTCGTTCAGAAATACCTCAGAGGATATATTTTTTCTTTTTTTGATTTGTTTAACCGTATTTCTTAAATTTTTTTCCTGGGGGTGAGGCAAAGAAAGAAATTAGATGGTGATCAGACCAGGGAACGGCTTGATTTTTTAGGTCAGCAGATAATATATTCATGTGAAGAGGGTTATAGAAAACTAAATCTAAGATGCCACCTTTGATATGAGTAGGATCAGTAATTAATTGGACCCAGCCTAATCCAGACATAGCATCTAGAAAAGAAGTAACAATAATGGAAGGGTTATCGCTTTTTACTTGTAGATTAAAATCCCCTATAAGTATTGTTTCTTGTAGATTTAAAGTTAAGGAGGAAATGATTTCTAGAAATTTTGATAAATGGGTATTTAAAGTTTTTGGTGGGCAATACATTAAAACTAAGTTTAAGTGTTTGGTGGAAAGAACTAAGAACTCAAAGGGGTCAGTATTAGAAATCAGTTTCTTTATAGGTTTGAGAGAATCTCTTATAAATGCTAATACGCCACCTCCTTTGCGTCCAACTTGAGAAACTGAAAAAGCGCTATAGCTGTCGGGACATATATTGTTTACCATTAGAGTCTGTTTCAGTGAGCCAAGATTCGGTTATGAGCAAACAGTCAGGTTTTTTGTCATTTAACAGATCTATAAATATGGGAGTGTTTTGCCTAATCGACTGAGCATTACAGTATAAAAATGTTAATACTGGTAAAATAATAGTGGACGCCATCGTGAGAGGGGATACATGAAGTAAAGAGGATCTGTGAGTGTTAACCTGCATAGGATAACATTTTTTTTTTTTATATTTAGGCAAGTAAGCATATCTACTGTACCCGGTCACAGTTGGAATTTCCATCTTGAAAGTTGGGAGAACTCTCTCTCTCTACGACTTGACTCTGGAGTTAACGAAGGGGCTAACAAAGGGGTGTGCCCCTTTGTCTCACTCCTTCGTCACGCGACCCCCGGCGCGTTGCGCCTCCGGCGGCGTCGCACGCTTTTTCAAACGGTCGCCCCTTGATGACACTCTGAAAAGGGGGCAGACCCAGTCAAGCCGGCCTTCAAGGAAGTGTGGGGGTATCACAGTTCAGCAGTATCTCCAAGTAGTCAAGTGTGCAGCACTCAGGCTACTGCAATGACTCACACTTCGATGCCAAAAATTGCTCATGACCAAGACAGCCATTTGAAGCAGAAAATGTAATGCTTGTGACACTAAAGTAGGAGTAAGAAAGCAGAATCATGAAAAAAAAAAATCCTTCAGAAATGTACAACTGCTGGCTGGGCGCTCAGTTTTCTTTTTTTATTATGATTTCTTAAGGTCTTTTGTTTGTTTCATATTATTCTGCTTTCTTAGTCCTAGTACTAGTAATTAGTTACTGTAGTCTGTTAGTACTTTACTATTAGTAGTATTGCAATGATCAACAATACTGGGACTGGCAGAATTACAGGCATTAAAATCCATTCTCTGCTTTAAATGGGCTCCTAGGACACAGGGAAAATGTTGGTATCAAAGTGTATCTATTCTGCAATCTGCATACACATTACCAGTACACACACTCCAGGGTGTGTATATTTTTATTTTAATCAATGTATTGTTACAGTGGTGGGATATAACAGGCATAGCTAGCTAAGCTACTAGTAGTAGCTATTAGAGATGTGCATTTGTTTATCACGAATTAGGCAATTTCAACAAAATTACCTAATTCATTGTGGTTCTGGGGGACCCGAACCACAAAACGGATTTTCCCCGAGCTTCTGGAAAATTCGTTTTTTGGGTTAGTGTGGGGGAAGGGGCACATTTATTAAAAAACAAAAAAAACCCACCCCAACCCTTCAATTTTACTTTCTTACAACCCCCCCCCCCCCCCACCACCACCATCCCGATCCCTCCCCAAGACTTACTAAAAGTCCCTGGTGGTCCAGCGGGTTCCCGCAAGTGGTCTCTCCCTCCATGCCGTCGGGCTGTTGGGCCTGCTATGACTCAAAATGGCGCTGATAGCTTTGCCCTTACGATGTCACAGGGGCTACCGGTGCCATTGGTCAGCCCCTGCCACATGGTAGGAGGTCCCCCCCAAGACTTGCCAAAAGTCCCTGGTGGTCCAGCGGGGGTCCGGAGCGATCTCCTGCACTCGGGTCGTCGGCTGCCAGTATTCAAAATGGTGCCAATAGCCTTGCCCTTACGATGTCACAGGGGCTACCGGTGCCATTGGTCAGGAGCACAAGATGTCACATGGTAGGAGCACAAGATGGCGCCAGCCATCCATTGCTCCTACCATGTGACAGGGGCAGGCCTGACACCCGATGGCATGGAGGGAGAGATCACTTGCAGGACCCCGCTGGACCACCAGGGACTTTTAGTAAGTCTTGGAGAGGGATTGGGATGGTGGGGGGGTTATAAGAAAGTCAATATGAAGGGTTGACGTGGGGTTTTTTTCCGATTCGCGGTTTTTATTCCGATTCGGTTTTTTTTTTTAATTTGTTTTTCCGGTTTCGGGTTTGGGTTCCAGTTTCGTTTTTGGCGAAAAATGATCCGTGGGAAAACGAGTTTCCCTTACAGTGCGCAGAGCAACCTCTCTGCGCACTGTAAGTGCAATTTAATATTGCATTGACCTGAAATTCTTTATACTTCATTCACACAATTATTTTGTTTTCTAAATGAGTCAGAGACTCATGCCTCGGAGATGGATGCTGAGGCAGAGGAACACAGCGAGGACTTGCCTGCCTCGGAGGTGGATACTGGGGGAAAGGAGCCTGGGAGTGAGAAGTCTATGTGTGTGTGGGTGCCATGTCTGTTGGAGAGAGAGCCTGGGAGTGAGAAGCCTGTGTCGGGGACACAGCAGGATGGAGTGTTCATGTCTTATGACTCCTGGACTGGCTTCTCCTGGGGGCCACAAGAGGCAGCAGCGGGAATGTAATGGTAGCGGCACTGCCGGGTGCCCCAGCGAGCGATGCGGGGAGCACAGCTGCATAGAGCCAAGCCTCTCTTCCAGCCCTTGACCTTGGATCTCAGGCCTCGACAAGAAGCTCACTCCTCCCAGTCACAGGGAAAGTCCGGATACCCAAGCAGTGGAAAGTTAATTTTGATGAAAACCAATTGTTCTACTAAGTCTGGAGACAAATGTGCACGGTGTGGACTCACTATGTTCCGTCATTGAAAATACTCTTTCACTTTACACACTGGTTGGCGGGTAGGAAAGAAAGTGCTGTGCTACTATTGCAAGATCAGGCCACATTGTAGCTTTCTGTGCCCAATATCTCAAGGGATCTGAGTCCATGCTCTGAATTGGCTTAGACAGAAAACTCTTAATGTGCATTTCTGAAACATTCTCTTGTAGATACAGGTAGGGCTCAGCAGTCACTCTTCTGCCAACAGCTGATGCAATTGCTTGTGACTTGGCAGCCAGTTCATTAAACTTGGAATGACTAATAATTTGATGTGTAATGGAAGGGGTAGGGGAGCAGCTGATATTGGTATTTGAGCAGGATGGAGTTGGAGATTGAGAGGATGATCCTAATTCTTTTTCATCATTACCAGTGGCACAGGCCCTGTTTGACTATATGTTTTCAACCATTGTAATCAACTTTTTTTTCCAGTGTATAAGAGCATTGCACTTGAGAGCAATACTGCCTTTCACACGTGGGTCACACATCGTGGCTAACATATAGCAATCCCTTTGCATGAGAGGTTTCAATCTTTTTTGAACTTGCTCTTTTAAGCTTTTAACAAGCAGTAACACTTCCTTTGAGAAATCTGGCTGATGCAGAAATTCCTCTAATACTTCCTCCAGATAGTTTATTACAGGGATGACACCTCCCAACATAGCTGAACTGAATGCATCAGTATATACTTTGAAAGGCTTGAGGACATGCACCATCTGTGCAATGTTTTTCCAGTCCTGACATCCAAGAGGATTTTCCAATCCAATTTCAGTTGCTATTGACAAATCATGAAGAGGTGTCTGCTGTTCAGACAACCTCTCCAACATAAGAAAGGTGGAATTCCATCTGGTAGGCACATCCTGAAGAAGGTTGTGCAAAGGAGCGCCAACTGCTATTTGCCTCTTTCTGAGTTGCTTTCCACTTTTCACACTGCAGTTGAAATGTCCAGCTATTTTGCGACACTTTTCAATCAACCACTTCAGGAGTTGACTACCACAACTAGTACCACCTTCCTTGCACTAAGCCCCAAAGCATCCCTCACTATCAGATGCAGGGTATGTGCAAAGCATCGGATGCCCTTGAATCCACCATCAGCCAGAGCCTAAATAATATTGGAACCATTGTCAGTAATGAAATCGCCTTTCCTAACTCCAACCCCATCTAATCTCCCTTCACACAACAAGCTCCGCTAGTATTAGCGTTAACAGCCACCTTTCAAAATGTTATTTATACTTATATTTTACTATCTAATCTTCATTTCCCTTCTCATTCCAAGTTATTGTTTTCCCTTGTTTTATGTAACTGCTTTTCTGCACTTTTGTTAAATGGTAAAGTTTCACCCCTGTTTCTTGTGAACCAGCATGATGGGACCACCGTCTTGAATGTTGGTATATAAAAAACTTAAATAAATAAAATAAATAAATAAATATCCATTTAAGCATTCCATATCACTGCTTCTAAGGAGCCCATTCCATCTTTCCATCATCCCCTGAATTGTGTGTAAGATATTTTCTGAAGTGTGCTCTTGTCTAGCACTTGAGCATGCAGTAAAGCCCAATGGTATCCTGGTAAAACCATTTTGGAGCTGCTGGTGCTACTGCTGCCACTGCTAGTACTTACAGGTATTAATGACTCATCCAGCTGCCACCAATGTGCTGTTAGAGACAAATATGCATGCATTGCATTCATACTAGTCCAAATATCAGTGGTGAGATGGATGCTCCTCCCCTTTGCCCTTGCCATCACAATCTGCATTTCAGCATGACATTTTCTGTATAGGGAAGGAAGCACCTGACAGCTAAATGTACTTCTTGAAGGAAGTTTGTAGTAAGGGGCAAAATAATGGAGCATCCGCTTAAATCCCTCATTTTCTACAAGCTGCAGTGGCTGATCATCCAAAGCAATCCAGAGCACACTTCAGAAAATATCTTACACGCAATTCAGGGGATGATGGAAAGATGGAATGGGCTCCTTAGAAGCAGTGATATGGAATGCTTAACTGGATATTTCATTACTGACAATGGTTCTTGTGGCCTGGTTTTGGCCTCTGTTGAAAACAGGATGCTGGGCTTGATGGACCCTTGGTCTGACCCAGCATGGCATGTTCTTATGTTCTTATGTTCTAATCATTAGAGCAATATGTCGTGTACCCACTTTGTAGGAAAAGGAGATAAAGCAGCTCTCCAAATATCAATCACCAATGCAAACAGAGAGCTGTTAATATTAAACAGTCCATAAACTCTTCAAGTTAAAGTGCAAATCTGTTGTTTTATTTAAACATATTCCAGTGGCTACTCCAAGGTATTCAGCGTACAGTACATAATTTTTCAACCAGGTCCCCCGACACGGACCGTGTTTCTCTAAAAGCTGCGTCGGGAGGGACTGAGAATAGTGTATAATTTCAACCACTACAAGAGAACAAAATGTATTAAATGTATTAAATGTATTAATGTATTAAATGTATTAAATTTTGTTCTCTTGTAGTGGTTGAAATTATACACTATTCTCAGGCCCTCCCGATGCAGCTTTTAGCGAAACACGGTCCGTGTCGGGGGACCTGGATGAAAACTTATGTACTGTACGCTGTGTACCCACTTTGGACATTGCCTGATTCCTACTCTGTGACATTGCAGAAGAACACAACCTCATCTGCTCCATGGTAGCTTGCCGCTGCTGCAGAGGATGAGGAGGAGGAGATTGTTGCTTCTGCAGATGCACACAATCTGTATCTTCTTTAGTACTACTACTTTCCTTCTGTGGCTGCTTTTCTGTTGCTTTACTTGAAGCCTGGGTAAGAACGGTGGGATCATCTTCTTCTGCAAGTAACAGTGCTCTATGTTCTCTTTCAAGGTGATATTTCATGTTGCTGTTAGTAAGATGCCCAATAATTCTTCCACGGCTCACCATCTTTTTACAATGGATACATTGTCCAAATCTCTGGTCAGCCACAACCTGATAATGATTCAAAATCTTAGATGTCCTTGTACTGTTCCTTACTCTAGGCTGGATACTTGTTGTCATTTTCATACTAGTAGTAGAAATAGTAGTATTAGTAGTAGTTTTAGTCACGTGCGGATGTTCAAATGGTGTAGGGGACAGGGTATCATCAATACTGCTGGCACTGGCAGTAGTTGTTTGTTTTGCAATCTGACTAGTAGCAGTACTAGTCATTCTCATTGGTGTTTTTGCAATCTGACTAACATTGTCATTGCTGGTGTTCTCCTCCTCCTCCTCAGAATGTTTTCTAGCCAAGAACCCCTGATCATCAACATCATCCTCCTCCACCTCCTCATCAATATCTGATTCATCATCATCATCCAATACTTTCTGTAGCACCATTCTTTCATCTAAGAATATGACTTTTGCCTCACATTTAGCTCATTCCTTCCCCTGCAACAAGTAACCTTGCGCTTCTCCATCCTCTTTCTTCTGAAAAAATTGCAGTTTTTTACCAAGGACTGGCAGACTGCTATTTCCGGTAGCACTAGTACTAGCGCTACATTTTTTTCCAGAGGGTACTGGTAGTGGCATGATGATCCTGTGTTCAAAGAAGGATATAATAAATCTAGTAGATTAAACTAAATTAGTATGGTATTTATTTTTTTTAATTTATTGAGCTAGCCCCAGACCACAGGAGAAAGAAGGATATAGTGATTATTAATAGTCAGTGAGTGACACTGACAATTGATAATTTGATATAGTATATATCAAATCACTAACATCACTAACAGGGTGGCAGAAAAACTATGCCCCATGACAACAAAAACGCTCCACCCGGACAAGGACAACAGGAAACCCTGGTTTACCCCCGAGTTGAAGTCGCTCAAGCAAGAGCTGAGAAGTATGGAACCCAGATGGCGTAAAAATCCCTCCACAGCAACCCTTCTGTCCTACAAATCTTGCTTAAATTCTTACAGAAACAGCATAAATAGAACCAAGAAAGAATTCTTCTCAAAAAAGATCCATCACTTTATCTTCGACTCTAGAGCTCTGTTTTCCTATGTTTCAGCCCTGACTAAACCAATCACACCCCTCATACCAGACTCACAAGCCTACGACAAAGCCAATGAACTGGCGGGCTACTTTGAGAAAAAAATCGACACACTCATCACTCCACTCAATGGACCCTCTCCTCAACCATTCTTCTCTTCCATCGCCAGCCTCCATCGCTTACTCCCTACCCCACAGCATCAAAACACAAGCCCAGCCCTGCTGGCCACCCTCGAGTTGACGTCCGGGCTTGAAATAGAAAACATCCTCAAAAAGTTGAAGCCCTTTTCCCACCCATCAGACCACATCCCATCCAATCTGCTGCTCTCCATTCCTGACATCATCGCTAAACCCATTGCAGACATCATAAACTGTTCGCTATCTCAAGGCCAAGTCCCTGACCAATTCAAGCTGGCAATACTCAAGCCTCTCCTTAAAAAACCAAACCTATCACCCGCTGATCCAGCCAAATTCAGACCCATTGCCAACCTCCTAATGATCGCTAAAATCATGGAGAAGATTGTAAACAGACATTTATCTGAATTTCTGGAAGAAAACGACATTCTCACCTCAAACCAATTCGGATTCCGAAAATCATTGAACACCGAATCTCTACTAGCCTCACTCTCTGACTCCATCCTCATCAATCAGGAAAAAGGTCAACCTTTCCTTCTAGCACTACTGGATCTCTCCTCAGCGTTCGATACCGTGAACCATGCGTGCCTGCTCCATCGTCTGGCAGACATCGGCATAACAGGAGTGGTGCTCAACTGGTTCAAATCTTTCCTTGAAAACAGGCACTACAAGGTTAGAATCAACAACAAAGAGTCACACCCTGTCAAAGCGAAGCAGGGGGTTCCACAAGGATCATCACTGTCACCTACACTATTCAATATTTATCTCCTCCCTCTCTGCCATCTACTATCCAGTCTCAAGCTTACACACTTCCTATACGCGGATGACATCCAGATCCTCATCCCTATAACTGAATCTCTTCAAAAAACGTGGTCTTACTGGAACAGCTGCCTTACAACAATCAACAACTTGCTCTGCAGCCTTAACCTTGTACTAAACACCAGCAAAACCGAAATCCTCATAATAGCTCCAGATAATTGCTCCCTGCTTAACCCGCCTATCTCTTCCCAACTCTCCCTCACACAGATCGACCACTCTCCGCAAGTTAGAGACCTTGGCGTGCTGCTTGACAACCAACTCAACTTCATCAAATTCGTAAACAACACCACCAGAGAATGCTTTTTCAAATTGCAGGTCCTAAAAAAATTAAAACCACTCCTACACTTCCGAGACTTCCGCCTGGTACTACAATCCATCATCCTCCCTAAACTGGATTACTGCAACTCTCTCCTCCTGGGCCTGCCCGCTAGCACCATCAAACCACTTCAGATGGTTCAGAATGCGACGGCTAGAATACTCACTAACACTAAAAAAAGGGAACATATTACCCCTATCCTCCAGAACCTTCACTGGCTACCTATAAAATTCAGGATACACTTTAAAGCACTTATGATGATTCATAAGGCTCTACACAACATCTCCTCTCTCAACCTAACTTTTCAACTACAGCAACACACCTCAAAGAGGCCGATCAGAAGCGCATACCAAAACATGCTACACACCCACCCAGCTAAAACTTCACTGAGGAAACGAGCATTATCCACCGCAGGCCCCTCACTTTGGAACTGGATGCCACCGAACCTCCGCCAAGAGCCTTGCCTAGCAACTTTCAAAAAGAAGCTGAAGTCTTGGCTATTCACACAAGCCTTCCCCGATAGCTAACCTGATGAAGCGACAGTTGGAATCCATACGGCTGTACATACTCTTTCTGATTGCTTTCCTCACTTTTCAGTTTATCTTGTTTTGATTGTTTTGCAGTTAACCTTGTTATGATTGTTTCCTGAAAAAAAAAAATTTCCTCAACTTGTTTCAATGTATTTCCCACCACTGTGGCGACAGTTCAGTTCCATGTAAACCGGTGCGATATGTATTGTATACAGGAGCATCGGTATATTAAAAATTATAAAAAAATAAATAAATAAATAAATATTTTATATTGCAATTGCAGTATTATATTTACCATGCATTGGCCAGAGCATCAGATTGCAGCAGACTGAAACTAGGCTGCAGTAACACACTCATTAGCCTCCTGGCAGTGGCTACTGTCTGCTATGGCTAGTGCTACATGCAAGCATTGAGTTTAGCAGTTGTGGCACTGCAATCCTATTCCTATCCTTTTCAGGCCTATTCTGTTCTTTGGACTAAAATAACTTCTCCCACCCACTTCAAGTCTTACCCGTAAGGGTTTCCCTATCTATCACAAATCTCACACACAGGGGCAGAAGCCAAGCATCAAAGGGATGATAGGCCTTGGTGTCCAGGGAAAGTCTGCAACTTCCAGCCTCGTATTTCTGGAAGAACTTACATTACATGAATCCCTGAAAAAAGCAAGAGACCCTGCAGGCTTCTACAATAGTGGGGAAAAAAAATACTGAACTGGGACCCGCCATCCCCAGGAATGGAAACCGGATGATACACCTGAAAGCACTCAGAGCAGAGACATGAGCTGGAATCAGACTCACAGGACAGGAACAATACTAACATATATATAAAAAAGAGAGCCAGCTCCTAGAACATGTTAAGATGAAAGTATTTTTAGATATATAGCCCAAGACCACATACATAATATAGGATATTGGATGTATATAGACACCTATTGGCCAATTATAGGTTTAGTAGTAGAATTGATATACTATACTAGTAGTGGCTCACTGGCAAATAGCCTAGCTAGTTGTAATAAATCTAGTAGATTAAACAAGTTAATACATCTATATAATATTATATAATGTGATATAATATAAATCTACTAAACTCTACGGCTGTAATGCACAGAAAGCACCTACCTTGTCCTTTATAAGCACTGCTGCTGGTGCCTAGGCTAGGATAATGCTGCAAAGTGCTCACTCAATTAGAAACAGAAAGTAGCAGTACTAGCTAGTAGGGGTGTGAATCGTGTGATCGATCGTCTTAACGATCGATTTTGGCTGGGGGGGGGAGGGAAATCTGATCGTCGTGTTTTTTTTTTTGTTTTTTTTAAATCGTTAAAAATCGTAAATCGGGGGAGGGCGGGAAAACCGGCACACCAAAACAACCCTAAAACCCACCCCGAACCTTTAAAACAAATCCCCCACCCTCCCGAACCCCCCCAAAATGTTTTAAATTACCTGGGGTCCAGTGGGGGGGTCCCGACGCGATCTCCAGGTCTCTGGCCACGGCTGCGTTAAGAGAAATGGCGCCGGTGGCCCTTTGCCCTTATCATGTGACAGGGCAAAGGTAGCGCCGGCGCCATTTTGGTTCCTGGCTCCCGACGTCACGCGACGTCGCCCGTATGACATAGTGAGGGCAAAGGTAGCGCCGGCGCAATTTTGAATATTGGCAATACGGCCCGCGTGCAGTAGCACCGGCAACAAAACATCAGAGCATTATCGCAGTGTTCCTTTGTCTCATAGGAAAAGTCTATGAGGCATGGCAGCAAACAATAACAGGCCGATGCAATATTGGTGCACGTTAAACGGGCACTCATGATTGAGTGCCGGCTCCCTTAACGCACGCCAATCCACCTCTCCCGAGCTCCTGATTTAATATTTAAATTGGGTGCCATGGTAAAAAGGAGGTGCTTGGGGAAATTGTGCATTCAGGAGATGTGACTGTCAGCCGTTTAAGAAAATGGACGCTCAATTTTATGAGCGTCCATTTTCCTAACCTGTGCACAGCTATGGGTAAGGAAAATGGATGCTCATTAATTGAGCTGCCCTTTTCTTAACCTGATCACCGGCACACTTTTTTTTTTAATTCTCCTATTTCACTTCCTCCAACTTAATATTGCAACAATATTAAGTCAGAGGAACCAAATAAAGGAACAGAAAAGCAGTATTTTCTGCTTTTCTGTAATGTTTTTGGGCTTCTCAAGAATCAACACCTTCTCCAGGCAGGCATTAAATTTTGTGGTTTAAAATGTGCATGTCAGGTGCACATATTTTTTTTGAATCGGGGGGGAAATAAGTAATAACCTCATGAACATGAATTTACATGTGATGAGTGCTATTACGTACTCACTCGATTCGAACATAAGAACATAAGAAAATGCCATACTGGGTCAGACCAAGGGTCCATCAAGCCCAGCATCCTGTTTCCAACAGTGGCCAATCCAGGCCATAAGAACCTGGCAAGTACCCAAAAACTAAGTCTATTCCATGTAACCATTGCTAATGGAAGTGGCTATTCTCTAAGTGAACTTAATAGCAGGTAATGGACTTCTCCTCCAAGAACTTATCCAATCCTTTTTTAAACACAGCTATACTAACTGCACGAACCACATTCGACGCGTAATTATGGACGTGCTCACCCCTGTTTTGCATCAGGGGTTTTGGAGGCATGTCCAAAACGTGCAACCATTCATGTGTTGAGCTGTGTGCTGAGGCCAGTGCATGGCATTGCATTGGCCTGTTAAGCAGGTGCTTTAAACTCAGGCAGTCCATGGCTTAATACATACAGGTTTACCAACCTCACAGATAAGTGGTCTCTCTTTAGTCTGGGATTCCATCAGCTCCCTGGGGCCCATCTAACCTGTGTAGGCCCTCAGGTTTTATGCTCCTGGCTAAAGGGAACTTGCCTTGACCAGTATCCCTTGTGGTATTGATTCTTAAGGAGGATCGGACCAGATACCTGTGGCCGGCCCTTTAAGGTAGTTTGAGGGAGTTGCTTATGCACTCCTTCACATACCCTCCCCCTCAGCTTGGCCTTGTCCGGTTGAGTATCCAGCCGTATTAATTCCAACTCACAGCTTGGTCTGAAGGGCACCCCTCTTCTATGTGTTTGACCTCGGTTATCCGTGAGCTGACCCCACAAGGTTGAAAATTGAGGACAGTCTCGTCCCAAGATTGTGGGAAATGGGAGCTCAGGAAAGACACCTGTTTCCAACACGGCCTGTCCTGTTGGAGTGGTTAACAGGATTTGACTGGTTGGACATCTCTGTTTGTCCCCATGTACACATGGAAGTGTCTCTATCTTATTGTGGTTGATAAGTTCCTCTTGAAGCAAGTCCTCACGAACGAGTCTGGCCATATCCTGAATCAACTAGTGCTTGGATGGGTACACCGTCTAACTTGACTTGAATTATAAAGTCCTTGAGTTTTGAATGCAGAGTGTCCACAAAGTTGCAGTTTTGGAGCTTTGCCCACATGTAGCACTATTCACACTCCCAGTCGTCAGTTTTATTCTGGGGCTCTAGCCCCGCCTCTGGTTTACTTTTCTGTTGCTCCGCTATTTTGCCTTCCTCCTCTGTTTATTTACTCCTGGGACATTCCTCCTCCATATGGCCCTCTGTCAAACAGAACAAGCAAGTTGGTGTGGCACGTTGTCTTCCTGCACTGTCCATTCCCTCCAAGGGTTCGGCATCTTCAGGCCATCGATACGGGCAATGTTTTTCAACATGTCCGTTCTCTGCACAGATGGCACAGAAAGCAAAGTTATTCCCACCTCCCGGCTTGGGGTTGTTCCAGTCTCCCTATAAGTCCTTTTTTCTTTCAACTTGAGGGATGCACCTGTTTAGGAGTTTTACTTTTTCCTGAGTATAATTTGTCATCTACCATTGGCTGGGTTACTAGGGTGACATCCATAAATCTGCTCCCATGCCAAATGACTTCTACAACCACAGTTAAAATATGTGGAAAGGACTGTGGCCTGGGGTCTAGCCCCTGAAGAAGACCTAGTTGTCTCGGATGAACGCTGCTGGGAAGGTTCATTCTCTGTGCTTTGCCAGGACATTTGCACAGAATGTCTTTCTAGATTCCTTGAACCGTTGGTCATTATCTGTGCCTGATGGAAGGCTACCACCACTTCTAGGGTTCTTTCTAATGTGAGGCCTACATGACAGCAGACCAGATCCACATGGGGCGGTCAAGCCCATCCAGGAACTGCTCCAGAAGCACCTGTTGGGCTACTTCTAGTTCGATCTTTGCCTCTGGCTGCAACCATTTCCAGCCAGCATCTTTAAGGCAGTGAAAGAGATTCTGGGGGCTCTAACCACGCTGCAGGTCACCCTGGTGGAAATGCTGCTGGTATGTTTCTGAGATATACCCAGCTCTCTCCAGGATAGTGGCCTTGACCTCTGCATAGGTGGCCCTCCCATCCAGATTGGATAATTAGAAAGCTGCTTGACTTCTGCCCATGAGCAAGTTCACCAGGTAGGTTGTCCAACTCATTTCAGGCCAAGCCAATAGCTGGGCTGTCCTTTCAAAGTTCTTCAAGAAGACCTCAGGGTCCCTCACTTGGCTTCATTTTAAACAGGATGTGCGGAGTTGCAGTGACCTGCGGCATCCTGTCCAGAGTAGTCTGTATAGCCTTTGCTATCTGAAGAGGTACTGTGCCTTCTGCTGGTAAATCTGGGCTTGCAGAACATTTTGCAACTGTTGCTGGTCCATAGTAAAGATTTGAATCACCTGCTCCATCTTAAATGATGCTCCGAGTGTAGGAGAGCAAAACAAAACAAAGAAAAACCTGCTGGCCTCTCCAGCCATTACTTACTGCTCGACCACTCTAAAATCAGGCAGGGATAGCCCCCTTGGCCTGCACACACACACTCTGGGTTAGAACCGAGATGGCCCCCAGGAAAAAAGAGAGAACAAAACTGCAGTTTGTTTTTTTTTTTTGTGCTCAGCAGCCACACCCTTTCTTCAGCTGCTACAAGCCTACCACCTTATGTGTCACAGGAGCAGTCAATGGTGTGGGTACAGCCAGAAAAAAGTGCACACCCTCACTCTGGCTGTGCTTTAAGTGCTCTTCATTTCCAGTGGTATCAGACAGCAAAAAGCTGACAGCAAACAATAAAGCAGACACCTTGAACTCAGGCAGTCTCTGGCTTAATACATACAGGTTTACCCACCTCAAAGATAAGTGGTCTTTCTGTAGTCTGGGATTCCGTCAGCTCCCCGGGGCCTGTCTAGGCCCTCAGGTTTTATGCTCCTGGCTAAAAGGAATGCCCCTGGACAAAAATCCCTTGTGGTATTGATCCTTAAGGAGGACCGGATAAGATACCTGTGGCCAGTCCTTTAAGGTAGTTTGAGAGAGTTTCTTATGCTCTCTCTCACAGACACCTACATTTAAAAGAAGGATTCTGGCAATTTGAATAGAAAAAATCCTGACTTTTAAAATTAACAGCTCACAATATGGATAATATGGAGGATTCACACATTAGTGTACGCCTGTTTTAAAAAGATAGGTTTTCAAAGCCTTTTTGAAGTCTTTCAAATTAGCAATATCCCTTAAGGCTCCTTGAATTTCATTCCAGATTTTAGGACCAGCAACTGAGAAGGCGCGATTTCTGGTGATATCTAATCTAGCTATTTTAAGAGTTGGAATTGCTAGTACATTTTTATTTGCAGAATAAAGATACCTGCCAGCTTTATAAATAAGAAGAGATGTATTTAACCAAATAGATGATTCATTGTGTTAGGTTAAAAATTAAAGTAAGTATATTATATTGGATTCAGAATGAAACTGGTAACCAATGTGTTGTGTGTCTCGGCCGCGTCTCACCTTGCTCTCTCGTCCACGAACTACGGGCTCCCCCGCTCTCAGCCTCCAGCCAGTTTGCGGCATCCCCGGCTTCCCCGCTTTCAGTCTCCGCCAGTTCGCGGCATCCCTGGCATCCCCACTCTCCGTCTCCCGTCCAAGCCTCACGGCGGGGCTCGGCGACCTCCATGGCGTCGGCCCCGCCCCTAGGCGCGTGTGCACAGACTGTCCGGCCTCTTAAAAGGCCAAGGGTGGCTCCCAGCTCCGTGGCGTGTCCTGATGGATGGCGAATATAAGGAAGTGGGCAGACACCACTTCCTTGCCTTGGCAATCGGGTCGTACACTCCGGTGTTCTCTAGTTTGCTTGTTTCAGTGTCTTTTGATCCAGTGTCTCCTGTTCAAGCGTCTCCCTTTCCTGTGTCTCCCTTTCCTGTGTCTCCCGTTCCAGTGTCTCCTGTTCGTGTCTCCTGTTCCAGAGTCTCCTGTTCCTTCATCTCTCCATTCCTGGTAGTACCCTTCAGACTGATCTCATGGTACTGACCTTTGCTTGCTCCTGACCTCGCCTGACTGCCGCCTAGATCCGACCTCTGCCTGTTTACTGACTACTCCTGATCGCTGCCTGGAACCGACCTCTGCCTGACCACTGACCACTCCTGATTGCTACCTGACCATTCTGAACTGTTACTCTGGCCTTGATCCTCGCTATCCACTCAGACTCTCTGTTCTTGTCTCCTTTGACCTTTGGACATTCTTCCTTGGACCTCAACAACGCACTCTTGTTCGTGGTGGGCACTCCTCTGCACTTCATCTCTCGGAGACCCTGCGAGGTCCACCTAAGACCAGGTGGCCCGGGTAACCAAGGGCTTAACCTGCTATTGGCGAAACTCCAGCTAGCCTCTGTCTCCTCCTGTGCTCCACCTCCTAGTGGCAGGCGCTCTCTGGGCCCGACCAGAGGGCCGTAACAATCCTACACCAGGCCAAGGGTCCACTTCCTGTGCAACAGGTTGCCAAGGCCATGGACTCGGTGGAGTCTCCCGCCTTCCAGGCCACCCTGGCCTAGCCTCTGTTATGATATAGAGGTGTTTGATGGATTCTTAGGGGCAACAGTGATAGTGTCTCCCACGGGGAGGAGCCCCGTAGGGAACTGTAGCAGCAGGCTAGACTCAGATGCACAAACACAGAGAATATATATTTATTATGCAACTCGTATGATTCACCAGAGGTGGCAGTAGAGAGTGGATTAGATAGCAACAGTCTGTGATCCTCGGCAGAGGAGACCCATCCCACATTGGTAGTATAAGGCCCCGATGCAGATATCCAGTGAGGCGCTGTAGGAGAGACAGACTGGCAGATATTACACACTCCCTTGGAGCTGAATAGATAGAGCTCCCAATTAGCAGTAGAGAGAGGATAGGTAGCAACAGTCTGTGATCCTTGGCAGAGAAGACCCGTTCCACAATGGTGGTGTAGGGCCCGATGCAAATAGACAATGAGGAGCTGTAGATGAACAGACTGGGAGAAGTAGTACTCACTCTCTGTAGCTGATAGGTGATGTTCCAGCAGGTTGAAGAATTGGTAGCAGGCACCAGAATAGACACACAGGCCCTCGAGGAGCGAGTACCTGGATTCAGGATAGGCACCTGGAAATAAGCAAAGGGCCCCTGAGGAGCGGGTACCCAGGTTAGTAGAACCCCGGAGGGTGTAGATAGCTTCCAGCAGCAGCAGAAGCGGCAGAGCAGCTTCAGACTGGAACAAATCCAATTCACTGCTAACTCGGCGACAGTCAGCAAATGGGAAACCTTTTGTAGTAGGAAGCAGTGACGTCACTCGAGGGGGACGCCCCCGAGGTTCGTGCCAACACTGCTACAAGACGTGAGGCGTGCACACGCCGCGCCAAAACTGCTCCGGGGATGCTGGAGGGTGCGGCAAGGAGACGCTACGGACGCCATTCTCCAGAGGCTGGTGGAGAAGGCTGAAATAGAGGTGAGGCATATCGTGCGAAGCTGTCTGAGACCGACGGACGCAACAGCCGCTCATGTATGAGAACAACAGCGAACCATTGAAGCATTGATTTCATCAGTGGAGAGACTACGGTCTCAATTAGATGATTCTGTTATGGCCAACTCAGGGGGTTTGGCTCAAACCCTGCCCCCACGGGCATCATTGGCCCTCCCAGCTCCACCCCATTTAATGGGGATCTGCCCCTCTGCCGAGACTTCCTCAACCAATGTTTTATGCAATTCACACTACAGCCTTCACTATTTCCCAGTGAGACAACCAAGATCACCTTCATCCTCTCATGCCTTGAAGGGAAGGCCCTAGCATGGGCACTTTGGGAGCGTTCTGATGATATCCTCAGTCATCTCTCCCACTTCATTTCCATTTTCAAGCTGACCTTCGAAGACCCCAGCCGACAGGTGGTTGCGGGTCACCAGCTTCTCCAACTCTGTCAAGGCTCACATTCGCTCACTGAATTCACAGTAGAATTCAGGACACTAGCCACAGAACTGGGGTGGCAAGAGGACTGCCTATGGGCAAGCAAAACTGCAACACCCCCCACTGACCCTACAACATTGCTCAAATACAAATCACTCACAACAGTTAGAGACCTTGGACAAGGAATTAAATTTCAAATTTCATATCAACACTGATAAAAGAAGGTTTCTACAAACTACAAATCCTTAAGAAACTCCAACCCCTGCTACATCCTCCAGATTACCGGACTGTACTACAATCCCTCCTCTTCGCCAAGTTAGATTACTGTAACACCCTCCTAATAGGCCTGCCCACTGCCACCCTCATGCCCCTCCAGCTCCTCCAGAATGCAGCAGCAAGATCACTAACAAATAGCAAAAAAACAGACCACATCACACCCCTACTCAAACAACTTCACTGGCTACCCATCCCATTCAGATCTCAATATAAGATCCTTATGCTCATCCACAAAGCTATCCACAATGGCAAGGCCAGATGGTTACAAGGACCACTGCACCCCTGCATCCCTTCAAGGAACCTCCGCTCAACCAACACAGGTTTACTTGCAATTCCCTCCATTAAGGAAGTTCATCGAGTCTCCACAAGAGAATGCGCTGCATCAATAGCAGGTCCCCACATCTGGAACAACCTCCCGGCTCCTCTCAGAACCGACCCCTCTATGCTTTCCTTCAGAAAGAATCTCAAAACTTGGCTCTTCAGGAAAGCATTCCCTCCGAAGAATTAGTCCCCTACTCTCTATCCCTCCTCCCCCCCCCCTTTCCCCCCAGTTTTGGTTACCCTCCCTTGGCACTTCCAGTTCCCTCCCCCCCTCCCCACCATTGTACATAGTAAGTTAAATTCAGAACATAAGTACTGTTAGTATAGCGATTATGTAAAATAAGTTTCGTTATATTTACTCGGTTAATCTGTTATACTGTATCATGTCACCCAAAGGCCTGCCTTTGAGACATCCTGTTCTATGTAAACCGGAGTGATATTTTGAATCGAATATTGGTATAGAAAAATAAATAAATAAATAAGTCTATCTGCATGGCTTGTCTCCTGCCCTCAAGGATGAGCTGGCTGCTCGTGAGATCCCCACATCTCTTGATGACCTGATTTCCCTGGTTAGCAAGATTGACCGCCGCCTACATCAGCGACACCAGGAGGTAAAGGTCCCCCGGTCTTCTGCCTTATGCCCAGCTTGTGCTATGAGCCCCCATTTGAAGGCCTTACCAGCACCTCCTCCATCACCAGAGGAGTCCATGCAAATTAACCGCGGGCGCCTATCCCCTGAAGAGCGCCTCCGATGTAAGAGACAAGACCTTTGCCAATACTGTGGTGGTTCCAGACATCTCCTGCAATCCTGTCCCGTACGTCCAGGAAACTGCAGAGCCTGAGCCCAGCGGGGGTCCCGAGCTTGGGCGCTACTGTTACTGGCCCCCAATTATTACTCCATGTCCCTCTTCAGGGAATCGCACTCTTTTGCCACTACTGCACTCGTGGACACTGGGCGAGTGGTAGTTTTATTATGGACGACATTGTCTCACTACTCCAGATTCCTCTTCAACCTTTGGAAATATCTCTCCGCATTGCATCAATCCAAGGAGAGCACCTCCCAGGATGCATCACTCATCGCACCATGGCCTTCCGCCTCACCATGGAAACCCTCCATGAAGAGGAGATCTCTCTGTTCGTCTTGAAGTGTTCTACGCAACCGGTAATCCTAGGACTTCCTTGGCTCCAGGAACATGCACCCCATTTTGACTGGCAATCCCTGCAATTAATTCAGTGGGGACCCCAGTGCCAGAACTGCTGTCTGCAACAAGTGCCTCCAGTGGTCACCGTCCTGAAAGCTACAACCCTTACCGGGTTACCTGCTCCATATTCTGACTTCCAAGATGTGTTCTCCAAAAAGAATGCTGACATTCTGCCTCCACTCTGAAAATTCAATTGCCCAATTGAGCTCCTACCAGGCACCACGCCTCCCAAAGGCAGAACCTCTCACTTCCGGAAACCAAAGCGATGTCAGAGTACATTAAAGAGAACCTGGATAAATGGTTCATAAGACCCTTTGATTCCCCGGCATTAGCCGGATTCTTCTTCGTGAAGAAGAAAGATGGCAGTTTACGTCTTGCATCGACTACCGTGGGCTAAATGCCAGGACCCGCAAGGATCGTTACTCGCTGCCATTCATCAGTGAACTATTTGATTGCCTCCAAGGTGCCCAGATCTTTACAATGCTAGATCTCCAAGGGGCATACAATCTTGTACGAATCCAGCCTGAAGATATCTAGAAGACCGCCTTCAATATGAGGGACGGCCATTATAAGTACGTAGTAATGCTGTTTGGACTTTGTAACGCCCCTGCGGTCTTTCAGCGCTTGATGAATGAGATCTTCCGGGACCTACTATACTCATTTGTCGTGGTATATCTGGACGATATACTGATCTTTTCCAAAGACATGAAGTCCCACCGCTCACCCATTCAAACCATCCTCCAACGCCTCAGAGACAATCACCTCTACGCAAAATTAGAGAAGTGTATTTTCGAGCAGGCCCGTCTTCCATTTCTGTGCTACATCATCTCCAATCATGGCTTCACCATGGACCCTGAGAAACTCCAGGGTATTTGAGATTGGCCCCAGCCTCCGCGCCTTGCAAAGATTTCTTTACAAATTATTACAGGAACGTAATCGCTAGCTACTCCATGCTAGCTGCTCCACTCATGGCCATGACTAGGAAAGGTAGTAACCTTCAAGTTTGGAGCCCCAAGGCTCAATCTGCTTTCCACGCCTTGAAAGAGGCATTCTGCACCGGACCGTGTCTGTCATCCAGATAGAGGAGCTTTTAAACTAGAACAAAGGGGAAAGCCGACAGTCGCTCAGCAGCGCATGGTTCGGAGAGATGTATCTTTAAAGGATACTAATGATGCATTAGAATTAGGGCATCCCGACAGTGAGGTTCCAATAATTAGAAAAGTAGTCCAAGTGCCTGTAACTAAAAACTCACCTGAGCTAAAAAATTCTAACTTATCCCTATCAATTAAAAAGCAGAATAAAAATACAATCAAAAAACAAACTTTGAAATGTTTGTATGCTAATGCCAGAAGTCTAAGAAGTAATATGGGAGAATTAGAATGTATAGCAGTAAATGATGACATAGACTTAATTGGCATCTCAGAGAAATGGTGGAAAGAGGATAACCAATGGGACAGTGCTATACCGGGGTACAAATTATATCGCAATGACAGAGAGGAGCAGTCGGGAGGAGGTGTGGCGCTTTATGTCCGGGATGGCATAGAGTCCAACAGGATAAACATCCTGCATGAGACTAAATACAAAATTGAATCTTTATGGGTAGAAATCCCTTGTGTATCAGGGAAGACTACAGTGATAGGGGTATACTACCGTCCACCTGGTCAAGATGGAGAGATGGACAGTGAAATGCTAAGAGAAATTAGGGAAGCTAACCAAATTGGTAGTGCAGTAATAATGGGAGACTTCAATTACCCCAATATAGACTGGGTAAATGTATCATCGGGTCACGCTAGAGAGATAACGTTCCTGGATGAAATAAATGATAGCTTTATGGATCAATTGGTTCAGGAACCGACGAGAGAGGGAGCAATTTTAGATCTAATTCTCAGTGGAGCACAGGACTTGGTGAGAGAGGTAACGGTGGTGGGGCCACTTGGCAATAGTGATCATAATATGATCAAATTTGATTTAATGACTGGAAAAGGAACAGTGTGTAAATCCAAGGCTCTCGTGCTAAACTTTCAAAAGGGAAACTTTGATAAAATGAGAAAAATTGTTAGAAAAAAACTGAAAGGAGCAGCTACAAAAGTAAAAAATGTCCAAGAGGCGTGGTCATTGTTAAAAAATACCATTCTAGAAGCACAGTCCAGATGTATTCCACACATTAAGAAAGGTGGAAAGAAGGCAAAACGATTACCGGCATGGTTAAAAGGGGAGGTGAAAGAAGCTATTTTAGCCAAAAGATCTTCATTCAAAAATTGGAAGAAGGATCCAACAGAAGAAAATAGGATAAAGCATAAACATTGGCAAGTTAAATGTAAGACATTGATAAGACAGGCTAAGAGAGAATTTGAAAAGAAGTTGGCTGTAGAGGCAAAAACTCACAGTAAAAACTTTTTTAAATATATCCGAAGCAGAAAGCCTGTGAGGGAGTCAGTTGGACCGTTAGATGATCGAGGGGTTAAAGGGGCACTTAGAGAAGATAAGGCCATCGCGGAAAGATTAAATGATTTCTTTGCTTCGGTGTTTACTGAAGAGGATGTTGGGGAGGTACCCGTAATGGAGAAGGTTTTCATGGGTAATGATTCAGATGGACGGAATCAAATCACGGTGAACCTAGAAGATGTGGTAGGCCTGATTGACAAACTGAAGAGTAGTAAATCACCTGGACCGGATGGTATACACCCCAGAGTTCTGAAGGAACTAAAAAATGAAATTTCAGACCTATTAGTAAAAATGTGTAACTTATCATTAAATAAATTGCAGGAAGACCTTGTGAGACTGGAAAATTGGGCATCCAAATGGCAGATGAAATTTAATGTGGATAAGTGCAAGGTGATGCATATAGGGAAAAATAACCCATGCTACAATTACACGATGTTGGGTTCCATATTAGGTGCTACAACCCAAGAAAGAGATCTAGGTGTCATAGTGGATAACACATTGAAATCGTCGGTTCAGTGTGCTGCGGCAGTCAAAAAAGCAAACAGAATGTTGGGAATTATTAGAAAAGGAATGATGAATAAAACGGAAAATGTCATAATGCCTCTGTATCGCTCCATGGTGAGACCGCACCTTGAATACTGTGTACAATTCTGGTCGCCGCATCTCAAAAATTGCGATGGAGAAGGTACAGAGAAGGGCTACCAAAATGATAAGGGGAATGGAACAACTCCCCTATGAGGAAAGACTAAAGAGGTTAGGACTTTTCAGCTTGGAGAAGAGACGACTGAGGGGGGATATGATAGAGGTGTTTAAAATCATGAGAGGTCTAGAACGGGTAGATGTGAATCGGTTATTTACTCTTTCGGATAGTAGAAGGACTAGGGGACACTCCATGAAGTTAGCATGGGGCACATTTAAAACTAATCGGAGAAAGTTGTTTTTTACTCAACGCACAATTAAACTCTGGAATTTGTTGCCAGAGAATGTGGTTCGTGCAGTTAGTATAGCTGTGTTTAAAAAAGGATTGGATAAGTTCTTGGAGGAGAAGTCCATTACCTGCTATTAAGTTCACTTAGAGAATAGCCACTGCCATTAGCAATGGTTACATGGAATAGACTTCGTTTTTGGGTACTTGCCAGGTTCTTATGGCCTGGATTGGCCACTGTTGGAAACAGGATGCTGGGCTTGATGGACCCTTGGTCTGACCCAGGATGGCATTTTCTTATGTTCTTATGTTCTTATCCTTGCCGCTCCCTCATCGTCGAAGTTGATGCCTCCGCCACTGAGGCAGGGGCGGTCCTGAGCCAATACTCCTCCAGGGAGGTCTTAGTGCCCTGCTCTTTCTACTCGCATAAGTTTTCCACTGCAGAGCAAAACTACATGATTGGGGACCGTGAACTCTTAACTGTGAAATTGGCCCTTCAGGAATGGCGTCCCTGGTTAGAAGGAGCACAGCATAAGTTTACGATTTTCACAGACCACAAGAATCTTGAACATTTAAAGGAAGCCCAACTTCTGAATCCTAGGCAGGCCCGCTGGGCGCTGTTCTTTGAATGCTTCCATTTTTAACTCCGATACTGTCCAGCAGCCAAGAACTGATGCTCTCTCGCACTCCCTCGAGCCAGAAGATACGCCCGAAATCCCTAGACACATCATTGATCCAGCTTGCATAACCCTCGCAGTAACCAACACGGTACCAGCCGGGAAGACGGTGGTCCCACGCCGTCTCCAGGAATGCGTCCTTTGCTGGGCCCACGACTCAAAGTTGGCCGGCCATCCTGGCCAGGCTCGGACCCTCAAGATGTTAAGAAGACATTATTGGTGGCCTAGCATGGTTAAAGACTCCCGCAGTTATGTGTACTCCTGTCCCATCTGTGCACAGCAAAAACCCCCAACTGGCCATCCATGGGGACTCCTCCAACCTCTTCTGGCTCCTACCAAACCCTGGTCAAACATCTCTACTGACTTCATCGTTGATCTGCCCCCATCTAAGAGTAACACAGTCATTTGGGTTATTATCGACCACTTTTCAAAGATGGCCCATTTTGTCCCACTACAGAGCCTCCCCTCGGCTCCTGAACTGGCGAAACTCTTCCTCAACCATGTATTCCACTTATATGGCTTACCTAAGGAGATCGTTTTCTGATCGTGGGCCGCAATTCGATGCCAAGTACTGGAAGTCACTCTGCCAAAAGTTTGACATCACCCTGAACCTGACGTCGGCCTACCACCATCAAGTGAACGGCCAGGCCGAGAGGACAAACCGCTCCTTGAAGACATTCCTAAGATCTAACGTCAATGATCAGCAGGATAACTGGGCTGACCTCCCGCATGGGATGAGTTATCCCACAATACTCACCTCACCTCGGCCACTGACGTCTCACCCTTCTCAGTGGTGTTCGGTCACCAGCCACACCTGCCCTTGCCAGTGCCGCTTTCCATGCCCTCGCCTGAAGCCCAGTCCACGGCACAGACGATTCGCTGTCTTTGGAACCAGATCAAGGAAAGACTGGGTCAGGCTGCTGAGAGAGCCAAACGCTTCACGGATGTTCATTGTTGCACCGCACCCTTGTTCTGGCCAGGGCAGAAAGTCTGGCTGAGCACAAAGCATATCAGACTACGTCTTCCCTCACAACGATTGGCTCCTAGATTCATCGGACCATTTCCGATCACCCGACGAATAGGTGCGGTTACCTATCAGCTGCAGCTTCCCGCCTCCATGGGCATCCACAACACATTCCATGTGTCCCTATTGAAGCCATAGATGTTGTCCTGGCCCTCTCGAAAGCCTCCTGAACCCACACAACTTACTACTGAACCCGAGGACATCTTCAAAGTAAAAGAGGTCCCGGATGTCAGGCGCCACAGAGGCCATTGGGAATATTTCCTGTCTTGGGAGGGCTTCGGGCTGGAGGAGAACTCCTGGGAGCCCTCCCACCACATCTACGATAATGACCTCCTCACTGAGTTCCACCGGACCCATCTTGAGAAGCCCAGGCCGGTAAGGGGGAGGCCTAGGAGGGGGGGGGTACTGTTGCGCGTCTTGGCCGCGTTTGCTCCACTGCCGGCCCTGCTCACCTTGCTCTCCCATCCACGAGCTCCGGGCTCCCCCGCTCTCAGTCTCCAGCCAGGCCTCATGGCAGGGCTCGGTGTTCTCCATGGCGTTGGCCCCCACCCCAGGCGCGCGTGAGGACTGCCCAGCCTGTTAAAGGGCCAAGGGTGGGTCCCAGCTCCGCGGTAAGCCCTGATTGATGGCAAATGTAAGGAAGTGGTCAGACACCACTTCCTTGCCTTGGCAATCGGGTCGTACACTCCGGTGTTTTCTAGTTTGCCAGTTCCAGTGTCTCTTGTTCCAGTGTCCCCTGTTCCAGCGTCTCCCGTTCCAGTGTCTCCTGTTCCTTCGTCTCTCCATTCCTGGTAGTACCCTTCGAACTGATCTCATGGTACTGACCTTTGCTTGCTTCTGACCTCGCCTGACTGCCACCTAGATCCGACCTCTGCCTGTTTACTGACTACTCCTGATCGCTGCCTAGAACTGACCTCTGCCTGACCACTGACTACTCCTGATCGCTGCCTGGAAACTGACCTCTGCCTGACCACTCCTGATCACTACCTGGAACTTAACCTCTGCCTGACCTGACTATTCCCGGATTGACTAAAGGTACTGACCCCTGCTTCGGCTGACCATTCTGAACTGTTACTCTGGCCTTGATCCTCGCTATCCACTCAGACTCTGTTCTGGCCTCTTGTGACCTTTCGACATTCTTGCTTGGACCTCGACCGTGTATCTTGTTCGTGGTGGGCACTCCTCTGCACTTCATCTCTCAGAGACCCAGTGAGGCCCACCTAAGACCAGGCGGCCTGGGTACCCGAGGGTTCAACCTGCAGAAACCCCGGGTTGCTATTGATGAAGCTGCAGTTAGCCTCTGTCTCCTCCTGTGCTCCACCTCCTGGTGGCAGGTGCTCTCTGGGTCTGACCAGAGGGCCGCACCAATCCTTGACCAGGCCAAGGGTCCACTTCCTGCGCAACACAATGTAGGGAAAGTAACTTTTAAAAAGGCATGGGGGTGCACATGTCCGCACATTCATTGGGCTAGATGCAGGGATGCAGCCATTTTATAACATATGCATGTATATGTGCGCATGCTATAAAATTGCCTTAAAGGTGAATTTTAGAAGCCCATCACACACCAAAATTGGGAGATACCTGCAGAAGTCATGCCCTCACACGCCGAGTGGATTTCAAAAGGTGTCTGTGAATGCGTTTATCTCCCGCTATGTGCACAAATGTAAAGTTCCAAAAAAGGGGTGGTACCTGGGCATAGTTTGGGCGGGGCATGGGCATTCCTGATTTCTCCTTCAAATTTCACGCAAATACTTATGCACACAGGGGCCTGCCGGGGTTTCATGCCGCATAACTTTACTTCTGCTATGGATGACATGTAACTCATTAAACAACAAGAAGTAAGCACATCAGGGTTTTAAGGGTCACGGCCAACAGGTGAGAAGGGAAGCTATTAATCTAGGTGGGGTTTGGAAGTCCTATCCCTTATCTGGAAGAAGTGGGAACAAACTGGTAAAACTGATAATGGCAGCGCGGGACGGGTGTGTTTTAAAATCCCCCACTTACATGGTAGAAGCGTCATCTACACACACAGGCTCATGTCCACTTAAAGTTGCGTATACATGTGTCCATGTTTAGGCTATTTTATTACATGCATATGTTATAAAATGGCCATGTCCCTGGGGTGCAGGCCAATGAAAGTGCACACGTGTGCCCCTGTGCGCATGTTTAAAAGTTACTGTCCCTCCATCTAAAGGCACGCATGTGCACAATTTTAAGTGGGCGCGGGCCTATGTGCACAAATGTTGCTTCTATCACATCAGTGGGGGGAATTTTAAAACACATGCATGTCGATGCTATTACCAGTTATACCAATTCATTCCCAGCTTTCCCAGGTAAGGAATAGGACTTCTAAACCCCTATAGTTTAATAGCCTCCCCAGTTCAGCAAATTGCCGGGTGTTCCCATCCGTATTGAAATTTTGAAAAGCATTCGGTCACAAAGAAGACTCATTGATTCTCAAGTGAAAAGGGTAAAAATTCTCTGAACAGTCTGACACTTTCTGCCAGAAAGAAATTGCTATGTGAGAAAAATGTGCAGGTTCTTTGTTTTATGTTCTATAATTTAAACAAAAATCCTGGATTGCACTGAACTGCAGGGTGATGATTTGCAAAACTATTGTGCTATTTTGACAAATAACTGTGCAGAAGTTTGCAGAATTTACAGAATGTGTGTGCAGACTTTTCATTTTTTTGGTACAGAATTTTCAATTTGTTGGTGCAAATTTCCTTTCGGAGCAGTGCAAGGAGGAGGTAGAGTGAATGGTAGTTATGATATCAAGGTAATAATATCAATGACATCGCAATGATTTGGTAGATGTCAGCAGATAAGAGTCCCAACTGGTGGTCAAGAGGCCCTTATCGTCTGACATCTACCAAATCACCCCAGCCTAGGGCATACCCTGTCTCAGGCACCCAGGCCAAATGATCCATTTCAGATCTCCTGGACTGATGACATGTGACGTTTTCTGCTGGGCTACATTAAATGATGGCCCATCCAGCTTTCCAAACTGAGACTCTCTCAGGTTTTCTATTTCTTGGGTAAATAAACAGGCTAATTCCCATTGCCTTAGTAAACATCAGGTCTGTCCAGGGTTATCTGTCCATCTTCTGTACCTCCTTCCACAATTAAATGATAAAATATAATATGAAATATTGAACAATTATAGGAAAATAAGGAATTTATTGAGCACATCTGTAGGGCTTGTTTGATACTGCACATTTCCTTCCAGTCTGAGGAGAAGGCAAGTCTCTTTCACACACTGATTCTGCCTAAGGAGAAGGTGGATGAAAACACATTACACGCTGATTCCAGCCTGAGGGAAAGATGGATTGCCTTTTATGTTACCTGTATAATTATAGCCCATTTATCACTAGTCCTTATGTACTGTAATAAAAAGCAATTTTCCTTAAATCCACTTATTTCACATCATTCCCCAAGGGCTTCTGAAAATCACAAAGCAATTAGCAATTATTCTATCATGGAAATTGGTCCTAGTGATGGGGGAATATATGAAAAGATATAAGCCACTAATCGGCAACACCAGCATCCAACTGTGAAACCAAGCTTTGCTTTGAAGAATGCCAGTCAAAGGTGTGTATACCTGCAAAAAATATTATTTATTTAAGAGATTTTTAAATGCATCTCAAGGGTACCAGAAACCAGAAAACAGCAGGATCAGCAGGAATTTTCACATTAAAAATAGGCCCCAAAAGTGTTCCGAGATTGTGTATTTCTGTTTGCTTTGTGCTGCTTTGCTTTTGCCCATGTATTATTTCCTGCATCATCTGGAAGAGGACAAAATATCCTCAAAAAAAAAAATTGGTGGCAAGGAGAAATGTGTGCCAAAAACTGCTGAGAGATTGTTTCTCATCCCTGAAAATACTACAATGTGAGAATTCTCCTGCTTTTTCTGTACCAGTGTGTTCCTCGTATAACTGGATCATTTGCAGGCTGGGATACCCTCCCGAGAATTATGCAAGAGGACTATTTTACATCAATTTTTGAGGGCTCACAGCTGCTTTCTTTAGGTTGACTCATAGGTGCCATCTCTGTGAGTGCAGTGGATGCTTGAGCAGCCCCCAGTATTGAACAAATCCCTTCACTATGACCAGAGAAGGATAATTCATTTGTACTGAGTTTAGCAGCCTTCAATCATTTTGGAAAGTTGGCTCCTATGGATGGACTTATGGTCCTCCGCCGGCAGATTTGCAGAATGCACTTAACGTAGTTTTGAGAAAAAGCTCATCCACAGCAACCTTTTGAGTAAGTTTTGCATTGATCGAAGGAAGGGCTAGAGCTTCCTGCAGGAAAGTCCAGAGCTTTCATCTTATCAAAATATTGTCAATTCTACAGCAGAAAAAAAGGTGGAATGGGAGAAAACAGTGCAAATGTCACAACAGGCCTACTGGTCTCTTAAAACTAAGAGAAAAAAATACCTAAATAATAGCAAAAACTATTTTAATTTTCCTGTTAGATGATTTTCTACCAAACATACTGCACATAGATTCTGATAGACTTTTTTCAGAAGCAATTGTGGAACTAGACTTAGCATACAGTATTTAAAAAAATGAATTATTTATAAGTATTTTTGCCAATGTCTTCTTTCTTTATTATTATTATTTATTTTTTTTTTTGGCATTTCAGAAAAATCTTGTATGAGTAACTATGAGTAACCCTAACCCAAATATTAAATTGAACTCCAAATTCCAACCCTTAAACTTAACTTTAACACTAACCCTGACCTTAACCCTAACTAGAACTCTAACTGGTATGCATATCAATGAGCATATATCCCCTGTCCTTCAATCACTGCAATGGCTTCCAATCACCTATTGGATTCTATACAAATTAGGAACAATCCTACATAAGCTATTAAACAATCTCTCCTCACCCTGGATCAGCTCAATACTCCAGTCAGAACATTGCACTATTCCTCTCAAAACCTACTCGCCATACCCTTGCCCATCCATCTTCAATAACCGCCTTCCCATCCGTTGGCTCCAGCACTTTTTGTGTCTATATGTATGTTTTAGTTTTTTAATTCTTTCCTTTGGTGTTAGTTGTCTCATTACAATCTGTACTTTGATTTTTTTTTGTTTACTTGTAACCCGCCCCAAACTTCAGAGGGCTATACATTATTATAAATAAAATAGATAAACCCTAATCATAGCCATCACTGATGTTCACCTAACTGGTTGGTTTTTCTATTCTATCCAAGGTGAAAAGGAAAGGAAAGACACGTCGAGGCTGGTGCAGAAAATGATGCTGATGTCACTGATTTATTTCATAATCTTGCCCGTCCCCGCCTATAATGCCACTAAAGTCAGCTGTCGACTGAGCAAGGCAAACGTCACAGGATACGTGAAGCAGGGGGACATCCTGATAGGGGGGGTCTTCCCTGTTCACAATGCTAAAACCAACCCCCCGATTCCCTTCACTGAGGCCCCCCATGTCCAACCTTGCAACACGTAAGTAGTCCATGGTTTTTCCTCACTCTATTTTTCATTTCCATGAAAAACCATTGTGTTATTAGGATAATCTCTCTATATCTCTGCCATTCCTCTTAGGTTGAATCAAGGAAGTGCCAAATTTTCCTATTTCTGGCTGGAAATGGTAATGGTAGTCTTATTTTAACATACTGATTTTCCCCAAACAATCAAAAGTGTGCAATAAAAAATTAAGAACATAAGAACATAAGAAATTGCCATGCTGGGACAGACCAAGGGTCCATCAAGCCCAGCATCCTGTTTCCAACAGAGGCTAAAACCAGGCCACAAGAACCTGGCAAGTACCCAAACACTAAGAAGATCCCATGCTACTGATGCAATTAATAGCAGTAGCTATTCCTTAAGTATAATTGATTAATAGCCATTAATGGACTTCTCCTCCAAGAACTTACCCAAACCTTTTTTGAACCCAGCTACAATACATAAGTAACAGTATTATAATACAGATGATTACATCATATTTAAAACAAAAAAATATCATGGTTTTTCTTTAAATTTTTATGTGATATATAGCATTAAAAAAATAAAGACCCTGATAAAATTCTAGGATATTATAGAAACGGAAACAGATCACATGTCTTTAAACTACAATGTGCTAAACTAAAGCAAAACCTGTGTAAACATCCACGTTTTAAGAAGTTTCCTGAATCTTAAATAGCTTTGCTGGAAGATCAATCCATGGGAGTATCCCACGTTAGTGGTGCTGATGCTGAAAAGCAATTTACCTTGTGTTTTCCACTTTCAGTCTTATTTCATTGCAGGGGGGAGGAGTGGGGGGGAAGAAGACTTAATAGTTCAAACTGAGAGGATCTTAAGAGTTCTTATTTGTCTGTGAAGGGCAAGGCGATTTGCTAGATAAACTGGCTGCCCTCTGTGATAAGTTGTATAAGTAAGAAAGAGGATTTTGAACATAATTCTAAATCTCACTGGCAAAAATTGTGTTGCATTCGGTGGTCCATGGGCTATCCCACAAACCCATGGCCAGCACTCAGCCACCTGATGTGGCAAAATGCTCCCAACATGCCGCCGGACACATGCAGCAGCAGCATGCGGTCAGTCTGTACGTGCCACAACTCTCCCTAGGTGTGCTATGACCAATACCATTCTATTTAAAGATCCCATGGTGGGAAAAGCCCTGTGACACCTCCTGATGACCTCAGACACTAAGCCCTATAAAGGCCCCACTCTGCTTCCCCCTTGCTGCCTCACCAACAGAGCCAGTTAAACTTTTAGTGTGTGTTGCTACCAGCCTTTTTCCCAGCCTGTTCCAGTGTTCATTGCCCAGCTTGTTCCAGTCTTTATCATCCAATCTTTGTGGCCCAGCCTGTTCCAGTCCTTGTCTGCCCATCCTGCCTTGCCTGCTTGCCTCAGCCCTATTCATTCATCTTCCTCTTAAGAACATAAGAACATAAGAACATGCCATGCTGGGTCAGACCAAGGGTCCATCAAGCCCAGCATCCTGTTTCCAACAGAGGCCAAACTAGGCCACAAGAACCTGGCAATAACCCAAAAGAACCTGGCTATTACCCAATCTTCCTCAAATGGTACATGATCTTGACCATTGCCTGGACACTCGATATGCCTGACTGCTGCCTGCCACTGACTATTGCCTGTCCTTGGACCACATTTCCAGTCATCAGCAGAGACCCTCACCTAAGTCCTGCTGGCCACAGCACCCAAAGGCTCAATCTGATGGGAATGTGGGTTGATAAAGGTGAAGCTCCTGACCAGTATCTGCTTTGCCTGGATTCACCTGCTGATGGTGAGAAATTGCAGGGCTGCTCCATGCAGGTAGATCCAATCTCACCTCAGCCCAAGGGTCCACAGACACAACAGTTTCCTCAGGCCATGGATTCAGCAGTTTACAGGACCAACAGGGGTCCTGGAGCTATTGGATGCAGTGATGGACCATTGTTCCATCCACCTGGATGCCCTGACCACACCCATTGCATCACCTTCGCCTGTAGTGGTGCTGCCTCCCCCTACAGCTCGCATTCAGCCTTGGCCTCAGCTGCCAGCTACTTCCTGGTATGCAGGGGATCCCAATCAGTGCCAGGGGTTCCTCAGTCAGTGCAGGATGCACTTTCAGCTACAGACTCCACTACTCCCAGATGATCAGGCCAAGACTACTATATCCTTTCTCTACTTGATGGAACAATGCTGGCCTGGTTTCTCTCCTCTGGAAACCAGGGTACCCCATTCTTCTTGACCTCCAGCAGCTCATGGAATGATTTTATCTGTCTTTAAGGATTCAGGTGGAACAACTGCAATGGCCTCTGACACTCCATCTGCACCAGGTCTCCCACACCCTAAGTGAGTATTTGGTGAAGTTTAGAACCCTGGCTATCTTTCTGAATGGTCTTTCAGGGAAGATTAAAACTGAGCTTGCTGCCTGGGAGCATTCTCCCTCCTTGAAGGCTTTCATAATCGAGAAGATAGATAGATGCTTGTAGGAAAGGCTCTGGGAGACTCATTTATTTATTTAATTATTTATTTAAATTTTTTTATATACCGGTGTTAGTGTGTACATCACATCAGTTTACATTATAACAGTAGCTTGGAAAATACATTAAACAGGGACATACATTAAACAGGGAAAAAGGGTATGGGCCGTGTGAACACATAGAGAGGCATAGAAATATAGAGTAACTGGCAGAAGGTTCAGAACCTAAGAAGATAAGGTTCAGAGTTCCGATTCCTAACATATTGCAACTATTAATATATAACGAGGTAGATAACAATAAACATATGTTAATTATATACAATATGTACAGGAGTGCATACATGTACAGGAGTGCATACATGTACATAGATGTACTCATCCAGCATGCAGAAACATCTCCTTGGTACCTCACTTCCAACACCTGTTCTTGCCAGCTACTGCCATGTCTACATCTTTTCCTTCTTTTCTGGAGGAACCGATGAAGTTGGACTGCAGCAGCCTAGCCCCAGAAGAAAGACTCTGTCACAGGCAACAAGGCCTTTGTCTCTACTGCATAACTTGGGGCCATCTCTTGGCTCACTGTCCCAAGAGATTGGGAAACGCAAACGCCTAGGGTCATTTGGGGAGATGACTCTAGGTCTACTTCTCTGGCTACCCAACTCCTCTTGCTGGCCACATTCAAACTAGGCTCAAATGGTATCTCTACCCAGGCTTTTGTGTACTACGGTTCCAGAGGAAACTTCATTTTGCAGGACCTGATCAACCAACTGCAAATACCCACTGTCCAGATGACTCCTCCACTGGTCATATCCTCTGACTATTGGGATCAACTCCAAGGAAAGTTACCAGGACCACCATGCCTCTAATCTTTTGCATCTGTTTCTTGCACTCCAAAAAATCAGCCTCCATGTTATCCCCAGGGCTGTTAATCCTATTATACTTGGCCTACCGTGGCTCCAACATCAACGTCACTTTGATTGTGCCACCTTGGAGCTCACCCACATGGGGGCGTGGATGCACCGACTCCTGACTAGTATCCATAGAACTATCCTGCCTAATGGCCATGGTTTCTGCACTCCTGGGACTCCCACCTCAATATGTGGATTACAAAGTTATCTTTTCCAAAAAGAGTGCCGAGACCCTGCCACTTCACCATACATACGACTGTGTCATCGAGCTCATGTTGGGAACACCAGCCCCATTGGAGTGGTGTCCAGAAGGTAGCCCTCTTGCCACTCCAAAAGCCCTTTTGAACTACAGGTATGTGTGAGCTGCTGTGTCGTGACACGACTGACACAACTACGGAGATGGACGTAGGCCATGCCGCTGGTGAGTGACCACATCCAGGCACGAACTAAGCTGAAGCTGAAAGCTGAAGACAAAGAGTCTAAGCCAGATGAGGAAGCAGGTGAAGACTGAAGACAAGGAGTACCAGCAAGATGAGGAACTAGATGAATATTGAGAACAAGAACCAATCAGACCAAGGCAGGACCGAGGCTCCATAAGAGAAGGCATGGGAACTCAGAACTTAGAACCAGCATTTGGGAAATCTCAAGGCTAGGGAACAGGATCAGGACTTTGAAGACTTAGAACAGGGCATTGTCCTGAAGGCTGATGATACCAGAGCACTGAGACGGACTAAGGATTCAGGATGCTCGCAAAACACTGACACAAGCTAATGACACCGGAATGCTGGAACAGGCTGAAGACACCAGGTGCTGGAACTAGATGAAGGCCAAGATACTGGAATAAGCTGAAGAACAAGTTGCTGAAATGAAATGAAGACCACAAGAAATCAAGCAACCAGAACCATGACGAGAAGCCAGGAAGGACCTTGCAAAGGCTCTGATGGAAGATCTGAATAGACCTTTTGTAGTGCAGTAGGCGATGACATCACACAAGATGGAAGCAGTACAGAGAAGGGCGACCAGGAAGGTGGAGGATCTTCATAGGATGACGTACGAGGAGAGATTGAAGAATCTAAATATGTACACCCTGGAGGAGAGGAGGAGCAGAGGTGATATGATACAGACTTTCAGATACTTGAAAGGTTTTAATGATCCAAAAACAACGACAAACCTCTTCCGTAGGAAAATAATCAGCAGAACCAGGGGTCACGATTTGAGGCTCCAGGGAGGAAGATTCAGAACCAATGTCAGGAAGTATTTCTTCACGGAGAGGGTGGTGGATGCCTGGAATGCCCTTCCGGAGGAAGTGGTGAAGACCAGAACTGTGAAAGACTTCAAAGGGGCGTGGGATAAACACTGCGGATCCATAAAGTCAAGAGGCCACCAATGAAGAGTGGGTGACTCGCCAGAATGATGGCTATTGACACAATACCCTTATTAAATAAACATACACATGCTTACTGTGACTCCTACATCGCTCTAAGCTTCAACAGCAAGAGGTAATGGAAAAAAGGATTTGCACTCATAAAGAGGGGAGTAGCTGGCTTGTTACGGCGGTTACTACCCCAAACCAAATATGCCTGATACTTCACTTTCAATGCATATACAGCATAGCTCTCTGCTTCAATGACAGGGGAGAAGAATAACTGATACTTCACACATCCAGCAGAGCTCTCTGCTACAACGGCAAAGGAGAAGAAAAAGGGTTCGCACTCAAAACGCGGGGAGTAGCTGGCTTGTTACGGCAGTTACTACCCCAAACCAAATGTGCCTGATACTTCACTTTCCATGCATATCCAGCACGGTTCTCTGCTGCATCGGCATGGGAGAAAGACTGATACATCACGCATTTCCAGCATAGCTCTCTGCTTCAACGGCAGGGGGGAAAAAAAAAAAAAAAAACAAAAACAAAAAAACTGATGCTTCACGCATATCCTGCATAGCTTCAACGACAGGGGTGAAGAAAAAAAAAAAGGATTCGCAATCACAAAGCGAGGAGTAGCTGGCTTGTTACGGCGGTTACTACCCCAACCAAATGTGCCTGATACTTCACTTTCAATGCATATCCAGCATGGCTCTCTGCTTCTACAGCAGGGGAGAAGAAAAAAAAAAACCAACAAGAGCTGTACAACATAGTCTAGGTAAAACAAATAAGCATGGGTGTAGCTTGCTTATCGCGGCGGTTACTGCCCCTACTACCCCTAACTAATCAAGCTAGATATTTCACTTGCATGCAGCTCCATCACTGCTCTCTACATTAATGGTGGGGGTGGAAGGGGAATAGAACAAGGAGCTAAGAGTAACAGATAAGAATGAGAGAAAAATTGTGTGAGGCTTGCTGGGCAGACTGGATGGGCCATTCGGTCTTCTTCTGCCGTCATTTCTATGTTTCTATGTTTCTATGTTTCTATAATGGTGCTGATGGCATTTCCTGCCTCAGGCCCTTTAACTATAGCAGAGGCACCTGTGATTAGCAGGGATAGGAGCAGGAGACATGGAAGAGACCTGGAGGAGACTCTGTGCTCTAGGAAGTGGCAGCATCAGAAGACAGTGGAGTTAAAGGCCGCAAGAAAACAATGGCGGCATACTCTGGCATCAGGTGAGAAAAACCACTCAAGGGTCCCTCCCATGAGTGGTAATCCTAACAGTACCACCTCCTCAAAGGCCCCCACTCCCCAGCCTCCTCTCTTTGCCTTCTGAGGGGATGAAGGTAATCCTTTACCAACTGGGGGCTCGAGAGTACAGAAACAAGATCCGGAGATACTTTAAATACTTAAGAGAAGAACCAAAGAAGGCATGGCAGAAGATGAGACAAAAATCAAGATTGAACTTGGTCTACTCCTGAGAACAGGTGCCTCCTGATGGGCAAGATGGCTGAATGCAGGCGCCTCATGACAAACGACCCATCGCAGGAAAATGCTCACTGAGCGCATGGCCTTTGCAATCTGTGGGGGACGCCAGCCCCAATGGGATGGTGTCTAGGGGTAGCCCTCTGGACACTCCAAAAGTCCTTTCAGACTGCAGGTATGCGTGAGCCCCTGTGCCACAAAGCGACAAACACAATCAAGGGGCTGGTCATGGTCCACACTGCTGGCAGTAAGCGCATCCAGGTACAAGCTAGGCTGAAGCTGAATACTGAAGGCATGGAGTCCTATTAAGACAAGGAACAAGGCAAAGACTGAAGAAAAGGATTCCCAGCAAGACAAGAAACTAGATGAACACTGAGAACCAGGACCAATCAGACCAAGGCAGGGCCAAGGCTACAGAAGAGAAGGCACAAGAACTCAGAGCTCAGAATCAGAACTCTGGAACTCTCAAGGCTATGAAACAGGACTAGGAACTCAGGACAGGACTTGGAACAGGACACTGGCCTGAAGGCTGAAGAAACCAGAGCACTGAAAAGGGATGTACATTCATTTGAAATGAAACTGCAAAACATGATGAATAAGGCTAATTCACACTTCCCGTGCCCCCTCCTGCTCCCTCTCCCTCATGCACCCACTCACTTACCTCCCCCCCATACACACTCACCCCCACACAAGCACCTTTTCCCTCACACACACCACACACCCGTGCATACGGGCTCCCTTTCCCTCTCCCACACCCACCATAAAAGCACCCTCCCCCTTCACACGCACCCACACCCACTCCCCCTCTCCCACCCACCCATACACACCCACCCACTCCTCCTCTCCCACACAAGCACCCTCCCCCCTCTCCCCTCACACACACACACACACACACACACCCTCTGACTTTCCCACACAAGCAACCTCACCTCTCACACACCCACCACACCCCCACGCATATGGGCACCCACCCAGACATAAAAGTACCCTCCCCCTCCCCCACACATATACAAGAACCCTGACCCTCTCCCACTCACCCCCACTCTTCCACTCTCCAACACACCCCCATACCAGCACCCTCCCCCTCTCCTTCAGGCTGAAGATGTCGGGTTTCTCATCATCGGCCTCTGCACCAAGCAATGAGGGAAGCTGAAGAAGCATCAGTGCCGATCCGTGTTGATGCACGGGGATACACCAGCTCATGCTGTGATGCCCCCCAAAGCAACCCTTCAGTGAGGAACTCCAGTCCACCATCAGCACAGGGGGTCTATGACTGTCTCCACCTGTCCTGATGCCAGTCACCAATCTGTCTCACATGTCCGAAGAAAATTAGTTAACCTTCGCAGGGTTTGTGAGGGCAATGGCAGAAGCCATCCCATTTCAGTTACTGATTGAGGAGGATGCCAGGCACAAAACGCTTGAGATCCACCAATTCATGAAGCCTTCTAAGGAGATTGTGGCGGTCCCAGTGTATAAGACTCTTAAGGAGCTACTGCTGAGGACATGAGAACAAACCCCTCACAGTGCCTTCCATGAATAAGAAGGCTGATGGGGTTTACCTCATCCAGAAGGCTCCGAGATTTATATGCTTTTAGTATGTATTTCTTTTAATATTTCTTTTTTCTTTTATTCTACAATCTATATTTTAATTTTTTATCTTGATTGTTATTGTACTTTACCTTTATTATGCTTTGTTTTATTTGTATTTGAATTTGTTAAACCGTTATGATGGCTACACCAAATGACAGTATACAAAACCTGACAAATAAATAAATAAAAAGTGACAGCTGCCCTACTAGTTGGTGGTGGTCGAATCTGTTCTCAAGAAAGCCACAGTCTCAGACCCATCCCTCTGCAGCCCTGGGAAGGACCACAGAGCGATGGACACTTTTGGGAGGAAAGTCTTTCAAGAGGCCATGTTTATTGCCTGCATTGCTTCCTACCAGATGTACATGAGCCAGTACTTGCAGCACATCTGGAAGCAGGTGCAGGAGGTAGCCGAGCAGTTGCCTCAAGAGCAATAGGACCACCCTCTTGTCTCTGGTGCATAAGAGCCTGAAGGGCAGAAAACATGAGGTCTGAATAAACTATGATGTTTTCGAGATGGCATCAAGGGTCTTTGAAGCAGGAGTCAGTGCCTGCAGCATGGCATGGCTGCGGGCCTCGGATCTCCGACCAGTGGTACAGGAACGACTCGCTGACGTGCCTTGTACTGGGGAGAATGTCTTCGGATGACGGACATGGTGGAGATAGGCTCAGGGATCACCATGAAACCCTCCAAATTTTTATTATCTGATTTTTTATACTTCACTTTTTGGCCCTTCAAAGCAGATTACATTCAGGTACTGTAATTATTATTTAATTATTATCCAACAACTCTCTTCCAGCACTCCGGACCCACCCTCTTCTAGCAGGCCAGCAAGAACGGTCAGATAGATGATAAAATGCTAAGAAAAATCTGGGAAGCTAACCAATTTGGCAGTGCAATAATAATGGGAGATTTCAATTGCCAAGTACAAAAATTCTCTTAATAAATAATCCCAAGATTGAAATGAACTAAATTGAAACACGTGGTATTTAAAGTTTTGCAAAAATTATAACGCTGTATATATCAATATTTTCATATGATTTTCAGGACCATCATATCACCCCCAGTGCTCACAAGTTAAACTTGCATTTCATGCACTTCATTGGGGTCACTATTAATCAATTGGTCCAAATAGCTCGCATCCAAGACACCAAAGTTCAATTTTTATAAGTTTTTTGCTATATATTTAAAAAGAATCAACTTCCCTTATTCATGGGTTGTCGGGGTCATTCATCCCGTAGCTGTCGGGGTCACTCGACCAACGTTCGCATTTCGCAACACAAGCTGCTTCAGAGACATCCGTTCAAGCTCTCCTGATCCAGCACTCCCCCTTTTTTTGCGGGGATACAAGCAATGTTAATTCGTGCAAGAAAACTTCAATGTGCTGTGGGTCCGTCAATTTTTCTAAAGTATAAAGACTTATAATTAAATTCAGCGATTTCATTTCTTTAAAAGCAATATTTAACGATGTGTACTTGCAGAGGGAAAAACAGGTAAACAGGTCTAACTTACCGAACCCGACGCCATCTCCCCGCTCAGAATTTTCAGCGGTGGAGCGGCTCGGGTCCGTCTGATTTTAAATGCGATTGCTTTTAGTATCCACCTGGCAGTCAAGTGATTCCTGATTTCGGCGGGCAATCACCAGAAATGAAACCATTCAATGTCTTTATTTAGACCACCAGGGATGACTGATTTTAATTGAAAAATCCACTTCTGCTCGCATTGTCTCAATGTCTGTGCACGATTCCCGCCTCTCCAATGTTGATTGATAATTTCCAACACAGTCCATTTTATGTCATTGAACTCGTGTTTAAATTCCTTGAAATGAGCAACTAAAGGTTCTTTAACTCGATTGGTATTAATGCAACATTTGTGTTCAGTGAGACGAATCTTGATTTTTCTTTTTGTCATGCCCACGTAAATCAGTGGGCATGGACAAAAAATAGCATAAACGGCATGAGTTGAATGACAGGAGGAATCAGGTTTTGTGATGATTTTCCCCGATGTTGTGGCAATATGAGTCTGAGAAGACTTTAAAGATTTCAATTGCCCCAATATTGACTGGGTAAATGTAACATCAGGACATGCTAGAGACATAAAGTTCCTGGATGTAATAAATGACTGCTTCAAGAACCAACAAGAGAGGGAACAATTTTAGATATAATCCTCAGTGGAACACAGGATTTCATGAGAGAGGTAACGGTGGTGTGGCCATTTGGCAATAGTGATCATAACATGAACAAATTTAAAATAACTGGAAGGGGACAATAAGTAAATCTACAGCTCTAACACTAAGGGCTAGATTTTAAAAGCCCTGCGCGCGTAAATCGTGCTGGATTTATGCACGCAGGGCACTCGCACGCCGGCGCACCTATTTTTCAAAGGCTGCTGGCGCGCGCAAAGCCTCGGGACGCGCGTAAGTCCCGGGGCTTCGTAAAAGGGGCGGAAGGGGGCGTGTCCTGGGGGTCAGGGGGTGGTCCAGGGCAGGTCTGGGGGCGTGGTGATGGTTCGGGGGCGGGCCAGAAGGGCGGTCCCGAGTCCCCTGGCACTGGCCTGTGCCGGGGGATGCCGAGGCGGCGTGCACAGGTTATGCCTGCTTCAAGCAGGCGTAACTTGCACAACAAAAGATAGGGGGGTCATTTAGATAGGGCTGGGGGGTGGGGTAGATAGGGGAAGGGAGGGGAAGGTGGGGGAACGTGGAAGGAAAATTCCCTCCGAGGCCGCTCCGATTTCGGAGCGGCCTCGGAGGGAACGGAGGCAGCCTGTGTGGCTCGGCGCGCGCAGGCTGCCGATTTTGCGCAGCCTTGCGCGTGCCGACCCCGGACTTTATAAGATACGCACGGCTACGCACGTATCTTATAAAATCCGGCGTACTTTTTTAAGATCTACCTCTAAATTTTCAAAAGGGAAACTTTGATGATAAAATGAGGAAAATAGTTAGAAAAAAATTGAAAGGTGCAGCTGCAAAGGTTAAAAGTATTCAACAGGCATTGACATTGTTTAAAAATACAATCCTAGATGCACAGTCCAGATGTATTCCATGCATTAAGAAAGGTGGAAGGAAGGCAAAATGATTACTGACATGATTAAAGGTGAGGTGAAAGAGGCTATTTTAGCCAAAAATAATCCTTCAAAAATTGGAAGAAGGATCCATCTGAAGAAAATAGGATAAAGCATAAGCATTGTTACGTTAAGTGTAAAACATTGATAAGACAGGTGAAGAGCTAATTTGAAATGAAGTTGGCCGTAGAGGCAAAAACTCATAATAAAAACTTTTAAAAATATATCCGAAGCAAGAAACCTGTAAGGGAGTCTGTTGGACCGTTAGATGACCGAGGGGTTAAAGGGGCTCTTAGGGAAGATAAGGTCATTGCAGAAAGACTAAATGAATTATTTGCTTCCGTGTTTACTAATGAGGATGTTGGGGAGATACCAGTTCCAGAGATGGTTTTCAAGGGTGATGAGTCAGACGAACTGAACAAAATCACTGTGAACCTGGAAGATGTACTAGGCCAGATTGACAAACTAAAGAGAAGCAAATCAACTGGACCAGATGGAATGCATCCTAGGGTACTGAAGGAACTAAAAAATGAAATTTCTAATCTATTAGTTAAAATTTGTAATCTATCATTAAAACCATCCATTGTACCTGAAGACTGGAGAGTGACCAATGTAAACCCAATATTTAAAAAGGGCTCCAGGGGCAATCCGGGAAACTATAGACCAGTGAGCCTGACTTCAGTACCGGGAAAAATAGTGGAAACTATTTTAAAGATCAAAATCGTATAGCATATAGAAAGACATGGTTTAATGGAACACAGTCAACATGGATTTAACCAAGGGAAGTCTTGCCTAACAAATCTGCTTCATTTTTTGAAGGGGTTAATAACCATGTGGATAAAGGTGAACCGGTAGATGTAGTGTATTTGGATTTTCAGAAGACGTTTGACAAAGTCCCTCATGAAAGGCTTCTAAGAAAACTAAAAAGTCATGGGAAAAGAGGCGATATCCTTTCGTGGATTACAAACTGGTTAAAAGACAGGAAACAGAGAGTAGGATTAAATGGTCAACTTTCTCAGTGGAAAAGGGTAAACAGTGGAGTGCCTCATGGATCTTACTTGGACCGGTGCTTTTCAATATATTTATAAATGATCTGGACAGGAATACGACGAGTGAGGTTATTAAATTTGCGGATTGATACACAATTATTCAGAGTACTTAAATAACAAGCAGATTGTGATACATTACATGAGGACCTTGCAAGTCTGGAAGATTGGGCATCCAAATGGCAGATGAAATTTAATATGGACAAGTGCAAGGTGTTGCATATAGGTAAAAGTAACCCTTGCCGTAGTAACACGATGTTAGGTTCCATATTAGGAGCCACCACCCAGGAAAAAGATCTAGGCAGCATAGTGGATAATACCTTGAAATCGTTGGCTCAGTGTGCTGCAGCAGTCAAAAAACAAACAGAATGTTAGGAATTAATTGGATGGGAATGGTTAGTAAAACAGAAAATGTCATAATGCCTCTCTATCGCTCCATGGTGAGACCGCACCTTGAATACTGTGTACAATTCTGGTCGCCACATCTCAAAAAATATATAGTTGTGATGGAGAAGGTATAGAGAAGAGCAACTAAAATGATAAAGGGGATGGAACAGCACCCCTATGAGGAAAGGCTGAAGAGATTAGGGCTGTTCACTAACCACATCCTCTGGCAACAAATTCCAGAGTTTAATTGTGCGTTGAGTAAAAAAGAACTTTCTCCGATTAGTTTTAAATGTGCCCCATGCTAACTTCATGGAGTGCCCCCTAGTCTTTCTACTATCCGAAAGAGTAAATAACCGATTCACATCTACCCGTTCTAGACCTCTCATGATTTTAAACACCTCTATCATATCCCCCCTCAGTCGTCTCTTCTCCAAGCTGAAAAGTCCTAACCTCTTTAGTCTTTCCTCGTAGAGAAGCTGTTCCATTCCCCTTATCATTTTGGTTGCCCTTCTCTGTACCTTCTCCATCGCAATTATATCTTTTTTGAGATGTGGCGACCAGAATTGTACACAGTATTCAAGGTGCGGTCTCACCATGGAGCGATACAGAGGCATTATGACATTTTCCGTTTTATTCACCATTCCCTTTCTAATAATTCCCAACATTCTGTTTCCTTTTTTGACTGCCGCAGTACACTGTACCGACGATTTCAATGTGTTATCCATTATGACACCTAGATCTCTTTCTTGGGTTGTAGCACCTAATATGGAACCCAACATTGTGTAATTATAGCATGGGTTATTTTTCCCTATATGCATCACCTTGCACTTATCCACATTAAATTTCATCTGCCATTTGGATGCCCAATTTTCCAGTCTCACAAGGTCTTCCTGCAATTTATCACAATCTGCTTGTGATTTAACTACTCTGAACAATTTTGTGTCATCTGCAAATTTGATTATCTCACTCGTCGTATTTCTTTCCAGATCATTTATAAATATATTAAAAAGTAAGGGTCCCAATACAGATCCCTGAGGCACTCCACCGTCCACTCCCTTCCACTGAGAAAATTGCCCATTTAATCCTACTCTCTGTTTCCTGTCTTTTAGCCAGTTTGCAATCCACGAAAGGATATCGCCACCTATCCCATGACTTTTTACTTTTCCTAGAAGCCTCTCATGAGGAACTTTGTCAAACGCCTTCTGAAAATCCAAGTATACTATATCTACCGGTTCACTTTTATCCACATGTTTATTAACTCCTTCAAAAAAGTGAAGCAGATTTGTGAGGCAAGACTTGCCCTGGGTAAAGCCATGCTGACTTTGTTCCATTAAACCATGTCTTTCTATATGTTCTGTGATTTTGAAGTTTAGAACACTTTCCACTATTTTTCCTGGCACTGAACAGGTTTGCATAAGTTCTTGGAGGAGAAGTTCATTAACTGCTAATAATCAAATTTACTTAGGGAATAGCCACTGCTATTAATTGCATCAGTAGCATGTGATCTTCTTGGTGTTTGGGTAATTGCCAGGTTCTTGTGGCCTGATTTGGCCTCTGTTGGAAACAGGATGCTGGGCTTGATGGACCCTTGGTCTGACCCAGCATGGCAATTTTTTATGTTCTTATGTTCTTAAGAGCAGATGACAGGGAATCAGGGTCTCCCAAATCCTGATTCTAGCGGCTTGAAATGCTGTGTGAAGGACACTGGTGGTAGATGGCTGTGAGCTCTGGATGCAGGACAACTTGCAATGATGGAGAGAGAAAGCCACAAGATGATATCTTAGGAGCTTTGGATGGTGATAAAGGCTGATATTCCTGCTTGCACAGGGCAAGGGCTGGACTGTAGCTATAGATTAAAGGCAACTCGCCATGGTGAAGATATGGAAGAGAAAAACAGCTAGGTAAGGTCTCAGAAGAACTGGAGTGGAATCCAGGGATGGAATCACCACTTGCACAAGCAGAGACAAGGTCTTGACTGTAGAGGGTCCCAGGGCAAGCACCAGGACATAGCAAGCAGGGACTGAGTTGGAAATGGTGAGACAGAGCCAGGTCTAGGGTGCAGGCGCCTCCTGCAGGTCGTTCAAACCCAAGGACCTGGAGTTGCTGTGGAATATGCTTTAATGGAACATACTCCCTGAAGCTCGATGATATTTGGCGATGAAGGTGGGCTTGATACTGGATGTGAAACCTGGGCGCTGGCACCTCCTACAGGTCCTATGGAACCCAGGGAGATGAGCCAACATCACAGTGGAAAGAACGGAGATGGTCCCTGGAACAGTGGCAGGCACCTCCTGCAGGTCGAGAGGGTTCCAGGACTGGACTGGACTTGGAGATCTCGATGCAGGTGCCTCCTGTAGCTCGTGGGATCCAGACAACTGAAGAGGTGAAACAAGCAGAAAAAGGAACAAAAACAAAAATTTGGCTAGAAACAAGGTATCAAATGTCCAGGAAACTGAGAGCAAAAATTCTCTGGGTGAGAAACAGATTCAAAAGTGTCCGGAAACTTGAAGCAAAAATTCTGGGCAAAATCAAGGCTAACAAAAATGTCCAGGAACTTGAGCCCGTCACACGCACAACTCACCGAGCTCATGGCCTTCGGATCCTGTTAGGAGCGCGGGGCCTTCGGATCCTGTTAGGAGCACGGGGCCTTCGGATCCTGTTGTGAGTTGCGGAGGCGCGGTTGCTTCTCAAGGGGAATTTTGAGCCCTTGGGTCATGGCGCAGCTCAGAGAGGAGCCCCAAGACACACCGTGAGAGGTGAGCGAGTACAAACATGAGCAGAGCAGGAATGAGGTTGGACTGGAGACAAGGCGAGGAATAACTGCAACAGGAGCAAGGCAGGCTCAGCCCTCCACTGGACCTACACGCACCAATGAGACCCAGCAACACAATGCTGGTCTCGAGAGTAGTATTCCAGCCACTCGATAGCCCTTCCAGACTCGCTGCTTGAGAACGACGAGTGTGTGAGGCCAGACGGAGGCTGAGGGCAGGAACAAGAAGACTAAGACGAAGACAGGATATTCAAAAGACTCAGACATAGACTCAGGTTACTCGGAGGATTCAGACGTAGTCTAGGATACTCAGAAGACTCAAACGAGGACTTGACGACTCAGGATACTTGGAGGACTCAGGCAAGGACCCAGGATACTTGGAGGACTCAGACAAGGATTCAGGTTAATCAGAAGACTCAGACAAGGATTCAGGATACTTGGAGGTTTCAGGCAAGGGTTCAGGAGAAAGTACTGGGTGAATGCTGTATCGCAGCACACCCTACACAGCCGCCCATGGCTAGTCGCAGACCACCCTGAAGCACAGCAGATTCTGGAAGAGTCTTAGGCATGGACGGGAGCAGGCACAAGGAACTCCGGGATTCAAGACTCAGGATTCAGAAGCTGGCATTAAAAACAGAAGTCTTCTGGAGGCTTGCGCTGCTGACGAGAAGAATTCCATGTATCACGAGGCGCCATACACAGCCCCCCACCCTCCCCATAGGCTGGTCATGGACCACAATGGTGGCACGCCAAGAAAGGTGGACAGACAAAGAACTGGACAAAGGGCTGAAGAAGAGATGGACGGAGTCAGGACAGGACATCGGACATCAGGATCGTGGAACATGGTACCTCTGGACACAGAACATCAGGACATCTGGACACGGAACATCTGTACATCAGGAGACCTGAACATTGGGACATCTGGAACATCAGGAACAAGAAACAAGCGACGAGGGAGCTATGACGAGGGACAAGACCAGGAACATCAAGTTGAAGAAGATCAGGAACACAAAGAACATGGAACGAAGATCCATAAGGCACATGAAGACCACGGAGGACCTGGATCGGAACAAAGACCACAGACCACTGTGCTGACCAGATCCGAAGGCCCTGAAGGAATGAAGCAGAGCCCTTTTATAGGGCTGGACTGGGGCGAAGACTGATGACATCATCGTTGGGGGCCACGGGCTTTTCCCACCGCTGGCTCTTTAAGAGAGCAGGCGAGGCGTGCCCGCACCTATGGGACGTCCAGAGGGAAGGCTGCATTGGCAGCGTTCCTGCTGCATGGGAGTCAGTTGGACAGCGGCTTCCCTGCCGCTCAAGCAGAGGACCCCAGTGGCAGCTCAGGGCCACGAAGGCAGAGTGACTACGGCACACAGCCGCGAAGAGGCGGAGTCCCAGCAGTGGCGCTATGCCATGAAAGTGAAGGAATGGCGGCAGTATGGTCCAGAGGCGGCCTAGGCCGCAGGCAGGATCCTACGGTGTTGGGCCGGCATCTGGTGAGTGAGGAGCATGTCTATGGGATGGGGTCTGTGGGCAGGAGCATAACACAATCAATGTCAGGGATTCCTTTACCAGTGCAAAATGTACTTTCATTTACACACTCTGCTATTTCCAGATAATCAGGCTAAAACTATGTATATCCTTTCCTTGCTTGATGGAACAGTACTAGCGTGGGTGTCTCCCCTTTGGGGGCGATGGGATCCCTTCTTGCACAGCCTACAACTCTTCATGGAGAAGTTTCATACTGTCTTTTTGGAGCTAGGTCGTGCAGCAGAAATGGCCTTTGATCTGCTCCACCTCAGCCAAAGCTCTTGAACTCCAGCAGAATATGTGGTGGAATTCCGGATGCTGGTGACTGAGTTGAACTGATGCAAAGATACCCTAGCTGCCATATTTTTGGAAGTCCTTTCTGGGAAGATTAAAGATGAGCTCACTGCCTGGGATCTTCCCACCTCGTTAGAGGCCCTCATTACCCTGACCTGCAAAATTGATCGCCATCTCCATCAGAGAGCTTGAGAGACCCAGCCAGTATGAAAGAATGTCTTATTGGCTCCTCAATTTCAACATCCGCTCTCACCCCCAGCTGACACACCCTCAACCTCATCGCTTTCAGAAGAGCCAATGCAGCTGGGATGTTACAATTTGGCCCCAAAAGAATGGTTCCAGTGTAGTCAGCAGGGTCTCTGCCCATACTGCACTGCTTGAAGCCATCTCTTGGCCTAATGCTCTCAGAGGTCAGGAAACCACAATATCTAGGGTCCCATAGGGAGATGACCCTAGGACTTACCATACCAGTTCCCCAAATACTGCTACTGGTCATGTTGGAATTGGGCTCAACTCATTTCACCACTTAGGCTTTCGTGGATTCTGGTTACAGAGGAAACTTCATCTTAAAGGAACTAGTTGACAAATTTCAGATTCCTTTATTCCAGAGGACCTCTCCTTTGGTAATCTCCTCTATCTATGGAGTCCGACTGCCAGGCCTGTGGTGCACCAGCCATTACCCATTATTAGGCCTTCTTTCTGTGTCAGAGTTTGCACGTCTCTTCACCCTCCACGTCTTTCACCTGCATGGCCTACCTCAGCATATAGTATCATATAGAGAAGTTAAATTCACCGCCAGATACTGGTGCTCTCTTTGCCAAATTTTGGAATCACCCTCGACTACACTATGGCCTATCACCCACAAGGCAACGGGCAAGCAGAGTGCACCAACCATACTCTCAAGACCTTCCTCCTCTCCTACGTCAATGAGCACCAGGATAACTGGGCCTCTCTCTTACCTTGGGCAAAATTCTCTTGTAACACTCACATCAATGCAGCCACCGGCTCTTCACCTTTTCAGATGGTCTATGGGAAACAGCCTCTGTCTCCTTTACCACTGCCTATGACAGTACTGTCTCCAGTGGCTCAACTCTCTGCCCAGGCATTGCATGAACTATGGTAATGGATCAATCACTTGATTGAGAAAGCTGCTCCAAGAGCCAAGAAAACAGCAGATGCCCATAGAAGACGAGCTCCTCAGTTTAAACTAGGAGAGATAGTTTGACTGAGTACCCAGCACTTATGCCTACGACTCTCTTTTATATGCCTAGCACCCCATTTTATTGGGCCCTTTTCCGTGTTTTGGCAAATTGGTCCTGTCACACTTGATTATAAGACGGCCAATCATCCGCAGGGCAACAGGCAAGCAGAGCGTACTAAGCAAACTCTCAAAAAATTCCTCCACTCGTATGTTAATGAGCACCAGAACAACTGGTCTACTCTTCTGCCTTGGGATGAATTCTCTTACAGCAACCATGTTAACGCAACCACCTGCTCTTCCCCTTTCCAGCTGGTTTATAGGAAACAGCCTCTATCTTTGCTGCCACTACCCATGACAGTTCCTTCACCTGCAGCTCAACTCTTAGCACAAGAATTGCATGATCTATGGGAACAAACCAATTTATTGATCAAACAGACAGACCACCACACAAGCCAAGAAGATGGTAAATGCCCGAAGGAGGCCAGCTCCCCAATTCAAGACAGGTGAGAAGGTTTGGTTAAGTACCCTACACTTATGCCTCCCTCAATGCATCTGGCACCATGCTTTATTTGATCTTTCCCAGTGTTACGATAAGTAGGCCCTGTCACGTATCAGCTGAATTCACAACGTGTTTCATGCCTCTCTGTTCAAGCCAGTAGTGCATTCTTGGCCCTCCCAAGTGCCACCTGAACCTCAGGAGATTGTTGTTGATCGAGACACAATATACAAAGTTCAAGGAATCCTGGAGTCCCACCAGAGGGGCAAAAGTATAGAGTATTTGATGCCCTGGAAGAACTACAGCCCACAGGAAAATTCATGGAAGCCATCCTCTAACATATTTGACCCCAACCTCCTAAAGGAATTTCATCAGCAGTACCCCATGAAACCAAAGCCTCGGGTGGGGGGATGGAAGGGGGCTTAAGAGGCGGATACTGTTGTTTTCAGTGGTCTGTGGCCTGTTTCCACAAACTGCTGCCCTTACCTCCATGGCTGGGCTGACCACTCAGCCACCTCACACGGTGAAACACTGGTAACACTCCATGCCTCTCCCTAGGTGTGGGTGCAGCCGATTCCATCCCACTTAAAGAGCCTGTGATGACCTCACATGCTTAGTCCTATAAAGGGCCCCCTCTGCTTCTATCTCGCTGCCTCAGTAACAGGTCCAGCTACACTTGTAGAGTGTCCCAGCCTGTTCCAGTCTTTATTATCCAGCCTGTTCCAGTCTTCATTGCCCAGCCTTATCCAGTCCCTGTCATTCTGTCCTACCTTGCCTGCCTGCCTCAGCCCTATCCTTTCCTCTTCCTTAGACGGATCTCATATCTTGACCATTGCCTGGACACTCAATATGCCTGACCGCTGTTAGGAACATGGATCCTTGGGTCGAGGGGGAGTTGGCACATGGAAGGAGCAATGGATGGCCCGTGCCATTTTCTAAGATGGCACTGGAAGTCCATTGTTCCTACCATGTGACAGGGGCCGACCAATGGCATGGTAGTCCCTGTCACATGGTAAGGGCAAAGGGCCACCGGCGCCATCTTGTTTACTGGCTGCCGACTGCCCAAGAGCAGGAGATCGCTCCCGGGACCCCCGCTGGACCACCATGGATTTTAGGCAAGTTTTGTTTGGGGGGGTGTCTGGAGGGTGGGGGGGGGGGGTTATAAAAAACTAAATTTTAAGGGTTGGGTGGGGTTTTTTTTCCGGCAAAAATTGCCGAGAAAAAAATAAACGACCCAATGGAAAACAGTTTTCCACTTTTGGCCGACCCTTAGCCCGACCCAGGATAGCCAGGACTCATGAAGCACATCTCTACCAATAATATTGCTGAAGTAAGGTCAAAGTCCGGGCCCATCAGGGGTGCCCAGCGGTGCGGGAGTTATGACCCCATTTTAGGACCCTGTCCAGGAGTCTTCAAGGGACTACTGTCATGCCTGGCGGCACCATCCGAGTAGCCACCACCGTGATGCACAAAGGATCTATGATATGTGGTGATGGTTCCTCATGGTTCTCTGGGGAGAACGTGTGGGACAGTGCATCTGCCAGAGGTTTTTTGCCGCAGGGCGGTAGCGAAGTTCAAAATTAAAAATTGTGAAGAACAAGGCCCAGCGGGCTTGGCAAGGGTTGAGAAGTTGGGCCTGATGTAGGTGCTCGAGATTTTTGTGGTCAGTGTAGACCGTAATTCGATGTTAAGCTCCATCCAGCCACTGGCGCCATTCTTTGAAGGACAGTTTTATCACTAGGAGTTCTTTGTCACTGATGGCGTAGTTGTGTTGAGCCTGATTAAATTTCCTGGAAAAGAATGAGCAGGGATGTAAGGTGCCGGATGGGTCCTGTTGGCTGAGCACCACTCCCACTCCCTCAGAGGAGGCATCTACCTCGAGTATGAATGGAGCTCGAGGATCCTGATGTCAGAGACACGGTTGGCGCAGAAAGGCCTCTTTAAGCACCCGGAAGGCCTCCAGAGCCTCAACCAGCCAATCTTGGACATTGGGCCCCTTACGTGCTAGAGCCATGAGGGTTGCAGCCAACCTAGAGTAGTTTTTTATAACGCTTCAGTAGTAGTTTGCGAAGCCCAGGAACTGTTAGAGGGCTCGCAATCCACCGGGCCGTGGCCATTCCTGGATGCTTCTGAGTTTAGCCGGGTCCATTAGAAAACCCCGGCTGGATACCATATATCCGAGAAAAGGAAGGGAGTCCCTTTCAAACAGACACTTTTCTGGTTTGGCGTAGAGATGGTTCTCTCGGAGTCGTTGCAGAACTTGGCTCATGTCCCGAAGGTGGGCATCTAAGGTCTTGGAATAAATCAGGATGTCGTCCAAGTATACGACAACACAGTCGTAAGGAGGTCGCGGAAGATCTCATTCATGAAATTTTGGAATACAGCAGGCACATTGGTGAGGCCGAAGGGCATGACTAAATACTCATAATGGACATCCTGAGTGTTGAATGCTGTCTTCCATTCATCTCCCTCCTCCGAACGAGGTTATAGGCACCCCTGAGATCCAACTTGGAGAAGATCTTAGCCCCCTAGAGATGGTTGAAGAGTTCTATTAATGGAAGTAGGTAATGAACCTTCACTGTGATGGTGTTTAGGCCAAGGAAATCGATACACAGCCAGAGGCTACCATCCTTTTTACCCACAAAGAAAAAGCCGGCCCCAGCTGGGGAGTTGGAAGGATGGATAAACCCCTTCTGCAGGTTCTCTCAGATGTACTCGGACATGGCGTGGGTCTCAGGCATGGACAAGGGGTACACATGTCCTAGAGAAGGTGTTGAGCTGGGCAGAAGGTTGATGGCACAGTCGAACTCTCGATGAGGGGGTAAGGTGTCAGCAGCCTTCTGGGAGAAGACGTCCACAAAGTGGGCATATTGAGAGGGCACTCCTATGGGTAATGAGGTGGTGGAACAGCAGATAGAGTCCGTGGGCTTTGTCATGCAGGTCTGGTGACAAGAGGGACCCCAGTGATTGAGCTTGAGTGACGTCCAGTAGAACTGAGGATTGTGTTGTTGTAGCCAGGGTATGCCAAGAACCACGGGATGGATGGCTCTTTGGATCACGTAGAACAAAAGGCGCTCGTGATGGTTGGGTTCGATGTGGCATACCAAAGGAACTGTCATGTGGGTAATTCTCCCAGGGAGAGGATCCCCATGGATGGAGGAGAGCATAAGAGGAATGGGGAAAGGTCGCATGGAGATCAGCAGCTGATCGACAATCTCTTGCAGGAGAACGTTCCCACTTGCCCTGGAATCCACAAGGGCAAGTGTAGGTAAGTCACTGCCCCCTATGGAGAGAGTGACCGGAAGAGTTAAGCGGGGAGCTGGTGCAGTCAGGCGTAGGGTCACTCCCCTGGTGAGACCTAGGCCGGAGAGTTTACTGGTTGGATGGGGCATTGTGCAATGAGGTGTCCGGAGGCCCCGCAGTAGAGGCAGAGGCCGCCCCGCCGACATCTCTGTCACTCCTCGGGAAACAGAGGCCCTCGACCCAACTGCATGGGTTCTTCAGGAGGACCCTCCATGGGATAGCATGGTAGTGAGCCAGGAGAGGACTGTCGAGCATGACCAGGCACAGCCATGTGTCGCTTGGAACCGGGTAGCTCTGAGGCCCTCTCTTGAAGATGATGGTCAATCCGGCCCACTAAGTCCATCAGCGTGTCCAGGGATGCAGGAAGATCGCAGGCAGCCGGCTCATCCTTAATTTTAGGAGAGAACTTGTCCAGAAAGATAGCTCTTAGGCAGGGTTCCTCCCAATGCAGCTCTGTAGCCAAGGTTCTGAACTCGATGGTATAGTCCAACAGGGAGGCGTTCCCTGATGAATGTGCAGGTGTTCAGTTCTGGTCGTAGCTCGCTGACCGGGGTTCTCAAACACTGAGTGGAAATGCTGCAGGAAGCCGTGGAGGTCTAGTAGGATGGGATCCCAATGCTCCCAGAGGGGCGATGCCCAGGCCAGGGCCTTGCCCTCAAGCAGGGACAGAATGTAGGTCATCTTGGTAAGGCTGTCGGAGAACAGTGCAGCCTGAAGGCAGAAGTGCATATTGCACTGGTTAAGGAACCCATGACACTGTTGCGGGTCACCCGCATAGCAAGGAGGAGCCAGCAATGAGATGACTGGTCAGGGAGGCGTCACTGTAGCTGGGGTGCTCGGAACGGAAGAAGCCGTGGAACGCGCCGATGCTACAATGTCTAGGCATGGAAGTTGCCAATGACTCTAGGACCTTCTGTTGCTCAAGTATCTTTTGCGCCAGTCCAGGAATGGCTTGCAGGGCTGATACCACCACTGGATCCATGGCCTTTGCTTACTGTTAGGAACGTGGATCCTTGGGTCGAGGGGGAGTTGGCGCTACCTATGGGGAGGAGCCCCACAGGTCCTTCCGTTGGCTGGCGAGGTTGGAGAGAGGCTGAGACACCACTGGGGCTTCACCACTACCAGCCCTCAGTCCCCTCAGGTTGAGCCCTTGGGTACCGGGGCCAGCTGGACTTACGTGGGGTCTCAGGTCCGGAATGTCTCATGGTCCTGGTACGGAGTGGCAGTGGCAGGCAGCAGAACACGTTGTCCAGATACAAGCGAGGATCAGGGCAGGCGGCAAATCTTGTAGTCCAGGGTCAAGCGTGGATCTAGGCAGGCAGCGAATCTCGTAGTCCAGGGTCAAGCGTGGGTCTCAGGTCCAGCGGGTCAGAATGTAGAATCAGAAACAGGAACCTCCAGGAACTGGAACAGGAGCCAAAGGAAGCCAAGGCAAGGTCTGGGGGCAGGCCTTGCCTTAATATAGGCCGGGGTCAGGAGGGAGGAGCTGGGGAGCCTCCCGACACGGGCCCTTTAGATGAAGTTCAGAGGCATGCGCGCCTGGTCGGGGCTTGGGCACGCTGAGAAGGCCGCGCTGGTGGCTGAAGTTTGGTGCGGGGCCCATGCGGCCGGGCACATTCACCGTGGCTCCCCACCGTAACCAGGATCCCCGTACCAGTCAGAGAGCGGTAGGTGGAGGGAGCCGGCCGCGGCCCTCCATGGCCGGTTCTCATAACAGCCACTGCCTGCCACTGATCATTGCCTGGACAGTCAATATGCCTGATTGCTGCCTGACCCTAGCCTGGCCTCAGACCACGTCTCCAGTCATCAGCAGAGACCCTCACTTACATCCTTCCGTCACCAGCACCCAAATGTTCAACTCAAGGGGAATGTGGGCTGGTAAAGGTGAAGCTCCTGACTGGTCTCTGTTTCATCTGGATCTGCCTGCTGCTGGTGAGAACCTGCAGGGCTCCTCCTTGCAGGTAGAGCCAATCTCACCTCAGCCCAAGGATCCACAGACACCTCACAGTGGAGTTCTTGTAATGTTCAAATTGTGAAATTCCAACATTTACATGAGCTGCAGGTATTCTGTAAAATCCACATCCTCTTCAGAGAAGTTCCAGATATTCCTATTTACAGAGAATTACAAGACTATGTGAGTGATTCAAGAGCAAAAGTTAGAAATGTAAGATCACATTTCTCCTTAAAAGGCCTTAATCTTTGAATCATTCGGAGCCAGGAACTGTCTATCTGTCTATTTATCTATTGGCTCAACAATGTCTATATATCCATCTATCTAACTACAGACATTGGCTATTTATGAAATTGACACATTTCCTGTCCTTAGATGTGCAATTATAACTCTTTGTTTATTTTTAGCCTACAATTAAATTTTTACCAGCATGTGCAAGCAATGGTGTTTGCCACAGAGGAAATTAACAGAAATGATTTCTTACTGCCCAACATCACCTTGGGGTTCTGGATATATGATTCCTGCGATACACAGTTCAGATCCCTGCAAGGCACAATGTGGCAACTCAGTGGGCATGAAGACCCCATCCCAAATTATGCCTACAGGGGGATGTCTCCATTAGCTGCAGTGATTGGAGATGACAAGTCTCGGATGTCCATAACCATGGCTCAGCTGCTGGGTGTCTATAAGCATACACAGGTATGAATGAGTAATACTGAAGTCAGGAATATCCTTTGGGTTTAGTGAGTTCTAAAGACTATTTCAAAGCATATTTTGGCATCCTGCAGAAGCTATATTGAAGACATGATTATATGGAATATCTCCATCTTCAATAAGGAGAGAGTGGGTGGGGGTTAAGAGGCTGATCATTTGAGCTAATCTTCAATAAAAAGGAAAATCTAGGTCATGCTGTCTTTCAAAAATATCTATTAAGGGGAAAAATCTAATGTTATATGTTCATTTCTTCCAGATCAGCTATGCCTCTTCTGTAGCCGATCTGAGTGATAAGAGTCGATTTCCCTCTTTCCTCCGCACTACTCCAAGTGATGAGTTCCAGTCTTTGGGCATCGCCCGGGTGATCACCTTCTTCAGTTGGACATGGGTTGGCATCCTCGCTGAGGACAATGACTATGGACAGATAGGGACCCAAATGCTGAAAGAGGAGCTGGTCAAGGCTGGGGTCTGCATAGCCTTCTATGAAACCATCCCCCTGTTTTACTCTCCAGAGAAGATCCAGCGTATCTTGGAAGTGGTGAAGAAGACAACCACAAGGGTCATTGTGGTCTTTTCCACTGCCAACAACCTTTATCCAGTGATGCTGGCAATTGCAAAGAGTGAATTATCTGGGAAAGTCTGGATTGCTACAGATGGCTGGGCTGACTATGCAATATTTAGCAAAAAGGAGTTCTTAAAAACTCTTAAAGGAACCATTGCACTCTCTGTCCCCAAAGGCAATATTCCAAGGTTCAAAGAGTACCTCTATGACCTTCATCCTTTCAAAACTACAGCAGATATATTTGTTGGCTGGTTTTGGGAAGAAGCCTTTGGCTGCAGATGGGTTGACCCCAACATAGATGTGGTCACTCTTCAAGAACAAAGCAAAGAAATGAAATTCTGCACAGGAAGAGAAGACTTGAGGACTCTTGATATCCAGTTTTTTGATATGACAAGTCTAAGATTCGTGTATAATGCTTATAATGCTGTGTATGTGGTGGCCTATGCCCTGCATGCCATGCATTCCTGTGAACCTGGAAAAGGACCATTCTTCAATGGTTCATGTGGGAACATCAAACAATTTGCACCCTGGCAGGTATGTGCCAAAAATTGTTCAATTTCCTTGACTGGGTGACTAGAGAGTTGGATCAGAGGAGAGAGGTAGATGTAGTGAACTTAGATTTCAGTAAGGCTTTTGAAACGGTTCTGCAGAGTTGACTTATAAACAAACTGAGTGCCTTAAAGCTACTTGGTTAAAAACCAGTTCAGTGGGAGGCAACAAAGGATAGTTGTAAAGGGAGTTCATACTCAGTTACTAATGATGTTCCATCGAAATAAGTCTGTGAACTGGTTCTAGTCAACATTCTCATAAGTGATTGTGGCCTAGCTATGCCTGTGACTAACATCTTCCCCAAGGTAGGGGGGACCGGCTGAGGCCTGCCATGGCCGGGAGCCGCAACGGTACCCCCCCACCCCCACCCTTACGCCCCCTCACAGAAAGACATGGCTTGCCGGGTTGTGTGCAATGGAAGTGCTGGAGTAAGGATTTATCCAAGATATTGGACGATGGTTTCCACGAGTTCTCTTCAGAACCAAAGCCTTCCCAGGAGATCAAATATTCCCAGTGCCTGTGGTTTCTATGGACATCCAGAATGTCCCGGACCTGGTAGACAGGGTCATCTTCAGAGACAACCTCTGGAGGTTTGGGTGGAGCAGCGTATAAAGGAAAGAGTACCAAAGGCTTTAATAGGGATACATGAAAGGAATTATGTATCCGGAGACTGGTGGGAAGCCACAGGCAATAGGTCACTGGGCCCAGACGTTCACTGACAGAGAATGGTCCAATGTACCTAGGTGCCAGACTCATTGATGGAACCCGAAGGTGAATGTGGCGGGTGCTGAGCCAAACCCGGTCCCCTGGGTTAAAGAGAGTTGCAGGGTGATGGCACTTATCGGATGCACATTTGGTTGAATTGGCAGCTTTCAGGAGGTTAGTGTTGGTAGTCTCCCATAGGTCTTGAAGCTGTTTGGCCATGAGCTGGGCTACTGGAGAAGGTACAGAGAGAGGCAAGGGCAAGGGAGGCCTTGGACACTTGCCTTAAACAACTTGGAAGGGAGATGTTCCAGTAGCGGAGTGTACATGTGAATTGTGTGAAAATTCTGCCCATGGCAATAGTGTGGACCAATCATCATGGTGGCTCCCTACGAAAAAGCGGAGGAAGGTCTTCAACTCCCAGTTAATCCATTTGGCTTGCCCATTCCCTTGAGGGTGAAAGGCTGTAGTGAAGTCCAAATGCACACCAAATATTTTACACAGAGCATGCCAGTACTTGGCCGTGAATTGGGGACCACGATCAGACGCGATGTGCAGGGGGAGGCCGTGTAGATGGAAGATATGTAGGGTAAATAGTCGTGCCAATTCAGGAGCCGATGGAAGCTTGGGTAGAGGCACAAAATGTGCCATTTTGGAGAACCTGTTGACTACTACCTGTATCACCTAGTTGGCGGAGAAGGAAGGCAGGTCTACCACGAAGTCCATGGAGATGTGGGTCCACGGTTCCCGAGGAGCTGGAAGAGGCTATAGGAGTCCCCATGGCTGACCGAGCAGTGGCTTTTGTTGCACACAAGTCAAGCAGGAACTGACATAGGCAGGGGCAGACTCCCGATGATGACTGACCCGGGGATTCGCTGCCCAGGCCGGCCTAGGAGATACCACGTGGTCTGCTGAGCACGGCTCTGTCACAGCCATGCTCGGCAGACCACGTGACTAGAGCGACTGGCCCACCGGGGGAAGCCCGATGCCCGATAGGCCAATCCGCCCCTGGACATAGGCACGAACATCCTGGGCCATACGGGGCCACCAATAGTATCGGGACAACAGTTCCAAGGTTTGTGTCCAGCCTGGGTGTCCAGCCGTGAGATAATCATGAGCCCAAGTTAGTACCTTGGGTCGAAGGCAGAGTGGGACCACGGTCTTCCCTTGAGGTATGGTGTTGGTGGTGGCCAGTAGGATTTTGGTAGGGTCCAAAATATAGCGAGGTAGGTCCGATGTATCTTCTGCATCATGGAGTCTAGACAGGGAATCTGCCCAGGTACTTTTTGTTGCGGGGCGGTAGCACAGTACAAAATTTAACCGGCTGAAGAAAAGGGACCAGTGGGCCTGGCGTGGGTTCAGGTGTTGTGCTTTGCTAAGGTACTACAAATTCTTATGGTCAGTGTAGACCATGACGGGGTGTTGCGCCCCTTCCAACCATTGTCTCCATTCTTCAAAAGCCATATTTATGGCCAATTATTCTTTATCTCTGATTCCATAGTTCTTTTCTGCAGAAGAAAATTTGCGGGAGAAGAAGGAGCAGGGGAGTAAAGCCCCTTGACTGGAGTGCTGTCTGAGGAACGCCCCCACGGCTATGTCGGAAGCTTCTACCTCCACAATGAACGGGCGAGCCGGGTCTGGGTGGTGTAGACAGGGCTCTTGCAAGAATGACCTCTTAAGTTCTTTGAAGGCTTGGACAGCCTCAGCAGGCCAATGCCTGGTGTCAGAACCCTTCCTAGTTAGGGCTGTAAGTAGTGCCATGATATGGGAATATCGAGGGTGAAATTCCTGTAAAAGTTGGCGAAGCCAAGGAACAGCTGCAATGAACGAAGTCCCACCAGTTGCGGCCACTCCCAGATGCTGATTAGCTTGTCTGGGTCCATTCAGAAGCCGGAGGTGGAAACAATAAAGCCCAAGAAGGGCAAGGACTCCTGTTCGAAGAGGGATTTTTCAAGTTTCACAAACAGGCGGTGTTCTCTTAAGCACTGGAGAACCTGACGGACGTCGGTACGATGCGTAGCCTTGTCCTTAGAGTAGATTAAGACGTAATCAAGATCGAATATTACTCCCTTATGGAGCATGTCCCTAAATACTTCATTAATTAGGTTTTGGAAAACCGCTGGCACGTTATACAGTCCAAAAGGCATTACTAGGTATTCGTAATGACCGTCGCGCGTATTGAAAGCAGTTTTCCACTTGTCCCCAGGCTTTATTTGCACCAGATTGTAGGCCCCACAAAGGTCCAATTTTGTAAAAACTCTGGCTCCTTGGAGACGGTCCAAGAGTTCCGGAAACAGTGGGAGTGGGTAGCGATCTTTGCGAGTGATAGCACTGAGTCCCCGGTAGTCAATGCAAAGAAGAATCCAGCGCCGAGTGGTGAAGTGGAGGGGCGAATGAACCCCCTGTCAAGGTTTTCCTTAATGTATTGGGACATTGCTTGTGTCTCAGGCAGAGAAAGCGGATACACCCATCCACGGGGTGGAACTGTGTTGGGCAGGAAGTCGATGGCACAATGGAAAGGGCGATGCTCTGGAAGAGTCTCTGCCTCCTCTTTGGAGAACATGTCAGAGTAGTCGGTGTATTGTGGAGGTAGAGGAAGGGCAGTAACTGCAAGTAGGAGCTGAGGTTGGGGCATCTGTTGTAGGCAGGAAGTAAAGCAGTCGGGCTCCCAGGCAGTGATTTGTAGAGTCTTCCAGTCGATAGTAGGTGAGTGTTTTTGCAACCAAGGAAGACCTAGTACCACTGGGTGAATGGCTTTCTCCTGGATGAGCTGTGCAGAGAGTGACTCGACCAGGAAGCGGATCACCCTGGATGGAAGAAACCAGTAATGGTGGGGTACGATGCATCACTGGAAGTTGCAGTTGGTGTACCAGTTCGGCCAGAATGAAGTTCCCTCCGGCCCCGGAGTCAATGAAGGTCAGAGTTGTAAAGGATCCTCCGGGAAACTGGAGTGTCACCGGAACCGTGCATTGGGGAGCGAGCGGGATTGATGCAGCCTAGGGTCAGCCCCCCGATGACACCTAGGCCCGAGAGTTTCCCGGACGCTCAGGACATTGGGCCAACAGGTGACCCTTGCTTCTGCAGTACAGGCAAAGTCCAAGGGACCTGTGGCGCTGCTTCTCATCCACGGTTAAACGGCTTTGGCCCAGCTGCATGGGCTCCTCCCCGTGTTCCGGCAGTCTCAGGAGCCGCTGGGGAGACCAAGGGGTGAGATAAGGTTGGTGTCAAAGGAACCGCTCGATGAGCCGGTTTCAGTTCCTTCATGCGCTGCTGAAGTCGCCGGTCAATCCGACCCACCAGGTCGATGAGTGCCTCCAGTTCCTCTGGAAGTTCTCGAGCAGCCAGTTCATCCTTTATACGTGAGGACAGCCCTTCGAGAATGCCCAGTTCGGAAGCCAGGGTGCGAAACTCCACCGCATATTCGGCCAACGAATGGGAACCCTGGCGGAGATGGAGCAGGTCAGATGTGGCAGTGGACTGGTGACCGGGCTCATCAAACACCTGACGGAAGGTTTGGATGAACCGGGGCAGGTCTCCAAGAACAGAATCCCTGCGTTCCCACAGCGGAGAGGCCTAGGCCAGGGCCTTGCCATCCAGAAGGGACAGGATGTATGTGGTCTTGACCTGATCAGTTGGGAACTGCATGGGTTGGAGGGAGACCCTCATAAAACAGTGGTTCAAAAAGGATCCCCAGTGTAACGAGGTGGAGCTGGCAAATATAACAATGGAGACAGTGAGGCGGGAATCACCGGGGGAAGGGCAGCAGCCCCGGACCCAGAAGCGGGCTCCAGGCGATTAGTTAAGAGCTCCACTGTAGTGGAGAAAACTTCGAGGCATTGCTGCTGCTGCTGCAAACGTTAGGCCAAGACCGGAATGGCCTGAAGACCGGACAAGTCCACCGGGTCCATGACCTTTGCAAACTGTTATGGTTGTGAACCCTTGGATCGGGACGAGTGATGATGTAACCACTGAGGGATTGCCCACAGAGGACCTCATCTCTGGCAGGTGGAGCTGGTGAAGACAACCCGGCAGGAGCTTCAACTATACCAGCCCTTGTTCCCCGCAGGTTGAGCCCTTGGGTGCCGGGGCTGGCAGGACTTAGGTGCGGGTGCCTCGTAGAAGACGGTGAAGTTGAGGATGAAGAAAGGGCCAGGGATCTGGGTCAGGGCAGGCAGCAAAGGTGCGGAACGGAGTCCAATCCAAAGATCAAGGGCAGGCAGCAAACAAGCAAGAACGAAGTACCAGGCCAAGGGTCGAGTAGGGCAGCAGATGAGCAGAGATGAGAAGGCAAGCCGAGGTCAAACCAGGAGATCAGGCTGAGGAAGGGTTCACAGGAACTGGAGGACGAGGAGAAGACCAGAGACAGGAAAAAAGGCATGGGCAGGAAGGCAGGAACTGGAACGCCAGGACAAGACTCAGGAACACAAGGACTGGAGCAGAAGCAGGAACGGAACCAGGATCAGGATCAAGGCAGGAACAGGAATGAGAGACGTCAGGAACAGCAACTAGCACTCCGAGGAGACGACCTGTTGCAAAGGCAAAGAGTTGGAGACTGCTGTGGGGTTTAAATACCCCTCCGGAGTGACGTCCTCCATTGGGGCCGGGCTGTGGTTTCCCGCCGCGGCCCCTTTAAAGGACGGAGTCTCCGGCACGCACCTGCTTAGGGAGAGCTCCGCTGGACGGAGGAGGATGGTGCCGCGCCGGACTGTGGCGGTGACTGGCAGCAGGAAAGGTAGGGGGGACCAGCCGAGGCCTGCCGTGGCCGGGAGCCACAACAAGAAGGGGAAGAAATTCTTCCATACATGAAACAAGAGCAGGATCTGCAGATGATCATACCTGAAGATTTTACAGTGGATTTTTTCAAGGAAGAGAGTTGTGCACAAATTGGGCAAGCTCTAAGTTTCCAGATGCTTTCCCTCAGAATAAAGGCTCCACAGCAGTTACATTGGATAGTCCTCATCTTGGTAATTTGTGATTTGTATTTCCTTGACTGTTACCAATGTACTAATTTATTTTGCTGCCAATGTTAAGTTAGGAAGTCTTTATTAGAAAACAAGCCCCAGGGGTAGGGTGGGAGGGAGTCAAACAGTTTAGCCTGGGACAAGCTGGGTAAAGCAGGGCACTTCTGGACTGTTGTCTTTCCTTTTTGGTCAATTGTTTTAAAAAACAGTCTTTATGCCCCAATTTTAAGTTTGAACAGATTATTTGTGCCAGCTAACTCCAAAAGAGAGAGAATTTAACAGATTAAAAGCTGGAGAGCTTTTTTTTTGGGGGGGGGGGTTGTTGTTTTTTTTCTTAACTTTATGCAGCAAACAGCAAATTAACTTACTAGAATAATATCTTACTATAAAGAAATGAACACAGACTATAAAGAAAATTAAAACACAGACAGGAGTTAATCACAGAAGCTTTCTACACAACTTGAAAGTAATAAGCAAAAATACTTAGCAAAAATACTTAGCCACAATGCAGATTTCACAATGCAATATTCACTTCCACCAAGATAAATCCCTCCAGCGTGTGCACTGGTCCACAATGGCTCTCCTGCTCTAAGTTTACCTTCCCCAAGGTCTGAGACACACCCAATCCATTTAGATTACGTCACTTCTAGACGGTTGTCTTTCCTTTTTGGTCAATTGTTTTAAAAAACAGTCTTTATGCCCCAATTTTAAGTTTGAACAGATTATTTGTGCCAGCTAACTCCAAAAGAGAGAGAATTTAATAGATTAAAAGATGGAGAGCTTTTTTTGGGGTTTTTTTTTTTTTTCTTAACTTTGAAAAATGAGCTGACTGAGATTAAAGATCAATTAGCTTCAATTAAAAGTATTACACCCACATTGCATTACTCAGAAAATAATTCCCCAATATCACAGAAAAACCAGGAGTCAAGAAAAGGAGATTCATTAGGCTCAGGTAGGACCCACAGTCACCCATTCTTAACAGAGGGGCAGCCAACAGGTACACCCCCCCACTCAAACAGGTCATTAAGAAATTCTTTAAAATCCAGGAATACAGTGGGCTCTGGTAGAATTAGACCTGTGATGAGGAGACACACAATGTATCAAATTCAAAAAGAACAAAAAGCCTTCTCTATATTTATTTATTTTTATTTATTTATTTAAATTTCTTATATACCGGCATTCGCGATGGGAGTCGCATCATGCCGGTTTACAAATAACAAGGTGTGACAACAGAATAAATACTTAATAACTTAAAAACATTAACATGTGATAGAAGAATAAGGTAGCAGTTACAATAAAACAGGGATAAAATGCAACTTGGAATGAAGAGAAGGCAAAAGAGAGATTAACACTGAGATAACAAAAGAAAGACCAAGGTAAATAGAACCAAGGTAAATAAACCTGCCTCATTAAAAAAGAGAGAACATTATTGAGTTGTCAAAGGTTGTTGATTACTCTGACGGGAGTTCTTAGTTGCTTAAGTTGAGAGTGGGTTCAGTTGGTGTCTGGAAAGGCTTTCAAGAATAGCCAGGTTTTAAGTCTTTTTCTGAAAGTGGGGAGGCAAGGTTCCTGTCTCAGTTCTGGTGGTATAGAATTCCACAAGGTAGGTCCTGCTGTAGAGAAAGCCCTGTCTCTGAGAGTCCTATGGTTAAAGGTTTTTGCAGGAGGCGCCTGTAATGAGTCTCTGTAGGACTCTCTGATAGGTCTGATGGAGGTATGTTTTTTAAATGGGATTTGGAGGTTAAGCGGAGAGAGTTGATGGAATGCTTTGTAGATGGTAGTAATGGATTTATATAAGATTCTATAGTGCACTGGCAGCCAATGTAAGTCTTTGAGAATCGGAGATATGTGGTCTCTTCTTCTTGTGTTTGTCAAAATTCTGGCCGCCGTGTTCTGAACCATCTGAAGAGGTTTAGTATGAGAAGACGGGAGACCTAATAGAATAGAATTGCAATAATCTAACTTAGAGAAGATTATTGATTGCAAAACTGTTCTGTAATCGTGGAAATGGAAAAGTGGTTTGATTCTTTTTAAGACGTGTAATTTATAAAAGCAGTCCTTCGTGGTTTGATTAATAAAAGATTTTAGATTTAGCCGATTGTCGATAATGGCTCCTAGGTCTCTTACATGTGAAGTTTGAAAGCCGGTTGGAGGATTTGAGGTGAGGTTACTGTTTTCAGGGGAAATTATGAGGACTTCGGTTTTAGCGGAATTTAAGATTAGATTTAGGCTGGAGAGGAGGTTGTCAATATTTTGAAGACAGTTTTCCCAGATTTGATAGTTTTTGTAAGGGATTCTTTGATAGGGATGACAATCTGGATGTCATCTGCGTATAGAAAGTATTTGAGGTTAAGATTAGTTAATAGTTGACATAGGGGTAGGAGGTAAATGTTAAAGAGCGTGGGGGAGAGAGAGGAGCCCTGTGGAACACCTAGCGAAGAAGGGTAAAACTGTGATTCTTTGTTATGTATTTTGACTTTATATCCTCTGTTTCCCAAGAATGATTTGAACCAGGCAAGAGCAGAGCCTGTAATTCCGATGTTCGCTAGTTGATTTAGGAGAAGGGAGTGATTCACGGTGTCAAAGGCCGCCGATAGGTCGAGGAGTATCAGCAAGTAGGCGTGACCTTTATCGAGGCCCATGATGAGGTAATCTGTCAGAGATATGAGAAGTGATTCTGTACTTAAAGATTTTCGGAAGCCGTATTGAGTGGGGAATAATATGTTGTTGTCTTCGAGGTATTCTGATAATCTGGTGTTGACTAATTTTTCTGTAACCTTGGCTATAAAAGGAAGGTTGGATATTGGGCGGAAGTTGGATGGATCTTTAGGATTAAGGTTCGGTTTTTTTAATAGGGGTTTGATAGAAGCAACTTTCAGGTCGTCTGGATAAATTCCTTGGGCTAAGGAACAATTGATAATGTCAGTTAGGGTTTTGGAGATGGTATCTGGAATTAGCAGCAGTAGTTTGGGAGGGATCTGGTCAAATGGGTGGGATGATGGTTTCATTCTCTTCAATACTAACTTGGTCTCTGATATTGCAATGGGTTCGAAGGCTTGTATAGCCATGTCATTGCAGTGATGGCGGAATGTGCTGGGTGGGGCTAGGGTATTCGTTTTTAGTTGAGATTGCAGGTTGGAAATTTTGTTACTGAAGAAGATGGCCAGCTCCTCAGCTGAAGAACTGAAGAACTGAAGAAGTTCTTGAGAATAATATTGAAGTGTTACCAGAAAAGAGAGAAAAAACACATTGCATGCAGAATTTCAAGATCCATAACCAAAAGAAAAATCTAATTGAGATGGATAACTCTGTCTACAGTGGCACAACTGCAAAAAGAAAGAGTGAAGTGAATAACAAATCTCAACTAAAGTCTCATAAGGAGTCCAGGAAAAGCAATAACCTTAAGAGAGTACCTGGAAGGCTATGACCACAAATGCTCATAGTTTGGGAAATAAAATCCCAGATCTGCAGGCCCTAATGACTGAGGCAGAATTGGACATTGTTGCTATCACAGAAACATGGTTCACAGAATATCATGAATGGGATACAACAATACCAGGCTACAACTTGATAAGGAAGGACAGGGAGGATAGAAAAGGGGGAGGTGTGGCTCTTTATGTCAGAAACAACATCCAAGCATCTGAGCTGCAAGGAAGTTGGGGTAAGGAAGAAGCTCTATGGGTCGACCTAAAAAAAGATGACGGAGCGTCCATTTATATTGGAGTGGTTTACAGGCCTCCAAACCAAAAGGAAGAGCTGGACAGAGATCTGGTTGAAGACATTCATAAGATAGGTAAGAAGGGAGAAGTGGTGATCGTGGGTGACTTTAATATGCCAGATGTAGACTGGAAAATCCCATCTGCAGAAACTAAAAATAGTAGAGCAATAGTGGATGCCATGCAAGTATCTTTGTTCAAACAAATGGTGTTGGAACCCACGAGAGAAGGAGCAATACTCAACTTAGTGCTCACTAATGCAGATAAGGTCTCTGATGTCCAGGTGGGTGCCCACCTCAGCACCAGTGATCATCAAACAGTATGGTTTAATATCACTAAAAGAATAGGGAAAAGAACCACAAAGACCCGAGTTTTACAGTTCAAAAACACAGACTTTGAGGAAATGGGGAAGTACCTGGAGGAAGAACTTAAAGGATGGGAGAACGAGAGAGATGTGGATCAGCAGTGGACCAATCTAAAAGGATCAATCACCAAGGCAACTGCTCTATATGTTAGAAATGTAAAGAAAAGCAAAAGAAAACTGAAACCTATCTGGTTCTCAAAGGAGGTGGCTGACAAAATTAAAGCTAAAAGAACAGCATTCAAGAAATATAAAAGATCCCAAAGGGAGGAGCACAAAGAAGAATATTTGTATCAACTGAGGGAGACAAAGAAATTAATCAAGTTGGCAAAAAGTCAAGCAGAAGAGAGGATTGCCAAGGAGATAAAAAAATGGTGACAAAACATTTTTCAGATACATCAGCGAAAAGAGAAAGGTCCAAAGTGGTATAGTGAAATTGAAAGGTGGTAATGATCAATGTGTGGAGAGAGACGAAGAAATGGCAGAAATATTAAACGAATACTTCAGCTCTGTGTTCACTAAAGAAGACCCTGGAGAAAGACCATCTCTACACAACAAGAAACTGGAGGGAAGTGGAATAGATGAAAATCCTTTTACAGTAGAAAATGTGTGGGAAGAGCAAAAGAACCTGAAAGTGGACAAAGCCATGGGGCCTGATGGGATTCATCCAAGGATATTGAGGGAGCTCAGAGATGTTCTGGTGGGTCCGCTGTGTGACCTGTTCAATAGATCCCTAGAAACGGGAGTGGTGCCGAGTGATTGGAGAAGAGCGGTGGTGGTCCCGCTTCACAAGAGTGGGAACAGGGAGGAGGCTGGCAACTACAGACCAGTTAGCCTCACTTCGGTGGTGGGAAAAGTAATGGAGTCACTGCTGAAAGAGAGAATAGTGAACTATCTACAGTCCGGAGAATTGATGGACCAGAGGCAACATGGATTCACCAGGGGAAGATCCTGTCAGACAAATCTGATTGACTTTTTTGACTGGGTAACCAAGGAATTGGATCAAGGAAGAGCACTCGATGTCATATACTTGGATTTCAGCAAAGCTTTTGATACGGTTCCGCACAGGAGACTGGTGAATAAAACGAGAAGCTTAGGAGTGAGTGCCGAGGTGGTGACCTGGATTGCAAATTGGTTGACGGACAGAAGACAATGTGTGATGGTAAATGGAACCTTCTCTGAAGAGAGAGCGGTTTTAAGTGGTGTACCGCAAGGATCGGTGTTGGGACCGGTCCTGTTCAATATCTTTGTGAGCGACATTGCGGACAGGATAGAAGGTAAGGTTTGTCTTTTTGCGGATGACACTAAGATCTGCAACAGAGTGGACACGCCGGAGGGAGTGGAGAGAATGAGACGGGATCTAAGGAAACTGGAAGAGTGGTCGAAGATATGGCAGCTGAGATTCAATGCCAAGAAGTGCAAAGTCATGCATATGGGGAGTGGAAATCCGAATGAACTGTATTCGATGGGGGGGAAAGGCTGATGTGCACAGAGCAGGAGAGGGACCTTGGGGTGGTAGTGTCTAATGATATGAAGTGTGCGAAACAATGCGACAAGGCGATAGCAAAAGCCAGAAGAATGCTGGGCTGCATAGAGAGAGGAATATCGAGTAAGAAAAGGGAAGTGATTATTCCCTTGTACAGGTCCTTGGTGAGGCCTCACCTTGAGTACTATGTTCAGTTCTGGAGACCGTATCTACAAAGAGACAAAGACAAGATGGAAGCGGTACAGAGAAGGTCGACCAGGAAGGTGGAGGATCTTCATCGGATGACGTCCGAGGAGAGATTGAAGAATCTAAATATGTACACCCTGGAGGAAAGGAGGAGCAGGGGTGATTTGATTCAGACTTTCAGATACTTAAAAAACTTTAATGATCCAAAGACAACGACAAACCTTTTCCGTAGGAAAAAAATCAGCAGAACCAGATGTCACGAGCTGAGGCTCCAGGGAGGAAGACTAAGAACCAATGTCAGGAAGTATTTCTTCACGGAAAGGGTGGTGGATGCCTGGAATGCCCTTCCGGAGGAAGTGGTGAAGTCTAAAACTGTGAACAACTTCAAAGGGGCGTGAGATAAACACTGTGGATCCATCAAGTCTAGTGGGCATAAATAAAGAGGAGGCAGCAAAACAAGGAAGCAAAACACTGCACGGAGCGGCAGTAGCCACAGAGGCATTCACGGAGTGGGATGCCAGTGGCCAGTAGTTGGTGTTCCACCTTCATGCAGCAAAACACTGCACAGAGCGGCAGTAGCCACAGAGACATTCACGGAGCGGGATGCCAGTGGCCAGTAGTTGGGGTTCCACCTTCAGGCAGCAAAACACTGCACGGAGCGGCAGTAGCCACAGAGGCATTCACGGAGCGGGATGCCAGTGGCCAGTGGTTGCTGTTCCGCCTTCACGGAGGGCTGCCATCTCCAAAAAAAACAAAAACAAGAAACAAACAAACAAAGCAGGGGTGGGTAAGAGTATGGGGCAGGGGTGTGGCCTGCTTGTTGCAGCGGTTGCTACCCCTGTTAGAGCTGGATGTTCATTGGGATGCGGATACAGCGCTACTCTCGGCATGGTGGAGGGGTGGAAGGGAGTTGGGGCCGGAGGATGCTGGAAGCCAATAGTGATGGGTGGGAGGGAGAAAAAGGGTGGGGAAAAAAATTAAAAAATAAATAAACAAATAAATGGATGAACTGCGTGGCTTGCTGGGCAGACTGGATGGGCCGTTTGGTCTTCTTCTGCCGTCATTTCTATGTTTCTATGTTTCATAAGGTGATGGCAAAAACCCAAAAAATACTTGGCTGTATAGGGAGGCTTGCAAAAAAAAGGAGGTGATATTGTCCCTGGTGAGACTTCATTTTGAATACTGAATAATTCTCAGACCGCGCCTTCAAATGTTATTTACAAAAAGTGAACACCACTAGTGCATCTCTTTCAAGTTCTGCTGTAAACTTTAGACTCCTGAATAAGTATCAAATGCAGACCTTAGAGGCTAAAATAATTTTTATTCAAAGCAGATTAGACAAATAGGCTATAACCCGAAGCCCTTTTTCAGTTGGCAAAAAATCTCACGGGTGCACCAATGGTTCCTTTGGCCTCTTCTGTTGAAGAAATCCTTTTGAGGCATTTTATGCTTAAGCTTGAGATCCTCAGTTTAAGTTTTTCTAATATCCCTGCATGGGTTTTCATGCCCAATGATTCATTTTGTCCCAGCTGAACAACTTTTTCATATTCTTCACAGGCAGAAGTAGGTCAAATAATTTCTGGGATGAACAATGCCCTCTGTCCATCCAGCAATTGTTCAATTGTTCTCTTTAAGGTAGTTAAAGAGGCTTACTCTAATTGTCAATATGTCTCTGAATTCAGGATATTTTCCTGATAGTCTCAAAAAAGCAGTAATAAGACCTCTTCTGAAAAAACCTGGTCTTGATCTCTCTGATCCAAGTAACTATAGACCTGTTTCATCATTGCCTTTTGTCTCTAAAATCATTGAAAGTGTTGTCCTGAAGCAACTGACAGATTCTATTGAAGAAAAAGAGATTTTGAACTTGTATAAGTTTGGTTTCAGGTGCTCAATGTGCACTGAACTATTATTACTTTCCTTGACTAATACATTCAGAAGAGGCCTCAATAGTGGCCATCAATTTTTAATTGTATCACTCAACATCTCTTCCACATTCGATACCGTAGATCATGCCGTACTCCAGTATCATTTGCAGGAATGTGTATAGCAGGAGATGTGCTGAACTAGTTCACATCTTACTCAAGCAACCATTCACAGCAAGTTAAGTTTAAGAATGATCATTGGCAGTACTGTTCAACATCTACCTGGCTCCCATCTCTAAATTGTTAGCAAGTGTACGCAATGGCTATAAAATCCTTGCTGACAATTTGCAATTCTTTTTTCATCTTCATCCTTCCTGGAATGATACCATGAAACACTTGCAAATTTGTATTTCTTCCGTCAGACAATGGCTATACCACAATAAACTCTCACTTAATATGTAAAAAATGGGATTTCTCTTGATTGAGCGGACACATTCCAAGACTCATCACCCCTCCATTTCTTTGGAGAACATGACATTTTTGATTAATAATATGATCAAAAGTCTAGGAGTCTGGATTGATCATCACCTTTCACTTCGCACCCAAATTAAGTCTACAACTAAAACAGATTTCTACAAACTGTGGGGTAGATTTTTAAAAAAAGCGCGTTCACGTACTTTTGTTTGCGCACCAGGCGCAAACAAAAGTACGCGAACGCGCTTTTTTAAATCCATTGGTAGACAGTTCCAAAAAGAGGGCCCTGTTGAGAGTCTTCCTTCTCTGTGACAGCACAGCAACCTCTTTTTAGAACTCTCTACCAGTGGAATTATGGCTAAGCAGGTGTATTAAGATGTTTAGATTATCTTTGGAAAGTTTCCTTCTTAAGCAGACGTTTAGTTAGGTGTACAGATATCATTGATCATGATTAGCAAGTAATTTTATTCCAGTGATTTTTTCCTTCCTCAAGAAGCCAAACAATCCTGAGGGAATGCAGTTGATTAATGAGTACCGCATTATTGAGAATTTGTTTTGTTTGTTCATTTGTATGACTGTAAATGTGCATGAATTTGTTTTTGATAACATATGAGTGTTTTATTTTGTACATTGCTTAGGTCACAAGTATTAAACAATAAATACATTTTAATAAATGAACAATTAAATAAAAATATAAATAGGATGGAGTCTGCCCAGAAGGTGGCTACTAAAATAGTCAATGGTCTTTTTTTTTTTAAAAAGCATATGGAGGCAGCCTTAAAAATCTAAAAATGTATATGCTAGGGGAAAGTCAGAATAGGGGAAATATGATATGCACATTTAAATACCTCCAGGGTATGAATGCACAGGAGGTAGACCACTTTCAACAGAAAGAAGGGTCTAGAACAAGGAATCATGGGATGAGGAGAGTAATCTTGGGGAATATTTCTTTATAGAGAGGATGGTGGATGCATGGAACAGCCTTCCAGTGGAGATGGTGGAGACACAAGCAGTATCTGAATTTAAGAAATTGTGGGACAAGCTCAAGGATTCTCTGAGGGAGTTGAGCAGTTGATGTGGATAGAAAGACTAGAAAGGCCATATGCTCTTTTCTCTTGTCACATATCTATGTTTCTATACAATTTTTATTTCAGATATTTTTAAATAAGTATGTCTTGCAAGGTTTGGTAAACTTGAAAGCCACAGTAAATATTTCCCAAAACATTTCTGTTTTATGGTGCAAGGATGTGTAAAATACTAAAAGAATTTCTAGGTTTCAGTGTTTCTTTGTAGGTTGTGATACCTTCTGTTAAATTAACATAAGGATTATCCAAAGAAGTTGTTCTATATTTGAAACCACACTCAGAGGCCTTCTCCGCCGTACAATGCAAAGCATCACAGCCTGCAAAGTAACCAGTTTATCCAGAACCTATAGGAAGAATCAAACTCTGCACCACTAAGGGTCTGCAAACAAGCCACAGGGGAATCCATTGCTCTTCAGAGCTGTTGACAGATTTTCACCAAAACCTGGAACAATTCAATGGCTGGCATGGTGTTTCAAGGAAACCAGATAATAGAAGAGTGAAGAGCTTTTGTTATAGTGAGCAATCGATGAGAAGCACCTCTACACATCTTCTACCATCCGTAACCCAAGCATAGCAGGAGCTTCTCAGCTAGAACCAGGTACAATAGGTATTTCACTGTCATAAAGGATTTATAATTCGATTTTATACCTGAAGAAAAGGAGAGTAAAGTAACTTGCCCAAGGCGATTCAGATAGAAAAGCAGAACTGGAACCTTTGCTTCTTAGGATCTTAGCCTTTTGTTCTAACCAGTAGGCTACTTCTCCATGCTGAATTCTATGGTTTACAAAAGTTCAAGTTCCAACCATCCCCTTGCCCCACACAAAGTAAATCTATTCTGATCTGGAAACCAAATGCTTGGGATGACTCTATAACATCAATGCAAGTGGGTCTCCTTCTCTTGGCACAGCTCCTGCATTATATACAGAAGGTACATTTCCAGAATACCATGGGCCGGGAGATATTCTTTGACCAAAAGGGCAACCCGCCAGCATCTTATGACATTCTGAATTGGCACCTGTCTTCAAGTGGCTCCTTCTCTTATATAAACATCGGCCACTATGTCTCTGGAGCAGCTATTGGCCAGGACATCAAGATCAATACCAGTGCCATTGTGTGGAGTGAAACATATATACAGGTATGATGGCTCCTGTGTTTTCAAAAAAAATCAAATTGGGAAAAAAAAACTCAGATGTAGTGATGGTGTGAATGTTCTTCGACCTTGTTGGATTCGAGATTCAGATCTGTGAATATTTAACTTGAATAGATCTGGTTGGTCAGAATCATCTTTGCAGCATTATTACTGGGTCATTTAGTAAGTCATGATAGGGCTGTAACACACATTAAATAGCTGGTCCCAATGCTCTTGCTCTAGAATGAAAAGGCCATGCAACCCAATAGCATAAAAAGAGCATAAAAAATTCACTGTGGGTCTTACTAGATCCCCTGCCCTTTCCAGGGCTGCCATTTGATGCAGCCCCCCAAAAAATGTAAAAGATAAAGTCCACCATATTGTGATGTCCTGCCCCCTTGGCCAAACCCCTTCCAATTAAATTCAACCCCCTCCCCCCCCCCCCCGTACTGTCCTCTGACCACCAATTACTTTTTTAAAGGTAGAGGTTCAGGTGGGTTTGGTTGGGGGCACTAACCCACCAGGGAAATGTTTGAGGGTTGGGGGAGGGGGGACGGGACAGCCATTGGGGGTGATAAGTTTAATTAAAGGCTGGTGTTGTATAGGACTGGGACATTTTTATACTTTGGGGGATGTTCGTGTTATGCCGCATGGCCCTTTAAAGTGATAGTGGCCCCATGTGCTGGGGGCTGCCATCATGTGTTTAGTAGGCCCCAACCATGTTCTTTTATCTCATGGACTTTTACTATGAGACAAAAGAACACTGTGATACTGCTGCAATATTTTGTTGGGGAGGGGAAAAATATCATGGGGCTGCCTCCTCTTGATATTGGGCTCCTTCCGTGATAAAAAAATCAAAGCTTTGTAAATTTAAGCCTTAATTTGGTGAAATTGCTGAGAACATAATTTTTTGCATAAAGAAATGTCATTAGCACAGAAAGGGAAGTAATATAGTAACATAGTAACTGATGGCAGATAAAGGCCCAAATGTTCCATTCAGTCTATCCAGCAATTTGTTTAGGGTAGTAAGTTCTGCTCTGTGAAAGTTATCCTATGCCTTTTGTTAAAGGTAGTAACTGCTGCTGCTCAACTGGTCTTTCAATTACTGCTTCTGCTGTTTCCTTTCTCTGCGGCCTATCGGGTCATTTACCAGCTGCTGGCCCATTGAGATTTGCTCTGTACCGTTCCCGCCGACGCAGGCTCTGATGACAACTCTGGCCCGAAGCCATGTCCCCCATTGATGTCATCTGGCAGGGGGGAGTCAAGAACTGGTGGTCAATGCCACTGGAGGACTTACTGTTTCTGCTGTTTCCCCTCTCTCTGGACTGTCGGGCCATTTACCAGCAGCTGGCTCCATTGAGAGAGATGAGGTTGGCTCTATGTTGTTCCCACCATCACTGGCTCTAAAAACAACTCTGGCCCGAGGTCACACCCCTCGCTGATGTCATTCTAGTGGGGGGATAAAGAACCTATGTTTGACGCCAGAGGTCCCACATGCCAGTGGTACACATGCATGATGGAGCATGACAAAGGTGCACCTTTTTCGCTCCTTCATGCGCAGTAAGTGCCAATAAGGTGCCTGACTCAACTGATTCCAGAAGCTTCTGAGTTCTTAGAATCCAACATACCAGTTTTCACTGGACAAGGGTGATATGGTGATCTAGCAGGTATTAGACAGCATTTCATGCTTCATCAGCCATCTTATATTATCGATATTTAAGGTTCTGCTAAATCTCTTGCTTCAACTCCTGTTGAAGATATTATGTTGATTAATGTTCATGCTCTCAAGAGAAAATTACAGATTATTTGTGATCTAACAATGGAACAACCAGATTTCTTTTCTATCACAGAAAACTGGTTACTTGATTTGGATGCCACCATACGTAATCATATTTGTCCAGTTAATTATGTCTTCTTTTCATAGCCTAGAAAAAAGTGTAGAGGAGGAGGTTTATTGATTATTTACAAGGACATTTTGGACCCTAAGTTTGAAGAGTTAAGTGGATGATCACCCTACAAAACATTGGTTTTATGCAACATTTGTTTTTCCATTAGTTTGACGTATTGTCCTCCAATTGAGCAATTACTTGCTGCAAAATTGAACTTGAACAATATGATCAATCTGGGTGATTTTAATTTGCCTCTATATACTGTTCCTCTTCTGTCATATTGCACTTTACTTCTGGATATTCTTTATTCACTTGGCAGGCATCAGTTAATTCAGAATCCCACACATTGTTTAGGGCATTCATTGGATTAGATTTTTTTAATGATTCTAGCAGGCAACCCTGTATGGACTCATTATCCATTCAGGAAGTCCCCTGGTCTGATCACTTTTTATTTACATTTTTCATTACCCATACAGACATATCTGGTATTTTAAGCCATGCTCAAACTCAGATTCATCATGGTCACATTGACGATTCTCAGATCGCAGATGGTTTGTCTATTTTAGCATCTTCTCAGTCTGACAATATGGATGACTTGATCACCTGGTGAGATGGATCCATAACCACAGTGTTAGATTCATTAGCTTCCCTTAAACCTTTTACTGTCACTAAAAGAGAGCCTCAGCTGTGGCTAACCCCTTCTCTTATTGCTCTTAGGAAATCACTTAGGAAATGTGAACATATTTGGCGTAAGTCCCCATCATCTAGTAGAGCATATAATTTTAGATTGCTCTTAAATGAGTATCAACTTATTTATTTATTTTATTTATTTAAAGCTTTTCTATACCGGCATTCATGATACGATCATATCATGCCAGTTTACAAATAACAGGGGGGTGCAATAACTTTGTTCTTTTAACAAGTACAGAGGAAGCAAAAGTTACAATATAACAGGGTTGTTAAAACTGTGAAACTTAAGACTTTAGAAGCTAAAAATAATGTTTTCTCTACACAGATCAGACAAATTGGATACAATCATAATGCCCTCTTTCAGCTGGCAAGAAATCTTACCAGTATGTCAAAAGCTATGACTTTTTCTCCTGATACTCCATCATCTGAGTCTTTTCTGAGACATTTCTCTTTGATGATAAGAAAATAAGAATATAAGATATGCCATACTGGGTCAGACCAAGGGTCCATCAAGACCAACATTCTGTTTACAACAGTGGTCAATCCAAGTCACAAGTACCTAACAAGTATCCAAACATTAAATAGATCTCAAACTACTATTGTTTATTAATTACCGGTAATAGCATTTTATGGATTTTTCCTTTAGGAATGTATCCAAACCTTTTTTAAACTTAGTTACACTAACTGCTGTAACCACATCCTCTGGCAATGAATTCCAGAGCTTAACTATGCGCTGAGTGAAAAAGAATGTTCTTCAATTTGTTTTAAATGAGCTACTTGCTAAAGTCATGGAGTACCCCCAAGTCCTTCAATTATCTGAGAGTAAATAACCTATTTACATTAACCTGTTCAAGTCCTTTCATGATTTTGAAGACCTCTATCATATCCCCCCTCAGTCTTCTCCAAACTGAACAGCCCTAACTTCTTCAGTCTTTCCCCATAGGAGAGCCGTTCTATGCCCTTTATCATTTTGCTCGCCCTTCTCTGCACTTTCTCCAGTGCATCTATATCTTTTGTGAGATGTGGCGACCAGAATTGCACACAGTATTCAAGGTGTAGGCTCACCATAGAGCGATACAGAGGCATTATTACATCCACTGTTTTATTTGTCATTCCCTTCCTAATAATTCCTAACATTCTGTTTGTTTGCTTTTTTGACCACCACAGCACATTGAGCCAACGATTTAAATGTATTATCCACTATGACGCCTAGATCTCTTTCCTGGGTGATAATTCCTAAGATAGAATCAAACATTGTTTAACTACAGAAAGGGTTATTTTTCCTTCTATGCATCACCTTGCACTTGTCCACATTACATTTCATCTGCCATTTGGAAGCCCAATCTTCCAGTCTCACAAGGTCCTCCTGCAATTTATCACAATCCACTTGAGATTTAACTACTATGAATAATTTTCTGTCATCTGCAAATTTGATTATCTCACTTATCATACCCCTTTCCAGGTCATTTATAAATATTTTAAAAAGCTCCGGTCCATATAGAGATCCATGATGAACTCCACTGTTTACCTTTTTCCACTGTGAAAACAGACCATTTAATCCTACTCTCTGCTTCCTGTCTTTTAATCAGTTTGCAATCCACAAAAGGACATCTCCTATTCCATGACTTTTTAGTTTTCTTACAAGATCGCAAAGTTCAGTTTAAGCTTTGCCAACATTCCTGCATGGTTCATTAGCTGTCTGGAAATCCTTCAATTACATTTCTCAGACAGAGATAGGTAAAATGATTTCTTCAATGAATTATGTTGTTTGTTCTTCTAGCAATTGTTTTATTGCACTTTTCAAGGTTGCCTAAGAGGCAACCATTCCCACTTTGACTTTAATTGTCAACAAATCTCTAGAGTCTGATTGCTTCCCCCATCACTTTAAAAGTGTTGCGCTGGAGGTGGACCCTTGGCCTGGTGCAGGATTGGTACAGCCCTCCGGTCGGACCTGGAGAGTGCCTTTCACCAGGAGGCAGAGCACAGGAGGAGACAGAGGCTATCTGGAGATTCGCCAATAGCAACCCGGGGTTCCCTCAGGTTGAGCCCTTGGTTAGCTGGGCCGCCTGGTCTTAGGAGGGCCTCGCAGGGTCTCCTAGAGAGGAAGCACAGGGGAGTGCCCACAACGAACAAGGGTGCACGGTCAATGTTCAAGCAAGAATGTCCAGAAGTCGCAGGAGGCCAGAAGAGAGTGAGTGGATAGCGAGGATCAAGGCCAGAGTATCAGTCCAGAATGGTCAGCCGAAGCAGGGGTCGGTCCCTGAGGTCAGTCTGGGAGTAGTCAGCCCAGGCAGAGGTAAGAACATAAGAAATTGCCATGCTGGGTCAGACCAAGGGTCCATCAAGCCCAGCATCCTGTTTCCAAAAGAGGCCAAACCAGGCCACAAGAACCTGGCAATTACCCAAACACTAAGAAGATCCCATGCTACTGATGCAATTAATAGGAGTGGCTATTCCCTAAGTAAACTTGATTAATAGCTGTTAATGGACTTCTCCTCCAAGAACTTATACAAACCTGTTTTGAACCCAGCTACACTAACTGCACTAACCATATCCTCTGGCAACAAATTCAAGTTCCAGGCAGCGATCAGGAGTAGTCAGTGGACAGGCAGAGATCAAGTCCAGGCAGCAATCAGGAGTAGTCAGAGAACAGGTAGAGGTCGGATCCAGGCAGCAAGCAGACGGGGTCAGGAGCAAGCAAAGGTCAGTACCGTGAGATCAGTCCAAAGGGTACTACCAGGGATGGAGAGACAAAGGAACAGGAGACACTGGAACAAGAGACACAGGAGATGCTGGACAGGACACACAGGAGATGCTGGAACTGGAGACATAAGAACATAAGAGCATGCCATACTGGGTCAAACGAAGAGGGTCAATCAAGCCCAGCATCCTGTTTCCAACAGTGGCCAATCCAGGCCATAAGAACCTGGCAAGTACCCAAAAACTAAGCTATTCCATGTTACCGTTGCTAGTAATAGCAGTGGCTATTTTCTAAGTCATCTTAATTAATAGGACTTCTCCTCCAAGAACTTATCCAATCCTTTTTTAAAAACAGTTATACTAACTGCACTAACAACATCCTCTGGCAACAAATTCCAGAGTTTAATTGTGCGTTGAGTTAAAAAGAACTTTCTCCGATTAGTTTTAAATGTGCCACATGCTACCTTCATGGAGTGCCCCCTAGTCTTTCTATTATCTGAAAGAGTAAATAACCGATTCACATCTACCTGTTCTAGATCTCTCATGATTTTAAACACCTCTATCATATCCCCCCTCAGCTATCTCTTCTCCAAGCTGAAAAGTCCTAACCTCTTTAGTCTTTCCTCATAGGGAAGCTGTTTCATTCCCCTTATCATTTTGGTAGCCCTTCTCTGTACCTTGTCCATCACAATTATATCTTTTTTTAGATGCGGCGACCAGAATTGTACACAGTATTCAAGGTGCAGTCTCACCATGAAGCGATACAGAGTCATTATAACATTTTTCGTTTTATACACCATTCCCTTTCTAATAATTCCTAACATTCTGTTTGCTTTTTTGACTACCGCAGCACACTGAACCGATTTCAATGTGTTATCCACTATGATGCCTAGATCTCTTTCTTGGGTTTTAGCACCTAATATGGAACCTAATATTGTATAACTATAGCATGGGTTATTTTTCCCTATATGCATCTGCTTGCACTTATCCACATTAAATTTCATCTGCCATTTGGATGCCCAATTTTCCAGTCTCACAAGGTCTTCTGCAATTTATCACAATCTGCTTGTGATTTAACTACTCTGAACAATTTTGTGTCATCTGCAAATTTGATTATCTCACTCGTCGTATTTCTTTCCAGATCATTTATAAATATAATGAAAAGTAAGGGTCCCAATACAGATCCCTGAGGCCCTCCACTGCCCACTCCTTTCCATTGAGAAAATTGTCCATTTAATCCGACTCTCTGTTTCCTGTCTTTTAGCCAGTTTGCAATCCACGAAAGGACATCGCCACCTATCCCATGACTGTTTACTTTTCCTAGAAGCCTCTCATGAGGAACTTTGTCAAACGCCTTCTGAAAATCCAAGTATACTACGTCTACCGGTTCACCTTTATCCACATGTTTATTAACTCCTTCAAAAAAGTGAAGCAGATTTGTGAGGCAAGACTTGCCTTGGGTAAAGCCATGCTGACTTTGTTCCATTAAACCATGTCTTTCTATATGTTCTATGATTTTGATGTTTAGAACACTTTCCACTATTTTTCCTGGCACTGAAGTCAGGCTAACTGGTCTGTAGTTTCCCAGATCGCCCCTGGAGCCCTTTTTAAATATTGGGGTTACATTAGCTATCCTCCAGTCTTCAGGTACAATGGATGATTTTAATGATAGGTTACAGATTTTTACTAATAGGTCTGAAATTTCATTTTTTAGTTCCTTCAGAACTCTGGGGTGTATACCATCCGGTCCAGGTGATTTACTACTCTTCAGTTTGTCAATCAGGTCTACCACATCTTCTAGGTTCACTGTGATTTGATTCAGTCCATCTGAATCATTACCCATGAAAACCTTCTCCAGTATGGGTACCTCCCCAACATCCTCTTCAGTAAACACAGAAGCAAAGAAATTTAATTTTTCCGCTATGGCCTTATCTTCTCTAAGTGCCCCTTTAACCCCTCGATCATCTAACGGTCCAACTGATTCCCTCACAGGCTTTCTGCTTTGGATATATTTTAAAACGTTTTTACTGTGAGTTTTTGCCTCTAAGGCCATCTTCTTTTCAAATTCTCTCTTAGCTTGTCTTATTAATGTCTTACATTTAACTTGCCAACGTTTATGCATTATCCTATTTTCTTCTGTTGGATCCGTCTTCCAATTTTTGAATGAAGATCTTTTGGCTAAAATAGCTTCTTTCACCTCCCCTTTTAACCATGCCGGTAATCATTTTGCCGCCTTTCCACCTTTCTTAATATGTGGAATACATCTAGACTATGCTTCTAGAATGGTATTTTTTAACAATGACCACGCCTCTTGCACACTTTTTACCTTTTTAGCTGCTCCTTTCAGTTTTTTTCTAACAATTTTTCTCATTTTATCAAAGTTTCCCTTTTGAAAGTTTAGCATGAGAGCTGTGGATTTGCATACTGGTCCTCTTCCAGTCATTAATTCAAATTTGATCATATTATGATCACTATTGACAAGTGGACCCACCACCGTTACCTCTCTCACCAAATCCTGTGCTCCACTGAGAATTAGATATAAAATTGCTCCCTCTCTCATTGTTTCCTGAACCAATTGCTCCATAAAGCTATCATTTATTCCATCCAGGAACGTTATCTCTCTAGCATGTCCCGATGATACATTTACCCAGTCAATATTGGGGTAATTGAAGTCTCCCATTATTACCGCACTACCAATTTGGTTAGCTTCCCTAATTTCTCTTAGCATTTCACTGTCCGCTGGAACATCCGATGAAATTTGAAAATCATCTAAAGTACCTCCCCAAAATACCAGAATGTCATCTATATATCGCTTCCAAACTAGGATTGGATGTGGAAGCCCTATATACACATATTCCACAGGAAGATGCTATCAGCATAGCTTATACGTTTTTTGAGAAAAGACCAAGACCGCACAGAATTCCATCTATTTTTTTATGTGCCCTCATATGATTGGCATTGACAAAAAAATTTTTCGCATGGGAGGGACATTTTTTTCAGCAGATCTGTGGTACGGCAATGGGTGCCACGAAGGCCCCCGATATTGCTAATTTATTTATGGGCTGGTTTGAAGATGAGTGGATATATTCTATTAATCCTTACAAACAACAGATCCTAGTTTGGAAGTGATATATAGATGACATTCTGGTATTTTGGGGAGATACTTTAGATGATTTTCAAATGTTCATCGGATGGTTAAACAATTGTAATACACATCTGAATTTCACAGCGAATATTCAAATCACAGAGATTGATTTTTTGGATATCCATATCACAAAAGCTTCTTCAGGTTTTATGACCACTTTATATAGAAAACCAGTAGCGAGTAATACTCTGCTCCATTTTACTAGTGCCCACCCTAGAACACTAAAAGAAAATCTGCCTGTTAGTCAGTTTTTTAGGATCAGGCGCCTCTGTACAGCAACGACTGAATTCTAACATCAAGCAATACAGCTTTGGACGCGATTTCAAGAAAGAGGATACCCTACGCAATGCATTAAGCGAGCTTACAAGCGAGCTAGATATTCACATCGAGAATGGCTATTTTTACCACGTAATGAAGAAAAAGAAGACATTTTGTCCTGTGTTTTACCTCACTCGTCAATGATCAAGAAAGTAAAAAAGATCATTCATGATAACTGGCATATTCTACAGCTACATGCTGAATTTCAAAAGGGTCCCCGTTTTACCTTTACTCGTGGGAGTAACTTAAAAGATCAGCTTGTACATTCTGATTCGTCACCTCACGCACCTATGTGCCATACCGGATCACACACAAGTTGTGGGTCCTGCATAGTATGTCATGTAATGATCTCCACTTCAGTTTTACATTTTGAGAGATTACACAAAAATGTTTTTTTAAAAAGTAACACTGATTGTCAATCAACAGGGGTCATTTATATCATCCAGTGCCCCTGCAATCTATGGTATGTGGGCAAGACTAAACGATCTTTAAAGACACGATTGATCGAACATAAATCTTGCATCAACACGAGACGGGAGACGGCTCCACTAGTGACACATTTTTTACAATTTCAACACACATTTGATGAGATAAAAGTTTGCGTGTTGGAACAGTTTTTTCCATCTTGGCGAGGAGGTGATTTTGATAAGCTTTTACTCAAAGCAGAACAACATTGGATACACTGTTTGAACACTGTACAACCATTGGGTCTCAATAACATGCTGGAATTGAATATCTTTTTATAGCCATAAGAACACAGAGCACAATACTAAGATGGCTGACTTGGCATCTTGAATTACTATGGTGATGTTAGACGTCTGCTGACGTCATCACGCCCGCGGAAAAGAGCGGGCTATTTAAGTCTGGGTACGAGTTTAAAGTGGTCTCTAGCCTGGCGTTCTGTAAGTTAATACTGAAGGAGACTTGGTTCCCGATGAAGTAGGTGGCTGCACCGTCTCAAGCTAAGTATTTAAAATACAATTCCATTACTATTTATTAATAGATATTTTATCTCGCTTTTTCTTATAGTCTACAATATATATTGATGACTCCTGATGAAGCAGCGATACGGCTGCGAAACACAGCCGTGTCGGGTCACAGGTTTAAATTATAGATTCACTAAAGTATCAACGAAAGAACATGTTATAGAGGGCTATAAGAGCGAATAGCAAATTTATAGTTTCGGTTGAAACCGCCGGATGGTGGACACTAAAAAACAAATTGAACAACGGGTCGCAAGTGATTGATAAGACCGGACGGCTTGGTTGCACCGAGCACATCGTCAAGAGGCTTGCTGATGTGATCCCATTGTTCTATAAAATATTTTCTACAGTATATATTGAAGGTGAAAGCCTTTATTTAATTAATTTGAGGCGATACCTTTTGTATCTTTGCGTTAATATATATTTGACCACTTGGAATTAATGTTCCTCTGTGATTTAATTGATTGTTTGAAACTTATCTTTGGACCTTTTCTACCTTGTCGCAAACCCCTACTGGATTGATTAATATTTAGGCTGTTTGCTCGTTATTCCACACCTTGTTCTGGCTTTCTACTAACCATCACCATGCCCTCTTCTATCATTCTTCACCTCATATTCTCTACATCCTCATTGATAACCATCATCCTTCCCCTTGTCGTCATCTCCCATTACATCTTCGATACTCATAGTATTATCCATCACCATGTCCCATTTTATCATTCTTCATTCCATGGCCTCTACTCTCATAGTATATAGGCCTCTACTCTCATAATATCTAGCCGATATTATCAATTGTTCCCTTTCACAAGGAATATTCCCAGATGCTCTCAAATTGGCTACCCTGAAACCTATACTCAAAAAACCGAACCTGGACCCAAACGACCTCAACAATTACCGCCCCATTTCAAATCTGTCATTTGTAACAAAGATCATAGAGAAAATCGTAAATAAGCAACTTTCAAATTACCTAGAAGACCATAACATTCTACACCCGTCACAATACGGTTTCCGTAAAGAACACAATACCGAAACCCTCCTTATCTCACTCCTTGATCAAATATACATTGGCTTTGATAAAGGACAATCGTTCCTCCTAGCACTTCTTGACATCTCTGCAGCTTTCGATACTGTAAATCATAATACCCTTCTAAATCGGCTATCAGACATAGGAATTACAGGATCAGCTCTTAGATGGTTTGACTCCTTCCTTAGCAAAAGAGGCTATAAGGTTAAAATCAAAAACAAGGAATCCTCTCACACTAAAGCCCCATTCAGAGTCCCACAGGGCTCCTCCTTATCGCCCACCATGTTTAACATCTACATACTCCCTCTCTGCCACGTACTCTCAAATCTAAAACTTAAGTTCTATATATTCGCAGACGATGTTCAAATTTTAATCCCCATATCCAAGTCACTGGATTCAACACTCAAATTATGGAACTCTCACCTGAAAATGATCAACCATCACCTTTCAAGCCTCAATCTGGTGCTCAACACTTCCAAGACAGAACTATTGCTAATTACCCCAGAAGGCAGTCCCTTCCATCACCAACTGCAATCTAACATACAAATATCCCACGCTAGAGATCTTGGAGTCATAATTGATAGTCACTTGAACCTAAAGCAATTTATAAAACACACCACAAAGGAGTGCTTCTACAAGCTACAAGTACTTAAAAAACTCAAACCGCTCCTTTTCCATTACGATTTCAGATCTGTCCTCCAAGCCATTCTGTTCTCCAAGATTGACTACTGCAATTCCATCTTGCAAGGTCTCCTGGCTTCTACTATAAAACCCCTCCAGCTGCTCCAAAATGCAGCGGCGAGAATTCTGACGAATACTAATCGGAGAGCGCATATCTCTCCCATTCTAAAAGATCTTCACTGGCGCCCAGTAAACTTCAGGATTCTCCATAAATCACTGACAATTATCCACAAAAATATTCACCATCAGACCCCACTCGATCTTCTACACCCTCTCAAATTGCACTCGACGGCCAGACCCTTAAGGGATGCCTACAAGGGATCCTTACATGTTCCTCCAATCAAAACTGAACAACACTCAAATATCAGAGACAGGACATTCTCTATCACAGGTCCCTCCATCTGGAATGCCATGCCTCCGGACCTCAGGCAGGAAACCTGTCTTCTAACTTTCAAAAAGAAACTAAAGACATGGCTGTTCTGCCATGCCTTCCCCGCCTCTAGCCCAACAGCCTGACCTAGAACTGTTCCATCACTTATGTAAATAAACAAATGCTAATTACGCTCACAAGTCATGAGGTCGGCTCCTAGCCTCCCTCCCATACTCCATTGTATATAGTACTATATCTTGTCCTCCCTCTCTTTTTTTCCCACTCCCAGTTAAGGCTTCCTTGTTATAATGTAACTTTATGCTCCTTTTAATATATCTCTTGTTGATTGGTTGGTTATAGTTACTGCTTAGTTCGATGTAAACCGAGTTGATTTGATTTGTATCAAGAAAGTCGGTATATAAAAGCCTTTAATAAAATAAATAATAAATAAAATAGTAATAAACATTAACATGTCAACACAAATAATATCTCACTGCTGCTCTTCAGTTTTTTCAAAAACTGATGAATGACTCTCAGTTCAGCATCACAGCTCTGCAAGATAAAATGCCTGTCTAAAAAAAGAGTTGATCTGTTCATTATTAATAGGTAAGTGTGCTGTGTTCCCCTTCACATTTATCTCTGTTAAGGCTCCAGTCTCTACCTGCAGTGAGAGCTGTGGTCCTGGGTTCCGGAAGGCCATTCTGGATGGGCAACCTGCCTGCTGCTTTGACTGCGTCCTCTGCTCTGAAGAAGAATTTAGCAACAAAACTGGTAAATTTATTTATTTATTTTTTATTTATTTGAGTTTTTTCTATACCGGCATTCACGGAATTCGTATCATGTCGGTTTACATAAAACAAGGGGTGATCAAAACATTATAAACGTGCATAAATATGAGAGTAAACATTTAAACATTATAACAAGTTATAAAAGTGCGCAGAAAAATCAGTTACAATAAAACAAGGATGGTTCTAACTGGGAGAAGAAGAAGAGTATGATAGAAGTTTTAGCAAGAAGAAGAACGAGCAGTTTTTGGTATGTCTGTATCAGTTTAGTGGGAGGTAATCCGTCTTTCTGTATTTGGTGGAAGAGCATCAGTCTGAGTCCGGAAAGGCTAACTGAAGTAAAATTGCATGTGGGAGGGGGATTATAATACTAGCAGGAGATCTAGAGGTTACATCTAGGTCAGCCGCAGAAACAGTTTCAGGAATACCACAAGACTTGACTAACTTGGTTTAGGTGCAATTATTTATTGATAGTGCGTCAAAAGTACATATATCAAAGTAATAACTCACCTTGCATCAGACATACATATTAGGTAGATATACAGCATACAGATATCCCATTAGCTCATACCAGCTCTTCTGAGGCCTCCTCTAGCTCTCTAGGCCTGGGTTCTTATGGTAGGGTGAAGGGAATCTACCTTCACCCAGAATCCCTTGCAGCATTCTGCCTTAAGCAGGACTGAGTTAGATACCTGAACCAGGCTCCTTAAGGTAGAGTGGAAACACTGAGAGGAGAGGATCACCTAGCTGGTGGCTGAAAGGAATCAGTAAGTTTTTGCTTGGGACATTGACTTTTTTAAAAGTATTGGGGCAAAGTTAACTAATTGGGAATATTATTTAATGTGTTTGTGTGTTTGTGCCTTTAATAGAAAGGCAGTGAATAAACAAGTTAGACTGTTTGTATTTTTAGTCAGTCAATAAGGTAGCAGTAGGTAGACAGCGAATAAACAAGTTAGACTGTTTGTATTTTTAGTCAGTCAATGAGGTAGCAGTAGGTAGTGTGTTTATTTTTAAAAGTCTGCAGAACCGAGTGTTCTGCAGACTTTTAAAGAGCTGAGTGTTTGTATTTAATACTAACTGAGTGCTTGTATTGAAAAAAAAAAACCACAAAAAAAAAACAAAAACCCAAAAAGTAGCCAGAAGCTAGAAATAAGCTAGGAGCAGTGTATACCTAAGTAAAAAAGTTGAATAGTTCAGCTCAGTTACTCACCTTGGAAAGGTGTTGAGGTAGTGTGATTGGGTTTGAATAGGGACCAACATTTGTTAATCAAGGGAGCAGTGAGTCACTCAGGCTGACTAACTGAAGTTAGACTGTTTGTATTTCCCAGCCCACCCACCCCTAGCCCATCCCTTAATTTATAGGCAGGTGCCACTTTCACCAAAAAAAAAAAAACCCATCAACAAAAACTTTATTGAGAATTTGATCAGACTCCGGTAGGCCACTCCCAGACACATAGTGAATTCACTAATACATTTAAAAGGAAGTTAGACACATTCCTACTCCCATAGCAACCTAAAACTTAACTAGGCACTGATCAAAATTGAGATGAAGGCAGCAGTCCAGCAGCAAGAGGTGGGCTTCCCAGTCTTTTGCATCGAGTGTCACATGTATGATTTTTTACCCACCGGTGAGAAGTTGTACATGTGCATGCGATGCAAAGAGCTCCTGGCTCTCAGAGAACAAGCCCGATCTCTGGAGGCTAGAGTGGCAGACCTGGAGGAGCTGAGGCAGACAGAGAGGTATATAGATGAGACCTTCAGGGACATAGTAGTCAAGTCCCAACTTCAGACTGGCAGCCCTGGTGCTGCCTTGGAGGAAGAAGGTCTCATGATGGGAGAGCACAAACCAGGTGTAGCAGGAAAGGATCCTGTAGCAAGGAACTGCTCTCTAGGTGATGCATTGTCCTTTCGCACTGAGGATATCTCCCCAAGGCCTACTGCCCAGGAGGGAAGGGTTAGGTCGGCCGTCATAGTTGGTGATTCGATTATTAGGAATGTAGATAGCTGGGTGGCTGGTGGGCGTGAGGATCGCCTGGTAACATGCCTACCTGGTGCGAAGGTGGCGGACCTCACGCGTCACCTAGATAGGATTTTAGACAGTGCTGGGGAGGAGCCAGCTGTCGTGGTACATATGGGCACCAACGACATAGGAAAATGTGGGAGGGAGGTTCTGGAAGCCAAATTTAGGCTCTTAGGTAGAAAGATTAAATCCAGAACCTCCAGGGTAGCATTCTCTGAAATGCTCCCTGTTCCACGCGCAGGTCACCAGAGGCAGGCAGAGCTCCGGAGTCTCAATGCGTGGATGAGACGATGGTGCAAGGAAGAGGGATTCAGTTTTGTTAGGAACTGGGGAACATTTTGGGAAAGGGGGAGTCTCTTCCGAAGGGATGGGCTCCACCTTCACCAGGGTGGAACCAGACTGCTGGCGCTAACCTTTAAAAAGGAGATAGAGCAGCTTTTAAACTAGAACAAAAGGGAAAGCCGACAGTCGCTCAGCAGCGCATGGTTCGGAGAGAGGTATCTTTAAAGGATACTAATGATGCATTAGAATTAGGGCATCCCGATAGTGAGGTTCCAATAATTAGAAAAGTAGTCCAAGTGCCTGTAACTAAAAACTCACCTGAGCTAAAAAAAATTCTAACTTATCCCTATCAATTAAAAAGCAGAATGAAAATACAAACAAAAAACAAACTTTGAAATGTTTGTATGCTAATGCCAGAAGTCTAAGAAGTAAGATGGGAGAATTAGAATGTATAGCAGTAAATGATGACATAGACTTAATTGGCATGTCAGAGACATGGTGGAAAGAGGATAACCAATGGGACAGTGCTATACCGGGGTACAAATTATATCGCAATGACAGAGAGGAGCACTCGGGAGGAGGTGTGGCGCTTTCTGTCCGGGATGGCATAGAGTCCAACAGGATAAACATCCTGCATGAGACTAAATACAAAATTGAATCTTTATGGGTAGAAATCCCTTGTGTGTCAGGGAAGACTACAGTGATAGGGGTATACTACCGTCCACCTGGTCAAGATGGTGAGATGGACAGTGAAATGCTAAGAGAAATTAGGGAAGCTAACCAAATTGGTAGTGCAGTAATAATGGGAGACTTCAATTACCCCAATATAGACTGGGTAAATGTATCATCGGGTCATGCTAGAGAGATAACGTTCCTGGATGGAATAAATGATAGCTTTATGGAGCAATTGGTTCAGGAACCGACGAGAGAGGGAGCAATTTTAGATCTAATTCTCAGTGGAGCACAGGACTTGGTGAGAGAGGTAACAGTGCTGGGGCTGCTTGGCAATAGTGATCATAATATTATCAAATTTGATTTAATGACTGGAAAAGGAACAGTGTGCAAATCCAAGGCTCTCATGCTAAACTTTCAAAAGGGAAACTTTGAGAAAATGAGAAAAATTGTTAGAAAAAAACTGAAAGGAGCAGCTACAAAAGTAAAAAATGTCCAAGAGGCTTGGTCATTGTTAAAAAATACCATTCTAGAAGCACAGTCCAGATGTATTCCACACATTAAGAAAGGTGGAAAGAAGGCAAAACGATTACCGGCATGGTTAAAAGGGGAGGTGAAAGAAGCTATTTTAGCCAAAAGATCTTCATTCAAAAATTGGAAGAAGGATCCAACAGAAGAAAATAGGATAAAGCATAAACATTGGCAAGTTAAATGTAAGACATTGATAAGACAGGCTAAGAGATAATTTGAAAAGAAGTTGGCTGTAGAGGCAAAAACTGACAGTAAAAACTTTTTTAAATATATCCGAAGCAGAAAGCCTGTGAGGGAGTCAGTTGGACCGTTAGATGATCGAGGGGTTAAAGGGGCACGTAGAGAAGATAAGGCCATCGCGGAAAGACTAAATGATTTCTTTGCTTCGGTGTTTACTGAAGAGGATGTTGGGGAGGTAACCGTAATGGAGAAGGTTTTCATGGGTAATGATTCAGATGGACTGAATCAAATCACGGTGAACCTAGAAGATGTGGTAGGCCTGATTGACAAACTGAAGAGTAGTAAATCACCTGGACCGGATGGTATACACCCCAGAGTTCTGAAGGAACTAAAAAATGAAATTTCAGACCTATTAGTAAAAATTTGTAACTTATCATTAAAATCATCCATTGTACCTGAAGACTGGAGGAAGCAAATGTAACCCCAATATTTAAAAAGGGCTCCATGGGTGATCCAGGAAACTACAGACCGGTTAGCCTGACTTCAGTGCCAGGAAAAATAGTGGAAAGTGTTCTAAACATCAGAATCACAGAACATATAGAAAGTCATGGTTTAATGGAACAAAGTCAGCATGGCTTTACCCAGGGCAAGTCTTGCCTCACAAATCTGCTTCACTTTTTTGAAGGAGTTAATAAACATGTGGATAAAGGTGAACCGGTAGATATAGTATACTTGGATTTTCAGAAGGCGTTTGACAAAGTTCCTCATGAGAGGCTTCTAGGAAAAGTAAAAAGTCATGGGATAGGTGGCGATGTCCTTTCGTGGATTGCAAACTGGCTAAAAGACAGGAAACAGAGAGTAGGATTAAATGGGCAATTTTCTCAGTGGAAGGGAGTGGACAGTGGAGTGCCTCAGGGATCTGTATTGGGACCCTTACTGTTCAATATATTTATAAATGATCTGGAAAGAAATACGACGAGTGAGATAATCAAATTTGCAGATGACACAAAATTGTACAGAGTAGTTAAATCACAAGCAGATTGTGATAAATTGCAGGAAGACCTTGTGAGACTAGAAAATTGGGCATCCAAATGGCAGATTAAATTTAATGTGGATAAGTGCAAGGTGATGCATATAGGGAAAAATAACCCATGCGATAATTACACAATGTTGGGTTCCATATTAGGTGCTACAACCCAAGAAAGAGATCTAGGTGTCATAGTGGATAACACATTGAAATCGTCGGTACAGTGTGCTGCGGCAGTCAAAAAAGCAAACAGAATGTTGGGAATTATTAGAAAAGGAATGGTGAATAAAACGTAAAATGTCATAATGCCTCTGTATCGCTCCATGGTGAGACCGCACCTTGAATACTGTGTACAATTCTGGTCGCCGCATCTCAAAAAAGATATAATTGCGATGGAGAAGGTACAGAGAAGGGCTACCAAATGATAAGGGGAATGGAACAACTCCCCTATGAGGAAAGATTAAAGAGGTTAGGACTTTCAGCTTGGAGAAGAGACGACTGATGGGGGATATGATAGAGGTGTTTAAAATCATGAGAGGTCTAGAACGGGTAGATGTGAATCGGTTATTTACTCTTTCGGATAGTAGAAAGACTAGGGGGCACTCCATGAAGTTAGCATGGGGCACATTTAAAACTAATCGGAGAAAGTTCTTTTTTACTCAACGCACAATTAAACTCTGGAATTTGTTGCCAGAGAATGTGGTTAGTGCAGTTAGTATAGCTGTGTTTAAAAAAGGATTGGATAAGTTCTTGAAGGAGAAGTCCATTACCTGCTATTAAGTTCACTTAGGGGTAGATTTTCAAACCGCGCTATTTGGCCTACTTTTGCTGGCGCATCAGGCGCAAGCAAAAGTACGCTGGATTTTAGTAGATACGCGCGGAGCCGCGCGTATCCACTAAAATCCGGGATCGGCACGCGCAAGGCTATGGATTCTGTATAGCCGGCGCGCGCCGAGCCGCACAGCCTACCTCCAATCCCTCCGAGGCCGCTCCGAAATCGGAGCAGCCTCAGAGGGAACTTTCTTTTGCCCTCCCCTCACCTTCCCCTCCCTTCCCCTACCTAACCCACCCTCCTGGCCCTGTCTAAACCCCATCCTTACCTTTGTCGGGGGATTTACCCCTCCCAGAGGGAGGGGTAAATCCCCGCACGCCAGCAGGCCGCTAGCGCGCCGGGAGGCGACCTTGGGGCGGGTACGGAGGGCGCGGCCATGCCCCCTGCCGTAACCACGCCCCCAGACCCGCCCCCAACACGCTGCCGACACGCCCCCTAAACGCCGCGACGACCGGGCCCGCCCCCCGACACGCCCCCGACACGCCCCCCTCGGAGAACCCCGGGACTTACGCGAGTCCTGGGGTCTGCGCGCGCCGGTGAGTCTATGTAAAATAGGCTCACCGGCGCGCAGGGCCCTGCTCGCCTAAATCCGCCCGGATTTGGGCGGATTTAGGCGAGCAGGGCTCTTAAATCCGCCCCTTAGAGAATAGCCACTGCCATTAGCAATGGTAACATAGAATAGGCTTAGTTTTTGGGTTCTTGCCAGGTTCTTATGGCCTGGATTGGCCACTGTTGGAAACAGGATGCTGGGCTTGATGGACCCTTGGTCTGACCTAGTATGGCATTTTCTTATGTTCTTATGTTCTTAGGGCCTTGTCGATACACATTGTCGTATAGCCTCCCCTTCAGCTCGGCCTTGGAGCTCGGATTCTAAGGAAACAGAACCTCTGCTGAATCTAAGTTCAATTTTATTTTATTTACCTGTGCTTTAATATAATAGAGCTGTCTATTTGCCCAAGTTTGTGCCATGCTCTGTTTGTAAGGGGCAAATTTGATATTGAAACCTGAAAGTGAGCTATTTTGTCCCAGGGGTCTATTTGATACTTTGGTCTCTGCTTAGGCAGGCGACAGGAAGCACTAAAGCTTCTTGTGTCCAGCAAAGTAAAAGTTTTAACTTAGTAAGCCAATCAGGGGGAGGGTCTTATCCAACTCAACTGCAGATACAGAGTCCTGAGAACAACCTTTACCAAGGGTTAACTGTTTAACTCCCTCCCACCCTGCCCCTCTGCCCACCCACTCCTAGGTTTGTTTTTCTGATATAGTCTTCCTAAATACATAATTGACAACAAGATAAATTAGTAAATTGGTATTTCCTTAGGTGTTAACCATCAAATAAATTTACCAAAATGAGGACTATCCAATGTAACTATTGTGGAGCCTTTATTCTGAGGGAAATCATCTGGAATCTTAGGGCTTGCCCCATTTGCTCAGACCTCTCTTAATTGAAAAAGGAGCTGGCTGAAGTTAAAGCTGAATTAGCTTCAATAAAGAAAGCCTCACCCACTTTACATTATTCAGGAATTAATTCCCCATTACCACATAAAAAACAAAAGTCAAAGAAAATGAGATTTACAGCGGGCTCAGGTAGGATAAGACCTGTGACCCAAGGTCACCCGTTCTTGAAATCTGTGCAGCCCACAAGTCTACCCCCCCCCCCCCCACTCACACAGGGCATTAAGGAACTAAAAAAAAAAAAAAAACAGTGTGACATAGTGACATAGTGAGGGCAAAGGTAGCGCCGGCGCCATTTTGAAGATTGGCAATTCGGCCCGCGTGCAGGAGGTCGCTCCTGGACCCCCGCTGGACTTTTGGCAAGTCTTGTGGGGGTCAGGAGGCCCCCCCAAGCTGGCCAAAAGTCCCTGGGGGTCCAGCGGGGGTCCGGGGCGATCTCCTGCACGCGTGACGTCGGGAGCCAGGAACCAAAATGGCGCCGGCGCTACCTTTTCCCTTTCACATGATAAGGGCAAAGGGCCACCGGCACCATTTCTCAATGCAGCCATGGCCAGAGAGCTGGAGATCGCGTCGGGACCCCCCCACTGGACCCCAGGTAATTTAAAACATTTTGGGGGCGTTCGGGAGGGTGGGAGATTTGTTTTAAAGGTTCGGGGTGGGTTTTAGGATTTTTTTTGGTGTGCCGGTTTTCCCGCCCTCCCCTGATTTACGATTTTTAACGATTTTTAAAAAAAAAACAACACGACGATCAGATTTCCCTCCCTCCCCAGCCAAAATCGATCATTAAGACGATCGATCACACGATTCACACCCCTATTAATAATTGCCACATATAGTCCTCTAGCCTCTGATTGGTTATTATTGATTTGTTTTCATTTTAGAGTTTGGAATAATACACTGTACTCAGTCCCTCCCGACGCAGCTCTGGGCAAAACATGGTCCGTGTCGGGGGACCGGATGGAAAACCTGTATGCGTTCTTGGAGTTTGTGGAGTAGCCGCTTTGAAGTTTAATAAATTCTAACCTTACAGTAATGAAGATTTGGACTAATTAAATTCCTGCTCTCTGTCTCTTGTGTTCGTGTTAATCACCTTTGATGAGCAGACGTTCTCCTTTGCTGATTGGATAGATCTGGTTGAAGACATCCAAAAGATGGGAAAGAAGGGAGAAGTGGTGATTGTTGGAGATTTTAATCTGCCGGATGTAGACTGGAGAACAGGGATGTGCAGAGCAAAATTTTATGTTCATATTTCTTATGTCCGAAAGGGGGTCCCACTTGCGGCCAATATGGACATAAAAAAAATCCAATGAGTTGGGTATATGTACATATGTGCAAAAAAAAAATTTAAACCCCCTCACCCTCCTTAATCCCCCCCCCCAGACTTACCACAACTCCCTGGTGATGGAGCGAGGAGTGAGGACGCCATTTCTGCAATCCTTGGCGAGAAGCATGTGACGTCGGCGGCACGTCGAGTGACGCCGGCGTCACGTGATTCCCGGCTCGTTCACGCCGGACGGCTCGTTCGGCCCAAAAAGAACTTTTGGCCAGCTTGGGGGGCCTCCTGACCCCCCCAAGCTGGCCAAAAGTTATTTTTGGGCCGAACGAGCCGTCCGGCGCGAACGAGCCGGGAATCACGTGACGCCGGCGTCACTCGACGTGCCGCCGACATCACTCGACGTGCCGCCGACGTCACATGCTTCTCGCCAAGGATTGCAGAAATGACGTCCTCACTCCTCGCTCGATCACCAGGGAGTTGTGGTAAGTCGGGGGGGGGGGATTAAAGAGGGTGAGGGGGTTTATATTTTTATTTTGGCTCAACAATCGCGATTTCCCACATATCCAACATATCTATGTTGGATATGTGGGAAATCCGATCGTTTGTGTCGAATCAATTTTTTAAGTTAAAAAAAATATGAGTAGCGTTTTACTAATGCGGTCAATCCGAATGCACACCCCTACTGGAGAATCCCTTCTGCAGAATCTATCAGTAGTAGAGAAATAGTTGATGCCCTGCAAGAGGCTTTGTTCAAATGGTAATGGAACCCATGAGAGAGGGAGCTATACTTGATTTAGTGCTCACTAATGGAGATAATGTCTCTGATGTCCAGTGATCATCAAACAGTATGGTTTCATATCACACAAAGGATACGAAGAAGAAGCACGAAGACCTGAGTTTTGCAGTTCAAAAACATGGACTTTGATGAAATGGGGAAGTATCTGGAGGAAGAACTAGAAGGCTGGGAGAATGAGATAGATGTGGAACAACAGTGGACCAAACTAAAAGGAGCAATTACCAAGGCAACTAATCTATATGTTAGAAAAGTAAAGAAAAGCAAAAGAAAAATGATACCTATCTGGTTCTCAAAGGAGGTGGCTGACAAAATAAAGGCTAAAAGAACAGTGTTCAAGAAATATAAAGGATCCCAAAGGGAGGAGCACAAAGAAGAATATCTGGTGGAACTGAGGGAGACGAAATTAATCAAGAAGGCAAAAAGTCAAGTGGAAGAAAGGATTGCCAAAGAGGTAAAGCGAGGTGACAAAACATTTTTCAGATACATCAGAGAAAGGAGAAAAGTCCAAAGTGGTATAGTGAAAACCGAAAGGTGGAAAAGATCAATGTGTGGAGAGAGACGAAGAAATGGCAGAAATAGTAAACAAATACTTCAGTTTGGTGTTCACTAAAGAGGACTTTGGAGAAGGACCTTCACTAGTTAACGAGAAACCGGAGGAGAGTGGATGTAACTCCATTTACAGTAGAGAATATATGGGAAGAGCTGGGGAAACTGAAAGTGGAAAAAGCCATGGAGCCTGAGGAGGTTCATTTAATAATTCTTCCTCTGAGTTACAACAGGTAACAACTGGGGTTCCACAGGGCTCTGCCCTTTCGGCTATGCTGTTCAATGTTTATCTAGCTCCTATTGCTAAACTCTTAGCCATCATTACTGACGGGTATAAAATCTATGCGGACGATATTCAATTTTACATAAAAGTTCAGAAGTCTTGGCCTGAAACAGTTGAGCTACTTTCTCTGGGGTAGATTTTAAAAGAAGCGCGATCAGCCTACTTTTGCTTGCGCATCAGACTCAAGCAAAAGTACGCTGGATTTTAGTAGATACGCGCGGAGCCGCGCGTATCCACTAAAATCCTGGATCGGCGCGCGCAAGGCTATCGATTTTGTATAGCCTGCGCGCGCCGAGCCGCGCTGCCTCCCCCCGTTCCCTCCAAGGCCGCTCCGAAATCGGAGCGGCCTCGGAGGGAACTTTCCTTTGCCCTCCCCTCACCTTACCCTCCCTTCCCCTACCTAACCCACCCACCCGGCCCTGTCTACACCCCCCCCTTACCTTTGTCGGGGGATTTACGCCTCCCGGAGGGAGACGTAAATCCCCGCGCGCCAGCGGGCCTGCTGCGCGCCGGGCCGCGACCTGGGGGCGGGTACGGAGGGCGCGGCCACGCCCCCGGGCCGTAGCCACGCCCCGTACCCGCCCCCAAAACGCTGCCGACACGCCCCCGCAACGCCGCGCGCTCCGGCCCCGCCCCCGACACGCCCCCCTCCGAGAACCCCGGGACGTACGCGAGTCCCGGGGCTCTGCGCGCGCCGGGAGGCCTATGTAAAATAGGCTTCCCGGCGCGCAGGGCCCTGCTCGCCTAAATCCGCCCGGTTTTGGGCGGATTTAGGCGAGCAGGGCTCTGAAAATCTACCCCTCTATGTATGAAATCCATTACTCGTTGGTTAAAACATAACAAGCTTCTTTTGAACACCAGTAAAACATCTATGCTGTTGATTCATCGTCCTCATTCTCAACCTGTTTCCGATACTATATCATTTGAGAATTTTTCTTTTCCTCTTTCCAAGCCGATTAAGAGTTTGGGTTTTTTGATAGACTCTTCTCTGTCATTCAAAGCGCAGATCAGGTCTGTAATTAAAATAGGTTTTTTTAAGCTGAGACTTTTAGCTGGATTACGACATTTATTGTACGAATCTGATTTTTTTGATGGTCGTACGGGCCATCATCTTTCCTCACATTGATTACTGCAATAGTCTTTATATTGGTTTACCTAAAAATTCAACTCGTTCTCTTCAACTTTTGATGAATTCAGCAGCTAGGTTAGTGTCATCTTCCAAGCGTTCTGATCGAATTACTCTAATTCTATGCAGACTTCATTGGCTCCCTATGTCGGAACGTATAATTTTCAAGATAGGAATGATAGTTTTTAAATTACGCCCGTCTTCTTCTGATTTTTGGTTTAATGCTTTACTTCGGATCCATAAGCCAGCCAGAGCACTTAGGTCTTCACAACTAAATTTACTTGAGGTCCCTTCAGTGAGATTAGCCCATTTACATTGCAGAAGAGAAACATCTTTTTCCATAGCAGCACCTAATTGCTGGAACATGATTCCATTTGATCTTTGATCCATTGAAGATGTCAAAAAATTTAAAACTGCTTTCAAGGAACACTTACTGAATCGTGTGTATAATTGTTAAAGGTAATACTTGAACAAGTTAATGCATATGGCAATGAATATCAGATAATATTTTTTCAGTTAGTTTCTATGAAACTATTTTGTTTGTATATGTATTTGTTTGTGTTGCTTTTATTATGTGTGTGTATTGTGTATATCGCCTAGGCCTAACAGTGTTAGGCGATTAGTACATTTTTATAAATGAAAAATAAATGAAATGAGCTCAGAGATGTGCTGGCGGCTCCGCTGAGTGACCTGTTCAATAGATCCCTGGAAACGGGAGTGGTGCCGAGAGATTGGAGAAGAGTGGTGGTGGTCCCGCTTCACAAGAGTGGGAGCAGACAGGAGGCTGGTAACTACAGACCGGTTAGCATCACCTCAGTGGTGGGAAAAGTAATGGAGTCACTGCTGAAAGAAAGAATAGTGAACTATCTACAGTCGGAAGAATTGCTGGACCAGAGGCAGCATGGATTCACCAGGGGAAGATCCTGTCAGACAAATCTGATTGACTTTTTTGACTGGGTGACTAGTGAATTGGATAGGAGAAGAGCACTCAATGTCATTTACTTGGATTTCAGCAAAGCTTTTTATACGATCCTGCACAGGAGGCTGGTGAGTAAAATGAGAAACTTAGGAGCGAGTGCCGAGGTGGTGGCCTGGATTGCAAACTGGTTGACGGACAGAAGACATCGTGTGATGTTAAATGGAACTTACTCTGAAGAGAGAGAGGTGTTAAGCAGAGTGCCGCAAGGATTGGTGTTGGGACCGGTCCTGTTCAAAATCTATGTGAGCGACATAGCGGACGAGATAGAAGGTAAGGTTTGTCTTTTTGCAGATGACACTAAGATCTGCAACAGAGTGGACACACAGGAAGGAGTGGAGAGTATGAGACGGGATTTAAGGAAGCTGGAAGAGTGGTCAAATATATGGCATCTGAGATTCAATGCCAAGAAGTGCAAAGCCATGCATATGGGGTGCGGAAATCTGAAAGAACTGTATTCGATGGGGGGTGAAGGGTTGATGTGCACGGAGCAAAAGAGAGACCTTGGGGTGATAGTGTCAAATGATCTGAAGTCGAGGAAACAATGTGACAAGGTGATAACTAAAGCCAGAAGAATGCTGGGCTGCATAGAGAGAGGAATATCAAGTAAGAAAAGGGAAGTGATTATCCCCTTGTACAGGGCCTTGGTGAGGCCTCACCTGGAGTACTGTGCTCAGTTCTGGAGACTGTATCTCCGAAGGGACAGAGACAGGATGGAGGTCGTCCAGAGAAGGGCGACCAAAAAGGTGTAGGGTCTTCATCGAATGACTTATGAGGAGAGATTGAAGAATCTAAATATGTACAGCCTGGAGGAAAGGAGGAACAGAGGTGACATGATACAGACTTTCAGATACTTGAAAGGTTTTAATGATCCAAACACAATGACAAATCTTTACCGTTGGAAAAAAATCAGCAGAACCAGGGGTCACGATTTGAAGCTACAAGGAGGAAGACTCAGAACCAATGTCAGGAAGTATTTCTTCACGGAGAGGTTGGTGGATGCCTGGAACGCCCTTCCGGATGAAGTGGTGAAGACCAAAACTGTGAAGGACTTCAAAGGGGCGTGGGATAAACACTGTGGATCCATAAAGTCTAGAGGATGTGAATGAAGAGAGGGTGGCTTGTGGGAAAGACAGCTACTACCTGGAGATAATACCCTTATTCAATAAACATACATACGGTTAATGCGACTCCAACATTGCTCTATGCTTCAATGGCAAAAGGAAATGTGGAAAAAAGGATATGCATTCACAAAAAAGCAGGGAGTAGCTTGCTTGTTATGGCGGTTACTACCCCAAACCAAACAAGCCTGATACTTCACTTTCAATGCATATCCATATCCAGTGTAGCTCTCTGCTTCAACAGCAGGGGGGAATGAAGAAAAGATGATTTTATATTCAGACAACAACCAACAAGGACTGAATTACACAGTCTGGGTAAACAAATAAGCATGGGTGTAGCTTGCTTGTTACGACGGTAATACCCCGAATCAATTAAGCCTGATACTTCACTTTCAATACATATCCAGAGTAGCTCTCTGCTTCAACAGCAGGGGGCGGCACAAAGAAATGTGGATTTATATTCAGATAACAACCAACAAGGACTGAATTGCACAGGCTGGGTAAACAAATATGTGTGGGAGAAACTTGCTTATTGCGGCGGTTACTACCCCTAACCAATTAAGCTAAATACTTCACTTAGAAGCAGTTCCAGCACTGCTCTCTACATTAATGGCGGGGGTGGAAGGGAAATAGAACCAAAAGGTTACTAAGGGCCAAGAGTAACAGATAAGTATGAGAAAAAAAACAAGTGTGAAAGCTTGCTGGGCAGACTGGATGGGCCATTTGGTCTTCTTCTGCCGTCATTTCTATGTTTCTATGTCAGGTCAAGCGTCCAGATGTGCCCGGGGTACACCTCCCCGGCTCAGCTTCCATTGCACTTTCCCTCTGATTGTACTGTCCCCACTACCCATGAGTTGTCGCCATATGCTTGTAAAATGGGGATCATCTTGACCCAAGATTACTGGGTATGGAAGTTCAGGGAGGACACCTGCTTCTAAGACAGCTTGTTCAGCTGCCATCATCAAAAGGATATGGGAAGTTGAACACTTCTGTTCATTTCCATGTGTACATGTTAATGTCTCTTTCCTCTTATAGTCGACATGTACTTGACACAGTAAATCCTGGCAAATAAGGGTTTTGCTACATCCAGAATCCACCAAAGCTTGGGTAGAAGCTCCTACCAGTTCTACCTGGATTATGAAGTTCTTAAGTCACGCATGTGGGCCATCCACAAAATTGCATCTTTGGAATTTTGGCAACTTCTGATCTCAGGTGTGTTCCCACATGTTATTATCATTCTGGGGCTCTGAACCCATTCTTTGCTCCTTCTTGCGTTGCTCCATTAGCATGTGTTTGCACTCCAGATCATCAAACCAAGAACACTCTTAATTTGCATTACCTTCTGTTTTACAGAAAGCACACTCCCGTAGGGCTGATTGGGTTTCTGCCCTACCAGGTTCATTTAAAGACTTCAGTTTCTTGCTGAATATATGGGCAGCGGTCTTCTTCATGCCTGTTCTCCGCACAAATGATGTAAAAAGAGAGGGTCTCAAAATACCATTTCTGGGTTCTTCCCATCTCTCTGGATCCCCCTTTCTCTTTCAGGTTGTGGGTCATCGCTGCTTCAAAGCATTTTTTTTTTAAGTATGCATACTTTCTCAGGTGTTGGTTGGGTCACCAGGCTAAAGTCCATAGGTTTGCTTTGGCCATACTGACAGTCCCTTGCCAAATGTCCTTTCTGTCCATTGTTAAAACATGTGCATGAGATTGGCATCTGGAACCCGGGTACAGAGGATAAGCCCCTTATCTCAGAGGTTCATTGCTGAGGTCTTCTGTATTCTATACCTCACCAGCACATTGTTATGGGTTGTTTCTCCAAGCCCCTTATACCAGCAGGCATTGAATGTGCCTGGTGGAAGGCTTCCCCACTTCCAGGGTTCTCTTTCCAGGGTGAGCCCGGTATGTCAGCAGACACAGTTCTGCTTGGGCAAGTCCAGACCATCTAGGAACTGCTCCAGGACTATTTGATGAGTCCAGACCTTGCCTCTAGCTTGAGCCACTTCCACCCGGCATCTTTCAAACAATGAAAGAGTTTTCTTGGGTTCTTCTCAGGCTGTAGGGCCACCTGTTGGTACTGCTGCCAATAGCATTCTAGGGAGTACTCCACTCTGTAGTAAAGCGGCCTTGATGACCTCATAGGAAGCCTTCCCATCTGGATTAGTGGCCTGGAACACTGTTGACTTTCGTCTGTGAGCAAATTAACCAAGTATGTTGTCCAGCTGATCTCTGGCCAGGCTGACAGGCAGGCAGTCTGTTCAAAGTCCTTTAGAAAGAACAATGGGTCCTTTCCTGCCTTTATCTTAAACAGGATATGCGAAGGTGAAGCTAACTAAGGTATTCTGGACATAGCCAATTAAAGGGCCTCAGCTAGCTGAGTTAAGACTGTTCCTTGTTGCATTAATTGATCTTGTAGCTGCTGTTGTTTATCTATTTGTGTTTATACAACATTTTGCATCTGTTGCTGTCCTGTGGCTAGGACCTGTATTACCTGCTCCAGTTTATCTCCCTTTGGGGCCAGCTTCCAAATAGATAACTCACACGAGGCTGAGGAAACAAAAAACATCTGCTGGCCTGTCTTGACCTAATTTACTACTTGACCCCTGACTGCTCAGGTCGGGATAGTCCCCTTGGCTTGCTATAGTAGAAATAGAATTCAGAGGGCCCTAGGAAAAAACTCTTCAAGCAGTTTTATTTTTCTTCTTCTTCTTGGAGGCTGTGGGTTTTTACTTGTGTTTGCCGGTTAAGCAAAAGAAATCACTGAACTAACACCACGTGTAGCATATTAGGAACAGTTTCAGGAATACCACAAGACTTGACTAACTTGGTTCAGATATGTCAAAAGTGCATATATCAAAGTAATAGCTCACCTTGCATCAGGCATACATATTAGGTAGACATACAGCATACGGATATTCTGTAAGGTCCTTCCAGCTCCCCTGAGGCCTCCTCTAGTTCTCTAGGCCTGGGTTCTTATGGTAGGGTGAAGGGAATCTACCTTTACCCAGAATCCCTTGTGGCATTCTGCCTTAAAGAGGACTAGGTTAGCTACCTGAACTGGGCATCTTAAGGTAGAATGAGGGAGTTGTTGGTACATCTGTCACAGTCAGTTCAATGACATAAAAAACATTGCAGGGTAATTCTTTGTTTCTATTTAAAGCAGAATTTGATAGACTGATATACACTAGCCAAATATTAGAATATTAACTAACACATTCCCTTGTAAGAAACTGTATTTAGTGAGGCAAATATCTATCTGCTCTCTAAAAATGGCCTTTTTTTTTTTTTTGCCACAGCTAAATCTAGCCACCTACTGAAACCCCGATCAAGCGTACACACATTATTACTCCAGAAATATAAACACATCAGGAGATGTCTCTTTTTGACACATATGCCATTAAAGACAGTGCATGGGTTTAGCCAGGCAGAGAATGGTAATTTTCTGCCAAGTTGTTTTACTAGTTACATAGGGGCAGATTTTCAAAGGGTTACACGTGCCAGGCCTATTTTCAAAAGGCCCGGCATCGCACATAAAGCTTGAAAAAATGGGCAGTCTGGGGGCGGGGAGGGGGCGTGGCCAGAGGCCTCTGCAAGGCCACTGGGCCGGGGGATCGCGCGCCGGCAGTCAGCTGATGCGCACAAGTTACGCCTGCCTCTGGCAGCTGTAACTTGTGAAATAAAGGGACAGGGTTCTTTTTTTCAGGCTGGGGGGTGGGACAGGGAGGGGAAGATGTGGGGGAACGGGAAAAGCCAGCTGATCTCCCTGAGGGCTCGGCACGCGCAAGGTGCACTAGTGTGCACTCCCTTGCACGTGCCAACCCCTGATTTTATAACATGAGCTCGGCTGAGCGCGCATGTTATAAAATTGGGCATACATTTGTCCGCACCGGGTAGCGCGCACAAATGTATGCCGCACGCATACATTTTAAAATCTGCCCCATAGTGTTTTAGATAGGTAATTGACTATGAAAACTGTCCTTTTCAAAGTAAGGATTTTCTCTAATCAAAGCCACATATGGAAATTTTCTTCCTCCAGATGCCACAGAGTGCATGAAGTGCCCCGAAGACCAATGGCCCACCAAGAGACATGATGGATGCCAGAAGAAGTCAGTTGAGTTCCTGTCCTACCAAGAACCACTAGGCATGACTCTGGCTGTTATTTCTGTGCTTGGTACCCTGGTGCCGGCTGTTATCCTTGTCATCTTCATCTGCAATCACCACACCCCAGTTGTGAAAGCAAACAACAGCAAGCTCAGCTATCTCCTGTTACTAGGCCTCATCCTATGTTTTGGTTGTTCATTAGTGTTCATAGGACACCCCACAAAACTGACCTGCATGATACGTCAGATGGTTTTTGGCATTGTATTTGCCATCTGCATCTCCTGTCTACTTGCCAAAACAATGATGGTGGTCATAGCCTTCAAGGCCACCAAGCCAAACAGCAACCTGAGATCATGGGTGGGGCCACGACTGCCTAATGTCCTGGTGATTTCCTGCAGCCTGGTCCAAATCTTCATCTGTGTCACTTGGCTGATTGTGGCTCCCCCATTTTCACAAAGGAACATGAAATCCCAGATAGGGAAAATAATCATTGAATGCAATGAAGGGTCCTTGACTACATTCTGGTGCATGCTGGGATACTTGGGTTTTTTGGCTTCTATCAGCTTCATTGTAGCCTTCTTAGCTAGAAAGTTGCCTGACAGCTTTAATGAGGCTAAGTTCATCACCTTCAGCATGCTTATATTCATTGCTGTCTGGCTCTCTTTCATCCCTGCTTACCTAAGCACAAGAGGGAAATACACAGTGGCTGTGGAAATATTTGCAATTTTGTCCTCCAGTGCTGGGTTGTTGGGTTGTATATTCTTCCCCAAATGTTATATCATCCTAATCAGACCAGACATGAACACCAAGGAATTCCTAATGGGGAAAACCACAGGGAGCCTCAAGAAATCAAAGTAATTGCTTTATAACACATTGGTCAATAAATACCTGAACATGAATGATATAATCATGTTGTGCTCATCATTTTTTTTTAAAGCAGGCACTCTGGCAAAGAAAATAATGTAAGAATTTGGTGAGCAACTGAACCAAAACATTTTGCAGGTGGCAATAACCTTCATGTGCTGCTTACTACTGCCTGCCTACTTTTAATGCACAATACTAAATTATAAAAAAAGTCTAGCTCAAGAATGAGTAGATTGTTTGTGATAGGACTGGGGAAACCTCATAAAGTGCCAATAATAGTCTATATAAAGATGCCTCTGTGGCTACTTAGTCCAACTCCAACTTAGTGGTTGTTAGAGAAAGGTTATAATCATTGGTAAACCCCAGAATTGCAAGATGCTCAATTTATAATTCTAATGGCTATCTTGACAGTCCAGTGCAGGTCAACTGTAGTGGTATACAAAACACAGATGTTATACCAATCAAGACTCACAGTTATGACGCTAAGATGCTGTATACAAAACTTCATGCAATACTTATCATATAAGTGTCTGGCATCATCTGGATCATTATTTTGAGTACTTTTAATGCACGACACCACAAGAGAGAAGGGAATAGAAATGGTATAGATGTGAAAGGGGTGGAGAGAGAGAAAGGATGCTGGGGGGAGTGGGTGTGTTGTGTGGACACTGTGATGGGCAGGTGAGGCTGGGGTGGAAAGGGAGAGGTGATTCTGGTCTAGTAGACGGATTCTGGGCACTGCAAACTGGGGGCAAAGAGATTAGGGTTTATCACAGGACAGTGAACTGGAGTCAGGGAGCCCTCCCCTCCCTCCCCACAGAAGACAGAGAGGACCACAGGGCTTGATTAGAGCTGGTCTTCTGCATAACCATCCCCCTAACCTGCATGTTGAGCCCTTGGGTTCTGAGGGCCAGTAGGACTTTCTTCCTTGAGATCATCATGGTGCTGGCACAGAGTGGGTGGGGTGTACATGCTGGGAGCTGGGGTCAGGTATAATCTGGAAGCTGAGATCAGGCACAAGATCGAAGCTGGGGTAAGACACAAGCTGGGAAATGGGTGCAGGCATAGGCTGGGGTCAGGGATCAGATACTTGCTGAGAGCTGGATCCAAGCACTGACTGGGAGCTGGATGCAATCAAACACTAGAGGCAGGATAGAGAGCACAGGCTGGCTGCTGGATACAGAGCATAGGCTGGAGGACAAGGGCAAGGCCTATGGCAAAAGGATAATGGCAAAGCCTTGGAAACAGACAAGGGACTGGACTGGGCAGTGCAAGACAGAACAAGGACTGGACATGAAAGAAAAGGGAACAATAAACAGGAAAGACCAACAGGGTACAAGACTGACTAGGAAAACCTAGCAGGCCCAGAGGCCGCAAGCTAAAGTAGGAAAGCCAAGAGGACAGTGACCATGGCAGATAGGTCTAGGAGGCTGTAGAGCACAGCCAGAAGGCCTGGAAGGGCAACAGTAAGTCAGTTAGGCCTGGAACACCAAAGAGCCAGGCAGAAGGCCTGCAAGGAAGAATAACAATCTAAGACCTAGATTTATCGTTTTGCTATAAATTTCACAAGAGTAATGCCTGTGATAAAAAAGGAAAATAGAATTGGAATACTCTTATAAAAGCCAAAAAACCACAACAAGCAACAAACAAAGATTTGGCTAAAGAGAACTCTATATGTGTTCTCTAGCAACCATCATACATGGCCACAGTAAGCTGAGTGGCTTATATATGCAAGCTCGTATGGCTACTGGGCTTGAATAATCATCGGTTGCTGAGAATCTTAGAAAGTGCTACCACTAGGTGCCGAACAACTACCGTGTGAGCACTTATCTGATTCCACATGTAGAAGATTTATGCATATAACCCTGAAGGGCTGCTCCAACACTGCGGTGTTTCGGAGTGTTAGACTCCTTCCTCAGGGATCCTTCAGGATATGCTTATGATACTGTGTGGAAACAAAAAACAGTTCTTAAATATGCCTACGGGGCTAAAAGAGACAATGAAACAATATCAGGCTGGTGAGGAAAACTTACTGAGCCTTTTGGTTGCAGTCAATACGCACGCTCGTAGAATTTCACTGAGGACACAAAATATAAATGCAATAAGTGTCCAGAGACTGGTGCTGATGTTGTGCCTAACATTCAACCAAATGAACTCAATGGAAATGCAAAAGGCATATGTCAGTTAGTTGAGCTATCTGCTGACACTGTGCTCGAGGTTAAAGCAACTTGCAAAGAAAAGTAAACTTGTATGAGCTAAAAATGTGCTGGAAAACAAACCAACTTTAAAACAAAAGATTCTTGCTTAAATGCACTCAATAAGCCTCCAAAGAAGTACTTACAGGCACTTGAAGAAGTGAAACCTCGCGGCGGCTGTGCTGCAGGATGACAGGCAAAGCGCTGAGAAAAACGCCGGTATTTAAAGGAAAATCCTCCGTGTAGTAATGACAGAGAACGGAAATGACGCCGAAGGGCTGATTGCAGAAAAAAACTTTGAAATCCATATAAGGGAAATGACGTCAGAGAACGGCCATTTTGAGGGGGAATGCCTGTTGGGGATGCTGTGATTTGAATAACTCACCTTATATGGGTGATGACGTCTGACAGGTGGCCATCTTGAAAAAAACTCACCGGGGAAAATTAATATGTGAATGTGGGCTGGCTGAATGTGAATACTGACGTGTAAGGATGTTTTGAATTTAAAATAAAACTATCGATGTTCAAAGGAACTATGCCTAGTACAAAGAAACTATGCATAGCAGAAACAATCTTTACAACGTGTGATTCTAATAATAGGGATAGGGATTCAATGTATCAGCTCTACAATCAATGTAACAACTCTGCAATCTGTCATTTTAATGATAGGGTTGAAATATGAACTGTGTCAGTCAGATCAGAGAAAACCATTCAACCTTTTCATTGAGACCTCGAGGTTCAGTGGAATGTAATTGAAAAATCCAGCGGTTTTCTTTATAATTCAATTGTGAGACTCTGTCCCCTCCTCTCCAATGTGGAGGCACGTGTTCCACAATAAGCCACTTGAGATCTTCAAAAGTGTGCATTTGTGATATACAATGTGAAACAACCAGAGCTTTAACATCTCTGTTATTAATTCTGCTGCGATGTTCTATTAAGCGTATCCGGATCTTGCGCCTTGTACGTCCAACATATATTTTGTTGCAGGGACACAAAAGTGCATAAATCACAAAATCAGTGTTGCAATTTACTGTGTGTTTATGTGTGATACGATATCCTGTTTGGGGATCTGTCCAATGAGAACCAACGATGGCTAAGGAGCATAAAGTACATCTGCCACATACTGTAAATTCACCAGATGTAATCGTGAGATGGGGTTGTAATGCAGCTCTGACAACTCTTTGCTTAATATTAGTGCCTCGTGAATAGGCAAACATGGGAAGTTCATGAAAAACCGAGTGCGGACTCAGAACATGCCAGTTGGAAATGATAGCCTGCTTGATATGAGATGTGAGCTCTGTGTGTCGGAGAACACAAATTAGACTCGGCGTCTCATTCCGTTGCTTATATTGTAATAATTGAGTTCTATCCGAAAATGTGGCTCTCTTGTATGCCTTGCGGATGACAGAAGATGGATATCCTCTTTCTGTAAATCTATCCGAAAGGAGGCGCGCTTGCAAATGGAAGTCACTATTATCTGAACAGAGTCTTCGCAACCGAAAAAATTGGCCAACTGGCAGTCCCTCCTTAAATTTCCTGGGGTGGTGACTCTCAAAGCGTAGGTAGTTGTTGCGATCCGTAGGTTTTCTAAAGAGAGTCGTAGTAATACCAGACTGATATTTGTTGATTTGAATGTCCAGAAATGAAAGTTGATCCTGGTGATATGATATGGTGAATTTAAGGTGTGGATCAATCTGATTGAGCCATTGGTGAAACTGAAGTAATTGTGTTTCTGACTGCGTCCAAATGAAAAAAATGTCATCGATGTAACGAGACCACAGCAGAACAGATAGAAAATGTGGTGAATGATAAACATGCTTTTCTTCGAATCTTGTTACATAAAGGTTTGCAACATCAGGGGCTATGGGAGAGCCCATTGCAACCCCATGGGTTTGCAAATAGAATTTCTGTTCATACGAGAAAAAGTTGTTATATAATATAATCTCTGAAAGGGCCACTAAAAAATCGGATGGAATCCGGTGTGGTCTCAGCAACCGATGATTATTCAAGCCCAGTAGCCATACGAGCTTGCATATATAAGCCACTCAGCTTACTGTGGCCATGTATGATGGTTGCTAGAGAACACATATAGAGTTCTCTTTAGCCAAATCTTTGTGTGATAAAAAAGGGGCATGGTTAGAGTAATTTTCCAGATACTGTGTAGTTATTTTAGCTCAACACACATTAATTTTATTGCACAGTGTGGAGAGAGAGAGAGAACCTCTTTACAGTACTCTTATATATGAAAACTATATCACTATAAGAAGGTCAACTAGAACTCGGGATGAAGTTTTGGTGGTGGGCTAGGTTTAAGGGGGCAGTTTTACATGCACAGTCAGAGGTACAAAACAGCACAGTAGACAGCAGTGAAGATTTTATGTGATTTGAAGTGATGAAAGGTATAAAAAGTTTAAATTTGTACATTGTACTCTCAACCTAGCTTTCTGCACTTTCTACCTAGTTGCTATCAGGCATTCTAGGAGGAGGCGTAGCCTGATTGTTTGTCAGCAGCGTATATGCCCTGATGGGGAACTTGCAGCATCTGGAGGTGAGTGCAGCCAATCATGGCCCTAGCAAGGCCAGCCAAACATAACATGGTGCAGCATTCCCTCCACCAGGGGTCCTCAGCAAGCACCACTCCAAGCTGTGCAACTTACCGTCCTCGCTGGTCATCTGATGCCTCAGTCCCATCCCTACTTAATCCTACCCAAGAGAACAGTGTACAAATCTCAACTTTTTATTCCTTTTATCACTCCAAATCACATAAAATCTCCACTGCTGTCTACTGTGCTGTTCGCACCTCTGACTGTGCATGTAAAACTGCCCCCTTAAACCTAGCCCATCTCCAAAACCTCATCCCAAGCTCAGAATGGCCCCTCTTAGAATGGTATAAAAAGTTTCTAATAGGTGTCTCCCCAGAGGTGCTCTTTCTTTCTCTCTCTTGCTCTCTCTCCTCCCCCCCCCCCAAAAACGGGATTTGTGATAAGAAAGGCAGAGCTATCACACACAATGTTACGTGCCACTAATTTCCATTTACTCCACCCAGTCTGGAAACATTTTGAAATTTGCATATGCATCTTGAGATGCAACAGATAACGCCCTAACATGATTTGATAAATGACCCTGTAAGGTTGGCGAGGTCAGGGAGCCTAGGTCAGAGTGCTCCAAACTGTGTGTCGCGACACGTTAGTGTGTCGCCTGCCGTGTGCAGGGGCGGCGCGCAAGCCCGGTCAACTCCCATGCGAGTTTGGGCTTTTTTTTTCTAGCGATTCACTTTTTTTTTTTCAGTGCGTGGGTTGCTTATTATTGGGCGATTTTTGCTGTTAATCGCGTTTTTGGGGCTTGGTGGGTGGGACTTGGGTGCTAGTTGGAGAAAAGTTATTTTGTGGATTTGGTTGGAAGTTCCTTTGGGTGTTAGGATGATGAGAAGTTTGAATGTCAATGTAGACTTTGTGAAACAGCCATGTTTTTAGGTCTTTTTTGAAAGTTTTGAGGTTAGGTTGGGTTCTCAGATCTTTTGGGAGGGAGTTCCAAATTTTAGGGTAGGCAATTGAAAAAGCTCTTTCTCTGGTTGTTGTCAAGTGAGCATCTCTGATGGGGGGGGGACGGGACATTTAAGCGCCCTGAGTTGTTTGAGCGTAAGTTTCTTTGAGGATTCTGGGGGGTTATGTTTAAGCCAGTTTAGAATAGTTTCCACTAGTTTTCCTGGCACTAAAGTCAGGCTCACTGGTCTATAGTTACCCGGATCGCCCCTGGAGCCCTTTTTAAATATTGGGGTTACATTTGCCACCCTCCAGTCTTCAGGTACAATGGATGATTTTAATGGTAGGTTACAAATTTTAACTAATATATCAGAAATTTCATTTTTGAGTTCCTTCAGTATCCTAGGATGCATACCATCCGGACCAGGTGATTTGCTACTCTTTAGTTTGTCAGTCTGGCCTACTACATCTTCCCGGTTCACAGTGATTTGGTTCAGTTCATCTGACTCATCACCCTTGAAAACCATCTCCGGAACTGGTATCTCCCCAACATCCTCATTAGTAAACACAGAAGTAAACAATCCATTTAGTCTTTCTGCAATGGCCTTGTCTTCCCTAAGAGCCCCTTTAACCCCTCAGTCATCTAATGGTCCAACCGACTCCCTCACAGGTTTCTTGCTTCAGATATATTTTTAAAAGTTTTTATTATGAGCTTTTGCCTCTATGGCCAACTTCATTTCAAATTCTCTCTTCGCCTGTCTTATCAATGTTTTACACTTAACTTGACAATGCTTATGTTTTATCCTATTTTCTTCAGATGGATCCTTCTTCCAATTTTTGAAGGATTTTTTTGGCTAAAATAGCCTCTTTCACCTCACCTTTTAACCATGACAGTACTTGTTTTGCCTTTCTTCTACCTTTCTTTATGCATGGAATACATCTGGACTGCGCCTCTAGGATTGTATTTTTAAACAATGTCCATGCCTGTTGCAGCTGCACCTTTTAGTTTTTTTCTGACTATTTTCCTCATTTTATCAAAGTTTACCTTTTGAAAGTTTAGTGTTAGAGCTGCAGATTTACTTATTGTCTCCCTTCCAGTTATTAGTTTAAATTTGATCATGTTATGATCACTATTGCCAAGTGGCCCCACCACCATTACCTCTCTCCCCAAATCCTGCATTCCACTAAAAATTAAATCTAAAATAGCTCCCTCTCTTGTTGGTTCCTGAACCAATTGCTCCATGAAACAGTCATTTATTACATCCAGGAAATTTATGTCTCTAGCAAGTCCTGATGTTACATTTACCCAGTCAATACTGGGTAATTGAAATCTCCCATTATTATTGCACTGCCAAATTGGTTAGCTTCCCTGATTTCTCTTAGCATTTCATCATCTGACCATTTTGTCCAAGAGGACGGTAGTATACTCCTATCACTATACTCTTACCAACACACATGGGATTTCTACCCATATAGATTCTACTGAGCATTTAGTCTCTTGTATGATCTTTATCCTGTTGGACTCTATACCCTCCTAGTGATAAAGTGCCACACCCCCACCAAGTTGATCCTCCTTATCATTGTGATATAATTTGTACCCTGATATAGCACTGTCCCATTGGTTATCCTCCTTCCACCAAGTCTCTGTGATGCCAATTATGTCAATCTCATCATTTACTGCTATACACTCTAACTTTCCCATCTTACTTCTTAGACTTCTGGCATTGGCATACAGACATTTCAAAGTGTGTTTTTTGTTAGTATGAACAACCTGCTTTTCAGTTAGGGATAATTAGGGAATCATTAGCTTCGGTGATTTTTTACATATAGGCACATGGATTACGTTTTCTTTTATTGGAACCTCTCTGTTGGGATGCCCTAACTCTCCTGTTTCATTAGTATCCTTCAAGGATACATTTCTCCAAACCATGCACTGCTGAGTGACTGTTGGCTTTCCCCCTTGTTCTAGTTTAAAAGCTGTCTATTTGCTTTTTGAAAGTTAGTGCCAGCAGCTTTGTTCCACTCTGGTTAAGGTGGAGCCCATCCTTTCGGAAAAGTCTCCCCCTTCCCCAAATGTTTCTTCTGTTCCTTACAAAACTGAATCCCTCTTCCCTGCACCATCATCTCATCCACGCATTGAAACTCTGGAGCTCTGCCTGCCTCTGGGGACCTGCACATGGAAGAGGAAGCATTTCAGAGAATGCCACCCTGAATGTTCTGGATTTCAGCTTCCTACCTAAAATCCTAAATTTGGCTTCCAGAACCTCTCTCCCACATTTTCCCATGTTCTTGGTGCCCACATGTACCATGAAAGCCGGATACTCCCCAGCTTGTCTATAATCATATCTAGGTGACGCGTTAGGTCTGCCACCTTAGCACCAGGCAGGCAAGTTACCAGGCGGTCCTCATGTCCACTAGTCACCCTGCTATCTACATTTCTAATAATTGAATCACCAACTATGATGGCCGGCCTAACCCTTCCCTGCTGGGCATTAGCCCTGGGAGACTTGTCCTCAGTGCGAGAGGACAATACATCACCTGGAGAGCAGATCCTTGCTACAGGATCACTTCCTGCTACACTAGGGTGATGTTCTCCTACTGGGAAGCCTGTCTGATCCAAGGCAGCACTGGGGCTGCCAGACTGGATTTGGGACTTGGCTACTATGTTCCTGAAGGTCTCATCAATGTACCTCTTTGTCTGCCTCAGCTTCTCCAAGTCTGCTACTCTAGCCTCCAGAGATTGGACTCATTCCCTGAGAGCCAGGAGCTCATACAATCTCTCACCGGCGGGTAAAAAGTCATACATGTGACACTCAATGCAAAAGACTGGAAAGCCCCCCTCTTGCTGCTGGACTGCTGCCTTCATATTAGTTTTATTGAGTTCCTACTTAAGTTTAGGATACTAAGGGAGTTGGAATTAGAGTCCTTTAAATTTACAGGTGAATTTACTAATTAATCAGCTAGTGTCCTACAAGGGGATGATTAAACTTTCAATAAGGGCTGGTACAATAGTATGATTTAGATAACACCCTGATTGATTTTTAATGAGAAAGTGTCTCTTGCCTAAAAATCAAGGGTTGAGTGGGTGGGAAAGACAGACACTAGAATTAACTAGGGATGTGAATCGTGTCCTCGATCGTCTTAACGATCGATTTCGGCTGGGAGGGGGAGGGAATCGTATTGTTGCCGTTTGGGGGGGTAAAATATCGTGAAAAATCGTGAAAAATCTAAAAATCTAAAAATCGCAAAACCGGCACATTAAAACCCCCTAAAACCCACCCCCGACTCTTTAAATTAAATCCCCCACCCTCCCGAACCCCCCCAAATGAGTTAAATAACCTGCGGGTCCAGCGGCGGTCCGGAACGGCAGCGGTCCAGAACGGGCTCCTGCTCCTGAATCTTGTTGTCTTCAGCCGGCGCCATTTTCCAAAATGGCGCCGAAAAATGGCGGCGGCCATAGACGAACACGATTGGACAGCAGGAGGTCCTTCCGGACCCCCACTGGACTTTTGGCAAGTCTCGTGGGGGTCAGGAGGCCCCCCACAAGCTGGCCAAAAGTTCCTGGAGGTCCAGCGGGGGTCAGGGAGCGATTTCCCGCCGCGAATCGTTTTCGTACGGAAAATGGCGCCGGCAGGAGATCGACTGCAGGAGGTCGTTCAGCGAGGGTTCCGGCGCCTCGCTGAACGACCTGAATCGCTCCCTGACCCCCCGCCAAGTCCCAAATCCAGTCTGGCAGCCCCAGTGCTGCCTTGGATCAGACAGGCTTCCCAGTAGGAGAACATCACCCTAGTGTAGCAGGAAGTGATCCTGTAGCAAGGATCTGCTCTCCAGGTGATGTATTGTCCTCTCGCAGGAGGTCGTTCAGCGAGGGTTCCGGCGCCTCGCTGAACAACCTCCTGCAGTCGATCTCCTGCCGGCGCCATTTTCCGTACGGCCGGCGCCATTTTCCGTACGAAAACGATTCGCGGCGGGAAATCGCTCCCTGACCCCCGCTGGACCTCCAGGAACTTTTGGCCAGCTTGTGGGGGGCCTCCTGACCCCCACGAGACTTGCCAAAAGTCCAGCGGGGGTCCGGAAGGACCTCCTGCCGTCCAATCGTGTTCGTCTATGGCCGCCGCCATTTTTCGGCGCCATTTTGGAAAATGGCGCCGGCTGAAGTCAACAAGATTCAGGAGCAGGAGCCCGTTCCGGACCGCTGCCGTTCCGGACCGCCGCTGGACCCGCAGGTTATTTAACTCATTTGGGGGGGGTTCGGGAGGGTGGGGGATTTAATTTAAAGGGTCGGGGGTGGGTTTTAGGGGGTTTTAGTGTGCCGGCTCACGATTCTAACGATTTATAACGATAAATCGTTAGAATCTCTATTGTATTGTGTTCCATAACGGTTTAAGACGATATTAAAATTATCGGACGATAATTTTAATCGTCCTAAAACGATTCACATCCCTAGAATTAACTATCTCTGGCTTGCTTATTACCTCAGACACACACAATCTCTAAATAATATATCCCTCTATTTCACCTTTCACCAAACTTTTATAAGTCCAAAGATTTCCCAAAGCTATACTTACCAATCCTCTTTACCACCATTAAATTGATCTTCACTCAGTTAATTGAAGGGTTTGAGATTTGCGGTCCTTTTCTACTGCAAAGGGTGTGGGGCCTCTGGAAGCTGGGGCTGTGGAATTCAATCCCTGGATCACTTGCGGTGACCTCTGGACTCCTCTCCTGGGGGATGCTGGGAGCAGTATGCAGAAGAGCCTTCTGGTCCTCTTCTACTGTAAAGGGTGCGGGGCCTCTGGAAGCTGGGGCTGTGGGAATTAAATCCCTGGATCGCTTGCGATGACCTCTGGATGCCTCTCCGGGGGGATGCTGAGTGCAGTATGCAGATGAGTCTTCTGGTGCTCTTCTATTGCTTTCTGTTATGTCTATGTAATGTTGCTTTAACATGTGAACCACATGGAATTCAGTCTAAATAAACTACTCTAAACTTAACCTTAACTGAAGAGGAAATTAGTATAGTCATTCATACCATTCATTCTCCATGCATTCAATAGCTGTTCTTTTGTTTTTACTAGGTTTCCTATACTTATTAGGCCTTAGATGAGAAGAAGATCAGCAGCACCTCCTCTCTCTTCAACAGCCAGCTCCTAAATGATCTAGTCTTCTAACCGTCACTTGGTTTCACTGCTTGGGTTATCGCTGCACTTGATGATGTCATTGTAAGAAATAGTGCCAGGGGCTGTGTAATTAATACTCTTACTGCTGTTTATTTGGGTCCTTTCTAATGTATTTTAAATACTGTTGTTGTAGACAAATTTTTAATTCTATTGGTTACTCTTGATATTTTCATAATTTTAAATTACCACTCCATGCTTTATCCATTGTTTGTATGCTTATGCTGGACTCATCACCTCTATCTAGGGGAGCTGTTGTCATGGATCCCTAGATATGGCTTCTCTTCCCCACTTGGTTGCCAAGGTGGTACCCAACTTCCAATGATGCTTTAGACTATACTATGTAGTATGGGGGTCCATGGTTGATACCACTGTCAATTTTATTAAAGATTTTTCTTTCCATTTAACTCTAAAAAGCTTTATATTCACTATTAAAATATTATTGTGCTCATTTAATTTTTCTTAAGCCATTCAAATCCTTTACAAAGCCTCAAAAGTGTTTAGTAATATTTTATTTATTTATTTTTTTAAATCTGTCACTCCTAGAATATTTTATTTTGCTTTCTGAGTCTTTTTATAATTTTTTCTGTTACCTCTGGCTGGAGTTTTTTACTGTTTTGAGTAGCTTCTTGTTTGTAAATAGTAGTAGGGATGTGAATTGTTTTTTGACGATTTAAAACAATTGTCAGATATATTTTAAATGGTCAAAAATCGTTAGAGCCGCGATACAATAGCAATTTCCCTGATTTATTGTCAAAAAATCGTAAATCGGGGGAGGGGGGAGGGCGGGAAAACCGGCACACCAAAACATACGGGTGACATAGTGAGGGCAAAAGTAGCGCCGGCGCTATTTTGAATATTGGCAATACGGCCCGAGTGCAGGAGGTCACTCCCGGACCCCCGCTGGACTTTTGGCAAGTCTTGTGGGGGTCAGGAGGCCCCCCCAAGCTGGCCAAAAGTCCCTGGGGGTCCAGCGGGGGTCCGGGAGCGATCTCCTGCACTCGTGACGTCGAGTGACAGGAACCAAAATGGCGCCGGCACTAACTTTGCCCTGTCATATGGTAAGGGTAAAGGGCCACCTGCGCCATTTCTATTAACGCAGCCATGGCCCGAGAGCGGGAGATCGCGCAGGGACCCCCCCCATTGGACCCCAGGTAATTTAAAACATTTTGGGGGGGTTCGGGAGGGTGGGGGATTTGTTTTAAAGGGTCGGGGTGGGTTTTAGGGTGTATATGGGAGTTGTGTGAAAACTCAGCCCAGTAGGGAAGCCCAATCATCTTGGCGATGATTCACGAAGAGACGTAAAAACATCTTTAGTCCTCTATTGATGCGTTTCGCCTGACCGTTCCCTTGCGGATGAAACGCCGTGGTAAAATCTAATTGTATGCCAAATTTCTTGCAAAGCGCATTCCAGTATTTGGCTGTGAATTGAGGGCCTCTATCAGAGGTTATATGAAGAGCGAGTCCATGTAGGTGAAAAATATGTAGAGAAAATAGCTCAGCCAATTCAGGCGCAGATGGCAACTTAGGCAAAGGCATGAAATGAACCATTTTCGAGAACCGATCGACCACAACCCATATTACTTGATTCCCATCAGAAAGAGGGAGATCTACAACGAAGTCCGTGGATATGTGGGTCCAGGGTTCTTGAGGAGGCGGAAGGGGCTGGAGGAGGCCCCAGGGTCGACCAGGTAATGGTTTTTGATGAGCACATTTTGGGCAAGAAGTCACGTAGGCCCGTACATCTCCCTTCATCTGCGGCCACCAATAGTAGCGCGATAGCAGCTCCAAGGTACGTACTCTCCCAGGATGGCCTGCAGAGAGAGAGTCATGCGCCCAGGAAAGCACTTTGGAGCGAAATCGGAGTGGTACCACAGTCTTCCCGGGGGGTATGGTCTCGGTAGAAGCGAGCATCAGCTTGGCAGGATCTATAATATAGTTAAGTCTCTTGAGTGTCCTCTGTTTCATAAGATCTGGAAAGTGCTTACGCGCGGCTATTCTTGACCGCCGGACGATATCGTAGAATAAAGTCAAATCGCGAAAAGAACAATGACCAGCGGGCTTGGCAAGGGTTAAGGTGCTGGGCTCTGTTGAGATATTCTAAGTTCTTATGGTCAGTGTATACAGTAATGGTGTGTTGTGCCCCTTTCAACCATTGTCTCCATTCCTCGAAGACCATTTTGATGGCCAATAATTCCTTGTCGCCGGTTCCATAATTCTTTTCGGCGGGAGAACATTTTCGGGAGAAGTAAGAACAAGGAAATAAGACGCCTTGATCCGAATGTTGACTGAGGACTGCTCCGACTGCAACTTCAGAGGCGTCTACCTCCACTATGAATGGTTGGGTAGGATCCGGGTGGTGGAGGCAAGGTTCTTGTAAAAAGGCAGTCTTAAGATTTTCAAATGCCTGTATGGCCTCACCGGGCCACTTCTTGGTGTCAGCTCCCTTCTTGGTCAGAGCGGTAATCGGTGCCACGATGTGAGAGTAGTGTGGAATAAAGTTCCGGTAAAAATTAGAGAAGCCAAGGAATCTTTGTATCGCCCGAAGCCCCACTGGTCGTGGCCAGTCTCGAATACAGGCCACTTTTCCTGGGTCCATTTGAAAACCAGTGGTAGATACAATAAACCCTAAAAAAGGTATCGACTGCCTCTCGAAGAGACAATTTTCCAGTTTCACAAATAGGCGATTCTCTCTTAGACATTGTAGAACTTGTCTAACATCCCTGCGATGGGTAGCCATGTCCTTCGAGTAGATAAGAATATCATCGAGATAAATAATCACCTGCTTATACAACATGTCCCGGAACACTTCATTCATTAAATTCTGGAAGACCGCAGGTGCGTTGCACAGGCCGAATGGCATAACCAGATACTCGTAGTGGCCATTACGGGTGTTGAATGCGGTCTTCCACTCGTCTCCAGGCTTAATTTGGACCAAATTATATGCACCACGTAAATCAAGTTTAGAGAAGATTCTGGCCCCGTGCAACTGATCGAGTAATTCAGGTATCAGAGGAAGAGGATATCTATCCTTGCGAGTGATAGCGTTGAGTCCTCTGTAATCAATGCAAGGTCTCAAAGACCCGTCCTTTTTAGGTATGAAGAAGAATCTTGCCCCTGCAGGGGACGTGGAAGGCCGAATAAACCCTCGTTCAAGGTTTTCCTTAATGTATTCTGCCATGGCCTGCGATTCTGGCCCAGAAAGAGGATAAACCCGCCCCCTGGGTGGACTGGTATTGGGAAGTAGGTTGATGGCACAGTTGAACCTTCGGTGGCAAGGAAGAATCTCCACTTTCTCTTTAGAGAAGACGTCCATGCATTCGGAGTATTGGGGTGGCACAGAAAACCTGGTGGTAGTTACCGGAATCGCCGGTTGGGGTCTCTGTTGGATACAGGTCCCCAGGCAGTCTGGACCCCAAGCAGCAATCTGGAGTGTCCTCCAATCTATAATAGGAGAGTGTCTTTGTAACCAGGGCAAACCCAGTACTACTGGGTGGACCGCTTTCTCTAAGATAAAGAAAGTTATCTCTTCTTGGTGGAGGATCCCGGTTTGGAGTACTATGGGAGCTGTAGAAGATGTGACTCGCCCCGAAAGGTTCTCACCCTGGATAGATGAAATGAATAATGGAGTCTGACGAGGACGTATCGGGAGCTGTAGCTGGTGGAGAAGTTCGGCCAGGATAAAGTTCCCCCCAGCACCGGAGTTAACCAGGGCCTGAGTGGTGAAGGGCCCCTGCTCACATTGCAATGTCACCGGAACTATGAAATGAGGAGCGAGGTTACTTCCTAGGGTCTGCTCCTCAGAGACACCTAGGATCTGTAGTTTCCCGGACGCTCCGGGCACTGAGTCAAAAGATGTCCTCTGTTGCCACAATACAAACACAGTCCCATCCTTCTCCGGCGTAGTTTCTCTTCTGCAGTCAACCGACTTCTTCCCAGCTGCATAGGTTCCTCTTTGGACTCTGCTGTAGCTTCCGTAGCGGTGGGAGAAACTAATGGACGGGAGAAGCTTGGGGCCAAAGGCACCAGACGACGAGGTGGTCTCGCTTCCTTGGCGCGTTGTTGCAGACGTCGATCAATACGTCCTGCCAAGTCAATAAGCGCGTCCAGGTCCTCCGGAAGCTCCCGGCCAGCGAGTTCGTCTTTGATGCGGGAGGACAAACCCTCCAGAAAAATGCCCCGAAGACAGTTCGTTCGCCATCCCAGTTGTGAAGCGAGGGTGCGAAACTCAATTGTAAAGTCTGCCAGGGTGCGGGTACCTTGTCGTAGATTTAGAAGCTCCGAAGAGGCTGTGGCTATCCGTCCCGGCTCGTCAAACACCTGGCGGAACGTCTGAACAAATCGAGACAAGTCACTCAAAATGGGATCCCCTCTCTCCCAGAGGGGAGAAGCCCATGCCATGGCTTTTCCGTCTAACAGTGAGATGATGAAGGAGGTCTTCACCTGGTCATTGGGGAATTGCTGCCCTTGCAGAGAAAATCTGATGAAGCATTGGTTCAGGAACCCTCTACATAATTTAGCCTCTCCAGAAAACCGAGGTGGTGTGGGCAAGTGAGAAACCGAGGCAGAAGTATTCGGAGGAGCAGGTGCAGCAGTGGCTGCCTCGGTTCCCTGAGCAGAATCCAGCCGACGGACCAGTCGTTCCACAGTGGTGGTTAACGCCTCCAGACTCTGCTGCTGTTGCTGTTGCTGCTGGCTTTGCTGCATCATCTGCTGGGCAAGACCTGGGATAGCCTGGAGACTAGATAGATCCACCAGGTCCATGGCCTTCGCAATCTGTTATGCAAGTGAACCCTTGAACTGGAGCGAGAGATGACACCCACCTGCAGGGCTCAGGCGAAATTGTCTCCGGCAGGTGAAAGTTCTGCAAGGCCTTGACATGGAGTCCTCGGTGAGGAGGCTGGTACGCAGACCAAGTACCAAACATGGGTCTAGGCAGGCGGCAAGCAAACAATGTCCAGATTCCAGGCAAGGGTCAGGGCAGGCAGCAAACAACGAAGTCCAGATTCCAGGCAAGGGTCAGGGCAGGCAGCAAACAACGAAGTCCAGATTCCAGGCTAGGGTCAGGGCAGGCAGCAAACAATGAAGTCCAGAAATCAAGCAAAGGTCAGCAGGCAGCAATCCAAACAAAGTCCAAAAATCCAAGCAGGGGTCGGGGCAGGCAGCAAACAATGAAATCCAAGGCAATCCAAAGTCGAACCAGGAGGCACAGGCAAACACAGAACACAGCCAACTACAGGAACCTGTTGCGAAGGCGTCCTGCTCCTTACTGAGGGAGTTTAAATCTCCCTCACTGATGACATCATCTTCCAGGGCCGGCCTCGCTTCCGCGTCGCAGCCCCTTTAAGAGGCGGAGCCAGCCGCGGCTTCTTCGACGCTGCTCCCTGACGTCTCCCTGCCTTCGCGCCGTGGCCTGCGCGCTGCTGACTGCCACGAGGGGGATCCAGAACGGCTCGAAAAGAGGAGGTAGGGAGGACTGGCCGCAAGTGATCACGGCCAGAACTCACAACACCTGCAGCAGCAACCATCCTCATCACTGCTGCTTGCTACTGGTCAGCTGATTTCTCCAGTTTTGGTTCTTCTTATTCCTGTCATCATGCTCTTTACCCGCTCCCCATTTGCTGGCAGGATTTCGATTGTGCTCCTTTCTAGGGGTGTGCATTCGTTTTGAACTTAAATGTAAAAAGCAACTTATTTTTTTTTTTTAACTTAAAAAAGTGATGAGGCGAAAACGATCGGATTTCCAACTTATTCAACATAGCTATGTTGAATAAGTTGGAAATCGCGATTGTTGATCCTAAATAAAAATTTAAACCCCTCACCCTCCTTAATCCCCCCCCCAAGACTTACCACAACTCCCTGGTGATCCAGCGGGGAGTCAGGACGCCATTTCTGAACTCCTTTGTGAGGAGCACGTGACGTCGGCGCCACGTCGGAGTGACGCAGCGTCACGTGATTCCCCGCGGGTTCGCTCCGGGACCCTCGTTGGGCCCAAAAGGAACTTTTGGCCAGCTTGGGGGAGGGGGGGGGGGGATTAAGGAGGGTGAGGGGTTTAAATTTTTATTTGCACGTATGGACATAGACTCAACTTATGGAATTCTCCATATGTCCATATTGACCGCAAATGGGACCCCCTTTCGACTTATGGACTTATGAACATAAACTTTTGCTCTGCACATCCCTACTCCTTTCTCTGCTTTTGTAACTGATTTCTCCTCATTGGTTTATCATTTTGGTGTTTTGCGGTCTCTTTTTGTGAGGAATCAGTGCAGCACTTCCAGGTTACTCATTCTGGCATCCGTTCCTTCTGTAGCCTCTCTTCTTTTTCAATCTCTTCTTCAATCTCTCTGCTTCTTACTAGTAGGGCTTGGTTGGAGTGGCTCTCTGATGCCGTACTCACTACTCAGGCCTCTCTTCATAAAGCTGTTCCGGTGCCTAAGTATCACAGTCCACCCGCTTTCATGAGCCGCAACGTCTGTTACCTGATGCCGGTATATTTTATTGTTTTGTTTTTTTTTTACTTTGCTTTTCTGGGTTCATTGTGCTTTGGAAGAACCAGAAGTGGCTTAAGCCCAATGTTTCACCTCTCGTTCAGGCTCCCCCTTCTCTTCCAATATGGCTCAACAACAAGGAGTAGAATCCAATTGCGGCCCCGATCATGGGCTCTACCTTGGCGCCACACTCCTTAGTTGCTTCCAGATATTTCAATAATAGAAGGGCCCGGCACTGATTCACAAACCCCCCTGCATTTCTTGGAGTGCCTGGTGTACCAGGGTGAAGCCAGTAGTGGGGCAGGAGATGGCTGTGGGCTACCAGAGGTAGTGGCATGGATGAATAGTGGTGGGGCCGCTACAGTCGAGAGTGCATCCAAATATGTGGACAGCCTGTCCATGGTGGCCATCAGGATCTCCAATATTATCTTCTGGTCTTACAGTTTATGGGTGAGATCCTGGATGGCCTGCAGAGATGTCAAGTCTACCGAATCTATGGCTTCAGAAATCTGTTGAGTTCATGTTCCCTTGAGGTGAGGTAGAGTTGATGCAACATGCAGGGAGGAGCCCTACTGGTCTCCACCATTGGCAGGAGGACCCAGATGAATCAGAGACCCCACTAGAGCTTCACCTTTACCAGCCCACATTCCCCTCGAGTTCAGCCTTTGGGTGTCGGGGCCAGCAGGTCTTCAGTGGGGGCCTCTGCTGATGGTGGAGAGAACTGTTGGGTTCGCTGGGTCAGATAAGACATAGGTCAGATGAATCTGGTAGCAGGTAGTAGTCAGTGGCCAGTGGTGGTCAAGAGTATCCAGGAACAGGCAGAGGTCAGTGGTCAGGAGAATCCAGAAGTCAGGCCAAGGTCAGCACTAAGTATCCATCCAGTGGGAAGGCAGCAGGGAAGGAGGATGAGGAGAAGATCAGGTGGGTCACATGTAGATAAAGATAACTGAAGAACTGAAGATTAGGATACTGGAACTGAAGATAGGAGACCCTGTGACAACACACACACTACTAGCAAGTAGGAAGACCTGTTGCCGAGGTATCAGAGGAGAGTCCACAGGAGTATTTTATAGGCCTGAAGGGATGATTTCATAAAGAGTAGCCTTCAGTACTTTCCTTCTGCTGGCCCTTTAAAACTGAAGTTGTCAGGTGCGCACCCTAGGAGGAATGGGGCTAGGCAGGGTCAGTGGCATCCTGCCGTGGGAGCTATCAGTACCATCCTGCCACGCTGTCATGTGGTGGCATGCCGCAAATATGCCAGGAGACTGGATCATGCCTGAAGCTGAAGAGCAAGGCCCAGCTGGGAGGTGAGTATGGCGGTTCATTGAAGGAACAGTGGAACTCCGAGTGCAACACCAACATTTCTAGTAATTGACCTTGCTATGCATGAGATTACTACATAAGAACATAAGAACATGCCATACTGGGTCAGACCAATGGTCCATCAAGCTCAGCTTCCTGTTTCCAACAGTGGCCAATCCAGGCCATAAGAACCTGGCAAGTACCCAAAAACTAAGTCTATTCCATGCTACTGTTGCTAGTAATAGCAGTGGCTGTCAAGTTAATTAATAGCAGGTAATGGACTTCTCCTCCAAGAACTCATCCAATCCCTTTTTAAACACAGCTATACCAACTGCACTAACCACATCCTCTGGCAACAAATTTCAGAGTTTAATTGTGCGTTGAGTTAAAAAGAATTTTCTCTGATTAGTTTTAAATGTGCCACATGCTAACTTCATGGAGTGCCCCCTAGTCTTTCTATTATCCGAAAGAGTACATAACAGATTTACATCTACCCATTCTAGACCTCTCATGATTTTAAACACCTCTATCATATCCCCCCTCAGCCGTCTCTTCTCCAAGCTGTAAAGTCCTAACCTCTTTAGTCTTTCCTCATAGGGGAGCTGTTCCATCCCCTTTATCATTTTGGTCGCCCTTCTCTGTACCTTCTCCATCGCAATTATATCTTTTTTGAGATGCGGCGACCAGAATTTTACACAGTATTCAAGGTGCGGTCTTATCATGGAGCAATACAGAGGCATTATGACATTTTCCGTTTTATTTGCACTTATCCACATTAAATGTCATTTGCCATTTTGATGCCCAATTTTCCAGTCTCACAAGGTCTTCCTGCAATTTATCACAATCTGCTTGTGATTTAACTACTCTGAACAATTTTGTATCATCTGCAAATTTGATTACCTCACTTGTCGTATTTCTTTCCAGATCATTTATAAATATATTGAAAAGTAAGGGTCCCAATACAGATCCCTGAGGCACTCCACTGCCCACTCCTTTCCAGTGAGAAAATTGTCCATTTAATCCTACTCTCTGTTTCCTGTCTTTTAGCCAGTTTGTAATCCACGAAAGGACATTGCCACCTATCCCATGACTTTTTACTTTTCCTAGATAAAAACGTAGGCTTGCAAGATTTGAATCTACTCATGGTGCTGGCAGCCACAGTAGAAACAGCGCAGAGCAGGCAGCAGTGGGGAGATTTACTCCCACTACTCAAGTTTTTTTTAATGAAATGACAAATCATACTGAAGGAAGATATGAAACCCCAATATCTAAAAAGGGCTCCAGGGATGATCCGGGAAACTATAGACCGGTGAGCCTGACCTCAGTGCTCGGAAAAATCATGGAAACTGTTATAAAGAATAAAATCACAAAACATTTAGATAGACATGGTTTGATGGGATACTGCCAAATCTACAAATGTACATTTGTAGATTTGTGAGGCAAGACTTCCCTTGGGTAAATCCATGCTGGCAGTGTCCCATCAAACCATGTGAAAAAACCATGTGAAAACATATGTGGACAAAGGTGAACCAGTAGATGTGGTGTATTTGGATTTTCAGGAAGCATTCAAGAAAGTCCTGCATGAGAGGCTTCTAAGAAAACTAAAAAGTCATTGGATAGGAGGTGATGTCCTCTTGTGGATGTTGCACTGGAAGAGGACCCTTGGCCTGGTGCAGGATTGGTACGGCCCTCTGGTCGGACCCAGAGACCGCCTGCCACCAGGAGGCAGAGCACACGAGGAGACAGAGGCTAGCTGGAGCTTCACCTATAACAGTCTGGGGTTTCCGGAAGAGCAATTTTTGGGTAATTGCCAGGTTCTTATGGCCTGGATTGGCCACTGTTGGAAACAGGATGCTGGGCTTGATGGACCCTTGGTCTGACCCAGTATGGCATTTTCTTATGTTCTTATGTTCTTAAATTTGGGTGATCCTAATTTGAAATTCACTTATACTTGGGACAAAACATTGGTGACCTTCTTGGATATGATTGTATATGTACAAAATCATAAATTGGTAACTACTGTATATCTAAAGACCACTGATAGGAATACCTTACTCCACTTTAACAGCTTTTATCCGAAACAGTTATGAGATAATATCCCGATTGGTCAATTTCTTCGATATAGAAGATTATGTACATCAGTTGATGAATATAAGACCCAGTCTCAGAAATTAAGAGACCGGTTTATTGCTCGGGGTTATAAGCCATCAATTGTTAAGAAAGCATATAAAAGAGCTTTATATGCAAACAGGGATAATCTCCTTGTACAATATGAAAAACAAACCCCTGAAAGAATTGCATGTACTATTCCATATTCCTCCAGGACTAAGGAGATTAAAAACAGTATTTTGAGGCATTGGCAGATGTTATCATCGATTTCTACATTCGGTGAAAATCCTATATTTGCCATTAAAAAAAGACAGAATTTGGGGGGATATTTGAAACATCGGAGATCGAAGGAATGGGCGGAGCAAGAGTGTGGTCAAATTACTTGTGGTACATGTTCGGTGTGCAAACATGTTTTGGTAATAAAGGAGTTTCATCACTCTAGTCTAAAATATCCATACCGACTGTTGGTTACTTTTTCATGTGACTCTGGCGGGGTTGTTCACGCAATAATATGTCCGTGTGGCTTGATCTATATTGGTCAGACTAGTAGAATGGTTCAATCTCGAATTATAGAACATAGAAGCCCTATTAAATCCTTGAAAACTAATGCACCCCTAGTTGAACATTGGATGGAACAGTCTCATACAGTAGACGATATAAAATTCTTTGTCTTGACGAAACTACATTTACCTAATGGAGGTGACCTGTCAGCATTGCTTAAGCGTCTTGAACAGCGTTTCATTTTTAAATAGGGTACGGTGGCCCCGGGTGGACTCAATGGTCCTATTGAATGGGAGGCATTCTTGCACATGAGTTGAAGATTCCACAGGTGTTACCCGTTGAGTATCGGTTTTTACGATATATAAGCCGGAAGAGATGAAGCTACGTTCATCACGTTTGTTTGACATGTGACTTCCATTGTCTTGGGAGAGAGATGTACACTTGGTGAAGGTAGGATATTGGGAGTTGGTTGGTTTGCTTAAGTTTAAGCCAGGTCTCTATTTTGTAGCTGCTTGTTTGAGGTATTGCGTTGTTTAAGTTTCAAGTTTGAGATATTGTTTTTCTGAATTTCAGAGACTTGAATGATAATCTGAAAGACATGAGTTGTGTTTAAACCCACTACATCTACGCAGATGATGTGCAAATATTCATCCCGGTTATGGAATCTCTACAAAAAACACTAGAATTCTGGAACAACTGCCTCCAAGCCATCAACAATCTGCTCATGAGCCTTAACTTAATCCTTAATTCCAAAAAAAACGAATTACTCCTCATCTCACAGGACTGTAACTACGCAATGTCTAACATACTCCCTACTAGTCAACCATCCTTCTCCTCTCAAGTTAGAAACCTCGGAGTCATCATGGACAATCAATTAAACCTAAAGAGATTTATTAATAATACCACTAAGGATGGCTTCTATAAATTGCAAGTCCTGAAACGGCTCAGACCGCTCCTCCACTTCCAAGACTACCGGTCAGTTCTCCAAGCAATCATTTTTTCAAAAATTGACTATTGTAATTCCCTTCTACTCGGCCTCCCAGCTAACACCATAAAACCATTACAAATGCTTCAAAACGCTTCAGCCAGGATTCTGACTAAGTCTAACAAAAGAAATCATATTACCCCCATCTTGAGAAACCTACACTGGCTCCCAATTAAGTTTAGAATCTCTTACAAAGTACTAACAATCATACACAAATCTATACACAAGCTCATTCCACTGGAACTCAATATCCCTTTTCAACCACATATACCCTCCAGACTGGTGAGAGCAGCTTATAGAGATACTCTCCTCAACCCACCCATCAAAACCTCATTAAATAAACGAACTCTATCCACAGCGGGCCCTGCGCAATGGAACTCTCTACCTCCAGAACTCCGGAAGGAACCTTGCCCAATCACCTTTAAAAAGAGACTCAAAACTTGGCTATTCGAACAAGCTTTTAATCCATACCAATAATCTCCCCTCAATCTATCCAAATATGTGCACCATGCATCGTGACTCCTAGATATTTAGCCAGGTTTAGTCTTAGCTCCACAAAAGAATCTCATTACTTTATTGTATTCATTGTACTTTATTCCCCAGTTCCTTGATCCAAGTTTATCTCCCTGTTCGATGTAATCACATTCTTACATGCTTGTTAATGTTATAATGTAAACCGAATTGATATGTAACATTGCTACATGAATTTCGGTATATAAAAATGTTAAATAAATAAATAAATAAATAAATAAATAAAGTGTGTTTCGATTCTATATTAGACTGAGTTTTGATAACCCTCATGTGGGAGTGAGGTTGGTAAAGGTCAGTAGATCTGATATGACTCATGATTTGAGTAATACATGGTTGGTAAGAGAGTATTAAGCATGTTATGTTTTTTTGACAGAAAAGAAAAATTATGATATTTGTTGCATTGAATAGTCCCTGATGAAGCCCCGGTGGGGGTGAAACACAGGATCCTTTGTTGGACGTAGTATATGTTGAACAGTGAAGACGAATTTAGCCCTTGTGAAGAAACGGGCACGGATTTTATTCATAGTACGTCCTTGAATGAAAAAACGGACTCAGTTCCTGTGGAGGAACGGGACGGATTTAACCCCATATATATAAGAAGATGAGAAGGGTGGATTGATAAAGAATGCTCTTTGAAAGTTGTATAAAAGTTGATTATATATTCTGTGGGTATTGCATTGTGTATTAGAGGAGAGCTGGGTGAGGACAAACACACTATTATATATTGTAACATATAGGGTGTCACATTGTTTCTTGATGTTAATTTTTAATGGTGTGGATGAAGTGAGTGAATGTGATTAGTTAGTTTTAACTCTGTCTAGTGAGAGTTATGTTTTTATATCAATAAAAATATGTTTTGCATGATACCATTGTACTTTATAGTAGATTCTCTCATTGTGTAAATTGTTGTACTTTTAATGCATGACACCACAAGAGAGAAGGGAATAGAAATGGTATAGATGTGAAAGGGGTGGAGAGAGAGAGGATGCTGGGGGAGTGGGTGTGTTGTGTGGACACTGTGATGAGCAGCATCAAGAGCCAGCCTTCAGGCTGGGCCATGGAATTTGGCCTGAGCCCCAGGCATCAGACCTGGCCTGGCCACTTCCATGGATACTTGGATCAGGTAAATTTGTTCAAGGAAGGGGGGGGGGGGGGGGGGGCTAATCCGAGGACCCAGTATTGGCCTGGAACTAGGCTGAAACCCTGGCATCATGTTCAGATCTAGGCCGTGGCCCCTACTTTTGGCCTATGTCTATGCACACTTCATGTGTAGGCCGAGGCGTCAGCGACATGCTCAGATGTAGGCAGTGGACCCTGCTTTGGGCTTCGGCTTATGCCCTAGGCAAGGCCCTTTCCTCAGACCTAGGTCTAGGCCATATGTATTCATTTAAAACTAATGCAACAAATAAGGTTTGTTTCATTTGGGGGAGGGGGGTCTCGATTCATTTCGAGGCCCCCAAATGAAATGAATTGGCTTTATTCATTGTGTTTTGCGCATTTGTTTTAAATGGATGCACATCCCTAGTGTATAAATATCTATCTATCTAATAACAACAGGAGCGCTCGAATCACAAAAAATCTTTAGAGAACATTTTTAACTTGTAAAGGCTTGGGAAAAAAAATATTGTATTATATTAAAGTGGGGGAAAAAGCCAGTTCATCACTTACCCCCGAAGTAGCAAGTCAACTTGTTAAGCCGTTGCATCAAGTGCCGACCAGCTTCAAGCTTTTATAATCACTACTGGCATAAAAAACCTCGCTTAGAAAACTTTTTTCTTCTTTTTTTTTTTTAAACTTGCTCGGTCTAGTCTTGTCTTAAGAACATAAGAACATAAGAAAATGCCATACTGGGTCAGACCAAGGGTCCATCAAGCCCAGCATCCTGTTTCCAACAGTGGCCAATCCAGGCCATAAGAACCTGGCAAGTACCCAAAAACTAAGTCTATTCCATGTAACCATTGCTAATGGCAGTGGCTATTCTCTAAGTGAACTTAATAGCAGGTAATGGACTTCTCCTCCAAGAACTTATCCAATCCTTTTTTAAACACAGCTATACTAACTGCACGAACCACATTCTCTGGCAACAAATTCCAGAGTTTAATTGTGCGTTGAGTAAAAAAGAACTTTCTCCGATTAGTTTTAAATGTGCCCCATGCTAACTTCATGGAGTGTCCCCTAGTCCTTCTACTATCCGAAAGAGTAAATAACCGATTCACATCTACCCGTTCTAGACCTCTCATGATTTTAAACACCTCTATCATATCCCCCCTCAGTCGTCTCTTCTCCAAGCTGAAAAGTCCTAACCTCTTTAGTCTTTCCTCATAGGGGAGTTGTTCCATTCCCCTTATCATTTTGGTAGCCCTTCTCTGTACCTTCTCCATCGCAATTATATCTTTTTTGAGATGCGGCGACCAGAATTGTACACAGTATTCAAGGTGCGGTCTCACCATGGAGCGATACAGAGGCATTATGACATTTTCCGTTTTATTCATCATTCCTTTTCTAATAATTCCTAACATTCTGTTTGCTTTTTTGACTGCCGCAGCACACTGAACCGACGATTTCAATGTGTTATCCACTTCAATGTGTTATCCACTTCTTAAATATGTTGGGGTCCATAATCAGAGTCTTATGCGTAGGAAAAAGATATGACATATCACGCCACCCTTGATGGATTTACATTGGTTTCCAATAAAGCAGAGAACTGAATATAACATTTTGTGTATCATACACAAATCGTTAAACTGTGACCAAAAGGAATGGCTAAATGCCTCCTTACATCTGCACACACCTGAAAGGAATCTTAGGTCCGCAAATAAAGGTCTTCTTACAGTGCCTTCCATAAGAACAGCACATCTATCTGAAGTGAGAGACAAAGCAATCTCAGTGGCAGGGCCTAAACTAGAGAACTCGCTATCAGATGAGCTTAGACTCCAAAAAGATATAAAAATATTTAAAAAAAAAACCCTTAAAACCTGGTTATTTAAAAAGGCTTATGAAAATTATGAAAACTGTCAAATACTATATAGCAGTCAGTCGCGATAATGTAAACTTTAAAGCAATGGACTAAGCAGCATTCTAGCAGGCAGATGCTTTTTCCTGTAAACAATTCTTTTCCCTTTTCCCTTGTTTTTCTGTATTACCTTAAATATTGTGTTATTATTTTATCCATATATTTTTTTTTTATTTTATCTTTATTGACGTAATCAAAAAGTTACAAAGGATAATCACTTTGTACAGACACTAAGAAATAATCAGCATAATTTCACAACTTTCACAATTATGTTACTTCAAAGAATAACAATATCATTAACTTGACCCCAAATATTACAAAAGGGGGCTTACTACCAGGACATAGGAGGAGATAATCTCTTAAGTAAATTCAAGAGGAATAAGCTATTCTTTCTCTATTGACTCCACAATAGTAGCATCCTGGACTAGAGGAGTGGGGAGTGATCTTTTTTCTATTTTCAAGCAAAACTTTCATTCCCTGTACGTACCAGGATCAGTCCAGACCGCTGGGTTATGCCTCCCTTTCCAGCAGATGGAGTCAGAGAAAAGCTGAAAAGCACCCCCTAGATATACCGGGGTGCCACTTGCGATCCTTCAGTATTTCTCTGACTCCAGCAGATGAAGGAAAGCATGACCTGCTGTCCTGTTCCTTGTCAAATTCTGTGATAATCCTGTACATTGGGAAAGGTTTTGGCATTTGAGATATCCCTTAGACCTTTGGCTAGATCAATCTTCATTAAAAAAAATAAAAAAAATAAATATCTATATAACTAATAATAAATACTGTCAGGAAAGGCAAGTGTACTGATAGTGTCCTGAAGGGGAGGCAAGGCAGGGCAGTGCCCTAATGCCTTTTAACCCAGAGATTGTGTCCCTACCCGGTGAGCCGGGGGAGTATTTACTGGTGGGCCGGTCACTCTTCCCCCCTTCTATACAAGCCCAGAGATGATAAAATTCCTCTGGTGGGTGCCAGCTTGTGCTAAGGTATCCCTGGAGGTGTTTCCCCTGCTTGGTGGCTGATTATTTAAAAGGGTATTCAGACCTTTTCTTCAGCCCTAGCCTGCCGTAGTTTCCCGGGCCTCCGGAGGGGGTGGATTACTTCACTGTAGGAGTAATGAAGAAGCCTCAGACAGCTTTCATGGCAGGCAGGAAGAGAGAAGGCAAAGAGGGTTTGCCCTCACGAGCCTTTTCCTTTTATTGTACATTCATACAAAGGCAGATGATGTGTCATTACATGATTGGCTACTTTCCCATAGCAACAGAAGAGTCATTACACCATTGGCTTTGGCTCAGGGGGTGTGCACGGATCATATCATTGGCTGCTGAAATCTATACCTCCTGACTTTGTCCTGCCTCTGACTAAGGAACACCCAGCCCCTCCCCCAGGAATTCAGGGCCAACAGGTATCCTTTCCCAGGCAGAGACTTAAGCACAAGTGATGCTTTTATTCAGGCAAAGTTCAGGGAGAAGGGAAGTTAGTGTTTAAACCCTGAAATGGCTTGCTGGCAAGCGCATATTTCCCACACTTCACCCAGCTGCCTTTCATTTTTAATGCCGCGTGGGTTGTGTTGCGGGACTTGTGGGGAGTCGTCTTTGCGGCTCCTCCGCGAAGGCCTCTGCTCCCGTTGTATCCCCGAGGGCGGGGGGGAGGGGCCTTCGCAGAGGCCGATTTCTCAGCAGTTTTTTTTTTTTCCCTGCCGTGACCACGCGGCTCAAGGAACGATCAGGCAGCTCGCAGGCAGAGGCCTGCCCCCTCCCCGCGCGGCGCGGGTGCGGCGGCCATCTTGCCTGCTCCGGGTTCTGAAGCTGCACAAGGCTCATGGGGAGGAGATCTCCCTTCTCTCTCCCTGCCGTCTTTGAGCCCTCAACGGCCCCGCAATTGGCAGCCGGATGCAGACCCTCCCCCGTTTTTGCCTCCGGGGGAGGGGGACCTTATGTAGGCAGCGCCAATTTTTGTCCCAATGTTTTTCTTTTTACTATATGACGTATATATGCAAGCTGAGGCTGACTGGGACACACAGTATCCTGCCCCGGCTAAACAATTTAGACCGGGTGCAGACCCGGGAAAAGCTTGGCCTCGGCTCCCCCACTCAGTTCTGGACGGGGGGGGGGGGGGGTGTTTCTCATGCCCTCCATGCCTTTGGCTCCATCGCCTCAGGATCCCCTCGTGCTGCAGGAACGGCAGATTTTTTGCCTTCCCCACGGGAGGGGGGGGGGGGAAGAAGAGGAGCTGGGTGCAGGGGGATGGGTGGTCCAGTCCTTTTCCCGTGGAGACCCCTGTCAAGTTTCATGCCTCAGGCCTCTGGTCAGAGAAGTAACATTCCTCTGTCACTTAAGACCCCCTGTGAACCTTCATGTCTCAGGTCTCTTGTCACTGGCTCTTACTGTCAGAGAAGTAAAATTCCTCTGTCACTTTAAGTTGTCTGGGGGGGAGAAAAAAAAAAAAGAGGAAAAGTTTTTACTTTTTATTAATCAGTACCCTGTACAAGGACCGGCAGCTTACGGGGGAAGGAGCGGAGAGCAGTTTTCTCTCTCTCCTGCTCGCAGCAGCCGGGCACAGAAGGACTTTGCCGTTCCCTTGGCAACTCCTCTCCCCCCCCCCCCCCCCCTCCCTCCTGATGCCTCGATCGCCATTTTGTGGAGAGCCGTGGAACCCGAACTGAAGGCGTGGAGTGACTGAAGAAGAGGCCCTTAAATAGGGCTGCAGCAGCAAGTTGGCATCAGGTGGAGCCCGGGGTATATCCGGCCGTGGGCCCTTTAAATGAAGTGAAGAGGTGTGTGCCAGCACCTAAGAGGAAGCAGGAGAGGAAACAGCACCAGGGACAGCGGCGTCCCCCTGCTCGCAGACGCGAAGGAGCAGGGAAAGGCAGGCTGGCTGCAGGCACCGGCAGGGACAGCCTCCCTGCCGGTCGAAGACCATGGCAGTGGCGAGGACTGCTCTCTGCCGTCTGAGGACCCCAGGAGGAGCTCCCGACGGCATCAGTCCTGCCGCGCAGGGCAGGAGACAGTCGTGGCCTCCGGGCCACGGTCAGCAGCGTCTTGCCGCAAAGAATAGACGTCGGTGGCCTGACTGGCCACAGGAGTTAGGAGACCTGACTGCGCTCCTCGTGGGCAAGTTCACAACAGAAACAGACTTTTCAAATTAGGATTAGCCAGGAACTTCCATGTGACATGCACTGGCCAGTGCTGGAAAACAGGATGCTGGGTGCCATGGACCTTGGTTCTGACCCAACATGGCATTTCTTATCTCCTAATTCCTTAACCTGAGAAGAAGGTGCAGGTCTCCTTTGCACCTCCCTCATGCTGATTCCAGACTATGGACACTGGCAGGTCTCCTTTTAACACTGCACACTCATGAAACAGTAATGTCCCTTCAATCTACTTTTCAAAGTTTGTTTCTTTGTTTATCAATCACATCTTCTGTCCCCAGGGCCTGCGACAATCATAAAACAATTAGCAATTATCCCATCATGAAAATTGGTCCTTGTGATGGGGGAATAAGTAAAAGTTATAAGCCGGTAGTTGGTAGCAGCTGCATCAGACCCTGTGTGTGAGAGCTCCAGCTTTGCTCTGAAGGACGTCAGATGGCAGTGAGTAAGATTTTAAAATATTTCTTTAAGATAGCATTTGAGAGTCTGTCACTAAGATGAATGATAGCACAGAACAGCAAACTGCAGGATGGGATTTAGGTATCTGGCTTGGAAACAAAAGGAGCCAGCGAAAAACCTGGGATAAAGGAAAACCACTGCAGTCAGAAGCCCCCCAGGATGTCCACAAAGTTATTTTTTCCTCCTTCCAGATGCTGCAGTCAGGAGCTGTGCAAATGAAACGAACAATTTCCTGGCTTTCTTTTTTTGCCTAGCATTTAAATCTGCTCCATAATCTTTCAAGGGATGGGAAGAACATTCCTCTTTACTAGAGGTTTGAATTCTATTTTAGATTTTCTAGCAAACTCAGGCCTGGATTTATCAAAATGTGATAAGTATTGCATGTGATAGCAAAAGGGGTGTGTTTTATGCTGATAGGCAGTTTAGCACAATTTGTGTGATAATGTTTTCAAACTTTGTGATATGTGCCAGACCTGTTGTATTTTCTGCATACAACCACTGGGGGACCATTTTTAATGGAGAGAGAGAGAGAGAGAGAGAGAGAGAGAGAGAGAGAGAGAGAGAGAGAGAGAGAGAGAGAGAGAGAGAACCTAACCATAAAGCCCTCTCCCTAGATAGGTATTTATATCCCTATGGGAGGCCCACCTAGAAACTCGAGGTGAGGTTTAGGAATTTGTGTAGAGGGTTAGGGGCCACTTTGACATTTAACGTGAGATTTACGAACAGAACAGTGATCTCTTGTGAAGATTTGATGACCTTCGGAGAGAGGAAACTCACCCAAAGATGAGATTGGTGCATTGATCTCTCCACCTAGCTTGATGTTACCCAGATAAAGAGTCCATCAAGCTAGATGGAGAGAACATTGCACCAATCTCATCTTTGGGTGAGTTTCCTCTCTCCGAAGGTCATGAAATCTTCACAAGAGACACACTGTTCTGTTCGTAAATCTCACGTTGAATGTCAAAGTGGCCCCTAACCCTCTACACTAATACCTAAACCTCACCTCTAAAACAGGTCTTTCAGGAGACAACACAAGCTGTCACATGGCTTAATGCTATTGAAAAAGGTGTAGCTAAAATCAGTCTGTCTGTGCAATAGGACTTTGCAAACTGGTAAACCCAGCCCACTCCTCCTCTTTTTTGGATTTCCATCGCACCACCCAATATGGTGCTATCACATGCGTTAACAGGGCTTTTCACATGCGATAAGCCCTTTAATGTCGGTATAAAAAAAGCTGTTAAATAAATAAATAAATAAATAAATAAACATATGCAAAAACACCTTAGCGCATTTTGATAAATGACTCCCTCAGTTTCTGGTGTCTGCTCTACCTGCTTACCAGCCCCCTGCCCCTCTATCCCCCTAGGAGTAGTTCCTGGATCTTCAATTGTTGCCCCTGCTTATCTCCTTCTGCCTTACCCTCACAGTTCACTGTTCCTATTTCTCTAATTATTGCCCATGCTATTCCCATCCTTACCTCTCTCTCCCCTCAAGGCTCTGACTATATCTCTGATTATTGCCCCTAATATTCTACTCAATGCCCTTCTCTCCCCTCACTGCTCCTATATCTCTGATTACTGCCCCTCCCTGCTCCTCGTTTTACATCTGCCCCTCACCAGGTGCCCCTCTATATCTCTGATTAGTTCCCTCCCTGCCCCTCTCTCCCCTCAGTAGTTCCTGTATATCTGGATATTGCCCCTGCTTTCCCTCTCCCTGCCCCTCTCTCTCTCTCCTCTCAGTAGTTCCTGTATCTCTGGTTATTGCCCCTGCTTTCCCTCTCTCTGCCCCTCTCTCCCCTCAGTAGTTCCTGTATCTCTGGATATTGCCCCTGTCTTTTCTCTTCCTGCTCCTCTCTCCTTTGTTACCTGGCACTTCCCTTTGAAACCTCCTCTCTTGGTGAGGGGCAGATGTAAAACTCTCCACCTTAGGACAAAGTCCTTGCATTCTGTTCCCCCATGGACTTTACCCCGGCTCTCAAAGAGGAAGGATGTGTGTGGGCTTTCATGCTGAACCTTGCCCTGGGTCACTGCTCCTGGGGACATCTCTGGTTATTGCCCCTGCTTTCCCGCTTCCTGCCTCTCTCTCCCCCCTCAGTGGTTCCTGTATCTCTGGTTATTGCCCCTGCTTTCCCTCTTCCTGCCTCTCTCTCTCCCCTCAATGGTTCCTGTATCTCTGGTTATTGCCCCTGCTTTCCCTCTTCCTGCCTCTCTCTCCCCCCTCAGTAGTTCCTGTATCTCTGGTTATTGCCCCTGCTTTTCCTCTCCTTGCCTCTCTCTCCCCTCAGTAGATCCTGTATCTCTGGTTATTGCCCCTGCTTTTCCTCTCCCTGCCCCTCTCTCTCCCCTCAGTAGTTCCTGTATCTCTGGTTATTGCCCCTGCTTTTCCTCTCCCTGCCCCTCTCTCCCCCCTCAGTAGTTCCTGTATCTCTGGTTATTGCCCCTGCTTTTCCTCTCCCTGCCTCTCTCTCACCCCTCAGTAGTTCCTGTATCTCTGGTTATTGCCCCTGCTTTCCCTCTCCCTGCCCCTCTCTCTCCCCTCAGTAGTTCCTGTATCTCTGGATATTGCCCCTGCTTTTCCTCTCCCTGCCTCTCTCTCCCCTCAGTACTTCCTGTATCTCTAGTTATTGCCCCTGTCTTTTCTCTCCCTGCCCCTCTCTCCTTTGTTACCTGGCACTTCCCTTTGAAACCTCCTCTCTTGGTGAGGGGCAGATGTAAAACTCTCCACCTTAGGACAAAGTCCTTGCATTCTGTTCACCCATGGACTTTACCCCGGCTCTCAAAGAGGAAGGATGTGTCTGTGCTTTCCTGCTGAACCTCGCCCTGGGTCACTGCTCCTGGGGACATTTGCACTGGCTTTTTGTGATTTATTTTCTGATCCTGCCTGAGACAATCCCCAGGATCTCCTCCTGTAAATGCCAGCAGATGAACAAGTTTACTTTCAGCTGGACTGAGGGAGGGCAGTTTCCAGAGGGTCAATTAACTGGGATAGATCACTAATTTAGTGCCAAATTACTTTGAACCTTCCCCTCCCAATGTTTATAATTTTTGGTGGATTATTTTTTTAAAACAGTTGTGGGAATGGAGTGATTTCTTTTATGAGATCTTGCATGCAGTTTTTCATAAATTTCACTCCTGTTTTTAATCATCAAGAGAAAAGCTTCATAAACCAGAACCCTATGTGGTGCAACCCTTCACGATTGCTATGATGAAATGGAACCCTATTACTAGCCCTATCCCAAATCGTGACCCTAATCTTTACATCCATCCATTTCTTAACCCTAACCTTGATCCTAACCATCTGTTTAACCATATACCAAATCTAACCTTAACCGTAAGCCTGATGGATTATGACCTAACATTCGCTCTAACCCTAAACCTTCCACTAACATCAACCCTATCCCTTCCCATAGCCCTTTACATTCACATGTGATAATCTGGTTTATTTTTTGCTCCACCCAAGGAAAAAACTGAAGGAAAGACAGGTTGAGACCAGCACAACTCGATGCAGGAAATTATGCTGATGTTACTAATTTATTTCCTGATACTGTCAGTCCCTGTTAATAAATCTGCTAAAGTCAACTGTGGATTGAGCAGTGTGAATGTGACAGGATATATAAAGCAGGGAGACATCATTATAGGGGGGATCATCCCTGTTCACAATGCTAAAACCTACCCCCCGATTCCCTTCACCGAGACTCCCAGCATCCAGTATTGCAACACGTAAGTGACAGATTATTTCCCCTGTGCTTTGTATTTCTCATTTCCATGCTGTTCTATATATTTTCTAGGGATGTCATTGTGTGATTCTTAATATATATTTCTGCCCAGGGATGTGCAGAGCAAAATTTTATGTTCATATTTCTTATGTCCGAAAGGGGGTCCCACTTGCAGCCAATATGGACATAAAAAAAATCCAATGAGTTGGGTATATGTACATATGTGCAAAAAAAAATTTAAACCCCCTCACCTTCCTTAATCCCCCCCCCAGACTTACCACAACTCCCTGGTGATCGAGCGAGGAGTGAGGACATCATTTCTGCAATCCTTGGCGAGAAGCATGTGACGTCGGCGGCACGTCGAGTGACGCGGCGTCACGTGATTCCCGGCGAGTTCGCGCCGGACGGCTCGTTCGGCCCAAAAAGAACTTTTGGCCAGCTTGGGGGGGCCTCCTGACCCCCTCAAGCTGGCCAAAAGTTCTTTTTGGGCCGAACGAGCCGTCCGGCGCGAACGAGCCGGGAATCACGTGACGCCAGCGTCACTCGATGTGCCGCCGACGTCACATGCTTCTCGCCAAGGATTGCAGAAATGGCGTCCTCACTCCTCGCTCCATCACCAGGGAGTTGTGGTAAGTCGGGGGGGGGGGATTAAGGAGGGTGAGGGGGTTTATATTTTTATTTTGGCTCAACAATCGCGATTTCCCACATATCGAACATATCTATGTTCGGTATGTGGGAAATCCGATCGTTTATGTCGAATCAATTTTTTAAGTTAAAAAAAAATATGAGTTGCGTTTTACTAATGCGGTCAATCCGAATGCACACCCCTATTTCTGCCCTCATTTAGGAGAATTGAAGACATGCCATGCTGGGTCAGGCCTGGCCTATAATTGCTAATGGACTTTTCTTCCAGGAACTTGTCCAAACCCTTTTGAAAGTCAGCTCTGCTCTGCCTTGACCAAATCCTCTGATAACCAAGTCCACAGCTTAATTGTGCACTGAGTGAAAAAAATACTTTCTCCAGTTTGTCTTGATTCTGCTCTCTGGTAGTTTCATGTCTGTCTTCTAATCTTTGTGCTATCTGAAAGAATGAAGAACCATGTCCTCTTGCACGCCACTCATATTTTTATCATCCTATTATTATATCTCTTCTTATTTGTCCCTTCTGCAAACTGAAGATCCCTAACCTGTTTATCTTTTCTTCATAAGTGGGTAATTCCACGGCTTTTATCATTTTTGTTCTTCTTCTCTATACCTTGTCTAGTTCCTCTATATCTGAGGGGAGATATGCTAGAGGTCTATAAAATGAGTGGAATGGAACGAGTAAATGTTAATCAGTTGTTTACACTTTTGAAAAGTACAAAGACCAGGGGACAGACAATGAAGTTACTGGGTAGTACATTTAAAACTAAGAAGAGAAAATATTTTTTTACTCAATGAATAATTAAGTCCTGGAATTCATTGCCAGAGGATGTGGTGAAAGCTGTTAGTATAGTTGCATTTAAAAAAGGTTTGGACAAGTTCCTGGAGGAAATTAAGTCCATTAAGAATTACGATAGTGTTGCAGAAATCCCCTGCATATTCTTATTTATTTTATTTATTTAGGTTTCTTCTATACCGGCATTCATGAACAGATCCCATCATGCCGGTTTACATTCGATCAAGGGGTGCATAAAACAATAAAACTATAAACTGGTGCATCAGGGTTGCAGTTACAATGAAACAAGGTAATAAAACTGGGAGAAGAAGAGGAGAGCAGTAAAGGTTAACATAAGTTAATTATTTACATTGACAGGAGGCTGCATTGTTTGGGTGGAACTGGAGGTGGTTAAGAGTTGTCTGGGAAGGCTTGCTTAAATAACCAAGTCTTGGTTTAAGCAGCTTGGAATCTCTCTATCCCTTGGGATCCCGCCGGTTACTTGTGACCTGGATTGGCCACTGTTGGAAACAGGATACTGGGCTTGATGGACCCTCGATCTGACCCAGTATGGCAAGCCTTATTGTCTTATGTTATCGTTTCTGAAATGGGCTGACCAGTATTGAATGCAATAATAGATACATAGAAACAAGACAGTGTAAAAAGATAATGTGGTCCATCTAATCTGCCTAACTAATGTAGCTTTACAATGCCCATCACTCCCTCAGAGATCTCCTGTGTTTATCCCACGCTTTCTTGAATTCAGATACTGTTTTTGTCTCCACCACCTCCACTGGGAGGCTGTTGCAAGTATCCATCACCCTCTCTGTAAAGAAAGATTTCCTAAACTTACTCCTGAGTCTTTCCCCTTTCATCCTCAACCCATGACCCCGAATTCTAGAGCCTCCTTGATTTAGAACCTCCCGTGCATGGAAACCTTTGAGATATTTAAATGTCTCTATGATATTTTCCCTATATTGCCTTCTTCCAAGGTATAATAGTTTAGATTTTTTCCTCTCCCTGCCCCTCTCTCCCCCCCCCCCCCCCCTCAGTAGTTCCTGTATCTCTGGATATTGCCCCTGTTCTTTTCTCTCCCTGCTCCTCTCTCCTCTCTCCACTGATCATTTTAGGAGCCACTCTCTGGACCAACTCATCCTGTTTATATCCTTTTGAATATGTGATCTCCAGAATTGTGCACCCTATTTAAAATGAGGTCTCACCAGGGACCTATTCATGCTGTGATTGCAGTATAGATCTGTATGGCGGCATTATGACCTCCATTTTATTCTTCATTCCTTTCCCCAAAATTCCCGACATTCTCTTTGCTTTTTTGAACACCGCCACACACTGTAAGCTGAGAATTTCAACATATTGTTCTCAACCATGGCACATCAAGATCCTTTTCCTGAGTGATGACTCCTAATACAGAACCCAGCGCTGTGTACCTGCAGTTAGAATTATGTTTCCCCGTCTGCTTCACTTTGCAGTTGTCCACACTGAATTTCATCTGCCAATTAGATGCCCAGTTCTCGAGGCTGTAGTTCCTCACAGTCTATTTGTGTTTTAACTACTTGGATTATTTTTCTGTCATTTGATCTCCTTATCCAGAGGTGAATTTTCAAACAATGTGCATGTGAAAAAACACGCGCATGTGTAAAATATTAGGTGTGCCAGTGCACACTATTTTGTAAATTACTACATAGATGCATAAAACAGGCACCGCACGTACATTGGTGCATCTAAAAAATGGGTGAACCAGGGGGCGTTCTGGGCAGGTGCAAGCATGTATGCACGTAAGTTGCTATTTTAAAAGCTGACAAAGTGATGTGTGTCCATCTTTTACTTGTGTATTATTTTCTTCTGCTCAATAGCTGGTGTAAGTGATCATAAAGATCTTAACATTGCAAAAATGACTGGGTGAGTGATTTAGGTGGTCTAGGGGGACTTCAGGCTGAAGAGCCAGGAGGGTCTGCACGAACTGCAGCTAGAGTGGGCAGACCGGTGGACTAATTGGTAAAATTGGTCATTTCCTTATTGCACGCATATTACAAAATCAGAGGATTTACAAGCATAAAAGCCAACAGTTGTTAAGAAAAATGTGAGTTAAATCTTCACTTTTAAATGATTAAAATTAGGAGCACAAGTAAACACATATAGCAGATTTCTACCACTTATCTGTATACATTTTCTGCCATTCATTCAGATAAGTCTAAAAAATTGCTACTTATCCGGCTAAGTAGGATAGTCTAAAAAAAAAGGCTATTTATCTGACTATGTTTACTATTACATGCTGCATATCTTCTAGATATGCAAATATGTTTTGGGAAGAACTAACCATATTTTGTATTGTGCACAAGCATTTGCACACACAATATAAAATACATGTGCATACATGCGTGCATGCATCCATATACCTGCATACATGGGATTCCGCACACATGTTTTAAAGTTATCTTTCTTTTGCTCCCTTTTCCAGAGCATTAATGATTTATGGTCCCAGTACAGATCCCTGAGGCGCTCCACTGTTTACCTCGTATTATTGGGAGCACTGACCATTTAGTCCTGCTGTTTGTTTCCTATCTTGTAACCCATGACCTATCCACAGCACCACCTCTCCTCCTGTTCCTTGACTTCACTTTCCTGAGGACTCCCTTGTAAGAGACTTTATCAAACACCTCCTGAAAATCCAGTCCTAGTATTGTCTGACAGAGAACATAACTGTTCCCTTATTGATTGTTCTACATCACTCATGATTTTGTAAGCTTCTGTCATATCCCCTCTCAGAGGTCTCTGCTTCAAGCTGAAGAGCGCTGGCCTGCCAAGCTTTTCCTTGTAAGGGAGCCCTTCCATCCCCCTTAGCATTTTGTTGTCCTTCCCTGCACTTGTTCTAGCACTGCTACATCTCTCTTCAGATGAGGTGACCAGAAGTGCACACAATACTCCAGGTGCAGTCACCCAATGGACTGACATGGAGGCATTATTTTAACCTCTGATTTGTTCTCTATTCTTTTCTGTATTATTTGCACTCCATTTGCTTTTTTTGTATTTCATGAAAGCTTGGGATAAGCCCAGAGGATCCCTCAATGTAAAGAAGCAAAGAGAAAGCCAAAGATCACCTGGGGTCCGTGGCACTGCAACAGGCAGTAGGAATGTGTGGGTCTTGCGGTCCTTATCTACCATCATATTCTGTTTCTCAAAGATCACCTGGGGTCCGTGGCACTGCATCAGGCAGTAGGAATGTGTGGGTCTTGCGGTCCTTATCTACCATCATATTCTGTTTCTCAAAGATCACCTGGGGTCCGTGGCACTGCAACAGGCAGTAGGAATGTGTGGGTCTTACGGTCCTTATCTACCATCATATTCTGTTTCTCAAAGATCACCTGGGGTCCGTGGCACTGCATCAGGCAGTAGGAATGTGTGGGTCTTGCGGTCCTTATCTACCATCATATTCTGTTTCTCAAAGATCACCTGGGGTCCGTGACACTGCAACAGGCAGTAGGAATGTGTGGGTCTTACGGTCCTTATCTACCATCATATTCTGTTTCTCAAAGATCACCTGGGGTCCGTGGCACTGCAACAGGCAGTAGGAATGTGTGGGTCTTGCGGTCCTTATCTACCATCATATTCTGGTTTTCAAAGACTTTAGCACCCTCTCCATGGGGAAAACTGGAGTTAACCCTCATTATCTTGCATAACTGGGTAATTGCAATGTTAGTCCTCAGAAAGTATGCTCTCAGTTGCATAACTCAGGTATGTTCACCCATACAGATAAAAGGCACTCAAATGTGAAAGCATTTTAAGAAGCTATGGGGTAGATTTTTTTAAAAAGCGCGATCGCGTACTTTTGTTTGCGCAGCAAGCGCAAACAAAAGTACGCTGGATTTTATAAGATACGCGCATAGCCGCGCGTATCCTCTAAAATCCTGGATCGGCGCGCGCAAGGCTGCCGATTTTAGGCAGCCTGCGCGCGCCGAGCCGCGCAGCCTGCCTCCGTTCCCTCTGAGGCCGCTCTGAAATCGGAGCGGCCTCGGAGGGAACTTCCTTTCGCCCTCCCCTCACCTTCCCCTCCCTTCCCCTACCTAACCCACCCCCCCCTGGCCCTATCCAAACCCCCCCCCTTACCTTTGTCCCTAGATTTATGCCTGTGAGAAGCAGACGTAAATCTACGCGCGCCAGCGGACTGCTGGCGCGCCGTCTTCCGACCCGGGGGCTGGTCCGGAGGCCTGGACCTCGCCCCCAGGCCGGCACCACGCCCCCCGGTCCCACCCCCAAAACGCCGCATCATCCGGTCCCGCCCCGACACGCCCCCGACACGCCCCCTTCGAAAAACCCCGGGACCTACGCGCATCCCGGGGCTCTGCGCGCGCCAGCGGCCTATGGAAAATAGGCGCGCCGGCGCACAAGGCCCTCCTCGCATAAATCCGGGCGGATTTACGCGAGCAGGGCTTTTAAAATCCGCTCGTATGTGCATGCACTGAATTTTTTTACTACTTTGTCACCATATATAACTTTATTCACAAATTAAGCTTATATTTAAACTCAATGTTTGCAAGTACCTTGTGTTTGTAAATCAGCTGGGTTTGTGCATTGCCTTTTGGGTGCCATATTGAAAATAAACTCTGTGGAGATAATTTTCAAAAGGGTTTACTCGTGTAAAAAGATAATGAAAAATTGCCACTTTAATGCATGAACGCCTTTGATCATTCACTCCATAGGGCTGAATTTCCAAAAGATTTCACACAATTATGATAAATGCTGTTTTTACCTGTGTAACTTCTTTCAAAATTCACTCCTCAGAGTATTTGTTTGTCTTCTATTTATATTTTATGTTGTATTTTTAGACTACAATTCAATTTTTACCAACATGTGAATGTCATGGCATTTGCCTTGAATGAAATTAACAAAAGCAGCTACCTACTGCCCAGCATCACCTTGGGGCTCTGGATATACGACTCCTGCAATGCCCCATCCAGGTCCCTGCAAGGCACAATGTGGCAACTCAGCGGAAACAAAGACCCCATTCCGAATTATGCCTGCAGGGGGTCATCTCCATTAGCAGCAGTGATTGGAGATAACCAGTCTTGGATGTCCATAACCATAGCTCAGCTACTTGGAGTCTATAAACAGGCACAGGTATGGATCAGGTATAACAAATTATGGAATATCCTGCTGCTCTGGCTAGTTGTAAAGACAATGTTAATGCATTGTTTGCTACCCTTCAAAAGCCAGACTGAAGATGTGGTTGTATAGGAAGTTATTAGAGTTGCTATTACTTATTGTCAAGAAGGAAAATAGATGGGTTGAAGAGAAGAGGTTGATCACCTGTGATATAAAGAACACAGTTAAGTCAGGAAAGCTTAGTGTGTCTTGGGTTACCCTGAAAGAAAAAGGGAAAAAAAAGGTTATCACACTCATTAATGCTGATCAAGGGTAAGAAACTAATTAATACTGTTGGTGAAATTTTTCTAGATCAGCTATGCCTCAACTGTAGCCACACTTAGTGATAAAAGTCGATTTCCCTCTTTCCTCCGCACTGCTCCAAGTGATGAGTTACAGTCTTTGGGCATAGCCCGGTTAATCACTTTCTTTGGTTGGACATGGGTTGGAATCCTTGCTGAAGACAATGACTATGGACTGATTGGGAGTCAGATGCTAAAAGAAGAGATGGTCAAGGCTGGGGTCTGCATAACATTCTATGAAATCATCCCCCTGTTTTACTCTCAAGAGAAGATTCAGCGCATTGTGGAGGTGGTGAAGAAGATGACAGCCAGGGTCATTGTGATCTTTTCCAATGCCTATAATCTATATCCAGTGATGCTAGCAATTGCAAAGAGTGACATATCTGGGAAAGTCTGGATTGCTTCGGATGGCTGGGCTGTCAGTCCAATATTTACTGAAAAAGATTTCTTAAAAACTCTGAAAGGAACCATTGGAGTCTCTGTTCCTACAGGCAGCATTCCAAAGTTCAAAGAGTACCTCTATGACCTTCATCCTTTCAGAACTACTGAAGATATCTATATTGGTGAATTTTGGGAGGAAGCCTTTGGATGCAGGTGGGCTGACCCCAACTCACACCAGGCCACTCTTGAAGAACTAAGCATAAAAGGGAAACTCTGCACAGGGAAGGAAGACTTCAGGACCCTTAATATCCGTTTCTTTGATACAACAAACCTAAGGTCCGTTTATAACAATTATAATGCTGTGTACATGGTGGCCCATGCGCTACATGCAATGTATACCTGTGAACCTGGAAAAGGACCTTTCTTCAATGGGACGTGTGGTGACATCAAACACTTTGAGCCTTGGCAGGTATGGGACAATATTTGTTTGATATATGTGACTTACAGTAAGCATGATCTGTACAGTTCACTACATTACAATGGCACACAGTATAAAGTACATTTTTAAAAGGGCATCTAACTGCAGAAGTACGAGTACTATATACTCTTCAGCCTAGAGAAACTTAACTGGTCTTAAAACTCCAGCTACTTGTGTACATTCTGTTTCAATATTGACTTGCTATGTGGCTAAAAATGTGTATGGCTAATAAGTGGTATTCCAAATTATGATTATTAATATGTCATGTTTGTATACTCCCATCTGTCAGACTGGCTCCCTCTGCACTTTACAGCAATTGCATAACATTTTCTAACAAATATATTTAACCAGCCCCATTCACCCTTGCTGCTGAGCCATAGCCAAATCATTGCAGCCTCTGAAGAAATGCATGGCTTTGTGCTGTGGGGAGCAGGATTACCTGCGGGTCCCAAGGAATTTAAAAAATGTTGTCCATGCAACTTGGCATTCCAAAGAAGAATACATTTATTTCAAAAAGACAAAATATCCAAGATGCATTCAAAGCAGATTCCATAGTTTATGAAATAATCCAAAAGCGCAAAACACTTATTCAGTCTCTCATGCCACTTGAGTACAGTCCAAATGAAGAGTTTTCCCTCTCAGGTCCCCAGTAAGGCCATTTCCTTCCTTAATGTCCCACTGAAGAACAGGAAACTTCTCCTCCTTCACCACACAACTCACTGAGATGGATGATGTATTAGGAGTTCCTCTCCTTCCGATTGGTCTTTACTCTTTAACTCATACCAGAGAGAGACACTTGTACTCTGTCCAGTGAATAAGATATCTCCACATCCTATCCCTGACAGGGATAGATTCAGGTTCAAATACTTCAGAAATCCTTTTAATAACTCCCCTCCATGACATAAGGCTCCATCTTATATACACCACTTGTATCAACTTTGGGGGAAGGATCCTCCTCTCACTCAGTATCTCCACCACACTGCCACCTTTTGGACCTCCCATTGCTGGAAGGATCCTAATGATAAAAACATTTTAAACATAAATCAATACATTTAGCCAAACATGACACTAGTCACATATAGATTGAGACAGAGTAGGTAAATCAAGCCAGGTATACAGCAAAGATCAAATAAATATGGTGGCTTAATAAATAGGTGTAATATTATAATAATGAAAAATATTATGTAATACAATTACAATTCAACAAGAAAACATCATATGTGGAAACAAAATATTTTACTTAATATGAACGGAAATCTCAAATTGTTCTTTAAAACAGTCTATAACATTAGGACTGTTATGCTCGATTTTTTAATCATTGATTTCCATTCATTATATGGTATAGTATGGGAATACTTCACTTTAGCTTCAACTTATTTCTTGCCTTCTTTAGTGTCAAACCGTAAAAAAATAAAGAAGGCCTTCTTTAAAAAATTTATGGTTTGACACTAAAGAAGGCAAGAAATAAGTTGAAGCTAAAGTGAAGTGTCCCATACTATACCATATCAATGATTAAAAAATCGAGCATAACAGTCCTAACGTTATAGACTGTTTAAAGCTTGTACAGCTAATGCTACTATAAAGAACAATTTATGAGATTTCAGTTCATATTAAGTAAAATATTTTGTTTCCACATATGATGTTTTCTTGTTTAATAAATAGGTGGGCATTGGGCAATAAGTATTAAATATCAGCATAAGAATAGGTAAGAGATTGGTGCATACGGCAGATGTTCTGTCCATACCCGAGAGCTCTCCATATGTGGCCTGTATACTCCAAAATTCAAAAGCAATTACCTGGGTGTTGCAGCAGAAGCAAGTTCTGGAATTCAAAGTTGCCTAGGCCATGCAGGATGAATGTCAGACTCAGGCCATGTGGCCAAAAAAAGGAGCATCAACCCCGGCATAAGGGAAGAAGAAACAGGAGGAGCCTGAGCTCTGCACGGCGGAAGGCAAGTGATATATGGCTAAACTATCTCCTTGTACTACAACATGTTCTCTTTGTTCTTCTCAGATGGGTCTACTTTCTTTAACTTCACCTACTGTGATTCGTCTAGAATTGACTAGAGATTCTTCTTTCAGTTACCAAGCTTCTCTGTTTTGGAATGCATTTCCACTGAAATTTGTGCTGAGGCTAACTTTACTAAGTTCAGGAAGGCAGTTGAAGCTTTACCTTTTAAACAGGCATTTAATACCTCCCTATATATAGGTATTTAACATCTCCCTGCAAACAATTTAGCTGTAAACAGGTATTAACATCTCCCTGTATATGACTTATATTGCTGTGTTGTTTTAAATTAATGTGTTTATTAAATTTGTTTTGGTTTTATTTTCTTATTTTAGGTAATTGTATTATTAGAACTGTTCTTTTATTGACTGTTCTTTTAATTTAGTTTTATTATATTCCCCTGTTTTTGTTTTATCTCTGTTTTATCCTTTTTTCATTTTTAATGTATCCCTGCTTGGTTAACATGATTTACAAGTGGTATATAACATTTTAATAAATAATAATAATAGAATCATTAACCCTGTATAGTGGATGAAAAGATATCCCCACCCCCATGGCAGAAGAATTAGGAGGAGATCCGTGGACCTCAATGGTGGTTTTGGTGTGAGGAGAGAGAATTAGTGAGCATGTGTGTGAATGAAAGAGCGTGAATATTTGTATGTGGAAGAGTGAGATAAGTGAGTCAGTGAGATGTGAGAGACTGTGTGGGTTAGAATGAGAGGAATGAGAGTTAGTGTTTGTGTGAGAATGAACATTTATGTGTGTGAAAGAGAGGATGAGTGTGAACATGTGAGTATATCAGTTTGTCTATGTATGAAAGGACATTTTTATGCATGCTGCTTTAGACCCTACTGCCCGCTAATCCATGATAACCTCAGGATCAGTGGAAATCAAAAGTTGCTAGATATGGGCATGCCTTTTATTTGTTTTGGCTGTTGAGGCTTGGGCTGTGGATGGGATACTGAATGGAGAGTTTGGTCTGTTGTCTGTGTTATATAGAGTTAGCTATTCCCTATAAAGTTCACCTAATAGAGGTTTGCCTGCTGTGAACATATATTTTTTAAACTTAGATAGAGATTCCAACCACACCTCCAAAGTGCTCCATGGAATGTCCCTTTTGCCTTCAGCTGTCTCCAATTAAAATGGAGCTAATTCATCCGAGGGAGGAATTGTCCGGGTTTCAAGTAACCTCCCCTTCTTTGAACCATCCAGTATCTCTTGCTCATCTCCCACAGAGGTTTCAGAAACCCAGGAAAAAAATGGTTTACAGAGGGCTTTGGTAGAACAAGACATGTGACAGACACTCACTTTCTCCAACTTTGCAGCACCCTGTGCATCAACCCCCCACTCCCACAGAGATGACAGACATCCAGGATTCAAAAACCCAGGAACAAGTGGACTCTGGCAGAATGAGGCCTGTGATGAAAAGGCACCCACTCTCCCCACTGTTACCCCTACATAATGCCTTTTCTGCATTGGAGAATGAAGAAACCTCAGCAATAGAATCTGAAATGATGTCTGAAAATGAAGTCACCCAATGCACCCATAACCCTTTCAACAGGATCAAAGGTCATAAAAGAAAGCTGCTTCTGCTGCAAGACTCTGTCACCAGAAGAACCAATTTAGGAGGGCATTTTGATAGTGACACAACTGTTAAATACCTTCCAGGATCCTCAGCTAGCAGAAATGCAAGCCAGATAGTCAAAGTCACTGAAGAAGAAAGTAGGAACTTTGATATCAATGTTATCATCTATCTAGGGACCAGTGGCCTCAATACAAATGGTATCCATGAAGTACAGAAAGATTTCAAAAATCTAGGAAAGATGATAAGACATATGGCAAAGACTATTGCCTTTTTGAAAGTTTTACTGTTCATGGAAAGGGAAATGAGAAGCTATGCCATATAGATAACTTCAATTCCTGGCTCAAAACCTGGTGTACAGAAAGTAGTTTTGGTTACATTGGAGGCTGGGGTCAGGTATGGAGCAGTAAAAGGCTATATGGTAAGGATGGCCTACATTTGTCTGTAGTCAGAAAGAAGGATGCTAAGTGAGAAATTCAGATCATATATTATCAGATATTTAAACTAAAGAATGGGGGTGGCAGCAGATGGTCAATGAAATTGTCATGTCACCCCCAAGCAATACAGGAAGTGGGAAGAGAAAATAACAAAACCAATCAGCTAAAAAAAAAAGTAAAGGTGACTAGGAATTGCAGCAAATAAAGGGAGAAAAAATGGAAAGCTATGACCACAAATGTTCACAGTTTGGGCAATAAAATCCCAGACCTGCAGGCCCTAATGGTGGAGGCGGACTTTGACATTGCTGCTGTTACAGACACATGGTTCACAGATTCTCATGATTGGGATACAGCCATACCAGGCTATAACTTAAGGAAGGACAGAGAAGACAGAAAAGGGGGAGGAATAGCTCTTTATGTCAAATAAAATATCCAAGCAACTGAACTGCAAAGAACGTGGGGTAGAGAAGAAGCATTATTTATTTATTTATTTATTTATTTATTTATTTATTTCGAATTTTTATATACCGACATTCTTGATACAATATCAAATGAAATTGGTTTCCAATATAACAAAAACAGTCGCTGTTGAGGCGTTACATTTAACAAGGTATCAGAACTATAGAACTTAACTTATTATATTATATAGGGATACATGAATCATAGAACATCATTAAATAGGGATACATGAGTCATAGAACATCATTAATAGGTGTAATAAATAAGGAAACAATAAACAAGATAAGGTAAAAATAAAGTAGCAAACTATAAGTAGCAGCGATCTATGTTAGTGGGTGTGACATGAACTGAACTCTCAGATAGGGTATCTTTAGTAACATATTGATTGACTTAATCTGGCGTACGCGGGTCTTAATGGTAACGAGCGGGTCCTAAAGGGAAGTGGGAAAGATTATGGGTCCCATAGAAGACTGTTATGTCCTTTGGCCAGTGTCAGAGTGTTCTTGAGATTCCGGGAAGGCTTGTCGAAAAAGCCAAGTTTTTAGTTGTTTCTTAAAAATTTGATGGCATGTTTCTTGGCGAAGCTCTGGAGGCAGTGAGTTCCAGAGGGTGGGTCCGGCTGTAGAGATTGCTCTTTTTCTTAATGATGTTTTGACCGGAGGGGCATAAAGAGATCCTTTGTAAGCGTGTCTTATAGGTCTTTGTGATGTGTGCGGGCGGATTTGCGAGCTTAACTTGAGGTGAGCAATGCCAATAATGTCCTTGTGGATCAACATTAATGTTTTGAAAGTGATCCTTGATTTTATAGGGAGCCAGTGAAGTCCGTGTAGGATTGGTGTGATGTGGGCTCTTTTATTTGAATTAGTGAGTAACCTCGCCGCTGCATTCTGGACCATCTGTAAAGGTTTGATAGTTAAGGCAGGAAGGCCTAGGAGAAGAGAGTTGCAGTAGTCTAACTTAGTAAGTATGATAGACTGAAGTACTAAACGGAAGTCGCTGAAATGTAGGAGGGGTTTCAGATTTTTGAGCACTTGGAGTATGAAAAAACAATCTTTAGTAGTGTTGAGGATGAAAGCTTTTAAGTTGAATAGATTGTCTAGTCGTACCCCTAAGTTTCTGACCGAGGGGGAGTGGTTAATGAAAGATTTTGCATTATGGGCCATTCTAAAAGGATGATGGTGATATATTTTTAGTGGAGTGGTTTATAGGCCTATGACTCAAATGGAAGAATTAGACAGAGATCTGGTTGAAGACAGACATCCAAAAGGTGGAAAAGAAGGGAGAAGTGTTGATTGTTGTTAATTTTAAACTGCCAGACGTAGACTGGAGAATCCATTCTGCAGAATCTACATGACGCAGAGAGATAGTGAATGCCTTGCAAGAGGCTTATTATGGTTTTGAGGTGTTGGAGTGGATTCTTGGGTACTGCGGCGATGGCCACTCCCACTGGGAGGAGCCCTGTAAGGAGCCGCAGTACTAGGCTAGACTCAGACACATAGACACAGATGATAGAATTTATTATACAGCTTGATAGTACTACCAGGAGGTGGCAGCAGTGAGGTAACCCAGTTGAAGAAGTCCAGGGACCCTCAGCAGAGGAGTCTAGTCTCACTCTGGATAGATGATAGGCAGCGCGAGCAAAGATAGAAAGTCCCAGATGCAGGCTCCCAGCGCTGAGCTGTAGGTGAGACAGACTTGAGAATGGTTAGATTACTCACAGTAGTTGGTAGCTGTAATGATGGAAATTCTGGCAGGCAGAAGAAGTAGAGATGCAGTCACCGAGCAGGGAGCACAGGTCCTCAAGGAGCGAGTACCTGGTATTCCCCAATAGGCACCAGGAAGGAAACAGAAGGGCCCCCGAGGAGCGGGTACCCAAGTTAGCGATGACAGCCCCGGAGGGCAGAGAGAGCTTTCAGCGGCAGCAAGGAAGTGGCAGAGTAGCTTAGACCGGAGGCAGGCAATCCGAATCCGAGTACTTGCTAACTCGATTAGTCAGCAATGAAGGGAAGGCTAAATACCCGGATGGCGTGAAGTCAATCGAGGGGGACGCCCCCAAGGTTCACACCATGATGTGAATAAAGACATGGGTGGCATGCACGCGCGCACCCTTGGAGGCCCTTAGGAGAGATATGGCGGATAGCCTTGCCATAGCCATTCCGGGGACGCTGGGGAGAGCGGCATGAAGACGCAGCGGTCGCCATATTCCCAAGGCTAACGGGGAGAGCAGAGGGAAAGGTAAGGCATAGAGGATGAAGCCGTCTGAGTCCGACGGTCGCAACAAGGCTATGCTCAAACAAATGGTAATGGAACTCATGAGGAATGGAGTTATACTCAACCTAGTGTTCACTAAGAGGGATAATGTTTCTAATGTCCAGGAAGGTGCCCATCTGAGTACCAGTGATTGTCAAACGGTATGGTTTGACATCACAAATAAGACACAGAGAGGTCACATGAAGATACAAGTTTTGAATTTCAAAAATACAGACTTTGTTGAAATGGGGACATACCTGGAGGTAGACCTAGAAGACTGTGAGAAAATGAGAGAGGTGGAACAACAATGGATCAAACTAAAAGGAACAATTACAAAGGCAACAAATTTATATGTTACAAAAGTAAGAGAAATGAGAAACCAATCAGGTTCTCAAAGGAGGTGGCTGAAAAAATAAAGCAAAAAGAACAGCAGTGAAGAAATATAAACGATCCCAAAAAAGAGGAACACAGGGAAGAATATGTGGTGAAACTGAGGGAGACAAAGAAAGTAATCAAGAAAGAAAAAAGTCAGGTGAAAGAAAGGATTGCCAAAGAGGTAAAGTGACGTGACAAAACATTTTTCAGATACATCAGAGAAAGGTCTGAAGTAGTATAATGAAATTGAAAGATGACAAAGACCAATGTGTGGAGAGAGATGAAGAAATGGCAGAAATATTAAACAAATACTTCAGATCAGTGTTCATTAAAGAAGACCCTGGAAAAGGACCATTACAAGTTGATAAGACTATGGATGAGGGTGGAGTAGATGAAACTCAATTTACAGAAGAGAATGCATGGGAAGAACTAGGAAAACTGAAAGTGGACAAGGCCATGGGTCCGGATGAAGTACATCCCAGGATACTGAGAGAGAGAGCTCAGAGATGTGCTGGCGGGTCCACTGAAAGACCTGTTCAATAGATCCCTGGAAATGGGAGTGGTGCCACGAGATTGGAGGAGAGTGGTAGTGGTCCCTCTTCACAGGAGTGGGAGCAGAGAGGAGGCTGGAAACCACAGGCCAGTTAGCCTCACCTCAGTGGTGGGAAAATTAATGGAGACTCTGCCGAAGGAAAGGATAGTGAACTATCTACAATCTGGTGGGTTGCTCAACCCAAGGCAGCATGAATTCACTGGGGGAAGGTTTTGTCAGTCAAATATGATTGATTTTATTGATTGGGTAACTAGAGAATTGGATCAGGAAAGAATGCTGGATGAGATTTACTTGGATTTTAGTAAAACTTTTGATACGGTCCCACATAGGAGACTCATGAACAAAATGAGAAGCTTGGGATGGGTGGCAAAGTATTAGCGTGGATTGAAAACTGGGTGACTGACAGCGTGTATTGCTAAATAGAGCCTATTCTGAAGAAATAATGGTGTTAAATGGAGTGCTAACTACTCTGTTGCACTTAGTGTAACAGAGGTGGATAAAAGCTAGCATGATATGGACCAATGTGTACAGTTATTCTGAACAGCAGATTACAGAAGCACTCCAGGGGGCTTTATTGTTAGATGACACAGGATCGGTGGCTGAAGGAAAGACATGGGATCAATTATTGACATCGCAGAAGCAATTGATTAGGTCAGAATTGCATTTGGCAACTTTGTTACAATATATCAAGTCTGAAAGAATACCTTGGGGACTGAGGATTAATTTGGAACCTTCCATATATCCGGAGAATGAAGAATTTTTTCAGAAATGGATAGCCATTCTGAACAAATGTTCGTTAGACTTAATGTTGCTGCTGCTGGTGGAAACCACCAATCAATTGGCAGATTCTATACGTCCAGAGTGTCAAGAAATGAAGGCAGCTTTACAACAACAGGGATCATTGGAAGAATATGATCATAAACTACATGAATTTAACCAAACAATTGACAAGATCAGAATGGAATTAAAAAATAATAAAATCACGAAGTTTAAACGCGATGAGAAGGATTATAGTACTGGGAGCATATATCCGTGGCAACGACGGGCTAATTCTAACCAGCCCAAAAAAGTTGCATCTGCTGGGTCCTCGGAGGATTCGTCAGGTTCAGATGAAGATATACCTCAAGTCTCTAACACAAGTTACAGTAATACAGGTAGAGGTAATTTTAGACCAACATATCGATCTCAAAATAGGCGTTTTTCTTGATACACACGACAACCCACTGGACCAGAGACCATTCACCCAGTCACAGAATTGCAATGCAATGTGATAAATCTGTCGAATGCTCAATTTTCAAACAAACAATTTAATCTTTTGCATAAAGGATTATCTTTTATTTCTTATCATCGCTATGATGCCCTTTAATGTAGACGGGATCTACACTTGGTTTTTTTCGGAAACTCCAATTGAGGCTATATTTTGCACAAAATGCACCTACAGTCAACTCATCTATTGTACATCCAAAATCCAACTGGATACCCATGGGAAATATTGACCTGTACATTAAAACATATATAGATCTAGTTTTGATGGATTTGGAAGGTATTGAAGCATTGGATATAAGACCAAGATTTAATATGTCCAAGGCGGAATTTAGAGCACTTCAATCTCTGAAGCAAGATGATACCATCATCATCAAAAAAGCTGATAAGGGCGGTGGTGCAAGATAGAAATGTGTACATTTCAAAAATTTTACAACATATACAAGACCCTGATAAATATGAAGTATTAAGTAAGAATCCAACAGATGATTTACAAATGGCGATCAAAACTTTAGTGAATGATGCGTTTTAATTGGGCTGCCTTACAATTAGAGAAGATTTATGTGTGTTCAAAGCCTGGTGGCTCCCACGATATATATGGTCCCAAAAGTGCATAAAGATCTTGCAGACCCCCCTGGCAGACCTATAATTACAACCATAGGATCTCTTTTAGAGCCGCTATCTACTTTTGTAGATTTCTTTCTTACAGCCATTTGTCTCTGTTGCTCGTTTGTTTTGTAAAGATACTAAACACATGTTATCTAAATTAGAATCGATTAACAATGTTAAACATGCCACCTTTGTCACCATGGATATCCAAGCTCTCTACACCAGCATTTCACAGAGAGAGGCATTGGAAGTAATTTATTTGACATTAGAGAAACGTACTCGCCCCCTTCGGATATCCACTGAATATTTAATGGCTCTTACGGAAAAAGCACTATGCCATAATTTTTTTTTTTTTCAGGAGGTTTGGTACAAACAAATTCATGGAACTGCAGGAAATCCGCTTTTCCCGTGGTTCTAACTGCTTTTTTTTTTTTCGGCTGTCCCTAGCTGAAAAAATGGCGCGGGCCATCCATTGCTCCTACCATGTGATAGGGTCGGCCAATGGCACCGATAGCCCCTGTAACATGGTAAGGGCAAAGGCCCATCGGCGCCATTTTAATTAGTGGCAGCCGATGGCCCGAGAGCAGAAGATCGCTCCTGGGACCCCCTCTGAACCACCAGGTACTTTAACAATGTTTTTTGGGGTCGGGAGGGTGGGTGATTCTAAATAATTAGATTTAAAGGGTCGGGTGGGTTTGGGGGTTGTTTTTCTGTGTTCCCTTTCTTCCTGCCCCCCCCCCCAAAAAAAAAAACAAAATGATAAGAAAACCACACGAAAATTTCATGGGGTTTTCCTATCGCTTTCCTATCGCCTGCCGATACCTGACGGATTAGAAAATATTGTACGATATTTTCATCCGTCAGAAAACCGATTCACATCCCTAATACTCTGTGCTACTAGGTGACTATAAAGAAGCCACAGGAGAACCCTGCTCTTCAGAGCTGTCTACATATTTATACTGAAACTTGAAACAATGTTAGTTGTCTGTGGTGTGTTTCAGGGAAACAAATCAATTACACTGAGCAATCAATGAGAAATACTATTGTAAATCTCCCCCTGTACCTTCTCTCCTTGTCTCTAACCTTAGCATTGTAGGAACTCCCATGCTAGAGTCAAAGGATCCATCCTTTTTGCCTTATACAGGCTTAACGTCCAACCATCCACTCCCCCCCCCCCCCCCATAAAAAACAGTATTTATATTTATCTTTAATTAAGAAATATTGGAGGGTTTTTCTCTTATATGGGGCTTAATACATATCAGAGAAGTTAATTAATTCCATGGTCATATTTCAACTGCTTACTGAGCCTAACAAGGAGCCCAGAATCCCAGATTAACTACCTGGTAAGCTCAGAATGAAGTGGGATAAACATAGTCAGTGGTGCTGAAGTGATATTTTAAGCCACATTCTCAGTGATTATCAGGGTATTTATACTTGGCTAATTTGCCTGTTTCTCAGGAAGAAATGCACTACAAATTCTGGATACAACTGGCAAAGGTGAGGAACACCTGTGAAATCAGACTGCCACTGTATAAAATCAATGGAAGCATGTTTCCTTTTCATGGCACAGCTCCTGCATTATGTAAAGAAGGTGCGTTTCAAGAACACCATGGGCCGGGAGATTTTCTTTGACCAAAATGGCAACCCGCCAGCTGCTTATGACATTCTGAACTGGCACCTGTCTTCGAGTGGTTACTTTGATTATATAAAGATCGGCCACTATGACTCTGGAGCAGCCAATGGCCAGTACATCAAAATCAACACCAGTGACATCATGTGGACTGAAGACTATGCACAGGTTAGATGACTCTCCATAAACAATTCCCTCACTCTCATCTTTATAGAAAACTGATTGATAAGATACTCAATAGTAGTGATGGGAGGAACCTTCTTTGACATGACTGAAATCCAATTTCAGACACAGTAATATTTGACTTGTATGAACTTGATCAATCAAGGTCATCTTCACATTGCTTTGAATCTACTCCTATTGATTTTTCAGTAATTATAAGCTGTCAGTACAATCAGCACCCCAGAATCCAGGGTTCACCACTTTGTATCTTGGGAAGGCTTCTGTCAGAAGATATAGCAAAACTCAGTACAAACTTTTATTTTCCAATTTCATGACACTTCAAAGTAGATTAATTCAGGTATTGTATGTTATTTCATTATCCACAGAAGGTTTACAATCTAAGGGGATCATTTCCTAAGGCATGTTATTTTTCCTGGAGGTGAAAACACCACGGGACTTACAAAGCGGCAGTACTCAGTACTACTGATTTGCAAATCCCATGTGTTGTGCCTGTGGACCCTTGAGCCGCGATGAGGGTGGAGTCTCCACCAAGGGCAAGCCCCCAGTGATCCTCATCATCGGTAGGTGGTACAGATTGTTGCGCAGGAGGTGGACCCTTGGGCTGAGGTGGGGTTGACGCTACCCGCAGGGCAAGCCCTATGGGTCCTCACCGTCGACAGGCGGAGCTGGCTGACTGACAGAGGCCGGCTGGAGCTTAACCAATACCAGCCCTCGTACCCTGCAGGTTGGGCAATTGGGTACCGGAGCCGGCTGGACTTAGGTGGGCCTCTGTCCGAGGTTTTCTCAGGGACGATGAGGAGGTCAGCCAGGGGTCATCAGCAGTAGGAGTTGATGGTCTGATCTGGACAAGGCGGAGTCCCGGAGACCCGGGCGCCAATAGGAACTGAAGGCAGACAGGGGGTGCATGAGCAAGAACAGGCTGAAGTCTGAAAGGCCAAGTCCAGCGTGAATTTGAGAGGAGAGTCATAGAGCAGGCTGAAGTCAGAGCAGGTGTCAGGCAAGGAAGAGTGGCAAGACAAGCGTGGGTCAAACCAGAAGACAGCGAGAGAATAGACAGGCAAGGTAAAGGTCAAACCAAGGAGCAGTCAATAGCGTGGTCAGGCAAAGCAGTGGTCAGATCCAGGAGGCAATCAGTAGCGTGGTCAGGCGAAGCAGAGATCAGATCCAGAAAACAATCAGTAGCGTGGTCAGGCAAAGCAGTGGTCAGGTCTAGGAGTCAGTCAGTAGCAACAAACAGGGTAGACACGGAACACAGGAGCAGGAACAGGTACCAGGATCAAGAACAGGAACAGAGACAAATCAGGAAACAGGAACACGGAGGTATCGCAGGAAGGAGCAACTAAGCACACGACTAGCGTGGAGACATGTTGCCAAGGCAAAGAAGCAGTGGCAGGGCCTGGCCTTATATACCAGGACCCAGTGACATCATCTGGGGCCACGGGTTGGATTCCTGCCACGGCACCTTTAAAAGGAGAAAAGATGCGCGCGCGCCTAGGAAGGGGTGCGATGCGAGATTGTGGCGTCTCCCCGCGGACCACACGGGGAGGCCCGCCACAGAGCTGGGGCTTATGCTGCGGGGCTGGGAGCACGGGGAGTGGCTCGGAGTCAGAGGAGGTGGCCCCTGACTGCAAGGGGGGCAGAACCAGGTGCTGGAGCAGGTGAATGGGTTAAGAGGGCCTGGCCATGGGCCTGCCACGGCTGGCATATGCAACACAGATGGGGAGGAGCCCGGGATGGGCTGTCGGGAAGGAGCGTCAATGTGGGCATCTGAAAGAGGTAAGGGAGTTCGGACACGGTGGCCCACGACCGGAAACCCCAACAGTACCCCCTTTACACCCCCTCTTAGAAGGACCTGGTTTGTTGGGGTGTGCTAGATGGAACTTGAAAGCCAAGCAGAAGTCAAAACCAGGAAGTCAGTCCAAGGACGGGTGCAGGAGTAGAGATGGAACGAAGACACAGGAACAAGAAGACGAGCAGGTACGCAGGATCAGGAACACAGGATCAGGAACACAGGCTGGAAGCAAGAACTAGGAACAACGCACTCACCAAGGAGCAGGACCTGTTGCCAAGGCAGGGTGCAGGAGTGTGAGCTGGGTTTAAGTACCCTGGTTCAGTGATGTCATTTCCCGGGGCCGCGGAGAAGTTTTCCGCCACAACCCCTTTAAGGGGAGGAGCGAGGCGTGCACGCGCGCCTAAGGGAACACAAGGAAGGAAGGAGTCGGCGGCGTCCAGGGCCGCATGGGCAGGCCGCTGCTGCAGTGCTCGGGACTGAGCCGTCCCGGGCCGTCGGGAAGGAGCGTCAGCGCAGGCGTCTGAGAGAGGTAAGGGGGCCTGGACGTGGCGGCCCGCAGCCGGGATCCCCAACACCATGGTATTGTCTCGGTGGAAAGATACTGCTGCATTACTTGTCCCCACAATTTCACATGACAAGTGTAGGGGCTCTCAGTTCATAAAGGGGTTGATCAGCCATGACTAACACTCCCTTACATGTGTAAAAGACTCTGGGGGTCTCCATTAGACACCTTGGCCTCTCCCAGTCTTCCAGGGTGGCTTTTTTTTGCAACACTGCCACTTCCCAACCTTCTCCTCTGTTTCTATGATAAACATGCTTGAATTCACTCACAGTACTGATGGATAATTCAAGGCATCGTCCATCCTCTTAGTAAAAAAATATTTTTGCATTTTTTTGACTCTGAACTTTCCTCCTTCCATCTTCATTTCATGCCTTTTTTCCTTGAAACTCTTTTTCTATGAAATATTTCACCATCCTGTACTATTGAAGCCTGTCAAATATTTTGTTTTATCATATCGTCCATTTCCCTTCTTTCCTCCAGCATATTCATTTTTGTGTCTTAAACACCTCTTGGTAGAGTTTCAGTTTCAGGCCTTGTAGCAGTTTAGTAGTGTGTTCTCAATTGCTTCCATCCCTCCAGTGTCCTAAAGGTGGAACGGTCTCTAGCGATCAACAGAGTACTCAGGATGAGGGTCTCACTTGTGATCGATGCAAATGCTATATAATCTGTTTCTCCTGCTGATAAACGTCTGCTTATGAATCTAAGCATGCTATTCGCTTTTCCTGTCATTTTATTACTTTGACTGGCTACCTTCAAGCCAATGCAGATGAGTACTCCTACATCTCTTCCTAATTTAACAGTTTCCAGGTTTTGTCCTCAAATGATATGTAATTTGTAGAGTTTTGTGCCTCAAATTCATGCTTTTACAATTTTTAGCATCCATGTTTATTTCGAGATCATTCATCCAGTCTTCATTTTTTTCATCTCTTCCAGTGTGTCTAATTTTATGCACCACTCATGAAATAGAAAGCATCTTAATTCATTATCAATGGGTAAATTTGCTCTGTTTTCCTCTACATTTCTCTCTGTTAAGGTTCCTGTCTCTATCTGCAGTGAGAGCTGCGGTCCTGGGTACCGGAAGGCCATTCTGGATGGGCAACCTGCCTGCTGCTTTGACTGCGTCCCCTGCTCTGAAGATGAGTTTAGTAACCAAACCGGTGAGTGCTATTAATTCCTCTCAGTAGTGAGCAGTTCTTGTAGGATGGAGAGTTGGTATTAGAGCGCACAATGGTTCTGTCTAGGTCAGTTTAACGGATAAAAGTGTTACAGGCCTAATGCATTTTTAATCCATACAGATGTTTATAGACAGACATGATCCGGCATACATACTACAATTTTAAATAATACATTTCTCAGGAAGAATTGCCTTGTACTGTATGCATTTATTTAAAAAAAAAAAATATACAAGCCAGCCCCAAATTTTTGGTGGTGTACAAAAATATATTTAATAAAAGTAAGATGTCTACCGATAGAAATCAATATATGAATAGATTGCATCACAGAACCAACACCGGCCTTACGTGAACTTAGATGAAGCATCCCAATGGAAAAGAAGACCATACTAATGGTGTTATCCCTTAGTTACTAACCAGAAATTAATCCCTCTTCATGGCCAAAACCTTGCCTGAAAAATAAGGTTTTCACCCTCTTTCTGAATGTTTTAATACTCTAATTTATACTATTGCTTCTGATATGTTTTCCAGAGTTGGTTTATAGATCTTATGGTGTGACATCTTCAAGATGAGACCTAGAAGCTAACAATCTATATCTATCATATGCATGGTGATATCTGTTTGTTAGAGGGGAGTTGCACGGTGTGCACAGATGCACCAGTAGCCACTAGGAAGCACTAACTGTCATCTAATGTACATATTATACAGTGCTGCACAGTGGCAATGATCAATAGAGTGAGGGGCCTGAAAGACTAAATGAGAGAGGAACTCTGCAGACTAGAAAACATGTGGGGTGACAGGAAAAATGTCTGGGGGTCAGAGACTACTCAGGGTCTGACAGGGGATGGGCTAGAGTGGTGGGTACAACTGTAATTATTTTCTGCTGAAGTTTCAGTGGGTGTCAGCTGGTAACATTAATTATCTCAGTTATTTTGGATGGTTGAATAAAGGATAGACCCAATGTAAACTCTATGTCTGCTGGTTAATAAATGTCAGACCTTTATCAACTGAAATAAACTACATGTCATTCAAACTTTGGAGAATCGATCAATGTAGAGCCCTAACATGCCAAAATGAGGGCTACCCAAAGCATAGGTCCGATTTAATCTATTTTTTAGGATTTTTCATTGCATATAAAAGAAGTCATATGTCATTTTGTTAACAATGTAATTCAAAAGTGCTCTCAGTGAGTTCAAATAAAATCCAATGTTAGAAAGCTATACTTAGCTTATAACTCCATTCTCGATATCACCCCGACAAGGATCCTTGTTTCGAGCGATGTCTGCATCAGGGGGGTCTGTAGAATTTTCTTAATACTGCTCACTGATAGTCTGGTCAGCCTTTGAAGCAATGCTGTAAAACATGGAGGCAACGGAAAAAAGCTTTAAAATCCACCAGGAAATGACATAATACCAAAGAGAACCAATGAGACAAAAGTGAAAACAAAGAATACTAGTTAATGATTTAATTGAGACCACGAGGGGCTACGGTATCTAAATGAGAAATCCCAAACTGTACCCTCTTGACGGTAACTGAAGTTGTTCCAATTCAATCAGAATTAAGTCAGAATTGCAGGCAATGGGAGACCTTCAGCGCGGTAATTTTTGCTGTGTTAATAAGCTCCTATGTTCAATAAGTCTGACCCTAACAGTTCTTTTTGTGCAGCCAATGTAAAACAGATTACATGGGCAGATTATCCCAACGAGTGATTTATTTGATAAACAATTTGTATTTGAACATAGGGCTAGTTTGTGATGAAAATTAGGATGTTGCCACTCTGAACCTGATAATGACAATCGACACATATCACAGCTTCCACATGGAAAGTGTCCAGGTATTGATTGGAAGGCCATAAATTGGAATGTACAACAATATACCGAATGTTACACCCCCATGAAAAATATTTTCTTAGAAAGGTGTTAAAAATATCATTTAAAGCCAAAACTGGACAATGTGTAGATAAAATGTTAACAATATCCTTTGCACAATCAGTATAATGTAAGGTACAAGTCAATTAAGGATTCGCGGATCTAGCTTTGTATGTTAACAATAATGAACGATTTGCAAATAGTGCTCTTTTGTAAGCCCTTTTTATTACTGAATGGGGGTACCCACTTTGGAGAAACCAAAAGTACAGGTCACTTGACTGAGTTTTAAATTCATCCACTGAGAAGCAAATGTGCCTAAGCCAGAGAAACTGACTGATCGGTAAATTATCTTTCACATTTTTAGGATGAAAACTGGAATATGATAGATAATTATTCCAATCAGTACTTTTCCTGAACAAGGTAGTTGTGAAATGGTCCACGTCTTTAAAGACCATAACATCCAAAAATGCCACAGACATATAATTATGATGAATGGTGTTGTGCCGGGAGGTGGACCCTTGGCCTAGTGCAGGATTAGTAGGCTCCCTGGTCAGACCCAGAGAGCTCCTGCCACCAGGAGGCGGAGCACAAAATGAGACAGAGGCTAGCTGGAGCTTCACCATTAGCAACCCGGGGTTCCCTCAGGTTGAGCCCTTGGTTACTCGGGCTACCTGGTCTTAGGTGGGCCTCGCAGGATCTCCTTGAGAGAAAGATCAGAGGTGTGCCCACCAGGATCAAGGGTGCACGGTCGATGTTCAGGCTAGAAGTCTGGGGTGCCAGAGAAGGCCAAAAGAGAGTCTCTGAATGTATAGCAAGGATCAAGGCCAGAGTCAAGGAAACATGGTCAGCAAATGCAGGGGTCAGTGCCAGTGGTCAGTCCGTGGATAGTCAACCAAAGCAGGGGTCAAATACCAGTAGTCAGTCCGTGGGTTGTCAGCCAAAGCAGAGGTCATGTTCCAGGGAGCAGTCAGACGTGGTCGAGTTCAGGCAGAGGTCAGTTCCAAGCAGCGTGCAGACGTAGTCGGTAATCAGGCAGAGGTCAGTTCCACGCAGCATGCAGACGTGGTTGAGGAAACAGGCAAGAGGTCAAATCCATGCGGCGACCAACGTAGTCAAGAACAGGCCAAGGTCAGTACCGATAATATAGTCCGAGAGGTACTACCTGGAGAGAAGAAGGAACAGAAGGATGCTGGAACAGGAGGATGCTGGAACAGAAGGATGCTGAAACAGAATTGGAATGAGACTGGAACAAAGACTGGAAACACAGAGGCAAACTAGAAATCACGATGTGATCGACCCGATTGCCAAAGCAAGGAAATGAAGGCAGGGACTTCCTCTTATACGCAGATCAATCAGGGCGCACCACGGAGCTGGGAGCCGCCCCTGTTCCTTTAAGGGACTGGACGGTCTGCACACATCTAGGGGCGGGGCCAACGCCGCCCCCCACCGTGAGGCCTGGCTGGAGGTGAAAGGCCCGGCGACCGCCGCCGCAGGACGCTAAGGCCTGGCTGTGCTCGCTGCTGCTGCAGGGGAGGATGACCCAGGACCCATGGAGGAGCTGGTGAGGTGAGCAGGCCCAGGCGCGGGCTGAGCGCGGACGGGACTCGCAACAGTACCCCCCCCCCCCCCCCCTTCTAGGCCGCCCCCTCCTTGGGCGAGGCTTGTCTGGATGTGCCCTATTGAAGGCCTTAAAGAGGTCCTTGTCCAGGATATTCTGTGAGGGCTCCCAGGAGTTCTCTTCGGCTCCGTACCCTTCCCAAGAGAGTAGATATTCCCAGCGTGCTCGACGCCGACGGATGTCGAGGACCTCTCTTACCTGAAGAGTGCTGTCTGGTTCGGTGGTGACTTGAGGCGGAGGAGGATCTTTACGGGAAGGCCAGGAGACTATGACTGGCTTTAACAGGGAGACATGGAAGGATGTGAATACCCATGGATAGCGACAACTGCAGTTGGTAAGTCACCACTCCAACCCAATGGAGTATTCGGAAAGGCCCAATGTACTTTGGTGCTAGACGATGTGAGGGGAGTCACAGTCTGATGTGTTTTGTCTTTCCGGCAGGTACTATGGTGGTAACCGCAAGGGACACACAAGCTGGATCTATGATGTGTCTTGGGGTGTCTGGAGTGTCTTCAGGCTCGAGAGAGAGCGAGAATGCGTCTACACGGAGGTTCTTTAAGGTTGGATGGTAGCACAGCTCGAAATTGAATCACTCGAAGAATAGTGCCCATCGGGCTTGTCTAGGATTTAATAATTGTGCCTCTTTTGGGTGCTCCAGATTCTTGTGATCTGTGAATATAGTAAATCGGTGTTGGGCAGCTTCCAGACAAGGACCACTCCTGGAGTGCTAGTTTGACATCTAGGAGTTCACAATCTCCAATGGTGTAGTTTTGCTCCACAGGCGAAAATTTATGAGAATGAAAAGAGCACGGTACCAAAGTACCTTTAGAGGAGTACTGGCTCAAAACCGCCCAGGCTCCAATGGCAGACACATCGACCTCTACGACAAATAGGCGGTTCGGATTGGGGTGTCGGAAGCAGGGACCAGAGCAGAATGCTTCTTTTAATGTGTGGAATGCAGCTTGAGCCTGGGGACTCCAAACATAGAGATTGGTTCCTTTCTTGGTCATTGCGGTGAGTGGAGCAGCTAATGTGGAATAGTTGGCAATAAAGCTCCTGTAGTAATTCGTGAATCCCAGGAATCTTTGTAAGTCACGGAGGCCTACAGGCTGGGGCCAGTCACGGATTCCTTGAAGTTTTTCGGGATCCATTGTTAATCCTTGATTAGAAATGATGTACCCAAGGAATGATAGATGATTCTGCTCAAAGATGCATTTCTCTAGTTTCGCGTAAAGGTGATTCTCTCAGAAGCGTTGAAGAACAGTTCTGACATGGGAATGATGGGACTTCAGGTCTTTTGAGAATATCAAGATGTCATCTAGGTACACCACTATGAATGAATAAAGTAGATCTCGGAGAATTTCATTTAGAGATGTGAATCGTGTCCTCGATCGTCTTAACGATCGATTTCGGCTGGGAGGGGGAGGGAATCGTATTGTTGCCGTTTGGGGGGGTAAAATATCGTGATATATCGTTAAAATCGTTAAAACCCGCTAAAACCCACCCCGACCCTTTAAATTAAATCCCCCACCCTCCCGAACCCCCCCCAAATGACTTAAATTACCTGGTGGTCCAGCGGCGGTCCGGAACGGCAGCGGTCCGGAACGGGCTCTTGCTACTGAATCTTGTTGTCTTCGGCCGGCGCCATTTTCCAAAATGGCGCCGAAAAATGGCGGCGGCCATAGACCAACAGGATTCGACGGCAGGAGGTCCTTCCGGACCCCCGCTGGACTTTTGGCAAGTCTTGTGGAGGTCAAGAGGCCCCCCCCAAGCTGGCCAAAAGTTCCTGGAGGTCCAGCGGGGGTCAGGGAGCGATTTCCCGCCACGAATCGTTTTCCGTACGGAAAATGGCGCCGGCAGGAGATCGACTGCAGGAGGTCGTTCAGCGAGGGTTCCGGCGTCTCGCTGAACGACCTCCTGCAGTCGATCTCCTGCCGGCGCCATTTTCCGTACGGAAAACGATTCGTGGCGGGAAATCGCTCCCTGACCCCCGCTGGACCTCCAGGAACTTTTGGCCAGCTTGGGGGGGGCCTCCTGACCCCCACAAGACTTGCCAAAAGTCCAGCGGGGGTCCGGAAGGACCTTCTGCCGTCGAATCCTGTTGGTCTATGGCCGCTGCCATTTTTCGGCGCCATTTTGGAAAATGGCGCCGGCCGAAGACAACAAGATTCAGTAGCAGGAGCCCGTTCCGGACCGCTGCCGTTCCGGACCCCCAGGTAATTTAAGTCATTTGGGGGGGGGGGGGTTCGGGAGGGTGGGGGATTGAAGGAGGTAGGATTTGGCAAGGAAATGTTTAAGTTATTTGGGGGGGGTTCGGGAGGGTGGGGGATTTAATTTAAAGGGTCGGGGGTGGGTTTTAGCGGGTTTTAGTGTGCCGGCTCACGATTCTAACGATTTATAACGATAAATCGTTAGAATCTCTATTGTATTGTGTTCCATAACGGTTTAAGACGATATTAAAATTATCGGACGATAATTTTAATCGTCCTAAAACGATTCACATCCCTAATTTCATTCATCAGGTGTTGGAACACCGCAGGGGCATTACAAAGGCCGAAAGGCATCACTATATATTCATAGTGGCCATCCCTGATGTTAAACATGGTCTCCATATGTCCTCAGGCTGGATGCATATGAGGTTCTACGTTCCTCATAGATCGAGTTTCATGAAGATCTGGGCTCCTTGCAGATGGTCAAACAATTCGCTGATGAGGGGAAATGGGTAGCAATCCTTGCAGGTGATGGCGTTTAGCCCTCGATAGTTGATACAAGGATGAAGTCCTCCATCCTTCTTCTTGACAAAGAAGAAGCCTGCTCCTGCCAGAGAGTCAGAGGGTCTAATGAACTCTTTCTCGAGATTCTCTTTGATATATTCAGACATTGCTTGGGTCTCCGGAAGCGAGAGTGGGTAGGTCCTACCCCTGGTAAGTGTAGTACCAGCAAGAAGTTCAATAAGGCAATTATACTTTCGTAGTGGAGATAGTGCGTCTGCTTTTTGTTTTGAGAAGACGTCCTCGAAGTTGGAGTACTGAGCCGGTAGGCCGGCGAGGGTTGTAGTCTTTAGGACGGTTACTGCTGGGGATACTTGCTTCAAGCAGTATTTCTGACATTGCAGGCCCCATTGAACCAGCTGGAGGGATTTCCAGTCAAATTGGGGTCCATGTGTTTGAAGCCAAGGGAGGCCCAGTATGACTGGATGTGTGGAATGTTTCAAGACATATAAGGATATTTCTTCCTCGTGGAGGTTTCCCACGGTGAGGCGGAAGGCCACCTTGCGATGTGCGATGCGTCCGGGAAGATGTTCCCCTTGGATCAATGTGATGCGGTGAGACACCTCTAGGAGTTGTACAGGGATTTTCAAGAGGTTGACGATGTCGTCCATGATGAAGCTGCCACTTGCTCTGGTATCGATGAGAGCAGTGGTGGAGAAGGAGTGGGACTCCAGGGACAGGGTAACAGGTAGCAACAGTTGGGGGCTGGTGACAGTAGCGCCCAAGCTCGGGACCCCTGCCGGGCTTAGGCCTTGATGTTTTCCGGAGGGTCCAGACAGGACTGCCTCAGGTGTCCGGAGGCACCACAGTAAAGGCACCTTCTTGCGCCAAAGACGCCAAAGACGCCAAAGACGCTCTTCAGGAGAGAACCGCCCACGGTTGACTTGCATTAGTTCCTCGGTCGAAGGAGGTGGTGCCGGTAAAGCCTTCATCTGAGGGCTAGGGGCACGTGCTGGGCGTTGAGCAGCAGGCGGGAATGTTTACTCCTCATGGTGCCGTTGCCGGAGGCGATGGTCAATTTTCCCAGTGAGGGAAATCAGGTCCTCTAGAGATATAGGAATCTCACGGACATCAAGCTTGTCTTTGAGAGTGGGAGAAAGACCTTCAAGGTAGAGTGCCCGGAGGCAATCCTCTTGCCATCTCAATTCCATGGCCAGTGTCCGAAACTCCACCGTGAACTTGGAGAGGGATCTTGACCCTTGACAGAGGTGGAGTAGGTGGTGACCTGCAACTGCCTGATGACCAGGGTCTTCAAAGGTTCGCTTGAAGGCGGTGATGAACTGGGACAGTTGCGTGAGGATAGGGTCAGAGCGCTCCCAAAGTGGAAAAGCCCATGCCAGGGCTTTCCCCTCTAGGCGTGAGAGGATGAAAGTGATTTTTGTGGATTCCTTCAGGAACAAGGAATGCTGAAGGGCAAATTGCATGAAGCACTGGTTGAGGAAGCCTCGGCAGAGGTGTGGATCCCTGTTAAAATGAGGAGGAGCTCACAGCGCCAGGGATTCTCTCGGTAGCAGGGTAGAAGTCAGGCCCGCTGGATTGGTCCTTGCTGCATCCTGCATTTGAGAGCGAAGTTCCTCTATGAAGGAGGCTAGAGTCTCTATGGCTCGTCGTTGCTCTTGGATAGTTGCGGCCAGACCCGGGATGGTCCGTATGTCCAGAGATTCCGCCGAGTCCATGGCCTTGGCAACCTGTTGCACCGGGAGGTTGACCCTTGGCCTAGTGCAGGATTGGTAGGCTCCCTGGTCAGACCCAGAGAGCACATGCCACCAGGAGGTGGAGCACAAGAGGAGACAGAGGCTAGCTGGAGCTTCACCACTAGCAACCCAAGGTTCCCTCAGGTTGAGCCCTTGGTTACCCGGGCCACCTGGTCTTAGGTGGGCCTCTCAGGATCTCCTTGAGAGAAAGTTCAGAGGTGTGCCCACCAGGATCAAGGGTGTGCGGTCGATGTTCAGGCTAGAAGTCCTGGGTGCCAGAGAAGGCCAAAAGAGAGTCTCTGAATGTATGCCAAGGATCAAGGCCAGAGTCAAGGAAAAGTGGTCAGCCAATGCAGGGGTCAGTGCCAGTGGTCAGTCCATGGATAGTCAGCCAAAGCAGGGGTCAAATACCAGTAGTCAGTCCATGGTCGAGTTCAGGCAGAGGTCAGTTCCAGGCAGCCTGCAGACGTGGTCGAGGAAACAGGCAAGAGGTCAAATCCAGGCGGCGATCAATGTAGTCAAGAACAGGCCGAGATCACTACCGAGAAGACAGTCCGAGAGGTACTACCTGGGGAGACGAAGGAACAGAAGGATGCTGGAACAGAAGGATGCTGGAACAGGACTGGAACGAGACTGGAACAGGACTGGAACAAGACTAGAACAAGGGTGGAACAAGACTGGAACAAAGACTGGAAATGCAGAGGCAAACTAGAAATCACGATGTGATCGACCCGATTGCCAAGGCAAGGAAGTGAAGGCAGGGACTTCCTCTTACACGCAGATTAATTAGGGCACGCCACGGAGCTGGGATCCACCCCTGGCCCTTTAAGGGACTGGGCGGTCCGCGCGAGTCTAGGGACAAGGCCGACACCATGGAGGATGCCGCGCTCCGCCATGAGGCCTAGCTGGAGGTGGAAGGCCCAGCGACCGCCTCTGCGGGATGCCAAGGCCTGGTTGTGCTCACTGCTGCTGCAGGGGAGGATGACCCGGGACCTGTGGAGGAGCTGGTGAGGTGAGCTGGTGAGGTGAGCTGGTGAGGGCGCAGGCCGAGCGCGGACGGGACGCACAACAAATGGTAAACCTCAAATACTGATCTTTTTATTTAGCCAACTGAAAAATTCCAATAATTCCTCCCTATTCAATGTCCAAATGAAAAAATTATCAATATAGTGGCACCACAAAAAAATCTTTTGATAGCATCTTGAAGCATATAAAAACCTTTCTTCAAACATTGCCACGTATAAATTAGCTATATCAGGGGATAATGTAGCCCCCATAGCAACCCCCCTGAATTTGTAGAGAATAGGAGGAATCAAATATAAAATAGTTATTAAATAATACCAATTGGGCTAATCTAATCAGAAAATCCATAGGAACTCTATTTGGACATGACCGTGATTCCAAGTTATCTCCAACTAAAACCAAGGCTTCATTCTGAGGGATATTTGTATATAATGCCTCTATATCAAAAGTGATCAGTATACAATCTGAAGGAAAGTTAGAAACACCTTGAAGTAAATTCAAAAAATGAGATGTGTCCTGTATAAACAATGTTGTCTGATGAACATAAGGTTTGAGAAAAAAATCCCAAAAATTTGAAAGAGGTTCCAAAATAGATCCATGACCAGCTACTTTTGGGCGACCTGGGGGACATCGGTATCGTATATAATACTGACACTATTGGATTGGTATCTTTCAGTGCATGAGCTTCTCTGGATGGCAAACCCCCAATTCAACCAGTTTAGAAATGTTTGTCTGTAATTGCATAGTCGGGTCTTCATTAAGAAGATAATGTGTGGTATTTTGTAATTGACGTTGTAGTTCCTGTACATAGGTCTACATATGTTGAAAAACAATTGCCCCGTCTTAGTCTGCTGGTTTTACTATTACATCTGAATTGCTGGCTAAAGTCATTAATGCTTATTGCTGAATAGAAGATAGAACAACTTTGAAAGTTGCCTGCCTTTCATATGACTTGTGAGGCAACCAACATTGTAAGCCATATTTATTTGAAGTGCTATTGTAAAAAGTCTCATGCCGTCTGGCTGTCTTTCATCCCTGCTTACGAGATAATGTTTCCATTTAGTCTTTATTGTATGTGTAACTCCTGTGATGACTAAACCCGGATAACATTTTCAGAGGCCATAACCCATGCTTATATTTTAGTTGGACACTACATATGGATTACACATGGCTGGACAATAAGCCTTTTTTTAATTTGCCATAGTTTAATTTAATTTATTAATTTACAAACTTCCTTTCCATTCATAAAAGACTCCTGAAGGCAGGATTCAAAATAGCAAAGCTCCACAAGCAAGTTACACTGAAAAAGCTACAACATCAATACAGTGTGGGCCGGATTTTAAAAGCCCTGTGCGCATAAATCCGGCCGGTTTGATGCGCGCAGGGCACTCGTGCGCCGGCGCGCCTATGTTGCATAGGCCACCGGGGCACGCACAGCCCCGGGACGCGCGTAAGTCCCAGGGCTTTGTAAAAGGGGCAGGGAGGGGGCTTGTCCGGGGGCGGTTCGGGGCGGGACCCGGGGGCGTGGCGCCGGCCCGGGGGCATGGTCGAGGCCTCCGGACCAGCCCCCGGGTCAGGTGATGGTGCGCTCGCTGGTGCGCCCGCTGGTGCGCCCGCTGGTGCGCCCGCTGGTGCGCGCAGATTTACGCCTGCTTTCAGCAGGCGTAAATCTGCCAACAAAGGTATGGGGGGGGATTTAGATAGGGCCGGGGGGGTGGGATAGGTAGGGGAAGGGAGGGGAAGGTGCGGTGGGGTGGAAAGAAAGTTCCCTCCGAGGCCGCTCTGATTTCGGAGTGGCCTCGGAGGGAACAGGCAGCGTGCGCCGAGCTCGGCCCGTGCAAGTTGCACAAATGTGCACCCCCTCGCGCGCGCCGACCCCGGATTTTATAAGATACGCGCGGCTACGCACGTATCTTATAAAATCCAGCGTACTTTTGTTTGCGTCTGGTGCGCGAACAAAAGTACGCGCTCGCGCAAATTTATAAAATCTACCCCTGTATGAAAGAACTCAATCAGAGTGAAAAAAGAAACAAATCCAAACATTGTAATTTCAACCCTCTATGCAATGCAAAAAAGTCTGAAAACACTTTATTTGACTGGACTTCATAAAAAAAGATACTGAATACTGCACCTTATGAGTGGTATACTATGTCTTGCATATAGAACAAGTGCCTACTTTGTATTATGGACCTCAGAAACAATGGCACTAAGACTGCCCCATTTAAACAGTGTTCTGTGTTTTATATATTAAAGGAGTGCCTACTTTGTATTTATAATCACGACTTGTGCTTTGATTTTTCAAGAAGTAGTTCTTGGACATTGGCATTTGCTTTTTCACCTGGTGCTAACCTTGACCCCTGAAGAAGAGTTAAATTCGAAATGCCGCAGCATCGGGTAAATGTTGGGTTTAGCATACTATTCTCGAGACAGGGATTGACCAAGTTACCAGTGGCTATCATGCTCATTCTCCTGTTGGAGCTACAAAATAAGTCACTTTGCTTTATTTGGCATTTTAATTGCATTATAAAATAATTAAAAATATATATTTGGGACTTGGACTCATATCAGATTGGATTTTTCCTTTGGTCCAATGATTAAATGAGTGCCTTGTAAATGTTTAGGGCCGGATTTTAAAAGCCCTGCGCACGTAAATCCGGCCGGATTTACGCCTGCAGGGCACTCGCGCGCCGGCGAGCCTATTTCGGAGCGGCCTCGGAGGGAACAGGCAGCGCGCACCGGGCTCGACGCACGTAGGTTGCACAAATGTGCACCCCCTTGCGCGCGCCGACCCCGGATTTTATAAGATATACGCGGCTACGCGCGTATCTTATAAAATCCAGCATACTTTTGTTCGCGCGCGCTGTTTTTGAAAATGTACCCCTTAGTGCTTTATCAAAAAATAAGTTTGTATTCCAAGAACCCGGTCATCTTGAGACTTTTTTGATGTATAAAGAGCCAGAATGAGCATGAGAACTGCATAGTAATAAGTGAGTACTCATAACTATTTGTTAAAATTACAAATAATACCTTATTATTTTCTTTTTGTATTCCTCCCATGATGGGGACTTGATTCTGATATACATGACTATGTGAGTGGTTATACATTGTTGATTTGTAAATTAGTTCTTATTATGTACACAGAATATTTCTTTTTTTTTTTTGCAATTGTAAAAAATAGTTTAAAAATGATAATAAAATATAAATTAAAAAAATAAATAAACGAGTGCCTACTTTGTGTTTATAATGTATAAGACACAAGACACCATTTAAATGGTGCAGTCTTAGTGCCTTTGTTTCTGAGGTCCATAATACAAAGTAGGCACTTGTTTTATGTGCAAGACATAGCATACCATTCATAAGGTGTAGAATTCAGTATCTTTTTTATGAGGTCCAGTCACATAAAGTGTTTTCAGATTTTTTGCATTTCATTGAAGGGTGAAATTACAATATTTGGATTTACAATATCAATACAAGCATATCAAATTAAATATGAAATAATAAGGCCTCCACAAACAGGTTACATAGATATATCTTGTAAGTCAACAAGTTGATAGACACAAAGAAAATGGGAAAAGATAAAGAATCTCTAAAGGTGAATGATACTCCCAATCTAATTTATTCTAATGAAATAATTTTTCCTCATCAAAGCCATGCATGGAATTGCTTCTTTCTCCAGATGCCACGGAGTGCATGAAGTGCCCTGATGACCAATGGCCGACCAAGAGACAAGATGGATGCCAGAAGAAGTCCATAGAATTTCTGTCCTATCAAGAACCCTTGGGCATGGTGCTGGCTGTTTTCTCTGTTCTTGGTGCCCTGATGCCAGCCACTATCCTTGTTGTCTTCTTCCAGAACTGCCAAACCCCAGTTGTGAAAGCAAACAACCGTGAACTCAGCTACCTTCTGTTAATTGCCTTAATCTTGTGCTTTGGGTGCTCTTTAGTATTCATAGGCCACCCAACGAAACTGACCTGCATGGTGCGTCAAATGGCATTTGGCATTATATTTGCCATCTGTATATCTTGCCTGCTGGCCAAGACCATCATGGTAGTCATAGCCTTCAAGGCCACCAATCCAAACAGCAATCTAAGGTCATGGGTGGGACCACGATTGCCCAATGCTCTGGTGTTAGCCTGCAGCCTGGTCCAGGTCCTCATCTGTGTCACTTGGCTAATTGTGGCTCCTCCATTTTCCCAAATAAACATGAAATCCCAGATGGGGAAGATAATCATTGAATGCAATGAAGGGTCATTGACTGCATTCTGGTGCATGCTGGGATACATGGGGTTTTTGGCTGCTATCAGCTTCATTGTAGCCTTTTTAGCTAGAAAGTTGCCCGACAGCTTTAATGAAGCTAAGTTCATCACCTTCAGCATGCTTATATTCGGTGCCGTCTGGCTGTCTTTCATCCCTGCTTATCTGAGCACAAGAGGAAAATACACAGTGGCTGTGGAAATATTTGCAATATTGTCCTCCAGTACTGGGTTGTTGGGTTGTATATTCTTCCCCAAATGTTATATCATCCTAATCAGACCAGACATGAACACCAAGGAATTCCTAATGGGGAAAGCCACAGGGAGCCTCAAGAAAACAAAGGAATTGCATTGTAACATATTGATTGATTAATATCTGAGTTTGCGTAATGTATTCTTGTTTTCTGAAAATAATTTTTATTGAAGCAGCAGCTGTAGTAAATAACAAAAAAACTTGGTTCACAGCTGATCTAAAAAAAAAATCACCCTTCTGTGAAGTTGAACATTAGAAGTTGGAAATAGCATGGCTGAGTCATCACATCACTTTTTTAACTGCACTATGATTTTGAGTTCATACGTTTCTTGTATTTATACTATACTATGTTTAATTTGTAATTTGTACTTTCCTCTATTGATCTAAAGTTCTAATGTTCTATGTAAAGCCCCTCCCCTTTTTTGGGCATTTCACTGTTATATGTAAACCGGAGTGATTTGTATTTCATACAAGAACATTGGTATATAAAAATTAAAAATAAATAAATCAATAAATAAATCACATGACCAACTCATCTCGTCTACTGTTATCAGAGATTGCAAACACTTCACTTACATTTTGTAAAGCATGGTGGCATCTCTGCAGTGAAAGATCAATTATTGACCAGTCTGTTAGAGTCAGATTACATCCTGACATTCACTTTATCCATCCTTACAGCCAATTCTCTTTCTCATCCTGTATGCCAGGATTTCCCAAAGCTGTCATGGTGACCCTATAGCTCAATGGGTTTTCAGAATATCCACAATGAATATGTATGAGACAAATTTGCATATACTTGTTCTCCAATGTATATAATTTTTGTATTTGTTTTTTGAAATGTATTCTTTATTAACTTTAAATCTTGTTACATAAAGTTAAGAAAGAAAATCATGATAATGCTAAAAACATTCAGAAGCGATAAAAAATAAAACAAATAGGGGCAGATTTTATAAATCTGCACACATGCGTACTTTTGTTCGCGCACCAGACGTGAACAAGAGTACGTGGGATTTCAATAGATACACGCGAGGCCGCGCATATCCATTAAAATTCGGGGTCGGCGCACGCAAGGCTGCCCAAAATCGGCAGCCTACGCGCGCCGAGCCGCACAGCCTGCCTCCGTTCCCTCCGAGGCCGCTCTGAAATTGGAGCGGCCTCAGTGGGAACTTTCCTTTGCCCTCCCCCCACCTTCCCCTCCCTTCCCCTACCTAACCCATCCCCCGGGCCCTATCTAAACCTCCCCCTACCTCTATCACGAAAGTTACGCCTGCTCGAAGCAGGCGTAACTTTGCGCGTGCCGGGCCGGCTGCCACGCTCCATGTTCCGGTCCGGGGGCTGGTCCAGGGGCCGCTGTCACGCCCCAGGAACGCCCGCCCCCGGACACGCCCCCAAAACACCACGTCACTCCCAGCATGCCCCCCGACACGCCCCCTGACACGCCCCTCCATTCAAGCCCCGGGACTTACGCGCATCCCGGGGCTTGCGCGCGCCACCGAGCCTATGCAAAATAGGCTCGGCACGCGCGGGGGGGGGGGGGGGGGGTTTGGGGTAGGTTTTCGGGGGGTACACGCCTATCTTACGCGCGTACCCCTTTGAAAATCTACCCCATAGTATTTACATATTATAGTCCACCATAATAATGGGGGGTGGCATACACATAGGTAATGAAAAATAAGGAAATAAAGAGGGGATTAGAGGGTAAATCTATTTATATCTACCATTAATATACAAATGCCTCTAAAGTCTTAACATAAAAAACACTCACCTGCTTTATCTCTCTAAAAGGTTTCTAGATGAGTATGGTCAGAGAATACAAATTTATTTTTCTGATAGGAAATTAAACATTTGCAAGGAAATTTAAGGAAAAAAGTTGCACCAATAGATATCACTCATTGTTCAATAAAATAAATGGTTTCCTTTGAATCTGAGTTGCATATGTTATGCCTGGGAAAACTTCTCTCTGCCTAAGCATCAGTTAATAATGGATTAGCGGACGGTATAAGGCCCAGACCTTGCAATAAAGCATTTTCATTCACAGTCAAATCCCTTCCAAGAGAAAATCTCTGCTCCCACCTCTCTCATCAATCCTTTTGTTATTACCTCTTCCACTAAAAGTCTCAGATCCATTCTTTCCACTGAACTCAGATGATTCTTCATTAAGTCTATCCTAACTAAGGAAAAGGTGGCACAATCACCTCCTTCAGCTACAGAGGGAGTCGACACATTATTTAAGACTTCAGTTTGATTAAAGCCCAGGCTCAATGACGTACCTGGTGACATGGAACACTCTAATTCTGTGCTCACAGGGGCTAAAGAAAAAGGCCACAACATATGATGATCCATAGGACCACAAGTTGACTTAGAGAAAACTGGCGTCGTACCGTTTCTCCCCATTACGGCAGCAAAGAGCGTTCTTTAAAAGCCCACCCTAGGCTGCAGGCCATTAAGGTCTTGAACGGCCATGTTTCATGACATCACCAGGCTCTCAAAGGGAGGGGGAGGGCAGACAACACCAGCATTGATGCCCAGCAGTTCTCAGAGTGGCAGACTCCTCGTCTCTACAGCTTTTGTCCCACACTAAACCGCAGGCCCACTGCTTTTAAGGTCTTGAACGGCCCCATTTGCAGACATCATCAGGCTCTCAAGGGGAGGGCAGACAACACCAGCTTCAATCCCAACAGCTTATCACAGTGACAACCTCATCCTTTTTACAACTGGCATCCTCCCAATGTATGTAAATTTATCTCATTCATATTCATTGTGGGTATCACACAACGACAACCAATATATCTTTCTAATTTTAAAAGCCATTTTTCTTCTTCAAGGTTATTGCATTCTTCCAAACAGGGTTTATTAAGACAAACTTAACATACTTAGAATTGTTTAGAGACCATTCGACCAACTAATTTCAGTAATCAAGCACCACTATTGTGGGGCCCATTTCCACTTGTGATTAGGCTTGAGTTAGATTATTTAAAATTCAGGAAGAATATTTGGGCTTGTTTTTTATCTCATTTATTTAACCATTGAGTGGTTTGAGACTATGGGGCGGATTTTAAAAGGGTTACGCACATATATTTTGCATGTAACCCCGAAAACCCGCTCCTGCGCGTGCCGAGCCTATTTTGCATAGACCCAGCAATGCGCGCAAGCCCTGGGCGCGCATATGTCCAGGGGCTTGAAAAAAGGGGCGGGGAGTGGGCTGGGTGGTCCGGGGGTGGGGCGGGGGCGGGACCGAGGCCTCCGGAGGCAGGCGCAACTTTAAAAACAAAGGTGAGGGGGGTTTTTAGGTAGGGCTGGGGGCGGGTTAGGTAGGGGAAGGGAGGGGAAGGTGGGGGGGTGGTGGAAGGAAAGTTCCCTCCGAGGCCGCTCCGATTTCGGAGCGGCCTCAGAGGGAACAGGGAAAGCCATTGGGGCTCCCCTAGGGCTTGGTGCGCGCAAGGTGCACAAGTGTGCACCCCCTTGTGCGCGCCGACCCCGGATTTTATAACATGCGCGTGGCTGCGCGCATGTTATAAAATTGGGCGTAGATTTGTGCGCGCCAGGTTGCGCGCACAAATCTATGCCCGCGCATAGCTACTAACCCTATGTTTCTTAGTAATAAGTTTTTAGCTTTCATAGTTTTTGTACTTCTGTGTTGTATGTGATATTAGAAATTTTATGCATGCATTTTTATTGTAAACTGCGATGATTTTGTTATTTATGTGATATATTCACATAGTATCTGTTACCCTTTACTTTTAAAAAATGAAAACCAATAAACTCTGTTCCATTCATAATTATTTTAAATTGTTTTGAGTATTTTTGATCTAAAAATGACCAGTGCACAAGTTGTCTCTAATTGTGAAGCAAGCTCTAGTTTAAAAGACTTTTTTTTTCTTCAGTTGTCAGGTCTGCAAAACCAGCCAGTGCTTTAGGAGTGATTTATGTTCCAGGCATGGCAGAGCTCCCAGAATCTGTAGCACAGATTTACCAGAGTCTGTCTTTGTTGCGCGTCCCGGCTGCATTGGCACCGCGGCCGGGCCTGCTCATCTTGCGCTTCCCTCGACCAGCTCCGATCACACCTCCATCGTGGCTGCAGCTAGTTCACGACGTCCTCAGGCTCTTCGCTCACCATCCTCCTCACAAGCCTCACGGCGAGCTCCCGTCGGGGCTCCGCATTGTCGGCATCCTCAGCCATGCCCCTAGGCGTGCGCGCGCAGCCGACATGCAGCCCTTAAAGGGTCCAAGGCAGGAAAACCCGCGGGGGTGCCTCCCGATGACGTCATCTAGTCTCCCTACTTAAGGCGAGGCCCTGTCCCTAGGACCTCACCTTGGCAATTGGGTCGACACCGTTAGTGTACTAGTTTGCCCTCGTGTTCCAGTGTCTCCAGTTTCGGTGTCTCCTGTTCCAACGTCTCCTGTTCCAGCGTCTCCGTGTTCCTGTATCCTTCCCAGGTAGTACCTCTCCAGACGGACCTTTGGTACTGACCACTGCCTGCTTGACCATTCTCTTGCCTGCTGCCTGGAACCGACCACTTCCTGCCTGACCATTCTCTTGCCTGCCACCTGGAACTGACCACTGCCTGCCTGACCATTCTCTTGTCTTCCGCCTTGAACCGACCCTCGCTTACATTGACTATGCCCGGACTGATTCTGGTATTGACCCCTGCTTTGGCTGACCTCTCCTGGACTGATACTCTGGCTTTGACCCTTGCGCTTCACTTGGACACTCTCTTCTGGCCTCCTGTGACCATTGTAAACCAACCGCAGCTTCCACTTGGCTAGACCCACAGGCGCTGCCTGTCTCGCCTGGCGGACCTCCCTGAACTGTCACCTCCCTGAGGTCTCCGGAGCTTCTGGTTCAGGTCTAGCTCATCCACTCTGCATCAGCCACTCACCCTTGCACGTGGTGGGCACACCTCTACGCTATCTCTCCAGGAGACCACCGGAGGCCCACCTAAGTCCAGGCGGTCCAAGTACCTGAGGGCTCAGCTTGCAGAAACCCCAGACTGTTATTGGTGAAGCTCCAGCTAGCCTCTGTCTCCTAGTGTGCTCCGCCTCCTGGTGGCAGGCGCTTTTTGGGTCCGACGAGAGGGCCATACCATTCCTGCACCAGGCCAAGAGTCCATCTCCATTGCAACAGTCTTTATGGACTCTGGATAAAAAAATAATGATGTCTTTTAACCATTTACATTTATGATAAACATATACTTATTGCATGCATTTAGTAAAATATATTTAAACAGAAGTATTAGAAGCTTCACATATACATACATACATACATGTATATATATATATATATATATTAGAGATGTGGTTCGGACTTCGTTATCGGCTCGCCGCAGGAAATTTCGTTTCTTGTGGTTTGGACAGATTTTTTTCGGCTGTCCTGAATCGAAAAGAAAAAAACAACCCACCCCAACCCTTCATATTTAATGAATTATAATCCCCCACTCTCCTGACCCCCCAAAACTTTCCTAAAGTCCCTGGTGGTCCAGCGGGGGTCCCGGGAGTGATCTCCCGCTCTCGGGCCATCGGCTGCCAGTAAACAAAATGGCGCCGGTGGCCCTTTGCCCTTTGCCCTTACCATGTAATAGGGGCTATCGGTGCCATTCGTCGGCTCCTGTCACATGGTAGGAGCAATAGATGGCCTGTGCCATTTTTTAAGATGGCACCAGCCTTCCATTGCTCCTACCATGTGACAGAGGCCGGCCAATGGCACCGATAGCCCCTGTCAACAGTAAGGGCAAAGGGCCATCGGCACCATTTTGATTAGTGGCAGCCGATGGTCCAAGAGGGGGAGATTGCTCCCGGGACCCTGCTGGACCACCAGGGACTTTAGGTACAATTTGGGGAGGGTCAGGCAAGTCTTGGGGGGTCAGGAGTGTGGAGGGTTGCAATTAATTAAATTTCAAGGGCTGGGGTGGGTTTGGGGTTTTTTGGGGTTTTTTTTACAACCCCCCATTGGAATTCATAAAATCTGTAGGGTTGGGGCGGGTTTCAGGCTTCGTTTCAGGGGCAGACGAAATAAAATTGTCCCGAACTGCAGGAAAACAAAATTTCCTGCAGTGGGCTGATAATGAAGGCCAAACCAAAAGGTTCGGCCGAATCACATCCCTAATATATGTATATAATTAGAGAAATTAAATCGTGTTTCTTTTGTTAATTAGATAGAATTTCTATACTAGATCAAAGCACACAGATGTCTTGACGTAGCGTATTTGATTTTATAAGCAATATTTTCCTGCACATTTAATAGTTTAGCAGCTCACGAGGGTAAAGGATTGCTATGTTAGCCAATTATATGCTAACTGTAAACTGTTAAAAGTACACAGCAAAGAAGGTATATATACTGTATATTCAAGATATTCGGGGCTGCTGCTGACTTATTCTGATCACGGTACGCTCAAGGCTTTGGCAAAGAATTTGAACTCTTGGTAAGCAATCACTTTGAATTTCATTTTTTTGTATCAAATGACTTGATCTGAATTAATTTGATTTAAACAGATTTAGTCTGAATTGATCTGACCTAATCAATTAAACTTATCAATTGAATTTAATTGTATACTTTTCTCATGTAAAATAAAAATATATTCTTCTTTTGAGAATATGTCTCTGACTGAGTGTATATATATTAGGGATGTGAATCGTATTTCTGACGATTGAAAAAATCGTACGATATTTTCAAAGTTGTCAGAAATCGGGGGCTCCCCGAAACCGATAGGAAAACCCCACGAAATTGTTCAAGGGGTTCTCATCGTTTTGGGGGAGAACGGGAAAAACGGCACACATAAACAAGCCCTAAACCCACCCCGACCCTTTAAAACTGCTCCCTTAGGTTCCCCCACCCTCCCGACCCCCCCCCCCCCAAAAAAAAAAACATTTTAAAATTACCTGGTGGTGCAGTGGGGGTCCCAGGAGCGATCTCCCACTCTCAGGCCGTTGGCTGCCACTAATAAAAATGGTGCCGATGGCCCTTTGCCCTTACCATGTGACAGGGTATCCGTGCCATTGGCTGGCCCCTGTCACATGGTAGGAGCACTGGATGGCCCGCACCATTTTTAAATATAAATATATATATATATATGTCTCTTATTTCATAATAATTAACTGAGCTCAATAAGTCCATTAACTCTTAGGAGCTCTAATGTGTTACCTTATGTGACATGATGTTGTCAGTGAATGTGACAGGGTAATGCTCTGCTCCAACCCTACCCAATTCACATGACCCTTCTGCCCTTATAAAAAAGTTTATTGTTTATACAGAGATGTAGATTCTGACTTTAGAGAAACGAACCAGTCTGAGTGAATGAAAATATGTTTTATTTCATATAAAAATGATAAAGCATATGAATAACTTTATGAAGAATTACAGTGCTTAAATCTCATGTATTTATTTTATTTATTTATTTAAAAACATTTCTATACCGTCTTTCACAAATAAAATTTGACCAAGACGGTTCACAAACTTGAAATATAAAAAAGAGAATAAAAGAAAAATAAATATCTAATTAAATAACCAACTACGCAAACACAAAAAATAAAAGTAAAATATAATATAAACAAAAGTAAAGTAATAGGAAAAAAAATACAATGTATACTTATCATGAATCATGCAGTGCAGAACTAGAAGTGTGAATAATGCAACAATAGTGACTGCCACAATAGAGATTAGATAAACATCTACTAAAGACATTTCTCTAGTAAAATAAATGCATTTCTAATACATATCTTGCTAATACTTGCTAGAAAGAATAGTACCTAATTAGAAAGGGTTCTCATATGCAGAAAAGTAAATTTTCTCACCAGATCTCATGAAGATATTAGCCCGCTATTGTCTGTCTCTCTCGTGCACGCGGTCAGTCAAAGTTCTGCCTGTATTGCTTTCTTTCTTTGTTAGCAGTAGTTTAAATAAACAGGAAAAAAAAAACAGGTAGGGGCTAGTCTGCTCCTTCTTTTTCAAAAAGTTAACAAATTTGCCCCCCTTCCTGAAACAGAGGGGTCTGGAACTGGAAGGCTTCCCAGCTCATTAAAGTTGCCTTCCTTGCCCCCCCTTCCGACGGGGGTAGTCAGGAAGAGCTCCCATTTCCTTCTAAACCAGAGCAGAGGTAAGAAATAAAATGATCTTCTACTTTTTTATTTTTCTTCTGAGCTTCCAAGGACGCAGGTGTCAGTTGGAAGACATCTAAAAGAGGCCCCTTTCTAGTACATGGCCTAAGAAAAGCAAATCTCATGTCTCAATACTGACTTAACATTACTGACTACACTGAATATACTTGATTACAAATAAACATTTTTTTCATATTTAATAACATATTTTTCTGACACCTCCCCATGGAGTCAATAAGGCAAATTCTAAACATAGCTAGATACATATAAAATCAGTGAAGCATTAATAAACTTGGGGGAAAAGTGATTACATAATAAGCTATATGTGATGAGCCATGTCAGTTCTCAGCATTACATAGATACAGATTAAAATACAAACGATATTATAGAAATGGTTACATTACCAGGTTGATATATAGAGGTATGAGCTTACACATCTGAGTTGGTTATTAATAATAAACAGGCCTAAGGAGTTTCTCTGTATCTCCTTACGGGAAGTACGAGAACATTTGTACCCAAGGTATTTAAAATAAAATGCTGTTCATCCACTCATTTAAGGATGAGGGTCCATAACAGCAGTCTCTATTGGCCAGAAATCTGATGATGAATACATCATGGATTCCATCATATATAGGATCTGTGGGCAACATTGCCAGTTCTACTTACCAATTGATCAGAGCAGATGAGCCAAAGTGGCAGAGGTGCATGATGAGTAAAACACATACCAGACCTTTCGATGGTGGACAGATATTGACAGTCCTTAGTGGATCCAGCTGGATCAGAAGTATAATGTACCTGGGAAATCAGCCTGAAAAATAATAGGTGGTGGGCACCATTTGCTCACGCATAGTTACCAGGTCAGTCGGATCAGGACTTGGTTGCCGTGGTCGTGGGATAACTGAGTAGCCACTCTCGAATGAGATGGCATCATCCAGCCAAACCTCAAAGTCACTTCCTTCATCCCTTGAAGAGTCAGTGGGAGTAGGGGGTGGCAGATCTAGTATCACCGACTCATTATCTGTTGCAAGAGACCATATAGTAGGCGCCAAAATCCAGGTCAAGTTAGTTGCCAAGCTGGGGGCTCTGGAGATTCCACCGGATACGCTGGGGGTAGCATCCAATGAGCCATGTCCATATCCTGACTGATAATCTGCCAGAGAGCAAATATTGAAGTAGCAGGGCACAAGTTCCCAAGGCACACACACTGGCAAAGGTGAACATTCAAGGCCCTTTTCAGTGCTCCACAGACGGATGATGGCAGTCTTTTCGGCAATGTCCAGGAAAAAGGATATTGGGGGAAGCTAAATACAGCACAGCAGTTTTCATGCAGATAGAGCAAGATGGTTCTCTGAATACATCCATCTCCCATGTGCTGCGTACTCATTTATGAGATCAGGTCCCAGGCTGATGATCATTACATCCTTCTTAGGATTTGTCGGAGGCTGTATCTTTGGGTTTTCACATGCCATCTCTGGTTAATGGCTCTTTGTTGTAATTCCTCCTAAAACAGAAGAATAGAACACCAATTATTACAATGATTTCCAGGATTAATGGGAATATATTGATTCCTAAGTCATGAAGGAGGCCACCTGCCCCTTCAGTTATAGCTCTGTCTAGTAACTACTCCTACAGCTGTTTTTATTATACCACCCACTAATCCAGAGAAGGCTTGACCCAGGGCATTGGAGAATACTTCTGGCTTCAGCAGCTCTTCCAGGATCAGTTCCCATTCACTAGCTGTTAATTCTATCATTCTCAGATGCTGCAAGAACTCATCCTCAGACATTAGCCAAAGTGAAGACAAATTTCACAATAATACGTTCACATTTAAAACATGAGTCAACAGCATTTTCAACTCAGTGAATTGTCTTGGCTTAAATTCCATATATTGTACAGTTTCAGTTGATCGGAAACTAAGCATAGGATAAAATTCCCATGGTCCACACTTAATGTCAGATTGTGCAGTGACTAGGTATAATATTCCTGGTTGAAACCCACCGTGCTTTATCTGACCGAAGGATATAGGATCCATTGGGAAGTTTCAAGAAAACCTCTACTAGTGGACCGGGATTCGGTTCCAGAGGGCAATCAGCCTCTCCTTCTAATGTTAGGCAGGTATTATAAACTTGCACCAGGGAATTGCACACGGTTACAGGAACTTTGTGGCAACCCTGTCTATAATCCAGTGATAACCAGCATTTTTAATACAAAAATGCATTGGTTCAAAGATTTTAATTGTCTTAATCCACTTATTGCTGCCCTGGCGGCTTTCTGTGTATTGTCCCCAGTTCTGAATTGCCCAGCATCTTTTCCAGACCTGTGTGGTGATAGGGAGAAAAATACATCTGACCCCCTTGTACTAACGTTGACCGCAAGGTTGCCCAGGGCTCTTTTCTCATTTCATGTTTGGTGACCTGCAAAATGACTTGTGAGGCCTCCACATGGGCATACTGAATTTGTTCTGCTGTGAGGCTTATTTCCTCTAACATTTTTCCCAATTGAAGGTTTCCCCACTTAGGTTTTGGGGAAGTGAGACCGTCTATAAAATGAGTTAACTGTTCTATTCTTGCTAGGACCTGTATTTTTTCATCAGTTGTGGTTATGGCTTCAATTCCTAATTGTAAGGTTTGAGCTAGATAATCCCTTAACTGAAAAACTCCTGCTTTTAGCTGATATTCATTAGACTGAATGCCTTTATTAGCAGTTTTGAATCTATCATTAAGATTAAGGAATGTTTTCTGAATCTCATGTTTCAAAACATTTCTGCATTTTCTACTAGCTGTTTTCAGTACCCAGTCGGGCAGGGGAAATGAATCATTCAGCCATTTAGTCTGTACAATAAGATCTAACACAGAAGTAACTTCAGTGTCATTCCTCCCTCAGATGTAGGCAGCCATTAACGATCTACCTTGCACTAGTCTATCTGAAAAAAAATGTGCTTCCTGAGTAAAGAAAGGTCCCCATACTCTATTAGAAAATCTTTTATTACAAAGATTAACTTGATAACGCCAATTAGGGCAATATGAGCATTGTGTCTGGGTAGATGAGGACTGGGCATAAAAGAACCTATTGTTCCCACAAGCATTATTCCACAGAGTAATATTACAATAAGGGATTCCCTATAAGTGAGTAAAAGTAATAGGCAAGTCATCACAAAATACATGATAATGTGTACTGTTTAAAAAGAGATTTTCATATGGTTGTCTACAAACATAAGACAGAGAATATCTAATCATTGGGAGGGGAAATCCTGTATCCTCACCCCCCATGTGGAATCATTTTCATAAGAGAGTGTTACTTCAGGAAAGAAGTCTATCCAGGAGAATACGAGACCTTTAAGCAAACCTGAAACTCTACTCATAGGACCAGATGAGGAGTCCTCCAGAAGCACTTCTGATAGGAGGTTTTGGCAGGCACAAGAGTCATTATTGAGGCATGGATGAAGGGCATATTTTCTCTGGATCTGTTCAGGAGCACCAAGATATGGTTGGGAACAGTGCTGCAGTTTCCATGAAGGTGATCTAAGGATCCCAGTAAGATTGACACTTTCTTTCCGGAAACCCAGGAACAAGCTCTGGTATTTAGATGAGCAGAACTCTTCACGGAAGCCATCAAGAGGGGATTCTGATGTGATTGAAGTAAGCTGCAGGGAGGATCACTCCAGTTGCTGGAACAGAGCAATAAGCCTGGAATCAAGACCCTCAGGTAGAGATTCCGGAGAAATGCCTTGCAAGATCTGGTGAGTGTAGTACCTAAAAGGAATATCAATATGCAAAAGAACAGGATCCTGCACCAACCAGCCATGGTACGGAACCAAAATTACATCAGATGGCAAAGGCAAAGTGAGGAGTGACAGTGGTTCAGAAAGCAAACATTTATTTATATACAAATAAGAGTAACGGAGTTCCTGGGAGGATTCGGGAAAAGTGGTGGAATGCACTTGGGTATGAGATAAGAGGCAGTAGAGAGAGATAGGAAATACAATTACCAAAAACACCCAACATGCAATAATAGACTTATAGTAAGGTTTATGAAAAGAAACCCCACATGCAAAAATGTACTGATTGGGGAATAAATTGCATAACATGCATTTAGAAGCTGCTGCTGGATGTGGGTTAGAAACGGAAGGCATTCAGACGTGGGACTAGTTAGGTTGAGAATGATCTGGTCTTCTTGTTCTGGGGTTGGCACAGTCATGTCACTTCTCAGAATAACATCAATTTCTTGAGCAGTGGGGGCACTTGGCAGTGTCGATCCCTCCTGTCTCATCTGCGTCATTGGAAACTGTGGATGCAGTAGAGACTGGGGCTCGAATGGAGGCGCTTGCACCGGAAAACCCCAGTGACTCGGGTACCAGTTGACATTTCTAATAGACACAACTTTTCTGTTCTCTGGATCCTCAGAGTTAGAAAGTAACAGTCCCGAGGTACCTAGAAGTTCTGTAACAATAAAGAGTTTCGACCAATATGGTTCTAACGAGTCACGAACATGCATTTTGCTCAATACTATGGAACCAATCAGAAATGGATTTGGATTCCAGGGAACTTCGTCAGAGTTAACCATAATCTCTGAGGATCCCATGTTTTCTAGCATGGAGAACCCAAAGAGAGACATAGAGGGCACTTCTTGATTGGCAGTTATGGTACTGTTTAGCCAGATTTGTATCTCCGGGAGATTATGGTACCAATCGTTGGGACTAGTTTTCAAAGCAAAAGTTTGCAGACTACGCTTAACCTCACCGTTCACCCGTTCAACCATACCATTAATTTCTGGACAGTGGGGGTATGATAAATGATGAGTAACAGAGTGATTGGCACAGAAGGTTTCAACCTCTAGATTTCTGAAGGCTGGACCGCCATCTGTGCAGAGAAACTGAAAAGGCAAGATACCAAAAGCAATGGCAAGGTGATTAACAGTTACCATTGCCATAATGCATTTCTGTGAAAATAGGAAAACAAAGCCAGAAAAAGAATCCAGGACTACCAAATTATGTCTGTACCCACGTGAAGAAATAAGTGGTCCAACATGATACATATAGACCACCTGTCCTGGTCTTATCCCCCGTGGAAGTGTTCCGTCTAGTAGGCATGTGCATTCGGATTGACCGCATATGTAAAACGCAACTCAAATTTATTTTTTAACTTAAAAAAAAAATGAGGCGTAAACGAGCAGATTTCCGACATATTGAACATAGATATGTCGGATACGGCGAATCGCCATGCGCGCGCTTTCTCGCCGCCATTACCTGCGACTCGAGCTCGGAGCCCCGGATTGCCTGAAAATGGCGGCGCCCCTGCGGTAACCATGCCAACCTGTCTGACCCTGTCCTGTGAGTCTCAGTGACTCACAGGAAAGGGTGGGACAGGTCGGCATGGATACCGGAACGCAGCGAATCTGCGTTCACCTTTTCAGAGAAGCACTGAATGCAGCGAATCACGCTGTCATTCCGTGCTTCTCTGAGGATTTCCTGACGAGCCAGCACTATAAAAGCAGCAGCAGCACGAGGACTGACGGACATTGTCAGGGATTCAGTGGGGAGGTGGGATCGGGATCATGCAGGGTGGGCTTAGGCAGGCTGAGGCAGAGAAGATAGCAGAACCAGATTTGATAGACAACACAGAACAGAACCAGATTTGATAGACAACACAGAACAGATTCTTTGTTAGGGAAAAAAAAAAAAAAGAACATTGTTATTGAGTGAGTCTGTACATTTTATCCTGGGCAGTGCCAGGCAGGGCTGGCAGTACTCTGCCTCATATTTGCTATTTTTAAACAGACTTAAAAGCATTCTCCTTGAGTGGTTCAGTGCTGGGTGGGCACTGGGCAGCAGTTCCAGGGCTGGGAGTACTCTGCCTCATATCTACTTTAGTTCTATGTGCACTGCAGTGCACACAGACAGACACATTCCGTGCATTGGCAGGCAGGCAGTGAGGCAGTGGGCATTGTAAACAGAGTGAAGATTGGCCTTCAGCGAGTCTGTTAAATTTGCTATTTCTAAACAGACTTAACCGCATTGTCCTTGACTGGTTCAGTGCTGGGTGGGCAGTGCCAGGGCTGGCACTGGCAGTACTCTGCCTCATATCTACTGAAAAGGAAGCTGGTTCTCTGTGCACTCACTGCACACACACAGACAGACACATTCCGTGCATTGGCAGGCAGGCAGTGAGGCAGTGGGCATTGTAAACTGAGTGAAGATTGGCCTTCAGCGAGTCTGTTAAATTTGCTATTTCTAAACAGACTTAACCGCATTGTCCTTGACTGGTTCAGTGCTGGGTGGGCAGTGCCAGGGCTGGCACTGGCAATACTCTGCCTCATATCTACTGAAAAGGAAGCTGGTTCTCTGTGCACTCACTGCACACACACAGACAGACACATTCCGTGCATTGGCAGGCAGGCAGTGAGGCAGTGGGCATTGTAAACAGAGTGAAGATTGGCCTTCAGCGAGTCTGTTCAATCTGCTATTTTTAAACAGACTTAACCGCATTGTCCTTGACTGGTTCAGTGCTGGGTGGGCAGTGCCAGGGCTGGCACTGGCAGTACTCTGCCTCATATCTACTGAAAAGGAAGCTGGTTCTCTGTGCACTCACTGCACACACACAGACAGACACATTCCGTGCATTGGCAGGCAGGCAGTGAGGCAGTGGGCATTGTAAACTGAGTGAAGATTGGCCTTCAGCGAGTCTGTTAAATTTGCTATTTCTAAACAGACTTAACCGCATTGTCCTTGACTGGTTCAGTGCTGGGTGGGCAGTGCCAGGGCTGGCACTGGCAATACTCTGCCTCATCTCTACTGAAAAGGAAGCTGGTTCTCTGTGCACTCACTGCACACACACAGACAGACACATTCCGAGCATTGCCAGGCAGGCAGTGAGGCAGTGGGCATTGTAAACAGAGTGAAGATTGGCCTTCAGCGAGTCTGTTCAATCTGCTATTTTTAAACAGACTTAACCGCATTGTCCTTGACTGGTTCAGTGCTGGGTGGGCAGTGCCAGGGCTGGCACTGGCAGTACTCTGCCTCATATCTACTGAAAAGGAAGCTGGTTCTCTGTGCACTCACTGCACACACACAGAAAGACACATTCCGTGCATTGCCAGGCAGGCAGTGAGGCAGTGGGCATTGTAAACAGAGTGAAGATTGGCCTTCAGCGAGTCTGTTCAATCTGCTATTTTTAAACAGACTTAACCGCATTGTCCTTGACTGGTTCAGTGCTGGGTGGGCAGTGCCAGGGCTGGCACTGGCAGTACTCTGCCTCATATCTACTGAAAAGGAAGCTGGTTCTCTGTGCACTCACTGCACACACACAGACAGACACATTCCGTGCATTGCCAGGCAGGCAGTGAGGCAGTGGGCATTGTAAACAGAGTGAAGATTGGCCTTCAGCGAGTCTGTTCAATCTGCTATTTTTAAACAGACTTAACCGCATTGTCCTTGACTGGTTCAGTGCTGGGTGGGCAGTGCCAGGGCTGGCACTGGCAGTACTCTGCCTCATATCTACTGAAAAGGAAGCTGGTTCTCTGTGCACTCACTGCACACACACAGACAGACACATTCCGTGCATTGGCAGGCAGGCAGTGAGGCAGTGGGCATTGTAAACAGAGTGAAGATTGGCCTTCAGCGAGTCTGTTAAATTTGCTATTTCTAAACAGACTTAACCGCATTGTCCTTGACTGGTTCAGTGCTGGGTGGGCAGTGCCAGGGCTGGCACTGGCAGTACTCTGCCTCATATCTACTGAAAAGGAAGCTGGTTCTCTGTGCACTCACTGCACACACACAGACAGACACATTCCGTGCATTGCCAGGCAGGCAGTGAGGCAGTGGGCATTGTAAACAGAGTGAAGATTGGCCTTCAGCGAGTCTGTTCAATCTGCTATTTTTAAACAGACTTAACCGCATTGTCCTTGACTGGTTCAGTGCTGGGTGGGCAGTGCCAGGGCTGGCACTAGCAGTACTCTGCCTCATATCTACTGAAAAGGAAGCTGGTTCTCTGTGCACTCACTGCACACACACAGACAGACACATTCCGTGCATTGGCAGGCAGGCAGTGAGGCAGTGGGCATTGTAAACAGAGTGAAGATTGGCCTTCAGCGAGTCTGTTAAATGTGCTATTTCTAAACAGACTTAACCGCATTGTCCTTGACTGGTTCAGTGCTGGGTGGGCAGTGCCAGGGCTGGCACTGGCAGTACTCTGCCTCATATCTACTGAAAAGGAAGCTGGTTCTCTGTGCACTCACTGCACACACACAGACAGACACATTCCGTGCATTGGCAGGCAGGCAGTGAGGCAGTGGGCATTGTAAACTGAGTGAAGATTGGCCTTCAGCGAGTCTGTTAAATTTGCTATTTCTAAACAGACTTAACCGCATTGTCCTTGACTGGTTCAGTGCTGGGTGGGCAGTGCCAGGGCTGGCACTGGCAATACTCTGCCTCATATCTACTGAAAAGGAAGCTGGTTCTCTGTGCACTCACTGCACACACACAGACAGACACATTCCGAGCATTGCCAGGCAGGCAGTGAGGCAGTGGGCATTGTAAACAGAGTGAAGATTGGCCTTCAGCGAGTCTGTTCAATCTGCTATTTTTAAACAGACTTAACCGCATTGTCCTTGACTGGTTCAGTGCTGGGTGGGCAGTGCCAGGGCTGGCACTGGCAGTACTCTGCCTCATATCTACTGAAAAGGAAGCTGGTTCTCTGTGCACTCACTGCACACACACAGACAGACACATTCCGTGCATTGCCAGGCAGGCAGTGAGGCAGTGGGCATTGTAAACAGAGTGAAGATTGGCCTTCAGCGAGTCTGTTCAATCTGCTATTTTTAAACAGACTTAACCGCATTGTCCTTGACTGGTTCAGTGCTGGGTGGGCAGTGCCAGGGCTGGCACTGGCAGTACTCTGCCTCATATCTACTGAAAAGGAAGCTGGTTCTCTGTGCACTCACTGCACACACACAGACAGACACATTCCGTGCATTGCCAGGCAGGCAGTGAGGCAGTGGGCATTGTAAACAGAGTGAAGATTGGCCTTCAGCGAGTCTGTTCAATCTGCTATTTTTAAACAGACTTAACCGCATTGTCCTTGACTGGTTCAGTGCTGGGTGGGCAGTGCCAGGGCTGGCACTAGCAGTACTCTGCCTCATATCTACTGAAAAGGAAGCTGGTTCTCTGTGCACTCACTGCACACACACAGACAGACACATTCCGTGCATTGGCAGGCAGGCAGTGAGGCAGTGGGCATTGTAAACAGAGTGAAGATTGGCCTTCAGCGAGTCTGTTAAATGTGCTATTTCTAAACAGACTTAACCGCATTGTCCTTGACTGGTTCAGTGCTGGGTGGGCAGTGCCAGGGCTGGCACTGGCAGTACTCTGCCTCATATCTACTGAAAAGGAAGCTGGTTCTCTGTGCACTCACTGCACACACACAGACAGACAGACACATTCCGTGCATTGCCAGGCAGGCAGTGAGGCAGTGGGCATTGTAAACAGAGTGAAGATTGGCCTTCAGCGAGTCTGTTCAATCTGCTATTTTTAAACAGACTTAACCGCATTGTCCTTGACTGGTTCAGTGCTGGGTGGGCAGTGCCAGGGCTGGCACTGGCAGTACTCTGCCTCATATCTACTGAAAAGGAAGCTGGTTCTCTGTGCACTCACTGCAAACACACAGACAGACACATTCCGTGCATTGCCAGGCAGGCAGTGAGGCAGTGGGCATAAACAGAGTGAAGATTGCCCTTCAGCGAGTCTGTTCAATCTGCTATTTTTAAACAGACTTAACCGCATTGTCCTTGACTGGGTCCGTTCATTTTGTTATTTTAAACAGACTGAGCATTCTTCTTGAGTGGGTCTGTTAATTTAGTTATTTTAAACTGACCGAACATTATTATTGTGGGACAGTGGGCAGTGTTACCACTAGTACTCATTGACATTAAATCCATAATGTCAGGGAAAGGGAGATGCAAGCGACTTAGTGGGAATGGCAGCGGAGGCACCGCAAAAGACACCAGTGCAACACCACCAGTACAGGTAAAAAGGCAACTGTCGCAATCAAACGTCTTTGTAGGGGATGGCAGTTCCATGGCAAAAAAAAAGAAATCAGACCATGAAACTTTGCAATCGCCACCACGTGTTTCTGGCACTGTAGTTTTGGAGGAGAGTGAAGAGGAGGCAGAGTCTAGCCAGACAAAAGTTACACACCCAAGAGCAGCCAGGGGACAGAAGTGTCCTGCAAAACTTCGCGGTGACAAGGTAGCGCTGGCACTGTTAGCTTCTGATTCAGAAGAAGAATCTTCTTGGATGGGATTCTCATCAGAAACGGAAGATGTAATACCTGAGCAATCTTCGGTAGAATTGTCAGTTAGTCCTGTTTTAGCCTCCACCTCCAGAAATCTGCGGCAGGGGAGACATTCCACTGATATCGAGGAGGAGGAAGAGCTGTCAGAAGGGAGACAGAGGGTGACTGTTGCCCCCGCTGGCATTGCTTCGCCGGGTGCAGTGGGTGCACCACCCACACCCAGTAGTACCTCAACTCCAGTGCCACCATCCACCCCCAGGGCGGGAAAGAGAGGAGGATCACAAAAGAAATCTGCGATCTGGGCACATTTTAAAGTGACAGAAGACCCGCGTTATGCTCGGTGTAATTACTGTGCCAGGGATATTAGCAGAGGCAAGCAACTGGGACATCTGTCAAATTTTGGCATGGAGTATCATATTAAGAGGCAACACCCAACAAGATTACTGCCATCTGGGGATGGTAGCATTTTCCGTCAGGGGACCCCTTCCCCTTCCAACCAGGGTGCAGTGGTAGGAAAGCAGCAGAGTCAGCCCACGCCCTCATACCCTTCTAGCAGTAAGGTGGCAGGCCAGAAACCCACTGACATGTGGGAGAAGCGACAATGCACCATGGAGGAAATGGGGTGGAGTGCGGTAACGCTATCCCGGGGTAGGAGGCAGGCAGCCACAAAAGTAGTAACCAGGAGCATTGGGGAAATGATTGCCCTTGATGACCAGCCCCTGCAGTCAGTGGAAAATGTGGGTTTCAAACGTTTCTTGAAGGTCGTACTTCCAAATTACAAAGTCCCCTCCAGAACCACATTTAGTAGAAAGGTCATCCCCAGCCTGTACAAGCACTGTGTCAGTCGCGTGCAAGCACTGCTAGGAAAGGCAGACGGAAGAGTGCATTTCACCTGCGATATCTGGACCGCCATGAATGCTGCACACTCTTACCTCTCTCTGAGAGCACACTGGTGGGACATGGCAGAGGCAGGGGCAGCCAGCAGCTCTATTACTGAACAAGCATCAGGGTGGAGGTGGGCTTTACTGCACACCCACCTGACGGACCATTCCCATACCGCTGCCAATATTCTAGCATGCATCAGAAAGATGCTGGTGAGCTGGAAAGTACACCAGCGAGACAGTAAAACGCGGGCAGGCTTTTTTGTCACAGACAACGGTGCAAACATGGTTAAGGCAATAAGCGATGGGCGGTTTAAGAACATCCGATGTTTTGCACACACTCTGCATCTGGTAGTGAAGTCAGGTTTGGGCTTGGAGTCCAAGGACAAGGAGACTGAACACCTGCGTCGGTTAATACACAAGTGCAGGAACATAGCAGCACACTTCCACAGAAGTGTCAGGGCGGGGCAGGTTCTCCGAGAAAAGCAGACTGATTTGGATATGGCAGAGAAGCGTCTCATTCAAGACGTTCCCACCCGGTGGAATTCCACCTTTATGATGCTGGAGAGGTTATTGGAGCTGCAGACACCCCTTCATGAACTTTCTGGTACAATAGACATAGGTGTACAGAATCCCCTAGGGCATCACGATTGGTTAGAAGCACATTATAAATTAGAAGGAAAGAGCTCAGTAACCCACATTCCAGTGGAAACACTGAGAGGAGAGGATCACCTTGCTGGTGGCTGAAAGGAATCAGTGCTATTCTTTGTTAATCAGCACAGCAGTGAGTCACTCAGGAAATCTAACTGAAAGGTCACGCAGGAAATCTAACTGAAAGGTCACTCAGGAAATCTAACTGAAGTGTACATCTCCTAAGGGATTATTTTGCACTAATTTACTTTAGAAGCACATTATAAATTAGAAGGAAAGAGCTCAGTAACCCACATTCCAGTGGAAACACTGAGAGGAGAGGATCACCTTGCTGGTGGCTGAAAGGAATCAGTAAGTTTTTGCTTGGGACATTGACATTGACTTTTTTAAAAGTATTGGGGCAAAGTTAACTATTTGGGAATATTATTTAGTGTGTTTGTGTGTTTGTGCCTTTAATAGTCAGTCAGTAAATAAAACAAGTTAGACTGTTTGCATTTTTAAATAGTCAGTCAATAAGGTAGCAGTAGGTAGTGTGTTTATTTTTTAAAAAGTCTGCCTGACTATTAAAGTGTCCTCCAGACTTTTAAAGAGCTAAGTGTTTTATTTAATAAATAACTGAGTGCATTGTATTGAAAAACAAAAAAAATCCACAAAAAAAAAAAAAAAAAAACCAACAAAAAAGTAGCCAGAAGCTAGAAATAAGCTAGGAGCAGTATATACCAAAGTAAAAAAGTTGAATATTTCAGCTCAGTTACTCACCTTGGAAAGGTGTTGAGGTAGTGTGATTAGGTTTGAATAGGGAACAACATTTGTTAATCAAGGGAGCTGTGAGTCACTCAGGCTGACTAACTAAAGTTAGACTGTTTGTAATTCCCAACCCTCCCAGCCCTCGCCCACCCACCCCAAGCTCATCCCTTAATTTATAGGCAGGTGCCACTTGCACAAAAAAAAACCCAAAAAAAAAAAAAAAAAAACCCCATCAACAAAAACTTTATTGAGAATTCGATCAGACCCCAGTAGGCCACTACCAGACATATAGTGAATTCACTAATACATTTAAAGGAACTTAGACACATTCCTAATCCCATAGCAACCTAAAACTTAACTAGGAACTGATCAAAATTGAGATGAAGGCAGCAGTCCAGCAGCAAGAGGGGGGCTTCCCAGTCTTTTGCATCGAGTGTCACATGTATGATTTTTTACCCACCGGTGAGAAGTTGTACATGTGCACGCGATGCAAAGAGCTCCTGGCTCTCAGAGAACGAGTCCGATCTCTGGAGGCTAGAGTGGCAGACCTGGAGGAGCTGAGGGAGACAGAGAGGTATATAGATGAGACCTTCAGGGACATAGTAGTCCAGTCCCAACTTCAGACTGGCAGCCCTGGTGCTGCCTTGGAGGAAGAAGGTCTCATAATGGGAGAGCACCAACCAGATGTAGCAGGAAAGGATCCTGTAGCAAGGACCTGCTCTCTAGGTGATGCATTGTCCTTTCGCACTGAGGATATCTCCCCAAGGCCTACTGCCCAGGAGGGAAGGGTTAGGTCGGCCGTCATAGTTGGTGATTCGATTATTAGGAATGTAGATAGCTGGGTGGCTGGTGGGCGTGAGGATCGCCTGGTAACATGCCTACCTGGTGCGAAGGTGGCGGACCTCACGCGTCACCTAGATAGGATTTTAGACAGTGCTGGGGAGGAGCCGGCTGTCGTGGTACACGTGGGCACCAACGACATAGGAAAATGTGGGAGGGAGGTTCTGGAAGCCAAATTTAGGCTCTTAGGTAGAAAGATTAAATCCAGAACCTCCAGGGTAGCATTCTCTGAAATGCTCCCTGTTCCACGCGCAGGTCACCAGAGGCAGGCAGAGCTCCGGAGTCTCAATGCGTGGATGAGACGATGGTGCAAGGAAGAGGGATTCAGTTTTGTTAGGAACTGGGGAACCTTTTGGGGAAGGGGGAGTCTCTTCCGAAGGGATGGGCTCCACCTTAACCAGGATGGAACCAGACTGCTGGCGCTAACCCTTAAAAAGGAGATAGAGCAGCTTTTAAACTAGAACAAAGGGGAAAGCCGACAGTCGCTCAGCAGCGCATGGTTCGGAGAGATGTATCTTTAAAGGATACTAATGATGCACTAGAATTAGGGCATCCCGACAGTGAGGTTCCAATAATTAGAAAAGTAGTCCAAATGCCTGTAACTAAAAACTCACCTGAGCTAAAAAATTCTAACTTATCCCTATCAATTAAAAAGCAGAATAAAAATACAATCAAAAAACAAACTTTGAAATGTTTGTATGCTAATGCCAGAAGTCTAAGAAGTAAGATGGGAGAATTAGAATGTATAGCAGTAAATGATGACATAGACTTAATTGGCATCTCAGAGACATGGTGGAAAGAGGATAACCAATGGGACAGTGCTATACCGGGGTACAAATTATATCGCAATGACAGAGAGGAGCAGTCGGGAGGAGGTGTGGCGCTTTATGTCCGGGATGGCATAGAGTCCAACAGGATAAACATCCTGCATGAGACTAAATACAAAATTGAATCTTTATGGGTAGAAATCCCTTGTGTATCAGGGAAGACTACAGTGATAGGGGTATACTACCGTCCACCTGGTCAAGATGGTGAGATGGACAGTGAAATGCTAAGAGAAATTAGGGAAGCCAACCAAATTGGTAGTGCAGTAATAATGGGAGACTTCAATTACCCCAATATAGACTGGGTAAATGTATCATCGGGTCACGCTAGAGAGATAACGTTCCTGGATGGAATAAATGATAGCTTTATGGAGCAAATGGTTCAGGAACCGACGAGAGAGGGAGCAATTTTAGATCTAATTCTCAGTGGAGCACAGGACTTGGTGAGAGAGGTAACGGTGGTGGGGCCGCTTGGCAATAGTGATCATAATATGATCAGATTTGATTTAATGACTGGAAAAGGAACAGTGTGCAAATCCAAAGCTCTCGTGCTAAACTTTCAAAAGGGAAACTTTGATAAAATGAGAAAAATTGTTAGAAAAAAACTGAAAGGAGCAGCTACAAAAGTAAAAAATGTCCAAGAGGCGTGGTCATTGTTAAAAAATACCATTCTAGAAGCACAGTCCAGATGTATTCCACACATTAAGAAAGGTGGAAAGAAGGCAAAACGATTACCGGCATGGTTAAAAGGGGAGGTGAAAGAAGCTATTTTAGCCAAAAGATCTTCATTCAAAAATTGGAAGAAGGATCCAACAGAAGAAAATAGGATAAAGCATAAACATTGGCAAGTTAAATGTAAGACATTGATAAGACAGGCTAAGAGAGAATTTGAAAAGAAGTTGGCTGTAGAGGCAACTACTCACAGTAAAAACTTTTTTAAATATATCCGAAGCAGAAAGCTTGTGAGGGAGTCAGTTGGACCTTTAGATGATCGAGGGGTTAAAGGGGCACTTAGAGAAGATAAGGCCATCGCGGAAAGATTAAATGATTTCTTTGCTTCGGTGTTTACTGAAGAGGATGTTGGGGAGGTACCCATAATGGAGAAGGTTTTCATGGGTAATGATTCAGATGGACTGAATCAAATCCCGGTGAACCTAGAAGATGTGGTAGGCCTGATTGACAAACTGAAGAGTAGTAAATCACCTGGACCGGATGGTATACACCCCAGAGTTCTGAAGGAACTAAAAAATGAAATTTCAGACCTATTAGTAAAAATTTGTAACTTATCATTAAAATCATCCATTGTACCTGAAGACTGGAGGATAGCAAATGTAACCCCAATATTTAAAAAGGGCTCCAGGGGCGATCCGGGAAACTACAGACCGGTTAGCCTGACTTCAGTGCCAGGAAAATAGTGGAAAGTGTTCTAAACATCAAAATCACAGAACATAAAGAAAGACATGGTTTAATGGAACAAAGTCAGCATGGCTTTACCCAGGGCAAGTCTTGCCTCACAAATCTGCTTCACTTTTTTGAAGGAGTTAATAAACATGTGGATAAAGGTGAACCGGTAGATATAGTATACTTGGATTTTCAGAAGGCGTTTGACAAAGTTCCTCATGAGAGGCTTCTAGGAAAAGTAAAAAGTCATGGGATAGGTGGCGATGTCCTTTCGTGGATTGCAAACTGGCTAAAAGACAGGAAACAGAGAGTAGGATTAAATGGGCAATTTTCTCAGTGGAAGGGAGTGGACAGTGGAGTGCCTCAGGGATCTGTATTGGGACCCTTACTGTTCAATATATTTATAAATGATCTGGAAAGAAATACGACGAGTGAGATAATCAAATTTGCAGATGACACAAAATTGTGCAGAGTAGTTAAATCACAAGCAGATTGTGATAAATTGCAGGAAGACCTTGTGAGACTGGAAAATTGGGCATCCAAATGGCAGATGAAATTTAATGTGGAAAAGTGCAAGGTGATGCATATAGGGAAAAATAACCCATGCTATAATTACACGATGTTGGGTTCCATATTAGGTGCTACAACCCAAGAAAGAGATCTAGGTGTCATAGTGGATAACACATTGAAATCGTCGGTTCAGTGTGCTGCGGCAGTCAAAAAAGCAAACAGAATGTTGGGAATTATTAGAAAAGGAATGATGAATAAAACGGAAAATGTCATAATGCCTCTGTATCGCTCCATGGTGAGACCGCACCTTGAATACTGTGTACAATTCTGGTCGCCGCATCTCAAAAAAGATATAATTGCGATGGAGAAGGTACAGAGAAGGGCTACCAAAATGATAAGGGGAATGGAACAACTCCCCTATGAGGAAAGACTAAAGAGATTAGGACTTTTCAGCTTGGAGAAGAGACGACTGAGGGGGGATATGATAGAGGTGTTTAAAATCATGAGAGGTCTAGAACGGGTAGATGTGAATCGGTTATTTACTCTTTCAGATAGTAGAAGGACTAGGGGACACTCCATGAAGTTAGCATGGGGCACATTTAAAACTAATCGGAGAAAGTTCTTTTTTACTCAACGCACAATTAAACTCTGGAATTTGTTGCCAGAGAATGTGGTTCGTGCAGGTAGTATAGCTGTGTTTAAAAAAGGATTGGATAAGTTCTTGGAGGAGAAGTCCATTACCTGCTATTAGGTTCACTTAGAGAATAGCCACTGCCATTAGCAATGGTTACATGGAATAGACTTAGTTTTTGGGTACTTGCCAGGTTCTTATGGCCTGGATTGGCCACTGTTGGAAACAGGATGCTGGGCTTGATGGACCCTTGGTCTGACCCAGTATGGCATTTTCTTATGTTCTTATGTTCTTATGTTAAAAATCCTGCAGCCCTTCAAGGACGTCACGGAGGAGCTGAGTTCCAGAAGTTCCACCTTGGCTGACATCATCCCTATTGTGAAATTCCTGGATGACCATTTGGAAGGCATTAAACGGCAAGAGGGAATGACTGCTGAGGTGCTGCAGTGTGTGGACGTTTTGCAGCAGCAGGTGAAAGACAGATTAAGGCCTTTAACAGAGGACAGCACATACATGCTCGCCTCTGTCTGTGATCCCCGTGTGAAAGGTAAACTCGCCCTACAGACCAATTGTCTGTCATTTGTGAAGGAGCTGTTGTTAGCACAGGTCCGTGAACAGGAGCACCATAGGCGGAGACAGATTAGGCTTGAAGCACAGGTGGAAACAGCAGGCACGTCACAGAGTTGTGCTGCTGCTAGCCCTGGCAGGAGAAGGACTGTGTCAGTGACAGATACTATTATTAGTGCGTCCTCCTCAACGTCAGAACGCCCAAGGCATGTTGGCCATAAAGATACATCAGTTGTGCAACGGGCGAGAGAGAAAGTAACTGGATTGAGTGACTCTCAGCCCTCCCAAGCACAGGAGGAGACAGCAGCAGAGCTGTCAGTGACACGGTATCTCTCAGAGCCGATAGACAACACGCAGACAGATCCGCTGGCATATTGGGCACACAAGTCCACTGTCTGGCCACACCTAGCCAATGTGGCTGAAGGATATCTGTCATGTCCACCAACCAGTGTGCCCAGTGAACGTGTTTTTTCAATGACAGGGGATATCATGAGCCCTCACCACTCAAGGCTGTCACCGGTCTTGATGGAAATGCTAGTGTTTTTGAAAGTAAACCTGCCATTGCTTGGCTTTCCCGATTTTCCTTGTGAATGGCAAGATGAATAAAAGCTATTGAAAGGAGCCTTGCAGCAGTTCCAATTGCCTCCTATGCTCAAGATAATGTAAGCACTGCAGCACATGTTCTTGACATGAATCGCTGTGCCTGACCGGCATCTACTGTGCAGCCCTTGTGTTCCCACAAGTGTTTTAACTCCGTTGCTGTTCCTGCCTGTACCTCCAGGCATTGTGTTCCTACTGGTGTTTTAACTCCATTGCTGTGCCTGCCTGTCCCTCCCGGCCTTGTGTCCCTAGCCGGGATTGACCTCTGTCCTCCAATGATATGCCTGTTCCTCCAGGCCTTGTGTCCCTAGCTGGGCAGTTCCATTTTGTTATTTTAAACAGACTGAGCAATCTTCTTGAGCGGGTCTGTTCCATTTTGTTCTTTTAAACAGACTGAGCATTGTCCTTCAGAGTGGGTCTGTTGATATTGCTATTTTAAACAGACTGAGCATGGTCCTTCAGAGTGGGCCCGTTCATTTTCTTATTTTAAACAGACTGAGCATTCTTCTTCAAGGCCGAAGTGGAGAAGGGTTCCATGTGAACAGCAGTTCCACATGGGTCAGCCGGTCCGAAGAGATAGGCGAGCGCCGTTCGGAAGGGACGGGCGATGGCCTCCGTCGTCCTCGGCTGATCGAAAGGGAGTCGGGTTCAGATCCCCGAACCCGGAGTGGCGGAGATTCGGCGCTGGGCTCTTCCCTCTTCACTCGCCGTTACTGAGGGAATCCTGGTTAGTTTCTTTTCCTACGCGGCTTGTGTCCCTAGCTGGGATTGACCTCTGTCCTCAAATGATGTGCCTGTTCCTCCAGACCTTGTGTTCCCACGCGTATTCTTATTTCTGAGAGATTTTCCGATTCCTTTGTCATCAGCTAAAGTGCATAAGATGCGTTGATGAATAGTTTTGAAGATGACACATATGGCTTTATAGATGATATGGAAGTGGACGGGTAGCCAATGTAACTCTTTCAGAATGGGAGATATGTGGTCTCTCTTTCTTGTGCCTGTTAGTAATCGGGCTGCTGAATTTTGAACCATCTGTAGTGGTTTGGAATAGGATGAGGGCAGACCTAGCAATAGGGAACTGCAGTAGTCTAATTTCGCAAAAATGACTGCTTCGATGATCGTTCTGAAGTCTTGAGCATGGAAAAGAGGTCTTATCCTCTTCCGAACCTGGAGTTTATAGAAGCAGTCTTTGGTTGTTTTGTTGATATGTGCCTTGAAGTTTAGCTGGTTGTCTATTATCACTCCTAAGTCTCTAACTTGTGTGGTAGGTAGGTTGGTGGGAAGAGTAGTGTTGGAGATATTGTTTTCAGGAGAGATGAGTAGGATTTCTGTCTTGGATGAGTTTAAGATGAGGTGTAGGTTGTTTACTACTTGTTTGATTTTCTGGTGGCATGTTTCCCAGTACTCAAGAGTTTTACAGTATGTGTCTTTGATAGGGATGATGATTTCAATATCATCTGCGTAAAGGAAGTACTTTAGATTGAGGTCGGTAAGAAGTTGGCAGAGAGGAAGAAGATAGATATTAAATAGGGTCGGAGACAATGAAGAACCTTGAGGGACTCCTATGACAGAGTCAAATCTTGAGGATTCCTTGTTTTGGAGTTTAACTTTGTAACCTCTGTAATTGAGAAACGTTTTGAACCAGGATAGGACGGTGCCGCTGATTACTATGGACAAAAGCTGGTTTAGGAGGATGGCGTGGTTGACCGTGTCGAACGCTGCGGAAAGGTCTAACAAGATCAATAGGAAAGAGTTTCCTTTGTCGAGGCCCATTAAGATATAATATTATATCTTATAGTTGTGGTTTGGATCATATTCTTTAGGTGAAGACGGTTGTCTATAATTACTCCCAGGTCTCTCACATGGTTGTGGGTGAGAAGGTGTTTGTGATGGATCTGAGATGGGAGGTTTTCTTGCTTGTAGGAAATGAAGAGGAGTTTAGTTTTAGAGGCATTGAGGACCAGGTTTAGACTGTTGAGGAGATTAGTGGTGGCTTGTAAGCTGTTGTTCCAAAGTGCGATGGCTTTGTTAATAGATTCTGTTATGGGAATAAGAATCTGAACATCGTCTGCATAGATGTAGTGAATGAGGTTAAGACTACTTAACAGTTGGCAAAGGGGAAGGAGGAAACGGCGGGGGAAACGGCAAAGCTGCTGCCAGGGGGGGCTATAACACGCGCCGCCGGAGCGGCGGGCCACCTGCCCCCCCTGGGCCTTCCCAGCCGACACGGAGCCGGTTGCGGCGCTCCGCCGCGGAGGAAATGCGCCCTGCGGCCGTCCGGGAGGCGTTCCCCGCCCCCCCGCGAAAGGGGTGGGGGATCCGCCGAAACCCCGGTCCCACCAAACCCGCCGGGTTGAATCCTCCAGGCGGACTGCACGCACCCCACCCGTTTAACTCTTAACGGTTTCCCGCCCTTTTGAACTCGCTCTTGAAAGTTGTTTTCAACTTTCCCTTACGTACTTATTGATTTTATTGATTTACTTTATTTTTTTTATTCCTGGACGGGGCCGGGGCCGTCCGGGAGGCGTTCCCCGCCCCCCCGCGAAAGGGGTGGGGGATCCGCCGAAACCCCGGTCCCACCGAACCCGCCGGGTTGAATCCTCCAGGCGGACTGCACGCACCCCACCCGTTTAACTCTTAACGGTTTCCCGCCCTTTTGAACTCGCTCTTGAAAGTTGTTTTCAACTTTCCCTTACGTACTTATTGATTTTATTGATTTACTTTATTTTTTTTATTCCTGGACGGGGCCGGGGCCGTCCGGGAGGCGTTCCCCGCCCCCCCCGCGAAAGGGGTGGGGGATCCGCCGAAACCCCGGTCCCACCGAACCCGCCGGGTTGAATCCTCCAGGCGGACTGCACGCACCCCACCCGTTTAACTCTTAACGGTTTCCCGCCCTTTTGAACTCGCTCTTGAAAGTTGTTTTCAACTTTCCCTTACGTACTTATTGATTTTATTGATTTACTTTATTTTTTTATTCCTGGACGGGGCCGGGGCCGTCCGGGAGGCGTTCCCCGCCCCCCCGCGAAAGGGGTGGGGGATCCGCCGAAACCCCTGTCCCACCGAACCCGCCGGGTTGAATCCTCCAGGCGGACTGCACGCACCCCACCCGTTTAACTCTTAACGGTTTCCCGCCCTTTTGAACTCGCTCTTGAAAGTTGTTTTCAACTTTCCCTTACGTACTTATTGATTTTATTGATTTACTTTATTTTTTTTATTCCTGGACGGGGCCGGGGCCGTCCGGGAGGCGTTCCCCGCCCCCCCCCGCGAAAGGGGTGGGGAATCCGCCGAAACCCCGGTCCCACCGAACCCCCCGGGTTGAATCCTCCAGGTGGACTGCACGCACCCCACCCGTTTAACTCTTAACGGTTTCCCGCCCTTTTGAACTCGCTCTTGAAAGTTTTTTTCCACTTTCCCTTACGTACTTATTGATTTTATTTATTTATACCGGCATTGCATCCTCTGTAGGCTTCCCTGGTGGGTCTTGTGCATTTGAATAAACGAAGAGGAATTTGTAGGTCGATTATGGTGTGTTGGTGAATGATTTCTTATATCAAGGTGATGGATTTGTAAATGACTCTGAACTGAATTGGTAACCAGTGGAGGTCTTTTAGGACTGGGGAAATGTGGCCTCCTTTCCTAGTGTTTGTTAGTAGACGGGCTGCTGCATTTTCAACCATTTGGAGTGGTTTTGTGTATGAGGAAGGGAGTCCAAGTAATGTAGAGTTGCAGTAGTAGAAAATGAGGGCTTGGAGGATGGTTCTGAAGTCTTTGGCGTGGAAGAGTGGTCTTATCCTTTTTTAAACTTGCAGTTTATAGAAGCAGTCTTTGGTGGTTTTATTGATATGGGATTTCAAGTTTAGTTAATTGTCGATTAGCACACCTAGATCCCTCACATGAGTAGTTTGTAGGTTGGTTGGGAGACAAGCTGTGAGATTGTTGTCAGGAGTTATGAGTAATACTTCAGTTTTAGAGGAGTTTAGTACCAGATTTAGGTTTTTGAGGAGGCTTTTGATTTCTAGGTGACAGGAATCCCAGTATTCGAGGGTTTTTGTGTATGATTCTTTGATGGGGATCAGGATCTGGATGTCGTCAGCATAGAGAAAGTGTATTAAATTGAGGTTGGTAAGGAGTTGGCAGAGTGGTAGGAGGTAAATATTAAAGAGTTTAGGGGATAAAGAGGAACCTTGTGGGACTCCGATGGCCGAGTCGTGGCGTGGTGATTCTTTGTTCTGGATTTTTACCTTATAACCTCTGTTGGTTAGCAACAATTTGAACCAGGCGAGCGCCAATCCAGAGATTCCGATTGCTACTAGCTGTTTCATCGGTCTCGTGCCAGTATTCAGCCTTACACGGAGTTTACCACCCGCTTTGGGCTGATTTCCCAAAGAACCCGACTCAGAGAAGACCCGGTCCGGGCGCGCCGGGGGCCACTACCGGCCTAACACCGTCCGCGGGCTGATCCTCCATCAGAAGGACTTGGGCCCCCGAGCGGCGCTGGGGAGGCGGTCTTCCGTATGCCACATTTCCCGCGCCCGCCGGACAGGCGGGGATTCGGCGCTGGGCTCTTCCCTCTTCACTCGCCGTTACTGAGGGAATCCTGGTTAGTTTCTTTTCCTCCACAGCTTGTGTCCCTAGGTGGTCCCTGCGGGTCGGTACGGCAAGAGCGGTATTCAAACAGCAAGCACTGGGGTATGAAAATACAGACCCCTGTGTACTTACTTGGTAGAGGCTTTGCTAGGAGTAAGAATTTGTTGAGGATAATGTCAGTTTCTTAATAAGATCTCATGCTTTGACTGTTGAGGAGATTAGTGATGGCTTGTAAGCTGTTGTTCCAAAGTGCGATGGCTTTGTTAATAGATTCTGTTATGGGAATAAGAATCTGAACATCGTCTGCATAGATGTAGTGAATGAGGTTAAGACTAGTTAACAGTTGGCAAAGGGGAAGGAGGAAACGGCGGGGGAAACGGCGAAGCTGCTGCCAGGGGGGGCTATAACACGCGCCGCCGGAGCGGCGGGCCCCCTGTATATACAATATATACAGCTTCTGAGCAGAGAATTTATTGATGGTGCGTGTTAGGTGGAGTTCGGGAAGGCTTGCCTGAAAAGCCATGTCTTGAGTCTTTCCAGAAAGGTTAGGAGGCGAGGTTCATTTCTGAGATCTCCCCGTGTACAACATTTTGAATTAAACATGCCACTTTATATTGTATGCGATATTGGATGGACATGCACAGCATTCCAGGTCAAACCCTTTTAGAGACATCAAGCCTCGACAGACAAAGTAAAGAGTAAGAAATTGTTGAACTTGGAGGTGGACCCTTGTCCGGGGGAAACGGCGAAGCTGCTGCCGGGGGGGGGGGGGCAATAACACGCGCCGGAGACGGTATTTAACCTTAGATGGAGTTTACCACCCACTTTGGCCTGCATTCCCAAACAAACAGACTACGAGAAAACCCGGTCCCGGAGCGCCGGGGGCCGCTACCGGCCTAACACCGTCCGCGGGCTGAGGCTTGATGAGAAGGACTTGCGCCCCCGAGCGGCGCCAGAGAGGTGATCTTCCGTACGCCACATTTCCCGCGCCCGCCGGACGAGCGGGGATTCGGCGCTGGGCTCTTCCCTCTTCACTCGCCGTTACGGAGGGAATCCTGGTTAGTTTCTTTTCCTCCGCGGCTTGTGTCCATAGGTGGGATTGACCTCTGTCCTAGAATGATGTGCCTCTTCATCCAGGCCTAGTGTTCCTACTGGTGTTTTAAGTCCATTGCTGTGCCTGCCTGTTCATCCAGACCTTGTGTTCCCACACGTATTATTATTTCTGAGAGATCTTCCAATTCCTTTGTCATTTTCTGAAGTGCATAAGTAGGGTAGCTAAATGAGGAGAATATTGGAGGGGCGAAGTTCCATATTCAAAGCTGAGTAGCTGTACTTATCTAGTGAAAGTTTGAAGGATCAGGGAAGGCTTGTAAGAATAGCCAAGTTTGTTAATAGATTCTGTTATGGGAATAAGAATCTGAACATCGTCTGCATAGATGTAGTGAATGAGGTTAAGACAAGTTAACAGTTGCCAAAGGGGAAGGAGGAAACGCCGGGAGGGGGGGCTATAACACGCGCCGCCAGAGCAGCGGGCCACCTGCCCCCCCTGGGCCTTCCCAGCCGAACCGTAGCCGGTCGCGGCGCACCGCCGCGGAGGAAATGCGCCCTGCGGGGGCCGGGGCCGTCCGGGAGGCGTTCCCCGCCCCTCCCCCACCCCCCGCGAAAGGGGTGGGGGTGGGGGATCCGCCGAAACCCCGGTCCGACCGAACCCGCCGGGTTGAATCCTGCGGGCGGACTGCACGGACCCCACCCATTTACCTCTTTACAATTTCACGCCCTCTTGAACTCCCTCTTCAAAGTTGTTTTCAACTTTCCCTTGCGGTACTTACTTATTTATTTTATTTATTTAAGGTTTTTTTATACCGGCATTCATGAAATCGTTCACATGATGTCGCTTTACAGAAAACAGGGGTGCAAAGAAAACAACCTATAACATAAATACACGTGGTGAAGAGATGCAGTTACAATTAACTGGGGCTATGAACTGGGAGTGTAAGAAATAAAGAGGGATAGAGGAGGTTAATTATATACATGTGTAGAATATAAAAATATACAAGAGTACATTACAAATATGGCGTCCAATATATACAGCTTCTGAGCTGAGAATTTATTGATGGTGTGTGTTAGGTGCAGTTCGGGAAGGCTTGCCTGAAAAGCCATGTCTTGAGTCTTTTCCGAAAGGTTAGGAGGCAAGGTTCATTTCTGAGATCTGGGGGGATGGAGTTCCATAACGGTGGACCTGCTGTGGAAAGGGCTCAATCTCTAAAGGTGCTGTGATAAGTGGTTTTGGAGGGTGGAACAAGGAGGCATCCTCTGTAGGCTTCCCTGGTCGGTCTTGTGCATTTGTATAAACGGAGAGGAATTTGTAGGTCGATTATGGTGTGTTGGTGAAAGATTTTGTATATCAAGGTGATGGATTTGTAAATGACTCTGAACTGAATTGGTAACCAGTGGAGGTCTTTTAGGACTGGGGAAATGTAGTCTCTTTTCCTAGTGTTTGTTAGTAGACGGGCTGCTGCGTTTTGAACCATTTGGAGTGGTTTTGTGTATGAGGAAGGGAGTCCAAGAAATGTAGAGTTGCAGTAGTCTAATTTGGAGAAAATGAGGGCTTGGAGGATCCTGGTTAGTGTCTTTTCCTCCGCAGCTTGTGTCCCTAGCTGTGATTGAACTCTGTCCTCGAATGATGTGCCTCTTCATCCAGGCCTTGTGTCCCTAGCTGGGATCGACCTCTGTGCTCGACTGCTGCGCCTCTTCATCCCGGCCTTGTGTTCCCACAAGTGTTTTAACTCCGTTGCTGTGCCCGTTACTGCAGGCCTTGTGTTCCTCTGGGCATAGGGAAATACATACAGTAACTGAGTGTAAGCAAGTATGATTTGCATTGAATACAAGAATGTCAGTATATAAAAATGACAAATAAATATAAAAATAAATGAAGTGCTATAAACTTTTTAAAAAAAGAATATAAATCCATAAAAAAAAAATTGTACTATCCGAGTATCAGTGTTCATCCATGTTCCTACTGGTGTTTTAACTCCATTGCTGTGCCTGCCTGTTCATCCAGGCCTTGTGTTCCCACAGGTGTTTTAACTCAGTGGCGGTGCCTGTTCATCCAGGCCTTGTGTTCCTCTGGGGATAGGGAAATACCTACAGTACCTGAGTGTAATCAAGTATGACGTGCTAGAAACGTTTTCGAATAAGAATATAAATACATTAAAAAAACACATAATTACTATCCGAGTATCCGTGTTCATCCAGGCCTTGTGTTCCCACAGGTGTTTTAACTCAGTTGCTGTGCCCATTCTTCCGGGCCTTGTGTTCCCACAGGTGTTTTAACTCAGTGGCGGTGCCTGTTCATCCAGGCCTTGTGTTCCCACAGGTGTTTTAACTCAGTGGCTGTGCCTGTTCATCCAGGCCTTGTGTTCCCACAAGTGTTTTAACCTGGTTGCTGTGCCTGTTCATGCAGGCCTTGTGTCCCTAGCTGGAATTGACCTCTGTCCTCGAATGATGTACCTGTTCATCCAGGCCTTGTGTTCCCACACGTATTCTTATTTGTGAGAGATCCTAGGCTCCAATTAGTTTGTCATCAGCTGAAGTGCGTAAGTACAGTCTGAATTCACTAGACGCCAACGGAATTCACTAGACGCCAACGATATTCACTGGACGCCAATGTAAACACCGGGTACACACAACTCTAGGGGTGGACCCGTTCCAGGGAGTCCTTCCCTGAACAAGCATGAGGGTGGAGGTGGGCTTTACTGCACACCCACCTGACGGACCATGCCCATACCGCTGCCAATATTCTAGCATGCATCAGAAAGATGCTGGCGAGCTACCAGTGTTTTAACCTAGTTCCTGTGCCTGTTCATGCAGGCCTTGTGTCCCTAGCTGGGATTGACCTCTGTCCTCGAATGAAGTGCCTGTTCATCCAGGCCTTGTGTTCCTACTGCTGTTTTAACTCCATTGCTGTGCCTGCCTGTTCATCCAGACCTTGTGTTCCCACACGTATTCTTATTTCTGAGAGATCCTCCAATTCCTTTGTCATCTGCTGAAGTGCGTAAGTACCGTCTGAATTCACTAGACGCCAACGGAATTCACTAGACGCCAACGATATTCACTGGACGCCAATGTAAACACCGGGTACACACAACTCTAGGGGTGGACCCTTTCCAGGGAGTACTTCCCTGCACAAAGGAAAGGGAACTCTCTCCTGGGCCAATTGATAAGAAAACCACAATTCTGCAGCCAAAAATAGGCTGGAAATCCTTCCCCCATTGACTTTAATGGGCGACATATGTACATATACCCAACTCATTGAATTTTTTTTATGTCCATATTGACCGCAAGTGGGACCCCCTTTCGGACATAAGAAATATGAACATAAAATTTTGCTCTGCACATCCCTACCGTCTACATAAGGGGGTCCTGTTCTTTTAGGGTTTGTGCACTGAGATTCTAAACAGTCACGAACCAGTTTCTTAGCCTGACATCTGGTTAAAATCTCATCTGAGTGCTGGCACAGAGTTGCTGCATTTAAATGTAATGAACCATGTCGAGCGAGACGTGCCCTCACTCTGGTCTCTTGCTCAGAGGCCGCTCTTTTGGCCGCTTCATCAACCATATTATTAAAATGAGCATACCAATCTTCAGCCCGGTGAGCTGGCACATGCAAAACCATTACCTGGACTGTAAAGGTTTTTGAAGAAGAAAATATTAATCTCCAGTGTCTCTGTGTGTTATTGGCTTGCCAGTAACATCTAAAAAGTCATTATTTTCCCAGACTGTCATGGGTGTGTTGTATCCAGCCTCAACATAAGTGGAATCTGAACAAAGCACTATGGATCTTTCAGTGTCCAAATTGGTCATGTGTTCGATATGTGTTAATGCCTTTTGAAATGCAATGAGCTCAGCTTGTTGAGCTGTCATGTCCCCCCGTGGCCAAGTGTGTGTGTCAGACATCTTCCACTGTCCCCTCTTATTAGGAGTTAAAATTACATTGGCTGCTCCTGTTGCGGTTCTGGCCACAAGCGCCGCAACCAGACCCTTACCTCCGTTTTCCTGGACTTGTTTCCGCTTTCGTAGGCCTAATTCCTGGCCTGTTCGGCGGCGTCCCTGCGAGGGCCGCGCCGCCGGGAAGCCTTCCATGGACGCCCTGTCTCTAGGCACGCGCACCACTTGTGTGCTTTTCTAGGCCATTTCCCACCAGTGGTGACTCCGCCCAACTCCTGATGTTAGACGCCGCGGCCTTGATAAGCCGGCCACGGCCACCCAGTCTTTGCCTTGCAACGGGCTTACCTACCGGATCTGGGGTCAGCACGCACAAGGGGGTGCACATTCGTGCACCCCCTTGTGCGCGCCAAGCCCTGCGTGCGCTGCCCGTTCCCTCCAAAGCCTCTCCGAAATCGGAGCAGCCTCAGAGGGAACTTTCCTTCCGCCTCCCCCCACCTTCCCCTCCCTTCCCCTACCTAACCCCACCCAGCCCTATCTACATCCCCCCCCCTACCTTTATTCCCAAAGTTACTCCTGCTCGAGGCAGGCATAACTCGCATGTGCGGGCCGGCTGCCGGTGCACCAGGCTCCGTTCTGGGGGCTGGTCCGGAGGCCGCGGCCACGCCCCCGGAATGCCCCCCGGCCGGAACCACGCACCGCCGTGACACGCCCCCCACACGCCCCCAACACCCCCCCAGGAAAGCTGCGGGACTTACGCGCGTCCCGGGGCTTGTGTGTGCCGCCGAGCCTATGCAAAATAGGCTCGGCATGCACAGGGGACTTTTGGGGTAGGTTTTCGTGGGTTACGCGCATAACGTCCACGCGTAACCCTTTGAAAATCTACCCCGATGCGCGTAACCCTTTTAAAATACGTCCCTAAGTGCTTAAATTAGTTGTATTTCTGTAATCCAAGATAAAGGCTTTAAAAATTATTTCAAAAAGGGAAAATGAGATTTAAAAAGTCAAGGTTACATTCAAGGAAGAGTTGAACATCTGAGTGGTAAACTTTAATTGAATGAAATTTCAGGGGAAAAAAAGTGTTTTAATTTTAATCAGACTTGCCTCAATTTTAGTATAAAAATGGGTGCAATAACGTTTTAAACAATAAAAACTTTGCACAACACTTTAAAAATGATTGTTCCATAAAGTCTGAGAGAAAAATAATGTGGAAGTTTAATTTTATTGAAAAAGTTTGCTACACACCAGTAATTTTTGCTGATCCAGTCCAGGATTTTGTTGTCTCCAATCACTGTAAGCAATGTTTGGCAACATTCCAAGTGTCTTCAATGAGGGAGCTGAAGGAGGAAACAATGTGAAGCAGTTGATTTTGTTACACCTGTCGGTCGCAGACGGCTGCGACCTCTCATGCTCACCTCTTTTTTCCCTGCTCCTTCTAGTCTGGGAAGAATGGTGGTCTCTGCTAATCCCCGCCGACCTCTCCGGCATTCCCAGGACAGCATGGGCTCTGCCGACCGCCATCTTGGACCCGGAATTACTTAGGCGCGCACGCACAAGGGCCTATTTTGAACATGTCATGGCAGGAACCTTAGGGGTGTCCCCTCCCGATGACATCAACCCGCTAGTGTATTTAATCCGACCAGCCCTTGCCTTCCTCGAGTTAACAAGGAGTTCCGTTTTGCTGAATCCACCTCATTCAAGGACTTCCTATTCCTGACTTTGGTCTTGGTATCTAATGCTCTGAGTACCCGTTCCTCGGGGGCTCCCCTGTGTTCCCGGCTATCCGCTCCTCGGAGGGCCTACCTGCCTGACTACTACTCGACTTGCTTATCAGGTCTCTCTCTCTCCAGGAACCTCAGCAGCAGTGATCATCAAACGGTATGGTTTAATATCACTAAAAGAATAGGGAAAAGAACCACAAAGACCCGAATTTTACAGTTCAAAAACACAGACTTTGAGGAAATGGGGAAGCACCTGGAGGAAGAACTTAAAGGATGGGAGAACGAGAGAGATGTGGATTAGCAGTGGACCAATCTAAAAGGAGCAATCACCAAGGCAACTGCTCTATATGTTAGAAATGTAAAGAAAAGCAAAAGAAAATTGAAACCTATCTGGTTCTCAAAGGAGGTGGCTGACAAAATTAAAGCTAAAAGAACAGCATTCAAGACATATAAAAGATCCCAAAGGGAGGAACACAAAGAAGAATATTTGTATCAACTGAGGGAGACAAAGAAATTAATCAAGTTGGCAAAAAGTCAAGCGGAAGAGAGGATTGCCAAGGAGATAAAAAATGGTGACAAAACATTTTTCAGATACATCAGCGAAAAGAGAAAGGTCCAAAGTGGTATAGTGAAATTGAAAGGTGGTAATGATCAATGTGTGGAGGGAGACGAAGAAATGGCAGAAATATTAAACGAATACTTCAGCTCTGTGTTCACTAAAGAAGACCCTGGAGAAGGACCATCTCTACACAACAAAAAACTGGAGGGAAGTGGAATGGATGAAAATCCTTTTACAGTAGAAAATGTGTGGGAAGAGCTAAAGAACCTGAAAGTGGACAAAGCCATGGGGCCTGATGGGATTCATCCAAGGATATTGAGGGAGCTCAGAGATGTTCTGGCAGCTCCGCTGTGTGACCTGTTCAATAAATCCCTAGAAACGGGAGTGGTGCCGAGTGATTGGAGAAGAGCGGTGGTGGTCCCGCTTCACAAGAGTGGGAACAGGGAGGAGGCTGGCAACTACAGACCGGTCAGCCTCACTTCGGTGGTGGGAAAAGTAATGGAGTCACTGCTGAAAGAGAGAATAGTGAACTATCTAAAGTCCGGAGAATTGATGGACCAGAGGCAACATGGATTCACCAGGGGAAGATCCTGTCAGACAAATCTGATTGACTTTTTTGACTGGGTAACCAAGGAATTTGATCAAGGAAGAGCGCTCGATATCATATACTTGGATTTCAGCAAAGCTTTTGACACGGTTCCGCACAGGAGACTGGTGAATAAAACGAGAAGCTTAGGAGTGAGTGCCGAGGTGGTGACCTGGATTGCAAATTGGTTGACGGACAGAAGACAATGTGTGATGGTAAATGGAACCTTCTCTGAAGAGAGAGCGGTTTTAAGTGGTGTACCGCAAGGATCGGTGTTGGGACCGGTCCTGTTCAATATCTTTGTGAGCAACATTGCGGACGGGATAGAAGGCAAGGTTTGTCTTTTCGCGGATGACACTAAGATCTGCAACAGAGTGGACACGCCGGAAGGAGTGGAGAGAATGAGACGGGATCTAAGGAAACTGGAAGAGTGGTCGAAGATATGGCAGCTGAGATTCAATGCCAAGAAGTGCAAAGTCATGCATATGGGGAGTGGAAATCCGAATGAACTGTATTTGATGGGGGGGGGGGGGGGGAAAGGCTGATGTGCACGGAGCAGGAGAGGGACCTTGGGGTGATAGTGTCTAATGATATGAAGTCTGCGAAACAATGCGACAAGGCTATAGCAAAAGCCAGAAGAATGCTGGGCTGCATAGAGAGAGGAATATCGAGTAAGAAATGGGAAGTGATTATTCCCTTGTACAGGTCCTTGGTGAGGCCTCACCTGGAGTACTGTGTTCAGTTCTGGAGACCGTATCTACAAAAAGACAAAGACAAGATGGAAGCGGTACAGAAAAGGGCGACCAGGAAGGTGGAGGATCTTCATCGGATGACGTACGAGGAGACATTGAAGAATCTAAATATGTACACCCTGGAGGAAAGGAGGAGCAGAGGCGATATGATACAGACTTTCAGATACTTGAAAGGTTTTAATGATCCAAAGACAACGACAAACCTTTTCCGTAGGAAAAATATCAGCAGAACCAGGGGTCACGATTTGAAGCTCCAGGGAGGAAGATTCAGAACCAATGTCAGGAAGTATTTCTTCACGGAGAGGGTGGTGGATGCCTGGAATGCCCTTCCGGAGGATGTGGTGAAGACCAGAACTGTGAAGGACTTCAAAGGGGCGTGGGATAAACACTGTGGATCCATAAAGTCAAGAGGCTGCCAATGAAGAGTGGGTGACTCGCCAGAATCATGGCTATTGCCTGGAGACAATACCCTTATTCAATAAACGTACACATGCTTACTGTGACTCCAACATCGTTCTAGCTTCAACAGCAAGAGGAAATGTGGAATAAAGGATTTGCACTCACAAAGAGGGGAGTAGCTGGCTTGTTACGGCGGTTACTACCCCAAACCAAATAAGCCTGATACTTCAATTTCTATGCATATACAGCATAGTTCTCTGCTTCAACGGCAGGGGAGAAGAAAAACTGATACTACACACATCCAGCAGAGCTCTCTGCTTCAACAGCAGGGGAGAAGAAAAAAGGGTTCACACTCACAAAGCGGGGAGTAGCTGGCTTGTTACGGCGGTTACTACCCCAAACCAAATGTGCCTGATACTTCACTTTCGATGCATATCCAGCATGGCTCTCTGCTTCAACAGCATGGGAGAAGAATAAACTGATACTTCAAACATATCCAGCATAGCTCCCTGCTTCAATGGCAGGGGAGAAGAAAAACAACCAATAAGGGCTGTATAACATAGTCTGGGTAAAACAAATAAGCATGGGTGTAGCTTGCTTATTGCGGCGGTTACTACCCCTACTACCCCTAACTAATCAAGCTAGATATTTCACTTGGATGCAGCTCCATCACTGCTTTCTACATTAATGGTGGGGGTGGAAGGGAAATAGAACCAAGAGCTAAGAGAAACAGATAAGTATGAGAGAAAAAAACGCAGGAAGCTTGCTGGGCAGACTGGATGGGCCGTTTGGTCTTCTTCTGCCGTCATTTCTATGTTTCTATGTCATTTCTATGTTTTTATTGTACCTCTACTGACCTCTACTATACGAACTGTATTGAGGATTTCACGAGGTGTACCCCAAACCTTGGGCTACTACTGCCTTTCTTCAGTAGAAGCTATTCAGCTTTCCTGCACTGCAGAGTATCAACACACCAACTATGGTAGCCACTTCCAGGTTCCGGCATCTCTACTAGTTCTTCAACATCTACTGTACAGACATCCTCGGCATACCCCGCTCCGCGGGCCACTACCGGATCTGTATTCCTGAGCTGCCTACATTCGTCAGAGGGGATCCCCGGCGTACCCTGCTCTGCGGGTCACTACTGGATCTTCTCATCTGTGGCCTCGCTCTGGGTATTCCCCATTGCTCAGGATTGTACTACTACATTTCCAACTCTGTGGACATTACTTTTTCCTTCCTTCATAATAAAGTCTCTACTTCTAGCTGTGTCCCTCATACTGAGACTACACCTGCTGATGGTGAGGCTCACAGGGCTCCTCCCTGTGGGCGGAGACACCTCTCATCTCAGTCCAGGGTTTACATTCTTACAAAAACATAACAGATTGCTAACTCCATGGACCCAGCTCAGGTCTCAGCCATCCAGGCCATCCATGGCCTGGCCCAGCATCTGGCTGAACAGCAAAGGACATTAGAGACACTGGCTAACGCCTTCAATCAGCTAAGTTCTCGACTGAACGCTGCATCTCTGCCTGACAAGGCTACCTTCTCTTCACCTGCTGGACCTGTAAGACTTTCTGTGTCTTTGCCTGCACCCACTCATTTTACAGGTGATCCTCTATTATGTAGTGGCTTCCTGAACCCGTGCTGTTTGCACGTCTCCTTACAGCCTACCTATTTCCCAGACATAGTGTCCAAAACTACGTACATCCTGTCTCTTTTAGATGGGAAAGCCCGGGCCTTGGCTTCTCCTCTCTGGGAGCGTAATGATCCAATCCTCAGTGATTTGACGGGTTTCCTTACTCTCTTTCATTCTGTGTTTGACGACCTCGCTCTTAAGACCGTCGCTGGATCTGCACTCCTACACCTTCAACAAGGTACCAAACCTCAGACTGACTATGTTATTGAGTTTAAATCCTTGTCTTCCAAGTTACTTTGGGACCTAGGTTGACTGTGGACTATTTTTCTGGAAGGTCTTTACTATCGCATCAAAGATGAATTAGCAGCCCGTGAGCTCCCTGATACCTTGGACTCCCTCACTGATCTTGCGGGACGAATGGCATGGGAGTGAGCACTTTGTGCTGTGGTGTAGTTGATGCAGCATCGTAGGCAAACCTATGAGGCCTACACCAGGAGCTGGTGAATGCACCCTGTAGCTGACAGTCTGGAGCTTCACCTATACCAGTTGCATTCCCCATGGGTTGAACCCTTAAATTCTGGAGGTCGGCAGTACTTTGGTGGGTCCTAGGGAGGTGGAGAGAACAAGAGTCCAAGGACAGGCCAGGGTCAAAAGGCATCAAGCTGTAGATACAGAGACGGGCCAAAGGTCAGGGCAGGCAGCAGGCAAACTTGGCCAGATCTAAGCAAGAGGTCAGGTCCAGGTGCCAGGCAAACATGGTCAGGTCCAAGCAAGAGGTTGATATCAGGAGATCAGGCTGGAATGGACGAAGACACATTAGGGTACTGTATGAGACAATGAGAAGAAAATGAGTCTGGCTGAGACAGTGTATAATTCTGCCTGCTGGACTGATGCACTAGGACTTGTAAAGCCTGTGCCAATACGAGCTATGCTGTTTGCTGTAATTGCAATTACAGAATGTGGGCCTAGGTCAGCAAGAAGTGAAGGACTTTTCAAAGGACATGTGTGCGTAAGCCATCTGAGATTCAACTACAAAGGAGAACAGAGACCGATAAGAGATGATCTATGTCTTTCTATAAAGTGTTGCTGGAAGATGGAAAGTTGGACATGAATGAAAGAAAGGAAGGAGAACGGATGTTGGGTTCAGGTGGTTTAGGGAGAGTAAGCCAGGCCAGAATGACATATTTAGAAATGATCAATACTTGGCAAAGGTAACTAAAAAAAAAAATGTATATAAGCCTTATAAGATTATAATATGGGGAAGGATGAATTACAAGGAGTTCAGTGTACTTTACTGATCCTGTATTCTCCTTCCCAGACAGACACTTGCTGTGATTGGCAATCATTTATTTCCTATAATCAACATTTCTATAAATTACTAAATTTTCTCTGAGTCTTGCGTCTGGTATACAGAGGACTAAAACCTTACATTTGTGGTGACCCCGACATGATAGCCAGGCGTGTCCTGGAGGGCAGATGGGAAGTACAGTGATACCTCAGCTGAGGCATCCGAGAGGAAGTGAAGGATCTTGGGTACCCCAGGAAGTGCATTGGTACCTTGGCTGAAGCGTCCGAGAGGTAGTGTGATAATTTTGATCTTGTATGAAGCTCCATACTACTGGAGATTGTAAGTATAATTTATTTTCTTTTTACTTCTTTATGAGTGTATACTTTATTTAGTTATTTGTAGGTGAGGGAGTGCTACTGATTTATTTTGCTGTGGGGATGCCCACTTTGTTTTAGTTGTTTTTTGTTGTTTGTGTGCATATACTGAAATTTGATCATTTCTTACTTTACTGCTAAGCTGCCTATAGATTTAGTTTGTGCTGCATTTCCGCTGAATAAAAAACTTATACAGGAATTTTGTAAGGAATGGTTTAAAGCCACCAAGTCTAGCCCTAATGTTAGTTGACCAGAAGAGGGTTCCCTTGCGAGCTCTGATCTTGCTGGATTGCACAGCTTTCTTACTGAACATAAACAGGGTAAATCTCATGACAAGCATTTGCAGATTTTCGGGTTATGGTATCTAGTGCAGAATGAAGCCAAGCTGCCACTGCAAGGACTTAGGATACTTAGCCCCCCACCCTATGATTCCCAGGGCTCTGCTGGAATCAGTCCCTCAGCCCCTGTAGCCACCTCATTATATCCTAATTTGCCTTTGTCTTGTGGGTATGCACCACTGCCAGAGACCCTGTTGCCTGACACATCGCAGACATCTCCAGAAAAGAAAGCCCCTGCTCAAATTCAAAAGGTTTATCCCCTGAATCAGGATCCCCAGCTAGGAGACTGTTTATTGGGGGAGGGTCCTGAGAATCATGCTTGGTTTGAGGTAGATGGGTTTGTGCAAGCCTTCCCAGTTCAGGATCCACAGAACATGGGAGCTATAGGCAAGTTGCAGTCTGTTGCGGTCCCGGCCCGCGGAGATCCGCGGTCAGCCCCTTCTCTTACCTCAAGGCTGCTCCAGGGACCGCGGCTCTCCGTTCGGGCCTTGCTAGGTGCTGCCCATGGCGATCCCTACTTGAGGGAGATGCCGATGATGCTCTGCAGCTGGTCCTGCCCCCTAGGTGCGCGCATGTGCAGGGGCTCAGAATTTAAAGGGACCAGCGCGGGAAAGACGGCGGTGCCGTCTTTCCCGCGCTACTCACTACTGCCACCAGAGGTGGCAGTAGTGAGTAGATTCCTGCAGCAGCAGTCTGGGGTCCTCAGCTGAGGAGACCCGTCCCACAATGGTGGTATAGGGAGCTCCGATGCAGGTTTCCAATGAGGAGCTGTAGGTGAGATAGACTTTACTTTACCTGGCACTTGGCTGCGGGCTTTGCCCGCTGCATTATTGGCTCTCAGAAATTCCCAATGAAACAAACAGGGTTGACCCCATTTCAACTTTGTACTGGATGCTCTATGCGCCTTGAGGACCATTTGTACACCTCCTGTTGCTGTCCAATATCCTGATTCGTTGTTCACTTATGTTTCTGGATAGCAGAAAGACCTTTGGGAGCTGAGGTCCCGATAGTTGCAGACTGACTGGGCACCACCTCCAGACTGTACTACCTATGCTCCAGGGGATTTGGTTTATCGCAAGAATCACGCCCAAAAGCAGTGGAAAGGTCCAGTGTATCTAGCTCCCTATAAACTGACTACACTTACCCCTACTGCAGCTCAGCTAGAAGATTCAGGTCCTTTTTACCATCTTATGGACATTTGTCCTTGTCCATTTATTCAGAAAGAATGAAGTTCCCTGTGGTTTCTCTGTTGGTGACTTTTGATTTTTAATTTTGTGTGCATGGGATTGGAAATGTTTAGCAATGTTACTTGCTATGATGACAGAGGTTTTATTTTAGTAAGATATCACATGCGATTGGTAGCATTTTCCAGTCCTATAACTTCTAATACTTAGATGTATTTACTTGCTGAGTCAGCTAAGAAGCTAGATATAAATGATTATTTGATTTGTTCTCCTTTACCTTTATCTATGGAAGCCGGTCTGATCATGCTAACCAATCACCCTGTTCCACTGCTTGCCACTTTACAGTGTGATGTGCTTTGGTGTGGATCAAATCTTTCCTGAGCTAGGATTAATCAAGCTATTCTGAAGCCATTTCCTGTCACTGCTAGTTTATTTCTTTCTAACTTTACCACCGGTGAGGCTTCTTTTGCCTAGTCTCCAGGCAGCTTCTATCCCTTCTGCTTGTGCTGTAACCTATTTCTTTAAAGGACGACAACTGAATTTTTTTCCTCCTCTCCCTTCCCATATGTGGGTGCAGCCAATTTTGTTTCAGGTCCTAATTGTACTTCTCCTTTGTTGCTCTGGGATCTTACTTCTCAGCTTTCTACCTGTCTCTGCTTAGGTAGCGTAAATCTCCCAAATGTTACTCCTACTTATAAGTCCCCATGTCAGCCTATTTGTTAGGGATGTGAATCGTTTTCCATATCGTCTTAACGATAGAAATCGTGTGGCAGGGCAAGAAAATCGTCTTAGGCACGATTTTTTAGTTAAAAAATCGTTAAAAATCGTTTTTTCCGATTAGTGCGCACTAACTCGAGTTAGTGCGCACTAACGGGAGTTAGTGCGCACTAACTGGGAGTTAGTGCGCACTAACTGAAAATGATACAATTTGACACTTTTCAGGTCAGTTAAGGTCAGTTTAGGAATGAATATGTATTCCTATTGGCTGCCCTCTTATTTATTCATGTTACCAAGTTTCCTACTGACAGTATATGGGGGATGGGAAATGGAAACAGTTGGTAGCTTGACAAAACAAGTAATGTGATCAGTCAATGTGACTAGAACTTGTGCCCTAACCCTGATACCAGGGGTATTGTGATCTTCCTGCACACAGTGCCCTATCCCTATTAATACCAGGAGTGTTGTGATCTTCCTGCACACAGTGCCCTATCCCTAATACCAGGGGTGTTGTGATCTTCCTGCACACAGTGCCCTATTCCTGATACTGGGGGTGTTGTGATCTTCCTGCACACAGTGCCCTATTCCTGATACCGGGGGTGTTGTGATCTTCTTGCACACATCCCGGTATCAGGGATAGGGCACTGCATGCAGGAAGATCACAACACTCCTGGTATTAATAGGGATAGGGCACTGCATGCAGGAAGATCACAACACTCCTGGTATTAATAGGGATAGGGCACTGCATGCAGGAAGATCACAACACCCCTGGTATCAGGGATAGGGCACTGTGTGCAGGAAGATCACAATATCCCGGAGGAGTGAGGGTCAGGCAGCTCCCCCCTGTCTGTGAAGCCAGCCTCTCACTAGTAATGCAGGGAGGGAGCTGTCTCAGACTTCACCATCCTCCCCCCCCCGCCTCAACCACACACCATTCACTAGCTGGGACATGGTGGAAGTCAGGAGTGAGGGTCAGGCAGCTCCCCCCTGTCTGTTAAGCCAGCCTCTCACTAGTAATGCAGGGAGGGAGCTGTCTCAGACTGGTATCAGGGTTAGGGCACTGTGTGCAGGAAGATCACAACACTCCTGGTATTAATAGGGATAGGGCACTGTAAGAGATGACTGTAGTAGATTGAATAAAGATCTGATGTTTCTGCTCTCCTCACACCAAACAAAAACAACACACAAGCAGAGAAGCCCTTCTTACAAAGCTGAGCTAGTGAGTTAAGTAGGAGGAAAAGTAAACATACTTGTGCCAGTGTGGCTACTTAAAAAATACACTTACCAACAATCAATTACATATATTTGAACTGTGTACAGTTCCAGCCAGGACCACCTTTCTAAAATGCACAGTGATTGGCAAATTCAACATGCACTAGCATTTCAGGTGCCTGCTAACAAAAATAATAAACAAACAAGTTCTAGTCACGTGAGTGCTGATCATTACATTACTTTTTTTGTCAAGCTTCCAACTGTTTCCATTTCACATCCCCCCAACCATTAGGGATGTGAATCGTGTCCTCGATCGTCTTAACGATCGATTTCGGCTGGGAGGGGGAGGGAATCGTATTGTTGCCGTTTGGGGGGGTAAAATATCGTGAAAAATCGTTAAAAATCGTTAAAAATCGAAAAATCGAAAAATCGAAAAATCGAAAAACCGGCACATTAAAACCCCCTAAAACCCACCCCCGACCCTTTAAATTAAATCCCCCACCCTCCCGAACCCCCCCCCCAATAACTTAAATAACCTGCGGGTCCAGCGGCGGTCCGGAACGGCAGCGGTCCAGAACGGGCTCCTGCTCCTGAATCTTGTCGTCTTCAGCCGGCGCCATTTTCCAAAATGGCGCCGAAAAATGGCGGCGGCCATAGACGAAAAAGATTGGACGGCAGGAGGTCCTTCCGGACCCCCGCTGGACTTTTGGCAAGTCTCGTGGGGGTCAGGAGGCCCCCCACAAGCTGGCCAAAAGTTCCTGGAGGTCCAGCGGGGGTCAGGGAGCGATTTCCCGCCGCGAATCGTTTTCGTACGGAAAATGGCGCCGGCAGGAGATCGACTGCAGGAGGTCGTTCAGCGAGGGTTCCGGCGCCTCGCTGAACGACCTCCTGCAGTCGATCTCCTGCCGGCGCCATTTTCCATACGAAAACGATTCGCGGCGGGAAATCGCTCCCTGACCCCCGCTGGACCTCCAGGAACTTTTGGCCAGCTTGTGGGGGGCCTCCTGACCCCCACGAGACTTGCCAAAAGTCCAGCGGGGGTCCGGAAGGACCTCCTGCCGTCCAATCTTTTTCGTCTATGGCCGCCGCCATTTTTCGGCACCATTTTGGAAAATGGCGCCGGCTGAAGACGACAAGATTCAGGAGCAGGAGCCCGTTCCGGACCGCTGCCGTTCCGGACCGCTGCTGGACCCGCAGGTTATTTAAGTTATTGGGGGGGGGGGGGTTCGGGAGGGTGGGGGATTTAATTTAAAGGGTCGGGGGTGGGTTTTAGGGGGTTTTAGTGTGCCGGCTCACGATTCTAACGATTTATAACGATAAATCGTTAGAATCTGTATTGTATTGTGTTCCATAACGGTTTAAGACGATATTAAAATTATCGGACGATAATTTTAATCGTCCTAAAACGATTCACATCCCTACCAACCATTACCTCAGTATTAGCCTTGGTAACATCAATAGATAAGAGCACAGCCAGCCAATAGGAATACATACATACATATTCATTCCTAAGTGACCTTTACTGACCTGGGAAGTGTGAACACTTTGTTTCATTTTCTGTTGGTGTTCGTTAGTTTCCAGTTCCATTTCCCATCCCCCCAACCATCACCTCAGTGGTAACCTTGGTAACATCAATAGATAAGAGGGCAGCCAGCCAATAGGAACACATATTCATTCCTAACTGACCTTCAGTGACCTGGAAAGTGTTTATTTGTATCATTTTCAGTTAGTGCGCACTAAATCGAGTTAGTGCGCACTAACGGGGAGTTAGTGCGCACTAACTCGAGTTAGTGCGCACTAACACGATTTAACGATTTTTAACGATAAATCGTTAGAATTTCTATTGTATCGTGTTCTATAACGATTTAAGACGATATAAACATTATCGGACGATAATTTTAATCGTTGAAAAACGATTCACATCCCTACTATTTGTAATAATGGATCACACATTCCTTTGTCCCCTGTCCCTTATGCTTTGAATTGGACAGTTGTGATGACTTGTATTGGTAATTACCAAATAATTTGTCATAAGGGAGCTTATGATATCCTCTTATTTTACTAATTAAGAAAATGTATGACCCTATGAATGCTGAAACCTACACTCAAGAATTTATAAACCCCTGTGAGGAGCAGAAACTTTGAAACAATCAACAATCTAACAATTCTGCTCCTGTGGCTCAAATATTATTATCTTTTATTATATGGAGGATATGGATGACCATCATATGTGTCATCACTGGCTCATAATTGAAGCCTATAGTGACACTAAGACCTGGTATGTGTGGTGTGACAGGCTATGAATATTCAATGAAGCCTTAAAGCACAATATCCAGTTTAATCATCGGTCATTCCTCACCCCAAGATTTTTCATATAGGCTCAAGATCGCTTGGCTGTATAGAATATAAGATAGTGCACAAATCAAATCATAAAGTGCACTTATCTGAGTCCTGAAGTAGATCCTCCTACTCTGCAGGGTTTCGGAGTGTGCAACACTCCTTCTTCAGGGAGCTTCAGGATATCTTGAATGGACAGCTTAAGCTTTCATTAGCCTATATCATATGAAATAAAATCAGAGCCTGTAAAAGCTTCACAAGGTTAGCGATTAAGTTATGGCTGAGGATCAGTGGGACACTCTTTTGCTGTTAGAAAAAATGGTTAACAGAACTCGTGAGTAGTTAATTACGTAAAGAACAGCACTACTACGAACAGCAACAGCGTTTAAAATGCACAATGAGCTAACAAAAAACTTTCCACAATGTATTGGTAACATTTTCTAATAAGGCAATACCTGATTGCTGAGGACTCGCTAAGAGTCTCTTACGTGCTTTTGACAGCTTCAATGTACGCTGTATCTGTCTTTGCCGCGTCAAATACGGTAAGTTTGCTATCAGGTCGCTGATTTAAAGGGAATTCTATCAAGCAGAGTCAGTGATAACAGGAAATGACGTTTAGATTCCTAATTTGGTTAGCTCCAGATATGGGCATTGACATAGAGATGTGGCGGCCATCTTGAAATCAGCCGTCCATTCAAGATATCCTGAAGCTCCCTGAAGAAGGAGTGTTGCACACTCCAAAACCCTGCAGAGTAGGAGGATCTACTTCAGGACTCAGATAAGTGCACTTTATGATTTGATTTGTGCACTATCTTATATTCTAGACAGCCAAGCGATCTTGAGCCTATATGAAAAATCTTGGGGTGAGGAATGACCGATGATTAAACTGGATATTGTGCTTTAAGGCTTCATTGAATATTCATAGCCTGTCGCACCACACATACCAGGTCTTAGTGTCACTATAGGCTTCAATTATGAGCCAGTGATAAGACACATATGATGGTCATCCATATCCTCCATATAATAAAAGATAATAATATTTGAGCCACAGGAGCAGAATTGTTAGATTGTTGAAACCTACACTCAGCAGGGACTCCCTATTTGCGATTCTTTGACACCCTGGATTCCAGTAACCCCTATGTTTCTTGCTAAAGTGCTTAGTCATAAGGTGAATTGTCATAAACGTGCTACTGATCAGAAGGCTGTCTCCTGCAATCCCTTGACTTATACAGAAAGGGGTTATCTTATTGCAGCCTCTGCTCTTATCTTTGATGCTGGGCATAGCACAGCCCGCCTCTCCACTAGTATTCTGTAGGGATGTGAATCGTGTCCTCGATCGTCTTAACGATCGATTTCGGCTGGGAGGGGGAGGGAATCGTATTGTTGCCGTTTGGGGGGGTAAAATATCGTGAAAAATCGTGAAAAATCTAAAAATCTAAAAATTGCAAAACCGGCACATTAAAACCCCCTAAAACCCACCCCCGACCCTTTAAATTAAATCCCCCACCCTCCCGAACCCCCCCCAAATGAGTTAAATAACCTGCGGGTCCAGCGGCGGTCCGGAATGGCAGCGGTCCGGAACGGGCTCCTGCTCCTGAATCTTGTTGTCTTCAGCCGGCGCCATTTTCCAAAATGGCGCCGAAAAATGGCGGCGGCCATAGACGAACACGATTGGACGGCAGGAGGTCCTTCCGGACCCCCGCTGGACTTTTGGCAAGTCTCGTGGGGGTCAGGAGGCCCCCCACAAGCTGGCCAAAAGTTCCTGGAGGTCCAGCGGGGGTCAGGGAGCGATTTCCCGCCGCGAATCGTTTTCGTACGGAAAATAGCGCTGGCCATACGCGCCGGCAGGAGATCGACCGCCGGAACCCTCGCTGAACGACCTCCTGCAGTCGATCTCCTGCCGGCGCCATTTTCCGTACGAAAACGATTCGTGGCGGGAAATCGCTCCCTGACCCCCGCTGGACCTCCAGGAACTTTTGGCCAGCTTGTGGGGGGCCTCCTGACCCCCACGAGACTTGCCAAAAGTCCAGCGGGGGTCCGGAAGGACCTCCTGCCGTCCAATCGTGTTCGTCTATGGCCGCCGCCATTTTTCGGCGCCATTTTGGAAAATGGCGCCGGCTGAAGACAACAAGATTCAGGAGCAGGAGCCCGTTCCGGACCGCTGCCGTTCCGGACCGCCGCTGGACCCGCAGATTATTTAACTCATTTGGGGGGGTTCGGGAGGGTGGGGGATTTAATTTAAAGGGTCGGGGGTGGGTTTTAGGGGGTTTTAGTGTGCCGGCTCACGATTCTAACGATTTATAACGATAAATCGTTAGAATCTCTATTGTATTGTGTTCCATAACGGTTTAAGACGATATTAAAATTATCGGACGATAATTTTAATCGTCCTAAAACGATTCACATCCCTAGTATTCTGCGTCTGCAGGCTATTGTGGAAATTTTTAATACTACTGTTGAGGTTTTAAAGCATACTGCCCTCCAGTTATGTGATATTACAGAAACCCTTCAGGATCACCATTTAGCTTTAGATTTGCTCTTGTTATCTCAAGGTGCTTTGTGTCATACTTTACAGACTAATTTTGGTCGCCAGTGTGGTGAGGAAGTTACTGACCATATTCCTACTATTCTTAATCTCACCAAACATCTCTCAGACAATTATAATTTACCTCCTGGCTGGTTAGCTGACTCAGAGAGGCGCAAAATACTTATATATTTTGCTATGGGCATTGGTGGTTGTATTATTTTAGCTTTGTTTGTAGCTTGTGCTAAATTGCCTTTTGTCTGTGACTATACCTGCTACTATGCCACAGTCACCACCGCCTTTTCCTCCATTGCTGTTATCGTTGTGGACCCTTGAGCCGGAGCGAGAGGTGTTGATCGCCGAGGGATCCCCTCAGTGGGGCTCGTCTCCGGGAGGTGGCGTAGGCGAGAGAAGGACACACAAGGACTGGTTCTGAAGAATCAAGCAACACGGCCCTCTGAGGAGTGGATAGCCTATGAATGCGGAGGAGCCCCCAAGGAGCGGGTACTCGGAGCATTCACCCAGTAAGATAGGAACCAACCTCCTTGAAGAGACGGCATGGAGTCCAGGCCGAAGGTCCTGGGCAGGCAGCGAACAGAGAGGTCAAGAGGCAGGCCGAGGTCAGTACCAGAGAGACAGCCCAAAGGTACTACCTGGGGAGAAGAACAGACAGTCACAGGAACACGAAGACACTGGAGGCACGGAGACACAGGAGACACTGGAGGCACCGGAGATGCAGAAGGCATGGAGACACAGGAGACACTGGATGTACCGGAGACACTGAAGGCACGGAGACACAGGAGACACAGGAGACACTGGAGGCACTGGAGGCACGGGAGGAGCAGCACCGAAGCACAGGGAAAGCAGCCAAGGAGCAACAGAGGGAGTCTGTTGCAAAAGCGAAGAAAGGAAGCAGCTGCAGGGTTTAAATACCCCTCCTGCAGAGACGTCATCATCCGGGGGCGGCTTAGCTCTTCCACCACAGCCCTTTTAGGAGATGGGGCCTCCCGCACGTGCGCGTCAAGGGAGGCCCCGATGGTGGCCGGGAGAGTGATGCTGCAGTCGCCGTGCGGCCCAGCACCCGCGGCCTAATGTGGGAAGGAGGCCGCCGCACCGGCGGAGCAGATAAGATAGGGGGGCTGGCCGGTCGCGGCCAGACGCCCTAACAATTGCTACCATTATTTGATGATTTTCCTCTGGAGGTTTCTTCTATCCATACTCCTATATATGCTGAATCACTTTCTGTTTCTGAAACTTATCCCTGTGTTCTGCATGGTTGAGAAATGCAAGCTTTAGAATTGCAAGTTTAAACAATTCATATACTTCTTTCTATGTACATGAATGTATTACTTATTTTTAAAATTCACTACATTATTGGTAATTTACTACATTATTGGTAATTCACTGTGAGACTGTTGTATTTTAAGTCTCTTGCCAAGTGTTTCTCAATGAACTATTTTGTTTGCTGGCTCTTTGTTGCGTCCATCGGTCTTCGACGGCTTTGCCCCGCCTACCTCTCTCTACTTTCGGCTCCTCCCGCTAACCTTGGACTGATGGCCACCACGGCGTCTGCTTGCCGTTCTCTCCGGCGTCCCCGGCCCAGCTTTGGTGCTGCCTCCCGCCATTCTCCTTCAAGGTACCTCTAGGGCGCGCGCACGCATGCCGCCCTCATCTTTAACTCTACGTTGGCGCGAACTTCAGGGGCGTCCCTCTGTTCTGACGTCACGACTTTAGGGCTCTACACCTCTACTCACAACCGCTACCTCTGGTGGTCATTCAAACTGTCTAATAAAAGATTCAAATCTGTGTTTGTGTGTCCAGATTCTAGCCTGACACCTTGGTCCCTGACGGGACTGCCCCCCGTGGGCGTGGTCAGCTGCCACAGTGTCCAAGGATCCACCCAAACACCATTAACCATAATAGATTGCTAACTCCATGGATCCAGCTCAGCTCAACACCTTGCAGGCCATTCTAGGCCTGGCCCAGTGTGTTGTGGAACAACCAGATGCATTAGAGAATCTGACTACTGCATTTCATCAGCTGCACGCACAGAGGAATCAAGGTTCTACATCTAGTCATGAAGGTCAGTTACCTGAAGTAACTATAAAGACTATTGTGCCTCTTGCTGCTCCAGTACATTTTTCTGGGGAGATTCAGAGAACTAGAGGCTTCTTAAACCAGTGTTGTATGCATTTTTCATTACAACCCACTCATTTCCCCACAGCCTATGCCAAGACTACTTATATTCTATCCTACCTGGTTGGAAGGGCTTTGACTTGTGCTTCCTCGCTGTGGGAACACAAAGACCCCATACTTCAGGATATTGCCGGATTTTTGGACTTGTTTAAATCTGTTTTTTATGATCCTGCCCGATACACTGTTGCTGGTTCTGCATTGGTGGACCTGAAGCAAGGCAACCGACCACTGGCTGATTTCGCTATAGAGTTCAAGACTCTTGCGGCTGAATTACATTGGGACCCTTGATGCCTGAAAACTCTCTTCTTCAAAGGTTTGGATTCCCGCTTGAAGGTCGAGCTGGCTGCTCGTGAAACACCTGACTCGCTGGATGAGCTAGTGGCCTTAGCTACTAGAATTGATCACCGGCTTTGTGATAAGGTACAAGAACTCAAGCCTTGTAAAGGACCTGTTGGGAAGGAAGTTCATGCTAAACCTGCACTCAGGATGGTTCCTTTGTCTCCTGTTGCCAGTGGGGAAGAACCAATGCAACTTGGTCGCAGTCACCTGACATCCAAAGAGAGAAGACTTCGGAAGAGGAATGGATTATGCATGTACTGTGGACAAGCTGGTCATGCAGTTCTAACATGCCAGATATGTCCAGGAAATGGACGGGCCTAAGTCCTGTGGGAGGACTCTTCTTAGGCCTCACTACGCCCTCTCCTCCACTCTCTCTCCCTGTCTCTCTGATCTGTGGACCTCTGGAATTTCAGACCCTTGCCCTGGTGGACTCAGGGGAAGGAGGTAATTTTATTCTTCAACGATTAGTGGAACATTTGAGGATTCCCCTCACCACTATGAAGAGTCCACTACTCTTATCATCTATACATGGGGAGCCTTTACCGGGTGCTTTTACCTGTTGTACCGAACTGGTATTCCTCCACACCGGAGCTCTCCATACTGAATTAATTTCCTTCTTTGTTTTGGAGAAGGCCATGCAGCCCATCATTCTGGGGTTACCCTGGTTGCAGCTGCATATGCCGCAATTTAATTGGGCCACGTTGGAACTTTCCCGTTGGGGCCCAGAATGCCATGGCAAATGTCTAAAGGAGGTTACTCCTATTCTCTGTATGCCTACAACTCCAGTGATGCCAGGACTGCTGCCTCAGTATGCATCATTTCATGATGTTTTCTCCAAAGAAGCTTCTGACATCCTTCCGCCACATAGATCTTATGACTGCACTATAAGACTGAAACCTAATGCTGAACCTCCTAAGGGACGTGTCTACCCATTGTCAGTGATGGAGAACAAAGCCATGTCTGAGTACATTGAGGAAAATTTGCAAAAAGGTTTCATTAGACCATCTAAGTCTCCTGCGGGTGCAGGCTTCTTCTTCGTGGGGAAGAAGGACGGCACACTGCGTCCTTGTATTGACTATCGAGGTCTGAACGAGATCACGATTAAAGACAGATACCCCTTACCTCTGATCTTGAAGCTTTTTGATCGACTTCAAGGAGCCAAGATATTCTCAAATCTTGACCTGAAGGGAGCCTATGACTTGGTTCGCATTCGCAAAGCCGACAAGTGGAAAACAGCTTTCAACACTCGAGACGGTCATTTCGAATATTTGGTGATGCCTGTGCAACGCCCCCGCCATGTTTCAAAATATGATGAACGACATTCTGCGGGACCTTCTGTACAAATTTGTCATTGTCTACCTAGATGATATCTTGATCTTTTCACAAGATATGTCTACTCATCTAGCAGATGTCAAACAAGCATTACTTAGACTTCGAGAACACCATCTCTACACCAAATTGTCAAAACGCGAGTTTCACAAAGAATCTGTGCCTTTTCTTGGCTATATTGTATCAAAACAAGGCTTCCAGATGGATCCCCAAAAATTAGAGAGTATCAAGAATTTTTCTCAACCTACCAGTCTGAAGGCCCTGAGATGATTTTTGGGGTTTACAAACTACTATAGAAGCTTCATAAAGAACTATTCTTCTTTAACAGTGCCCTTAACTACTATGACATGGAAAGGGGCTAATGTTTCAAAGTGGTCTGCGGAGGCCATTTCCGCGTTCGAGAAATTAAAGACTGCCTTTTCCACTGAGCCATGTCTGCGTCACCCGGACCCCAACAGACCCTTCATCATAGAGGTTGACACTTCAGATGTTGGAGTAGGGGCCTTGTTGAGCCAAACCGGATATTCTAAAAAAAGGATATCCCTGCTCCTTTTTCTTGCGGCACTTTTCTCCTGCAGAGAAGAACTATGGGATCAGAGATAAAGAGCTCCTGGCTATTAAGATGGCATTCGAGGAATGGCGGCCTTGGCTCAAAGGCGCCCAACATCAAATTACTGTATTCTCGGACCACAAGAATCTAGAGTATCTCCGTCATGTGCAACGTCTTAACCACAGACAAGCCAAATGGTCCTTGTTTTTTAATCGCTTTGACTTCGTGCTCAAATACTGTCCCAGAGACAAGAATACCAGAGCTGATGCCCTGTCTCGCTCTTTCCTCTCTGAGGATGTTCCTGAATAACCTCAGCATATCATCGACCCGAAGAAAGTCATCTTGCGGCTACCCATTCTGTGCCTGCTAGTAAATCGATTGTACCGAGGAACCTCAGAAAGAAACTACTACACTGGGCTCATGATTCCAAGCTGGCTGGCCATCCTGGTCAACGCCGTACCCTGCTGAAATTACAGAAGTACTATTGGTGGCCTACTATCAAGGAAGACACGTACTCCTATGTAGCGTCATGCTCCAACTGTGCTAAACATAAGCCTACTTCTGGTCAGCCTTGGGGATTTCTGCAACCGCTGCGAGTTTCGGAAGAGCCGTGGACTCACATCGCTACAGACTTTGTAGTTGATCTGCCTCTTTCTGGAGGAATGAATACTATCTGGGTAACGGTTGACCGTTTCAGTAAGATGGCCCATTTTGTGGTGCTGCCTGGCTTACCCTCAGCCTTGGAGCTTGCTAAGCTCTTTATCATACACATCTTTCACCTACATGGCCTACCGAAGCACATTGTCTCTGATAGAGGATCTCAATTCAAAGGCAAAATTCTGAAAGGCTTTGTGCAATATTTATTTATTTATTTTTTATTTTTTATTTTTATATACCGACATTCTTGCATACAATGCAAATCAGGCCGGTTTACAGTGAAACTGAATAAGCAGGAAATATAATTCCTTAGTCTAATACATTGAACATCTAAAACGAAACAAATGTTAACAAAACAAAAACCTAAACAACTTTAATAATTGTATTTATGTTTTTCTTTTTAATTAACCTTTATTTTAAAAGAAGCACATCTCTCTGGATTATACATGTGCCTATCATCCTCAATCTAATGGACAAACTGAGTGGATGAATAGGACCCTAAAACGGTTCATTCGTGCCTATGTGAATTGCCGTCAGAATAACTGGGCCGAACTGTTGCCATGGTCAAAATTTGCCATTAACTCACATCCAGCATCATCCACTGGATCAATACCATTCAAAGTGGTTTATGGACGATTACCTTCACCGCCACTTCCACTGACTCTCTCTATGTCGTCCCCAGCAGCCCAATCCACTGCTGATGATATCCATCAATTATGGACTCAGACTAAAGACATGCTAATGAAAGCGGGTGAACGAGCAAAGAAATCATACGATGCTCATCACTCTAAAGCGCCTGTATTTCAACCTGGTGACAAAGTCTGGCTGTCAACTAAGCATTTGAGACTAAGGTTACCTTCTACTCGATTTGCTCCACGATTTGGACCGTTCTCAATTCTCCGACATCTTGGCAAAATTACGTACAGTCTGAAGCTACCACCTGGATTGAAAATCCACAACGCATTCCACGTTTCACTTTTGAAACCACTCATTCTCAGTGAGTTCTCATCCAAGTCTCCAGAACCAACTTCTATTACCACAGAAGAAGACCTTGAATATAAGGTTGAAGCTATTCTGGATGTAAGAAGATGTGGCAAAACTTGGGAATACCTTCTGTCTTGGGAAGGTTAAGGCCCCGAGGAAAATTCTTGGGAGCCGATGCCAAATATCCTGGATAAGGAGATGCTTCTTCAGTTTCATCAGATGCATCCACACAAACCTAAACCTGGTAAAAGTGTTGGAGGCTGCCCTTTGAAGGGGGGTACTGTTGCGTCCATCGGTCTTTGACTGCTTTGCCCCATCTACCTCTCTCTACTTTCGGCTCCTCCCGCTCACCTTGGACTGATGGCCGCGGCGGCGTCTGCTTGCCATTCTCTCCGGCATCCCCGGACCGGCTTTGGTGCTGCCTCCCGCCATTCTCCTTCAAGGTACCTCTAGGGCGCGTGCACGCACGCCACCCTCATCTTTAACTCTACGTTGGCACAAATCTCAGGGGCGTCCCCCTGTTCTGACATCTCGAGTACATGACATATCTGCCTACAGTATTTTCTAGCTCATTGAGTTAGCAACAGGATTCATACGGATGGGATTCACTTTCCGTTCCTAAGCTACTCTGCCACTCCAGCGCTATCTGGAACTTTTACTAACCTTCGAGATCTTTAACGGGGTACCTGCTCCTCGGGGGGCCTCTCTGCTTCTTTCAGGTGCTATCAGGAAACCGGTAGTCGCTCCTCGAGGGCCCATGTTCCCTGTGTCGCTTCCTGCAACCTCTACCCTTCTACTTGGAAGAACTAACTTACAGTTGCCATCAGTGAGTACAGATACCATCTCTTTCCACAATACTGCTTCACTGGAACCAGGTACTCGCTCCTCGAGGGCCTGCTCTTTGCTCCGTGCCAGACCTCTCGTCTAGTGGAATCTCTATTACTGCTAAGTGAGTACAACGCTACTGAGTCTCTCTGCTCTAAGGGATCAGGTACTCGATCCTCGAGGGCCTGCTCTCCCTGCCTCGGAGCTTTTCCTATTTCTACATTGGGACTCTGAATGTTATTCTTATTGTGTGCTCATAACTCTCAGTCTCTTTCCACTACAGCACTGCCTTACAGAGGATCCGCTGTTCCAGCATTCTGTGTGAGACGCGCCCAGCCGGGCTCTACAAACAATACTCACTACTGCCACTTCTGGTGGTCATTCACACTGTCTAATAAAAGATTCAAATCTGTGTTTGTGTGTCCAGAGTCTAGCCTGACACCGTGGTCCCTCACGGGACTGCCTCCCGTGGGCGTGGTCAGCTGCCACAGTGTCCAAGGATCCACCCAAACACCATTAACCATAACACTATTTAATTGGTTTCACCTCTTGGTGATTTTAAATTAGGTTTAGCTTAATTAGGGGTGGTGATAACATTGATTCTCTTTCTTCTTGACTTTCTTATTCCTGGTCTATCCCTGCCATGCGGTTCCTGCTCTGCCTCTGCCCTGTGTGCTGTGCAGTATTGACATGCTGCCATGTTCTTGATTCTCTGCCCATCTGTCTTTTTCTCTAGACTTTCCCTTCTTTGTTGTGAACCTCATTGTTTCAGCGGTGATTCAAGGCTCAAGAGGGTTCATTTGCTGTTCCTCATCACCTGCTAGAGCCAGCTTCTTTTTGTGAGGAAAAATGATGGTTCCTTATGCCCTTTCTTTGACTACCATGGGCTCAACGCTATTACCAAAAAGAAGCGATATCTTCTCCCACTGATCATGGATCTCTTGGACTGTCTCAGAGGGGCACAGGTATTTTCCAAGCTTGACCCGCGGGAGTCATACAACTTGATTAGGATATGAGGGAGACAAATAGAAGATCACTTTTAATACCTGAGGCAGACACTACAAATACTTGGTGATGCCCTTTAGGTTATGCAACACACCCACAGTCAGTGGTTGCACCTTACCAAAAAGCAATCACAGAATGTGTGATGGCACCCTCCTCATCAGTTTCCCCTAGCACCCAATAGTGTAGAAAAGATGAGGAAGCTGATACCTTGACGTGGTGATGGCAGAACCTTGGCATGGCTGTGTACCATGCCGACAGAGAGAATGCTGCCTGCCAGCGCCTGAGGAACTTGGAGGAATAGATGACCCCCATGGTACCATACCGTACATACTGTGCTCCACTGTCACACTAACTCCTAATGGAGTCAATAGGTAAAGTGTGACTACGGTCTCCCCAGTACCACTGGGGCTCTGATTATGGCTTAATGGTGGATGGAATTCTGTGAATGGATCACTGGCCTTTCCATAATGTAACAGCAGCAGCAAATTCCATGGTGACTGACAGTGCCCATGGTGCTCTGCATTAGTGTCTTGCAGTATCTGAGCATGTCCACTGGTGCCCAGCATGGTGACGGCAACCATGGTGCCCATAGCAGTCTCACACTCACCAATGATGGATTGCATCAATGGTATCAAATTATGCTCTGCCTAGGGCTTTGACAGCACTTGACCATGCTGCAGGCTTGCAATGCGATTGTATAGTGTGCCAACAATGGTGCCCCATGCGCCTGCGCATGTTGACAGCAAGGCAGCACTCATGACCCTGGGCACCTGAAGGCACTGGTGACTAACACTGAAGTCTGAAAATGTTTTGGGTTCGTCGGCGCCGATTGAAACCCCGCGGTACCAAGGACACCTGTGGTGCCTGAAGGGAGAGGATCTATGGTTCCAACACTGCATTGACATGCTGCATCGGTGTCCAAAGGAATTGATGACTCCTGTGCCATCAACTGTTAGCCTTGACTGCAACCCTAGTGCTCCTCAGCACTGTTGGTGTTCAAAGCACAGCAGGGCCTCTGGTGCCTGCTGATCCCAGCAACTCATGCCCCCAAGATCATCGGCATCCATGGTGCCTGGCAGCCGTAGTGTTGGGACACCAAGATGCCCCGCGGTGTCCCATCTGGACACCTCAAAGGGCCTCAAAGGCACCAGACCACAATGTACCTGGGTGCCTTGATGCTCCAGGGTTCCTTGGGTCGATGGTGACCCCGGCGCTTGATAGCTTCAAAATCATCCAAGGTCCAAAACCCATATGAATCTTGCCCTCAATATGGAAAAAACAGAAATTATACCCCTGGACAGAAAACCTAAAACCAACAATAAAAATAGTCTATCCCTACCAAATAATATTAGGCTAAACTTAGTTGATTCAGTTAAAGACTTGGAAATAATCATCGACTGCGAATTAAACTTTAAGAAGCACATTTCCACAAAATTAAGAGAAGGGTACTATAAACTGTTGGTCCTCAGACTGCTAAAACCTTTATTAGATTTCAATGACTTTTGTTCTGTTTTACAGGCTCTTATATTTTCATCACTAGATTATTTGTAATTCACTACTACTAGGCTTGCCACAATCCTCACTACGACTGTTACGGTCCCGGGCCGTGCCCTGGGACCTACACTCACCACGCAGCCAGTCCGGCCGCAGGAACGCCTTCCCTCTGGCCTCCCAGGCCGAAGACGCGGCCCTCCGCGGCATTCTCCCTGCAAGTTATTTCCATTGAAGGGCCAAGCGTATGGAATAGCATGCCAGCAGAATTACGATTGGAGACAGAGTTAAAAAAATTCAAGAAAGGTATAAAGACATGGCTCTTTGAGCCAGCCTTTGCGGATTACCTACAAACAAATCATTAATGTTTAGAATCAACCATACCTGCTTTGTCACAATCTATATATCTTTTAATGTTAATTGCTTTATGCCTCTTTTAAAGTTTACTAATTGTTATTCCAAGCAATGTATTTCTTTGAATGCTTTAAGGTTCTTGTACACCATTGTGATGTAAACACGAACGACGGTATATAAAATCTTTTAAATAAAATAAATAAATAAAAAATAGGCTCAGTCACATGTATTTGCATGTGATGAGCACTATCTCATTCGCTCCGCGTCGGCCGCGCGTTAAATAGGCGGTAATCCCCATATTGCATTAGGGAGTGGATTAGCGCCTATTTATCCCACGTCTGACTGCGGGTTATACAGTGCACTCGGCTGAGCGCACTGTATTGCTTCGGCCCCCATAAGAGGGACGCTCGATTTTTAGAAGAACCTAGAAAAAAGGAAAAGTACCTACAAAGACTTAATTTCTTATGACGCCAGTATAAAGATTAAACACAGAGGGGTAGATTTTAAATGGGTTACGTGCATAAGTTATGCACGTAACCCTTTAAAACCCCCCTGCACGCGCCGAGCCTATTTTGCATAGGTTCGGCGGTGCGCGTAAGTCCCGGGGCTTTGCTAGGGGGGCGTGTCGGGGGGCGGTATGATGGGGCGCGGCGCGACGTTCGGGGCGTTCCGGGGGGCGTGGTTCCGGCCTGGGGGTGTTTCGGGTGCATGGCCGAGGCCTCCAAAGTCGCTCCCAGGCGTAACTTTCGCGATAAAGGTAGGGGGGGTGTAGACAGGGCTGGGGGGTGGGTTAGGTAGCGGAAGGGAGGGGAAGGTGGCGTATCTTATAAAATCCGGCGTACTTTTGTTTGCGCCTGGTGCGCGAACAAAAGTACGCGCGGGCGTACTTTTCTAAAATCTACCTCAGAGTAAAGTGAAGACCAACACACAAAAGAATAAAAGAAATAATTATTATCTGACTTGGAGATGAATCCAGCAGAAGGTTCCTGGAATCTAGAGAATAGAATTGTAAATATTGTTTTTGCACTGCTACCGTAAAACAAAATTTGAAAAGTATTTTACAATTTCTGTCTAATTGTCTACGGTTAACAAGATGAAATATAAAATGAATGAGTACAACGTAAGGCGTAAGGGGAGTGCTGGCTAGGGATGTGAATCGTGTCCTCGATCGTCTTAACGATCGATTTCGGCTGGGAGGGGGAGGGAATCGTATTGTTGCCGTTTGGGGGGGTAAAATATCGTGAAAAATCGTGAAAAATCGTTAAAAAATCGAAAAATCGAAAAATCGAAAAACCGGCACATTAAAACCCCCTAAAACCCACCCCCAACCCTTTAAATTAAATCCCCCACCCCCAAATAACTTAAATAACCTGCGGGTCCAGCGGCGGTCCGGAACGGCAGCGGTCCGGAACGGGCTCCTGCTCCTGCATCTTGTCGTCTTCGGCCGGCGACATTTTCCAAAATGGCGCCGAAAAATGGCGGCGGCCATAGACGAAAAAGATTGGACGGCAGGAGGTCCTTCCGGACCCCCGCTGGACTTTTGGCAAGTCTCGTGGGGGTCAGGAGGCCCCCCACAAGCTGGCCAAAAGTTCCTGGAGGTCCAGCGGGGGTCAGGGAGCGATTTCCCGCCGCGAATCGTTTTCGTACGGAAAATGGCGCCGGCAGGAGATCGACTGCAGGAGGTCGTTCAGCGAGGCGCCGGAACCCTCGCTGAACGACCTCCTGCAGTCGATCTCCTGCCGGCGCCATTTTCCGTACGAAAACGATTCGCGGCGGGAAATCGCTCCCTGACCCCCGCTGGACCTCCAGGAACTTTTGGCCAGCTTGTGGGGGGCCTCCTGACCCCCACGAGACTTGCCAAAAGTCCAGCGGGGGTCCGGAAGGACCTCCTGCCGTCCAATCTTTTTCGTCTATGGCCGCCGCCATTTTTCGGCGCCATTTTGGAAAATGGCGCCGGCCGAAGACGACAAGATGCAGGAGCAGGAGCCCGTTCCGGACCGCTGCCGTTCCGGACTGCCGCTGGACCCGCAGGTTATTTAAGTTATTTGGGGGGGGTTCGGGAGGGTGGGGGATTTAATTTAAAGGGTCGGGGGTGGGTTTTAGGGGGTTTTAGTGTGCCGGCTCACGATTCTAATGATTTATAACGATAAATCGTTAGAATCTGTATTGTATTGTGTTCCATAACGGTTTAAGACGATATTAAAATTATCGGACGATAATTTTAATCGTCCTAAAACGATTCACATCCCTAGTGCTGGCATTCATTTTAGGAGTTACAAGCCTGGGAAGAAGATCCTTGGGGGTCAGTTTGGGCCAAACATTAAACTCTACAGTTAATGCCTGTTGATAGCCAAAAATGAAATAGAATGTTAGGATTTATTAAGAAAGAGAATTGAAATGGGAATGCAATGAGACCCTCTGCAATGCTCCATGCAGGGACCACACCTTAATTAGTGCGTGCATTTGGCGGAGAGAGCAACATAAAAGAGGTTTTCAAATCTGGATTTGCCGGGAACTTCTGAGCAACTCAAACTTGCCAGTACTGGGAAATGGGATGCTGGGTTTGATGGACCCTGGTTCTGACCCAACATGGCATTTCTTATCTCCTAATTCCTTAACCTGAGGAGAGGGTGCAGGTCTCCTTTGCACCCCCCTCATGCTGATTCCAGACTATGGACACTGGCAGGTCTCCTTTTAACACTGCACACTCATGAAAACAGTAATGTTCATTAAAATTATTTCAAAGTTTTGTTCCTTTGTTTATCAAGCACATCTTCTCCCCCCAGGGCCTGCGACAATCATACAACAATTTAGCAATTATCCCATCATGGAAATTGGTCTTTGTGATGGGGAATAAGTGAAAGTTATAAGAGGGTAGTCGGCAGCAGCTGCATCAGCCCCTGCGTGTGAGAGCTCCAGCTTTGCTCTGAAGGACGTCAGAAGGCAGTGAGTAAGATTTTAAAATATTTCTTTAAGATAACGTATGAGAATCTGTCATTAAGCTGAAAGATAGCACAGAACAGAAAACTGCAGGATGGGATTTAAGTATTGGGCTCAGAAACAAAAGAAGCCAGTGAAAAATTTGGGGTAAAGGACATCCACTTAGGTCAGAAGCCACCCAGGATGTCCACAAAGTTATTTTTCTAGATGTTTTCCTCCTTCCAGATGCTGCAGTCAGGAGCTGTGCAAATGAAACTGAAGATTTCTTGGCTTTCTTTTTTGCCTAGCAGCACTTACATCTGCTCCATAATCTTTTAGGGGATGGGAAGATCATTCCTCTTCACCAGAGATTCCAAATGTGTTTAAGATTAGAGAGCAAAATCATCTTTTGATGTCCATACTCTACTCCTACCCTCTCTCTTCCCCAGCAGCAGTTTCTGAGTCTCCAGGTCTTATCCCTGCTTATCGCCTCCTGCCCTGCCATTATCCCTCAATGATTCTATATATCTGGTTATTGCCCCTGCTTTTCCCCTCCCTGCCCCTCTCTCTCCCCTCAGTAGTTCCTGTATCTCTGGTTATTGCCCCTGCTTTTCCCCTCCCTGCCCCTCTCTCTCTCCTCAGTAGTTCCTGTATCTCTGGTTATTGCCCCTACTTTTCCTCTCCCTGCCCCTCTCTCTCCCCTCAGTAGTTCCTGTATCTCTGGTTATTGCCCCTGCTTTTCCTCTCCCTGCCCCTCTCTCTCCCCTCAGTATTTCCTATATCTCTGGTTATTGCCCCTGCTTTTCCTCTCCCTGCCTCTCTCTCCCCTCAGTAGTTCCTGTATCTCTGGTTATTGCCCCTGCTTTTCCCCTCCCTGCCCCTCTCTCTCCCCTCAGTAATCCCTGTATCTCTAGTTATTGTCCCTGCTTTCCCTCTCCCTGCCTCTCTCTCCCCCCTCAGTAGTTCCTGTATCTCTGGTTATTGCCCCTGCTTTTCCTCTCCCTGCCTCTCTCCCCCCTCAGTAGTTCCTGTATCTCTGGTTATTGCCCCTGCTTTTCCTCTCCCTGCCTCTCTCCCCTCTCAGTAGTTCCTGTATCTCTGGTTATTGCCCCTGCTTTTCCCCTCCCTGCCCCTCTCTCTCCCCTCAGTAGTTCCTCTATCTCTGGCTATTGCTCCTGTTTTTCCCCGCCCTGCTTCTCTCTCCTTTTTTTCTTGTCACTTTCCTTTGAATATTCCCCCGTTGTTGAGGGGCAGTTTTAAAACTGTCTGCCTTTGGACAAAGTCCTTAGATTCTCTTTATTCGTGGACTTTCATGCTAAAACCTACCCTGGGCACACAGTACCTAGGGGCATTTGCACGGGGGTTCTGTGACCTACTTTTTTCTGATTCTGTGCAAGACACTTTTCCTAAATGTGTCTAAATGAATGTGTGTACTATAGCTGGATTGAGGGAGGGAAGTTTCCAGAGGGTCAGTTTACAGAGATAAATCCCTTATTACCCCTGGTAATGGCTGGGAACCTTCCCCTCCCAATGTTTATCATTTTTAGTGGATGATTTTTGAAAAGCTGTTGTGGATTTCTTTCATTAGATCTTGCATGCAGTTTTTAAGACATTTCACTCCAGTTTTTCTTATTCTTTGGAAGAAAAGGCCACTCTGTGATGCAACCCTTCACAATAACTATGACCTAATCCTTACACTGATTATTATCTTAGCCCTAACCTTGTTCCTAATCTTCACTGTAACCCTAACCTTCTCCCTATCCCAAAATCTCACCATGACCCTAACCTTCACTCCAACCTTAATACTAACTTAAAGCCTTACCCTACCCATAGCCCTTTACATTCACAAGTGATAATCTGGTTTATTTTCCAATCCACCCAAGGTAAAAGCTGAAGGAAAGACAGGCTGAGACCAGCACAGCTCGATGCAGGAAATTATGCTGATGACATTGACTTATTTCCTGATACTTTCCATCCCTGTTAAAGATACTGCTAATGTCAACTGTCGATTGAGCAGTGTGAATGTGACAGGATACAAAATGCAGGGAGACATCATTATAGGGGGGATCTTCCCTGTTCATGATCCTAAAATCTACCCCCCAATTCCCTTCACCGAGACTCCCAGAATCCAGCCTTGCAACACGTAAGTGACAGATTATTTCCCCTGTGCTTTTTATTTCTCATTTCCATGCTGTTCTATATAATTTCATTATAGTATCATTGCAGTTACCTCTCTATATTTCTACTCCCTTATTCATAAGAATATAAGACATGCCATGCAGAGGCAGACCAATGGTCCATCAAGCCCAGCATCCTGCCTTCAACAGTGGTCAGTCTAGGTCACCTGGAAAAACTCACCGGATTCTAATAGGAAATGCCATTCCTGTCGCTCATTTCCAGAAGCATAAAGTGAAGACACCCATGTCTATCTGGCTAATAGTTTTTTATGCGTCTGACCTCTGGAAATTTGCCATCATCACATTCTTTGTTAAAATTTCTATAGCTTAATTTTTTATTGACTGAAAAGAAATGCTTATTAAAATTTAGTTTTAATCTGCTACTTGTTAATCATGGGGAATGTCCTCTATAACATAACAAAGCATGCTGGGTCAGACCAAAAGTCCATCGAGCCCAGCATCCTGTTTCCAACAGAGACCAATCTGGATCTCTACTCTCTAGTAAGTACCTGGCAGATCGCAAAGAGTAGAACAATTTCAGGGGTAAGCAGTGACTTTTCCCAAGTCTGCCTGGTTTTCTGTATAAGCACCATGAATATACTTTAAATAAAATGTGTATGCTATGGAGGAGGTACATTCAGATAGGTCTTAAGGAAATTCATTATGGATATCGTGAAAACCTGACTGGTTGGGGGTCCTCTGCGACAGGTTTGGGAACCACTGCTTTAGAACACAGACCACTGATCATTTTAGTAGCCACCATCTGGATCAACTCATCCTGTTTATACATTTGTAAAGATGCAGTCTCCAGAACTGTACACCCTATTCCAAATGAAGTCACACCAGGTGCAATATCATGCTGTGATTGCACTATAGATCTATACGGAGGCATTATGATGATCTCCATTTTATTCTTCATTCCTTTCCAAAAAAGTCCTAACATTCTCTTTGGCTTATTGAACACCACCACACAGTAAGCTGAGAATTTCAACATATAAGAACATAAGGACATGCCATACTGGGTCAGACCAAGGGTCCATCAAGCCCAACATCCTGTTTCCAACAGTGGCAAATCCAGGCCATAAGAACCTGGCAAGTACCCAAAAACTAAGTCTATTCCATGCTACTGTTGCTAGTATAGCAGTGGCTATTTTCTAAGTCAACTTAATTAATAGCAGGTAATGGACTTCTCCTCCAAGAACTTATCCAATCCTTTTTTAAACACAGCTATACTAACAGCATTAACCACATCCTCTGGCAACAAATTCCAGAGTTTAATTGTGCGTTGAGCGAAAAATAACTTTCTCCGATTAGTTTTAAATGTGCCACACACTAACTTCATGGAGTGCCCCCTAGTCTTTCTATTATCCGAAAGAGTAAATAACCGATTCACATCTACCCGTTCTAGATCTCTCATGATTTTAAACACCTCTATCATATCCCCCCTCAGCCGTCTCTTCTCCAAGCTGAAAAGTCCTAACCTCTAGTCTTTCCTCATAGGGGAGCTGTTCCATTCCCCTTATCATTTTGGTCGCCCTTCTCTGTACCTTCTCCATTGCAATTATATATTTTTTGAGATGCAGCGACCAGAATTGTACACAGTATTCAAGGTGCGGTATACAGAGGCATTATGACATTTTCCGTTTTATTCACCATTCCCTTTCTAATAATTCCCAACATTCTGTTTGCTTTTTTGACTGCCGCAGCACACTGAACCGACGATTTCAATGTGTTATCCACTATGACACCTAGATCTCTTTCTTGGGTTGTAGCACCTAATATGGAACATAACATTGTGTAACTATGGCATTGGTTATTTTTCCCTGTATGCATCACCTTGCACTTATCCAAATTAAATTTCATCTGCCATTTTGATGCCCAATTTTCCAGCTTCACAAGGTCTTCCTGCAATTTATCACAATCTGCTTGTGATTTAACTACTCTGAACAATTTTGTATTATCTGCAAATTTGATTACCTCACTCGTCGTATTTCTTTCCAGATCATTTATACATATATTGAAAAGTAAGGGTCTCCATAAAGATCCCTGAGTCACTCCACTGCCCACTCCATTCCACTGAGAAAATTGTCCATTTAATCCTGCTCTCTGTTTCCTGTCTTTTAGTCAGTTTGTAATCCACGAAAGGACATCACCACCTATCCCATGACTTTTTATTTTTCCTAGAAGTCTCTCATGAGGAGCTTTGTCAACCGCCTTCTGAAAATTCAAGTACACTACATCTACCGGTTCACCTTTATCCATATGTTTATTAACTCCTTTAAAAAGGTGTAGCAGTTTTGTGAGGCAAGACTTGCCTTGGGTAAAGCCATGCTGACTTTGTTCCATTAAACCATGTCGTTCTATATGTTCTGAGATTTTGATATTTAGAACAATTTCCACTATTTTTCCTGGCACTGAAGGCAGGCTAACCTGTCTGTAGTTTACCGGATCGCGCCTGGAGCCCTTTCTAAATATTGGGGTTACATTAGCCATCCTCCAGTCTTCAGGTGCAATGGATGATTTTAATGATAGGTTACACATTTTTACTAATAGGTCTGAAATTTACTTTTTTAGTTCCTTCCAAACTCTGGGGTGTATACCATCCGGTCCAGGTGATTTACTACTCTTCAGTTTGTCAATCAGGCCTACCACATCTTCTAGGTTCACCGTGATTTGCTTCAATCCATCTGAATCATTACCCATGAAAACCTTCTCTGATACGAGTATCTCCCCAACATCCTCTTCAGTAAATACCAAAGCAAAGAAATCATTTAATCTTTCCACAATGGCCTTATCTTCTCTAAGTGCCCCTTTAACCCCTCGATCATCTAACGGTCCAACTGACTCCCTCTCAGGCTTTCTGCTTCGGATATATTTTTTAAAGTTTTTACTATGAGTTTTTGCCTCTATGGCCAACTTATTTTCATTCTCTCTTAGCCTGTCTTATCAATGTCTTATATTTAACTTGCCAACGCTTATGCATTATCCTATTTTCTTCTGTTGCATCCTTCTTCTAATTTTTGAATGAAGATCTTTTGGCTAAAATAACTTATTTCAACTCCCCTTTTAACCATGCTGGTAATCGTTTTGCCTTCTTTCCAATTTTTTTTAATCTGTGTAAACCATCTGGACTGTGCCTCTAGAATGGTTTTTTAAACAATGACCATGCCTCTTGCACACTTTTTACCTCTGTAGCTGCTCCTTTCAGTTTTTTTCTAACAATTTTTCTAATTTTATCAAAGTTTCCCTTTTGAAAGTTTAGCACGAGAGCCGTGGATTTGCTTACTGTCCCCCTTCCAGTCATTAATTCAAATTTGATCATATTATGATCACTATTGCCAAGCAGCCCCACCACCATTATCTCTCTCACAAAATCCTGTGTTCCACTGAGAATTAGATCAGATCTAAAATTGCTCCTTCTCTTGTCGGTTCCTGAACCAATTGCTCCATAAAAATTTCATTTATTCCATTCAGGAACTTTATATCTCTAGCATGTACCGTTGATACTTTTATCCAGTCAGTATTGGAGTAATTGAAATATCCCATTATTACCGCACTACAATTTGGTTAGCTTCCCTAATTTCTCTTAGCATTTCACTGTCAGTCTCACCATCTTGACCAGGTAGACGGTAGTATACTCCTATTAGTATAGTCTTCCCCGACACACAAGGAATTTTTACCCATAAAGATTCAATTGTGTCTGGTGCAGGATGTTTATCCTGTTGGACTCTATGCCATCCCGGACATAAAGCACCACACTGTCTCCCGGGTGCTCCTCTCTGTCATTGCGATATAATTTGTACCCCAGTATAGCACTGTCCCATTGGTTGTCCTCCTTCCTCCATGTCTCTGAGATGCCAATTAAGTTTGTCATCATTCTCTGCTATACATTCTAATTCTCCCATCTTACTTCTTAGACTTCTGGCATTAGCATACAGACATTTCAAAGTTTGTTTTTTGTTTGTATTTTCATTCTGCTTTTTTATTGGTAGGGATAAGTTAGAATTTTTTTAGCTCAGGTGAGTTTTTAGTTACAGGCACTTGGACTACTTTTCTTATTATTGGAACCTCACTGTCAGGATGCCCTAATTCTAATGCATCATTAGTATCCTTTGAAGATACCTCTTTCTGAACCATGCACTGCTGAGTGACTGTCGGCTTTCCTCTTTGTTCTAGTTTAAAAGCTGCTCTATCAGCAGTCTGGTTCCACCCTGGTTAAGGTGGAGCCCATCCCTTCGGAAGAGACTCCCCCTTCCCCAAAAGGTTCCCCAGTTCCTAACAAAACTGAATCCCTCTTCCTTGCACCATCGTCTCATCCACGCATTGAGACTCTGGAGCTCTGCCTGCCTCTGGGGACCTGCGCATGAAACAGGGAAAATTTCAGATAATGCTACCCTGGAGGTTCTGGATTTAAGCTTTCTACCTAATAGCCTAAATTTGGCTTCCAGAACCTCCCTCCCACATTTTCCTATATCATTGGTGCCCACATGTACCCTGACAGCCGGCTCCTCCCCAGCAAAGTCTAAAATCCTATCTAGGTGATGCGTGAGGTCCGCCACCTTTGCACCAGGTAGGCATGTTACCAGGTGAATCTCATACCCACCAGCCACGCAGCTGTGTACATTCCTAATAATCAAATCACCAACTATGACGGCTGACCTAACCCTTCCCTCCTGGGCAGTAGGCCTTGGGGAGATATCCTCGGTGCGAAAGGACAATGCATCACCTGGAGAGCAGGTCCTTGCTACAGGATCCTTTCCTGCTGCACCCAGTTGATGCTCTCCAATCATGAGACCTTCTTCCTCCAAGGCAGCATCAGGGCTGCCAGTCTGAAGTTGGGACTTGGCTATTATGTCCCTGAAGGTCTCATCTATATCTAGTAGGGATGTGAATCGTTTTTCGACGATTAAAATTATCGTCCGATAATTTTAATATCGTCTTAAACCGTTATGGAACACAATACAATAGAGATTCTAACGATTTATCGTTATAAATCGTTAGAATCGTGAGCCGGCACACTAAAACCCCCTAAAACCCACCCCCGACCCTTTAAATTAAATCCCCCACCCTCCCGAACCCCCCCCAAATGACTTAAATAACCTGGGTGTCCAGCGGCGGTCCGGAACGGCAGCGGTCCGGAACGGGCTCCTGCTATTGAATCTTGTTGTCTTCAGCCGGCGCCATTTTCCAAAATGGCGCCGAAAAATGGCGGCGGCCATAGACCAACACGATTACACGGCAGGAGGTCCTTCCGGACCCCCGCTGGACTTTTGGCAAGTCTTGTGGGGGTCAGGAGGCCCCCCCCAAGCTGGCCAAAAGTTCCTGGAGGTCCAGCGGGGGTCAGGGAGCGATTTCCCGCAGCGAATCGTTTTCCGTATGGAAAATGGCGCCGGCAGGAGATCGACTGCAGGAGGTCGTTCAGCGAGGGTTCCGGCGCCTCGCTGAACGACCTCCTGCAGTCGATCTCCTGCCGGCGCCATTTTCCGTATGGAAAACGATTTGCGGCGGGAAATCGCTCCCTGACCCCCGCTGGACCTCCAGGAACTTTTGGCCAGCTTGGGGGGGGCCTCCTGAACCCCACAAGACTTGCCAAAAGTCCAGCGGGGGTCCGGAAGGACCTCCTGCCGTGGAATTGTGTTGGTCTATGGCCGCCGCCATTTTTCGGCGCCATTTTGGAAAATGGCGCCGGCTGAAGACAACAAGATTCAATAGCAGGAGCCCGTTCCGGACCGCTGCCGTTCCGGACCGCCGCTGGACACCCAGGTTATTTAAGTCATTTGGGGGGGGGGTTCGGGAGGGTGGGAGATTTAATTTAAAGGGTCGGGGTGGGTTTTAGGGGGTTTTAATGTGCCGGCTCACGATTTTACGATTTTTCACGATATTTTACCCCCCCAAACGGCAACAATATGATTCCCTCCCCCTCCCAGCCGAAATCGATCGTTAAGACGATCGAGGACACGATTCACATCTCTAATATCTAGAATGGCACACCAAGATCCTTTTCCTAGCAGTGATTCCTTAATACAGAACCCAGCGTTGTGTACCTGTAGTTAGAATTATTTTTCCCTGTGTGCTTCATTTTATAGTTGTCCACATAAAATTTTATCTGCCATTTAGAAGATGCCCAGTTCTCAAGGTTATTTTTGTTTCATTTGATCTCCTCACTCGTGTGTGAATTTTCAAACGATGCCCGCTTTAAAAACAGCACATGCACACATAAAATAGTACATGTGCCAGAATGTGCTAGTTTGAAAACCACTGCATACATGCATGAAACAGGGGCCATGTGTACTTTGGTGCATGTAAAAAAGGTACGGGCCAGGGAGCATTCCAGGGAGGAGTAAACATGTAGGCACATAAGTTGCTTTTATAAAAGCTGCCAAAGTAACACTCATCTGTTTTTTACTTGTGTATATTTGCTTCTGCTCAATTGCTGGAGTAAATGATTGAAAATATCTTAAACGTGCACCAATGACTGTTTGAGGGGTGTGGGTGCCATGGGGGGACTTCAGGCTTGAAGAGCCAGGAGGGACGACATGAGCTGCAGATAGACCTGGGCAAATGGTGGAAAAAATGGTTAAAACTGGTCATTTCTTTATGGCATGCATATTACGAAATTAGAGGATTTATGTACGTAAAAGCCAATTGCCAAGAAAAAAACACGTGTTAAATCTCATTTAAATGATTAAAATTAGGAGCTCAACTACATGCGTATAGCAGATTTGCACTTCTTATCTGGATACATTTTGACTTATCTGGAAAAGTGGCAGCAAAGCTGCGACTCAGCGGGACAAGTCTAAAAAACTGATACATGTCAGGCTAACTAGGAGAGGCAGATAAGTATTAAAATGCTGCTTATCTGGCTATGTTTAACATTACAAGCCACGTACCTTTTAGATAATGCTGTTGAGTAGAACTGTGCATATTTTATATCATGCACATATATTTGCATGCAAGATATATAATACATGTGTGTGTGTGTGTGTGTACATCCATATACTCACGTATATGGGCTCCCACACACTTGTTTTAAATTTATCCTTACTTTTTTCCCTTTTCCTCGTCATTAATGAATTGTTAAATAACAGAGGTCCCAGTACTGATCCCTTTGGCGCTCCACTGTTTACCTCTTATTATTGGGAACACTGACCATTTAGTCCTGCTCTTTGTTTCCTATCTTGTAACCCATTACCTATCCACAGCAAAACCTCTCCTCCCATTCCCTGACTTCACTTTCCTGAGGACTCCCTTGTGAGAGACTTTACCAAACATCTCCTGAAAATCCAGTCCTAGTATTGTTTGATATAGCACACAGCAGCTCCCATAGGGGCCGATGCAATATCGGGCATTCTGCTTAGCTTGGCGGTAAGCGTGCAGTTGGACACACATTTTTCGAGCGCAAATGGAACACAAATGCAATATCTGAATTAGAGCATCCAGAACGAGCACACAAAATCTGTACATAGGGAATGGCGCCAACGGCATGCAAATCTTATTTAAATACACCCATTAGGTATTAGTACCCGATGCAGTAACGTGTGCCGACATTTTGTGCGTCTTTAGCAAGTTATTTTGTGCCAGCTTTACGCTGGCGTTACTGTGCTGGAGCTAGTGGTGGCTGGCAGTTCCTGAGGGTTTCCTGCTTTTTTTTTCTAATGAATATTATTTATTTCCTTGTCATGTTGACCTTCTTCTTGCATCTGCGAGCAAGAATTAGGGCAGCTACATGGGCGATAGCAAATAACCCTGCCGACAACAGAAGACCAAAGGACCATGCAGAGCAGCCACAGGTTAGCAAATTATTTTAATCCTTTTAAATTTGTAATGAAACCTGTTGACTGGACATCCAATTCTGGGGCCATCAGGATAACCCTGGACTTGGATGTCAGTGACATCGACGCGTAACAGTTAAACGTTCATTAATTTGGCATCCATTACTAGAATAACGGACACTAAAGTCCTCAGCCCCAGGCCTCGAGCCTCAGGCATCTTTAACTAACAAGGGCCTTTTTAGGAATCCTTTAGTTTTGGGTCTGTTTACAAACATGCTCTTTTGTACCCCACCAGCCACACAGCTGTGATAAGCTGAGGATGTGGTTGGCCTAACTGTTAGAAAAACACCTGATGCACCTTTGGTCTGACCCAGTATGGCATGTCTTATGTTCCTTCTGTTATTATGTTTCCAGGTGCAGCCAGGAGCCAGTGTGTTATTCAGCCATGCACAACTCTCCTAGGATTACCTGAGTCTGAAGTGATGCGAAGATACCGTCTCAGCTCTAGAGCAATTGAGACCCTGTATGAGGACCTGCACAATGATATTGATCCCATCACCTCTCTCAACCATGTGGTTCCTGGACTGGCAAAACTTCTGGTCGCCCTGCATTTTTTTGCAACAGGAAGTTTCCAGAATACAGTAGGACTGGTTTGCGGGATGCATCAGTCCTCAGTCTCGTGGCACTTTGGACAAGTCTTGAGGGCTATGATGAAACATATGCGACGGTATTTTTATTCCCCAGTGGACCCAGGGTAACTGCAGGAGATCTGGCGTGGATTCTTTGACATAGCTGGGATGCCCAATGTATTGGGCACAATAGACTGCACCCATATTGCACTTACCCCCAGCTCGGATCAGGAGAGTACATTCTGCAATCAGAAGTCATTCCATTCGATGAATGTGCAGGTGGTATGTGATGCGCATCAACGGATCCTGAATGTAGTTTCGAGCTTTCCGGGGAGCTGCCTCGATTCCTACATCCTTGCTTGTTCATCACTTAGAACAAATTTTCCCGAAGGGAAATATGGTGATGGCTGGTTGTTTGGTAAGTAACAGTAGCTATCGGAAGTCTTGATAGAAAACCAGGTGGCAAAGAGGAATGCACAAGTACAAGTTAAATGTTTTATCCTAAAGCATTTTGGTGCTATTGTATTGCTAAGGTGGGTGTAGTATAAAATGAACCAGTTATGTATATGCCGTATGAAGTAGTGTATATATGTGTTTCCTGGTGTTTTATCAGTGTCTTTGATGCAATATTTATTACCTCTTTTATAGGTGATGCTTGCTACAGCTGTAAGCCATGGTTGCTGACTCCGCTCCTGGCCCCACGCATTGCAGCAGAAAGATGGTACAACGAGGCACATACCAGTACTAGGTCTGTCATCAAGCGGACATTTAGTGTGCCGAAAGGATGATTCAGATGCTTGGACCGGTCAGGTGGTGCCCTCCAGTACAGTCCCAAAAAGGTTGCATGCATTGTTATGGCCTGCTGCATGCTACATAACCTCGTGTTGTGCTTTGGGCTGGAAGTGGAGGTCCCTGAAAACTTGCCCCCAGATCTACCTCTACAATCAGCTGTGGAAGCGGACCACACAGTGCGAGGCTCGGAGGTTCGCTGAAGGGTCATTGTGGAGTATTTCTCATGTAGGTTCTTGGAGGTCTTACAAATAACCCCCTCCTCTGTGAAAAATATTTACAATAATCTAAATCCATTCTTTTGTGTTTTCTATTTCAGGAGTTGTAATTGCAGTCTCAGAGGCACTGAAGGATGTTCCAGGATTTTCTAATGTTATATTTGTTTTCTGATTTATTTTTAGTTAATAAATAATGTTTCTACAACTGAGTGTATCTGTGGTTTAATGTAGTTCCTTAATATCCTCTGACCAGGGTCCCTTCCAGAGACATACTGAAGTTGGACATCTTAGACTTGGATGCTTACCCTCCATCCTGGGCCCCCGCAAGAAGTGAACACCATCTTAAATAATAAAAAAGAAACGGAACTATCATCAGGAGGTGAAGGGAAATGGGTGACTGCGCTGTGTGACCATGCCCCTCCCCCGACGTCAACTCTTTGTGCTTAATTTACTATTTTTTATTTTACGTTTTCTGTTAAGTAACCTTTTTTCAAGTTCCTACCTTATGCCTTTGTTAACAATTTTATTATAAATGTTCTCTGTATTTGACAATGGAAATATTTTTTCCTGCTTTTTCTGTTTTATGTAAACCGGTATGATTTGCATTTTAATGTAAGAATGTCGGTATATAAAAATTATAAATAAATAAATAAATAAGGCATCCCTTAAAGGCTCCAAACTTGGGCCGACAATCTCAGATTATTTGAAAGCCCAAATTTTGCACCTTGAAGGGACATCGTGGACATCTACGTCCATGAGGGGCCACATCAACGGATGCTTAAGTCCAGGGTGTCCCTTAAAGGTGCCAAACTTGGGCCGCTGATCATAGGTTGTTTGGATGCCCAAATCTGGCACCTTTAAGGGACGCCCTGGACTTGGACATCCCTTTACTTCCTCATGTGTGGTTCCTTATGCGCATGTCTTATGACATCCATCTTCCACGGTCATGTCCGGACATCCATTTTGAGCGGAATCCTTGGCAGCATGCCACATGGCCACTTGCCTAATTTCTCCGAGGGAGATGTGCAACTGCTAGCCCACCTAATCGTTGAAGATGAGAGGCATCTATTCTTTTGCCCTGGGCACCAGCAGAACCAAGAAAGGGCAGATACTGCCTGGCTGGCACTCAGGGCAACATTTAATGCCCAAACAACATATCAAAGAGGTGAGTATGGGTGAGGCCTAGAATTGTAGCTTGAATTGTAGAATGGGTCTGAGGTGCAGGCTCTGCATTATTTTCTATAATTGTAATGTTTGCATTTTTAATTCCTGCTGCCAAGCATTGAAAAAGAGGGCCAGGCGTCTGCGATGGGAGGAGAAGGACTGGCTCCTGGCCCTCCGCGCCAGACGGTGAGTATAAAATAGCGATTAATGGGCGCGCTAGTCCATTGACTTCTCTTTCTCCTTTAAAATTATTGTTGTGAGTATAAATAATAAGGTTTATTTATATCTGTTGTATAAAATCGATGCATCTTGAACACCACCTTCCTTCCATCCATCCTTCTGTCTTCCTTTTCCCCAACACTTTGCTATTTGCTATTTCAGACACCTCGAGCACAGAGGAGGAGGTGGAAGAAGACGAACATGAACCACCTTGGTCATCACTACCACTTCTGCCATCACCCCCCCCCCCCCCCAACACCACCACCTCCAAAACCACCACGGCCCGGGACCCCGCCCCCTCTGCCCATTTCCCACCCTGTGTGCTGGAGGGAGGAGGAGGTAGTCGTCATTGTCAATGAGAAACCCTCCATTGATGCTCCATCTGCGGCCCGTGATCAGTAGAAGCAAGAGGCAGCATCTGAGGACGTGCCTGATGAGGAAGGAAAGCTTTCTTCAATCGAGGGATGCTTGGATGCTGTGCTCGCAGTGCTCGGTTGGCTGGACTGCAGGGTGAACATAATGCAAGGGCTCCTGGTGTATGTGGGGGCCAACCTGGCAGAGCTGTTTCAAGGCCAGCAGCAGATGATTGAGCTTCTGTCATCTATAGCAAGAGCTCAGTTGCTGATGGTCCTGTCCCAGCCCCGGCCAAGTGGGCCCCCGTCGCCCCACCATTGACACTCCTCCTCATCTCCAGGGACACCAGCACAATCCCTGAACTCCATCCCAACCCCCATCCTGGTTTTTTTTTTGTAAGATTTCTAAATTTGATGCTAGTCCTGTTTGCTCTCCAGTATTATGATCAGCACCAGCCTCCAGTGCTGTCCCTGTAATGTGCAAGGGCAAAAATACGATGGAGTGGGAAGAAGTTAGGGGAGAGGATGATGATAATGGTAATGCCACAGTTGGGTGGGAATTGGGGAGGGGGTAGATGAAGATACCATGTGAGGGGTAGGGGTGTCTAGGTAACAATGTCTAGGGGTTGGGGGAAAAGGGAAGAAAAGGGAAGAAAAGTGAAAATAGGAAAGTTGGCCTTCTGCTACAATAAAGTGGCTCCTTGAGAGGTTGTGCCACTATCTCTTCTGTTTTTCTTCGCAGGCTTCCCACGCTTGGGGAAAGGCTTAATCCTAGCTGAATAAAACATATGAAGGTATAAAATAGACAACTTTAAAACTCTGGAATAATGAGAGACATTGTAGCCTTTAAAAAACACAGTACAATTTTACTGCAAAAACTAAGAAATAGAGAACTGTCACTGTGGGTTCGGTGATATTAAGGCTTTGGTTAAGCCCTCCATGGCCACAATCAGTCGGCCCACCAGTGCAGTCATACTGTTGATGAATTCTGTGCTATCATGCTGCATTTGCTGGAGGACCGAGTGGACTGCAGTCCATCTCTTGGCTACAGCAGTGTTGTAAACTTGCTGCCGTTCGATCAAGTCGGTCACCATGTTGTTTGCCAGCTCATCCAGGCAGATGATGGGCATGCAACCACTTCCTCCTGCTGTTGTACTTGAGCCCCTGTAGTCTCCACCGACTGTGTTTCAGGAGTGTCCTCCTGTAGTGTTAGTGTCCAATCTTCTGCAGGCTGGGTCTCCTCGACCAGTTCGCTCTCAGTGGGAGGGTGCCCATCTGAAATGTTGGGGAACATAAATTCTGGCATGGAAGGAGAGTTTGAACCTCCTTCCACACCGTCATCCATATTCTGAGTGGTCATGTTGTTCGCTGGTGCAACTGTAGGAATGGATAAGATGGTAAATAATTAGTTATGTTGATCACCCAAGCACCAGAAAAAGAAAAAAAAACAATGCAAATATGGTAGTCAGTTCGAAAATTGTACCTTCTGGTTGCCCTGAGTCACACCCGTCGGGGGCAGACACTCCATCCACCACCTCTGATTACAGAGTTGACGGGATCAGCTCCTCCAGGGGAGTCAATGTTAAAGCAGGTCCACCACCTGTCCATTTTTATGGAGCCGCAATTTTCCCCGCTTTCTCCTTCACCTAACTGTAGGTGTCATGCCAGGGGTGCTGAATCTGCTTGACATCCTGTGTCTTGACCCCCTGGAGACTGACCTCTCATGCAATCCGTGCCCAGACTTGCTTCCTGGTCGATGCGGAAGACTTGGATTTGAAGAGCACCCTGTAGTTCTCACAGATGCACCGGCAGAGCTGCTCCTTCTCCGCATCAAAGAAGCGAACATCACATACATACACACTTCTGTGGAGGTTGGAGACTGGGGCCTGACAGCTTTTCCTGCACAGTTGCCTGTTTTTCATCCTGAGGCAATATTTGTTTTCTTCCACTGAGCTGTCCGTCCACTTGACCATCAGCCTTTTAACCCTTGTTCTCCATTTCACTTGCTTGCTGCCGAAACAGAGGCAGGAAACAAAAGTGTTGTACACCTGCTATTGGCGAGTTCAAGAAGAGCAATGATACATGAGAGAACAGACAGGACAGATAGGAAAAAAGACTACAGAGAGAGAAAGGCCTGAAGAGAGAGAGAAAGGCCTCCCAGTGAGCATGGTCAGAGAGAGAAAAGCCTCCAGAGAGCATGGAAAGAGAGAAAAACAGACTATAGGAAGGACAAAGACACAGGCCTTCCAAGAGCATGGACAGAGAGAGAAAGGCCTCCAGAGAGCATGGACAGATAAAAAAACAGACCATAGGAAAGACAAAGACACAGGCCTTCCAAGAGCATGGACAGAGAGAGAAAGGCCTCCTAGAGAGCATGGACAGATAGAAAAACAGACTATAGGAAGGACAAAGACACAGGCCTTCTAGAGAGCATGGACAGAGAGAGAAAGCAGGAAGCAGGAAGAAGGCGGGCTTTAATGGTGCCAAAATACGAACCCACTGGTATACAAGGATTAAAAAGGCTTGCTTACAGATGTCCTTTACTAGTATTCTACCAAAGTACAAGGACAGGGCATCGCTATATCGATTTCACTGGAAAACAAAGTTTTTGTTTCCTTTAGGCTTTTTGGTGTTCCAAATAGATTTTTTGATGCTGATCACAGATATTACTTCGAAATTTGTACATCACATAAGGTTTTTGAGATACAGCCAATTTTGTGTTATAATAATTGTGAAATTATAAAACATAATCTCGCGTACATATATTTTCTTGCTGGACAGTAGTTTTTATGATTTTTAAAATTCATGTTGTATTTTTGACAGCCATAAGCAACGTAACATGTAACAGAGACTAACCTTTTTAAAAATACACCACAAACCTCTACCTGATCATGCCAGAACTTGCTCGGGCAAGCCCCAGCGTGGCTGCAAGATTCCAACTTGTTTCCATGACGACGCAGCCTTATATTAGCGGCAGCAATGAGTAGTCTCCTATGCAACGTCTGTGTGAATGAGCGAATTGTATCGCTAAAACTGTTGAGTTTAAAGTTTGTGGATTTAATTTCATATACTTTATGAAATGTCACTCCAATGTCGTAATAGCCGTGACACATTTTGTTACATCTGTAGTGAGTTTAATCTGAAAGCACAGAAAAGGAGTATGACTGAACTCATTAAGAAGGTATACGAGTTATATTTCAGATGCAAAATTGGTGACCAGGACAGAGCATGGGCTCCTCATATATGTTGCGCATCTTGCGCCAGTAGTCTGCGAGCTTGACTGAAAGATGTGCGATCATCCATGCCGTTTGCCATCCCAATGATATGGAGGGAACAGAAAGATCGTATAACTAACTGTTTCTGGTGCCAACATTGCCATTGAGATCGAATGTCGGTATATAAAAATAATAAATAAATAAATAAGTAAATACATAAATAAAATGATAGCTTATGCTGCTACAGGCACGTAACAATGCTTAATGTATATTGCACTTTTCTGGCAAACGGTGCATGATATAGACATAATAAATGCATATTTGTGTTCAGCTTGTTAAAATCTACTTGTTTCACCGAAGGTTGTGGAGGAAACAAAATGTTCCCAGAAATTTGTTTACCAGTGTTTTCAGGGGCTGGATTGCAAGGACATTAAAAAACTGGATAAGAATGTTGGCGCCAGGAGGCGGGCTGCCTACCATTTCTAAAGCATTTCCTTAATCGGAACATCCTTGCATCCCAGCCCCCTGATGTCGATTTAGTGACACCCAATTCTTGGACGTCAGTCCTTCAGTATTCTAAACGTTCAATCATGAGACATGGATCGGTACAACACATTTCTATGGATGTCCGATTACTGGATGTCCTGAGCAGTGGTGGGCAGATGAACACGCAGGAATCTGACGTCAATAAAAACTTTGTGGACGCTTTCAAGGATGTCTATTTACTACACGCTGAGAAAAAAAATACAGTATGAAAAAAACATTTAAATAAGCAGAAAGCAAACATTAAAATGCACATACATTAATCGGAATGTCCATTGGGACGTTCTACCGATCGATGGCTGATAATAGAGGGTTGATAACTTGTTAAAGAATTGGCGTTCGAGACTTGGGCATCGGTAAATCGGTTTCCAGGAGCCGTAAAGTAAAGACACTGAAGAAAGTTAGATAATGGATGGTGGACAGGCGGCTCCCGGGCACAAAAACCATTCTTATCTATTTTTTCAGTATCCTTGCATCCCAGGCCCCTGATATCATTTTAGCAACACCTCATTCTTGGATGTCGATCCTTCAATCCATGTTATATATGCTCTAACATTAAACGTCGATCGGTAGAATGCATTTTTATGGACCCCCCATTCAAGGATGTCCATTTACTACACATCGACAAAAAAAAAATATAAAAACATTTAAATAAGTAGAAAGCAACCACCTCTTACCTTTGGAAAATGAAGGAACTAAAGAGATTAAATAAAGCAGAAGTCGCATGAATTCAAGGGACCAGTTCACACCAGTCCAATTGAAGTCGGCACAATAGGAAAGTTTGCTCATGGTAGCGATTTATCTACCCTACAGATAGGAATATGACCTGCTTGCTGATGTCACTGTGGGGGAGCAAAGTCAGTTTCAAAAATTGCTTTTCTAATTAAAATATCATTCATTTTGTAGTTGAACAATTGTATTACACTTGACAAAAGCCTTTTTGACAGGTACGCAGACTGATCGCACTCGCGATGCAATATTGAACATTCGATGCAATAAAATGTATGGTGCTACCAACGCTCTGTTTCGAACTATGCACGCCTTTTTCACGTGCTTTCCATTTCTGATTAATTTAAATATTGCATGCGCGGTACCGGCGAGAAATTGTGCGTGCATTAAAACCGCGTGTGTTTTCCTAATGAACACATTTTCTCTGTGCATCTTTTATTGCATTGGCCCTAAAATCTTTTAAGCTTCTATCATATCCCCTCTCAGATGTCTCTACTCCAAGCTGAAAAGCGCTAGCCTGCTAAGCTTTTCCTTATAAGGGAGCCATCGCATCCGCCTTAGGATTTTTATTGCCCTTCTCTGCACTTGTTCTAGCACTGCTACATCTCTTTTGAGATGAGGTAACTGTACACAATACTTTGGGTGCAGTCTCACAATGGATTGACACGGAGGCATTATTTTAATCTGTTTTATTCTATATTCCTTTTTGAACTACTATTAGCATTCTATTTGTTTTGTTGGATTTCATGAGTACTTGCGATAAGCCCAGAGGTCTGGGGTCCGTGACACTGCAACAGGCAGTAAGAATGTATGGGTCTTGCGGTCCTTATCTACCATCATATTCTGTTTCTGAAAGTCTTTAGCACCCTCTAAATGGAGTCAACCCACATAAATCCACCATAACTGGGTAATTGCAATTTTAGCCTCCAGAAAGTATGCTCTTGGTTGCGTAACACACATATATTTAACCACATAGAAAAAAGACACTCTGAGGTGTGTTTTGCAGGCATGATCAGAAGTGATGAGTCAGGTTTTCAAAAGCATTTAGATGCTTAACATTGGGTTTTGCATGTGTAAATGCACTTTACCTATTTAAGTGAACTTTAGAAAATTGCAATAATACATGGTATTGAATTGTGCATAGGATATTCATGCGTAAATGCACTTTAAATGGGCTAGATTTTAAAACCTATGCGCGGGTGTAGATTTGTTCGCGCAACCCGGCGTGAACAAATCTACGCCCGATTTTATAACACGCGCGTGCTGCCGCGCGTGTTATAAAATCCGGGGTCGGCACACACAAGGGGGTGCACACGTGCACCTTGCGCGCGTCGAGCCCGATGGGAGCCCCGATGGCTTTCCCCGTTCCGCTTCAAAATCGGAGCGGACTTGAAGGGAACTTTTTCTCCGTCCCTCCCACCTTCCCCTATCTAACCCACCCCCCAGCCCTAACTAAATCCCCCCCCCCCCCACCTTTGTTGATTAAGTTAGGGCAGACGTAACTTGCGCGCACCGGCCAGATGCCGGCGCGCCATGCCCCGGCACAGGCCACTGTGCTGGAGAACTTGACCCTGGCCCCGGACCGCCGCCATGCCCCCGGCCAATATCCCCGGGCCACCCCTTTTTGCAAGCCCCGGGACATATGCGCATCCCGGGGCTCGCACGCGCCACCGAGCCTATGCAAAATCGGTTCGGCGCTCGCAGGGGCAGATTTTCTCGGGTTACGCACGTATGTTACACGCGTAGCCTTTGAAAATCTGCCCCTAAATGCGCATAAATGTCTTTTTAAAATTGCTATGATAGTATGTTACATTTATGTGTTTAACTCTTTTCGAAATTACCTTCTATGTGCATACACTGAATAATCTAACCGTTTTTTACTGTACAATTTTATCCACAAAATAAGTTGACATTTAAACTCAAAGTACGCAAGTGCCATGGGTTCGTAAATCAACTGAGTTTGTCATTGCCCGTTGTGTGCCGTATTGAAAATGTATACTATGGATATAATTTTCTAATGAATTTATATGCATAAAAATATGATAAAATTGCTACTTTTACATGCAGAACTCCTTTGAAAATTCACGCCATATGACTGAAATTTCAAACGGTTTGACACATGTAAATGCTATGATATATGCTACTTTTACCCATGTAACTCCATTGAAAATTCACTCTCTGTGTGCATTTGCTTATCTCTCTATATATTTTCTATTATTTTCTTTTAGATTACAATTACCTATTTACCAACATGTGAATGTCATGACATTTGCCTTGAATGAAATTAACAAAAACAGCCACCTACTGCCCAACATCAGCTTGGGGTTCTGGATATTTGATTCCTGCAGTGCCCCATCCAGGTCCCTGCAAGGTACAATGTGGCAACTCACCGGAAACAAAGACCCCATTCCAAATTATGCCTGCAGGGTGACATCTCCATTAGCAACAGTGATTGGAGATACCCTATCTCGGATGTCCATAACCATAGCTCAATTGCTGGGAGTCTACAAACAGACACAGGTACGGGTCAGTTATAACAAAGTCTGGAATATCCTGCTGCTCTGGCTAGTTGAAAAGACAAAGTCAATACATTGCTTGGTACCCTTCAAAAACCAGACTGGAGATGTGGTTGTATGGGAAGGCATTATGGTTGCAATTACTTATTAGAAAATACATTAAATTCCTTCTAATATGTGTAATTACATCTATTTTGGCTATCTTAATAGGCTTTTCCAGAAATGGACTACCTTCACTGGCTTTTTCTTAATCATAGGCCAAAGTCCTTTCTTCAAAAAAATGCTCGTACAATTTAAAATCCACTTATTCTTTCAACATATGAAGCTTCCACTCCCCAGCATGGCACCATGTTTTGAATGTTTGCATCAGGAGAACATCAAAACATCATCACTTGCAATTTCACTAGATAACGAGTTGTGTGTTCTTTACTGAAAAAATAAATCATGCCAATATCGGAAGTGCTCAAATTGCATTATTTATACTTAAAACTCATCAAAACAAATACACAGGCAAATGTCCATATGTAGCAGACTTCTACTAATTTCTTTAAATAATTGTTAAAGAAACAGAACAATGTGAGTCAAAGAAATGCATTCATAGAAGTTACCCTCTCTCAGCATGGCTTGTTTTTGGTGCCAAAGAGTAAATCAGAAGCCAAAGAGGATTTCTCAGATGATTGCTTATATACATATTGACTATGATATAAAAAGGACTTTTTAATTTAACATTCTAAGTTTGCCCAAGAGACGTCAATGTTTTGAAGTGGTAAATCCAAAATAGATCGCGCATATTTAAACATTGAGAGTGATTACTTCCTCTTGGTGTCTCAACAATCTCTTCAAGATTCCCCACCTGAAGTCAATGAACTGCTGGTTGTGCTCCAAGCAGTGAGCTACTATAGGCAGGCCTGGATTTGTCAATAGGCAAACTAGGCCTGTGCTTAGGGCAGCAAAGATTTTGGTGGAAGCAGGCTGGCTGAAGATTTAATGACTTCCAGTTTTGCAGAATCTCATGCAGCAAAGAACAGCCATGTGCTTCCTCATCCAGCCCCTCCCTTTTCATGCAGGATGCATGGAACAGGAGGGGAGGGGAGTGAGCCTGGAACACATCAAGCAAAGGCAGAGGTTAGGAGGGGCTGAATGGGGATCATGGAGGAGTGAGGGGAGAGGCTGGGGAATAAGAGTGGATCATCTGGGAAAGAAGGTGCAGTATTTGTGTGAGAGAGAAGGGATTGGTGCTGAGGGGTGTGTGTTTGTGTGAGTGCCAGACTGAGAGGATAGAGAGGGGATGAAAGGGAGAGCAAAACCAGAGCACAGAAAGGACACCTGCCTCCTCTCCTTCCCCCTCCTCTATCCCACTGCAATCCAGGTTCTCTCTCCCTTGATTTTGGATTCTATTTCCCAGATCCTAGAACCTTCCTGCCTTCCTCTCCAGATCCTGGAACCCATTTCCCAAAATATCCTCCTCCCTTATCCCCTTTCTCAATCCCAGAACCTTCCTTCTCCTTTTCTCTTATCCCAGAGTCCTGATTATTAGAGATGTGCATTTGTGTATTATGAATTAGGCAATTTCAACGAAATTGCCTAATTCGTTGTGGTTCGGGGGGGACCTGAACCACGAAATGAATTTTCCCCAAGCTTCGGGGAAAATTCATTTTTTGGGTTAGTGCGGGGGGAGGGGCACAATTATTTAAAAAAACAAAAAACCCCCCACCCCAACCCTTAAATTTTACTTTCCTACCCCCCCCCCCCCCACCACCATCCTGATCCCTCCCCACTGCTTACTAAAAGTCCCTGGTGGTCCAGCGGGGTCCCGCGAGCAATCTCTCCTTCTATGCTGTCGGGCCTGCTATGACTCAAAATGGCGCCGATTAGGGATGTGAATCGTGTCCTCGATCGTCTTAACGATCGATTTCGGCTGGGAGGGGGAGGGAATCGTATTGTTGCCGTTTGGGGGGGTAAAATATCGTGAAAAATCGTGAAAAAATCGTGAAAAAATCGTGAAAAATCTAAAAATCTAAAAATCGCAAAACCGGCACATTAAAACCCCCTAAAACCCACCCCCGACCCTTTAAATTAAATCCCCCACCCTCCCGAACCCCCCCCAAATGAGTTAAATAACCTGCGGGTCCAGCGGCGGTCCGGAACGGCAGTGGTCCGGAACGGGCTCCTGCTCCTGAATCTTGTTGTCTTCAGCCGGCGCCATTTTCCAAAATGGAGCCGAAAAATGGCGGCGGCCATAGACGAACACGATTGGACGGCAGGAGGTCCTTCCGGACCCCCGCTGGACTTTTGGCAAGTCTCGTGGGGGTCAGAAGGCCCCCCACAAGCTGGCCAAAAGTTCCTGGAGGTCCAGCGGGGGTCAGGGAGCGATTTCCCGCCGCGAATCGTTTTCGTACGGAAAATGGCGCCGGCAGGAGATCGACTGCAGGAGGTCGTTCAGCGAGGGTTCCGGCGCCTCGCTGAACGACCTCCTGCAGTCGATCTCCTGCCGGCGCCATTTTCCGTACGAAAACGATTCGCGGCGGGAAATCGCTCCCTGACCCCCGCTGGACCTCCAGGAACTTTTGGCCAGCTTGTGGGGGGCCTCCTGACCCCCACGAGACTTGCCAAAAGTCCAGCGGGGGTCCGGAAGGACCTCCTGCCGTCCAATCGTGTTCGTCTATGGCCGCCGCCATTTTTCGGCTCCATTTTGGAAAATGGCGCCGGCTGAAGACAACAAGATTCAGGAGCAGGAGCCCGTTCCGGACCGCTGCCGTTCCGGACCGCCGCTGGACCCGCAGGTTATTTAACTCATTTGGGGGGGGGGGTTCGGGAGGGTGGGGGATTTAATTTAAAGGGTCGGGGGTGGGTTTTAGGGGGTTTTAGTGTGCCGGCTCACGATTCTAACGATTTATAACGATAAATCGTTAGAAGCTCTATTGTATTGTGTTCCATAACGGTTTAAGACGATATTAAAATTATCGGACGATAATTTTAATCGTCCTAAAACGATTCACATCCCTAGCGCCGATAGCCTTGCCCTTATGATGTCACAGGGCAAGGCTATCGGCACAAGATGGCGCTGGCCATCCATTGCTCCTACCATGAGACAGGGGCTGACCAATGGCACCGGTAGCCTCTGTGACATCATAAGGGGAAGGCTATCGGCGCCATTTTAAATACTGGTAGCCGACAGCCCGCGTGCAGGAGATCTCTCCGGACCTCCACTGGACCTCCAGGGACTTTTGGCAAGCCTTGGAGGGGGACTCCTGACCTCCCCAAGACTTGTCAAAAGTCCCTGGAGGTCTAGCGGTGGTCCAGAGAGATCTCCTGCACTCGGACTGTCGGCTGCCAGTATTCAAATAGCCTTGCCCTTACGATGTCACAGGGGCTACCGGTGCCATTGGTCAGCCCCTATCACATGCTCCTACCATGTGATAGGGGCTGACCAATGGCACCGGTAGCCCCTGTGACATCGTAAGGGCAAGGCTATCGGCGCCATTTTGAATCATGGCAGGCCCGACATCCCGACGGCATGGAGGGAGAGATCGCTCGCAGGACCCCGCTGGACCACCAGGGACGTTTATTAAGTCTTGGGGAGGGATCGGGATGGTGGGGGGGGGGTGTAAGAAAGTAAAATTTAAGGGTTGGGGTGGGCTTTTTTTCCCGATTCGCGGGTTTTTTTTCCGATTCGTGTTTTTTTTTATTCGTTTTTCCGGTTTCGGGTTCGGGTTCCAGTTTCGTTTTTGGCAAAAAACGATCCGTGGGAAAACTCATTTTCCCACGAAGCGCCCGAGCCGAAACCTGACCCGAGCCAGAAAAACAAAGCTACTGACCCGAGCCAGAAAAACAAAGCTACTGATTATCCCCCTTTTCTTGATCTTCCTCATCACCCATCCTCTCCATTAAGAACATAAGAACATGCCATACTGGGTCAGACCAAGGGTCCATCAAGCCCAGCATCCTGTTTCCAACAGTGCCCAATCCAGGCCATAAGAACCTGGCAAGTACTCACCCCACCTCAGAACGGAACCATCGACTCAAATCTTCAAAAAACACCTTAAAACCTGGCTCTTCCTGAAAGCTTTCCCGCCAGAAACTTAGCCCCCGCCCAGCCACCACCCCTGTATAGAAATGATCCATACTTCCCCCCATTGCACCCCGCTAATTGCATCCTCCATCAAACCTGAAGACAACCCCCCCCCCCCCTTTGGCACAAGCATATCCACCTTCCCGCTTTCCTCCCCTACCCTACTCCCCCCTTAACCCCTTTCCATATTGTAAATGCACCGCACCCTTTTGTCATACTCTTACCTCCATTTCAAGACACCCCGGTCTTCCCTGTCACCCCCCTACCCAGCCCCCCCTGTTACCCTATATGCTCCCCCTGTAAAAGTCTCTGTAAATAGTTAATCTGTTTCTTTTTATTTCATTTTATATCTATTTATCTTCAAATCACCTGCTAATTGTTATCAACTCGAAGTTATGATATAAGTTAACCTTCCTAACTTCTTATGAGTTATAATGTAAAATAAGCAACCAATGTCTTATTTATGTTCAGTTACATGTGAACCGATGTGATATCTCGATCGAATGTCGGTATACAAAAACAAATAAATAAATAAATGAATAAAGTACCAAAAACTAAGGGGTAGATTTTCAAAGGGTTACGCGCGTAAGATACACGCGTAACCCCCGAAAACCTACCCCTGTGCGCACTGAGCCTATTTTGCATAGGCTCGGCGGCGCGTTTAAGCCCCAGGACGCGCGTATGACCAGGGCTTTCCAAAATGGGCAGGCCGGGGGCGTGGCGGCGGTCCGGGAGTGGGCCGGGGGCTGTCCAGAGTGCTCCGGCACAGTGGCCTGTGCCGGGGCATGGCACACCAGCAGCTGGCCGGCACGCACAAGTTACGTCTGCCTCGGGCAGGCGTAACTTTGACAACAAAAGGTAGGGGGGGGGATTTAGGTAGGGCTGGAGGAAGGGTTAGTGTTGCGACCGTCGCTGCATGACGTCTCCACTCCGCCCACCTTACCGCATTAGCGACTCCCTCCGGGGTTGATGGAAGGCTGGCTGCCGCAATGTCTCCCTTTCGACCTCGTCCGGCGTCCCCGGACCGGCCCGATGCTGCAATCCGCCATGTTGACCTAATGCCTAGGGGCACACGCGTTGTGCGGCCCTGCCTCAAGTACCAGAAGTGGCGAGAACCTCAGGGACGTACCCCTGAGATGACGTCATACACTTCAGATATTCCAAGGTCTCTGAATTGCTAACAACTCAAGATAGCACGGATAACAGATACAGATACGGATAAGGATTCATTCTATCTACGCTACTCTGCCTCCTGGGACTAACCAGGGGTACCCGCTTCTCGGGGGCCCCGTTCTATCTTACTTTGTAGATTGCAGTCTGGAACCGGTACTCGCTCCTCGAGGGCCCTCGTTCCCGGACTTCTTCGGAATTCACTTCTGCCTGGAAGTCATCGCTGCCTACTACATCTGTAAATTACCATCGCTATCTCAGAGCTTTCCCTGGAACCAGGTACTCGCTCCTCGAGGGCCTACTTCATTCCAGCTCCTGGGCTTCTTTGAGACATTGTGTGAGCGTTACCATCAGGTTCTGTCCATGAACTCTGCATACCCGGCCTACTCACTATATTTCAGTTTCTCTACAGCTCAGCCTCCAGGGATCGCTGTTCCAGTATCTGAGGGACTTCAGCCCAACCGGGCACTCCAGCTCACTACTGCCACCTCTGGTGGTTCAGTATATTGTCTAATAAAAGAACTAGTGTGTGTCTGTCTCCATACTCTGAGCCTGACTGGTGGTCCCTCTTGGGATCTTCCCCTGGGGGCGTGGTCATCTGCCACCGGCCCAAGGATCCACCCACAACTCTCCTAAATAATAAGTCAGGGAGGGGAAGGTGAGGGGGAGCCGACAAAAAGTTCCCTCTGAGGCTGCTCCGATTTCGGAGCAGCCTTGGAGAGAACGGGGAAAGCAATTGGGCTTCCCCTAGGGCTCGGCACGTGCAAGCTGCACAAGTGTGCACCCCCTTGCACGCACCGATCCTGGATTTTATAACATGCGCGAGGCAGCGCGTGTATTTTATAAAATTGGGTGTACATTTGTGCGCGCCGGGTAGCGCGCACAAATATACCCCTCGCGCGTAAGAATAAAAATCTGCCCCTAAGTCTATTCCATGTTACCGTTGCTAGTAATAGCAATAGCTACTTTCTAATCCAACTTAATTAATAGCAGGTAATGGACTTCTCCTCCAAGAACTTATCCAATCCTTTTTAAACACAGCTATACTAACTGCACTAACCACATCCTCTGGCAACAAATTCCAGAGTTTAATTGTGCGTTGAGTGAAAAAGAACTTTCTCCGATTAGTTTTAAATGTGCCCCATGCTAACTTCATGGAGTGCTCCCTAGTAGGGATGTGAATCGTGTCCTCGATCGTCTTAACGATCGATTTCGGCTGGGAGGGGGAGGGAATCGTATTGTTGCCGTTTGGGGGGGTAAAATATTGTGAAAAATCGTGAAAAATCGAAAAATCGAAAAATCGCAAAACCGGCACATTAAAACCCCCTAAAACCCACCCCCGACCCTTTAAATTAAATCCCCCACCCTCCCGAACCCCCCCCCCCCAAATGACTTAAATAACCTGCGGGTCCAGCGGCGGTCCGGAACGGCAGCGGTCCGGAACGGGCTCCTGCTCCTGAATCTTGTTGTCTTCAGCCGGCGCCATTTTCCAAAATGGCGCCGAAAAATGGCGGTGGCCATAGACGAACACGATTGGACGGCAGGAGGTCCTTCCGGACCCCCGCTGGACTTTTGGCAAGTCTCGTGGGGGTCAGGAGGCCCCCCACAAGCTGGCCAAAAGTTCCTGGAGGTCCAGCGGGGGGTCAGGGAGCGATTTCCCGCCGCGAATCGTTTTCGTACGGAAAATGGCGCCGGCAGGAGATCGACTGCAGGAGGTCGTTCAGCGAGGGTTCCGGCGCCTCGCTGAACAACCTCCTGCAGTCGATCTCCTGCCGGCGCCATTTTCCGTACGAAAACGATTCGCGGCGGGAAATCGCTCCCTGACCCCCGCTGGACCTCCAGGAACTTTTGGCCAGCTTGTGGGGGGCCTCCTGACCCCCACGAGACTTGCCAAAAGTCCAGCGGGGGTCCGGAAGGACCTCCTGCCGTCCAATCGTGTTCATCTATGGCCGCCGCCATTTTTCGGCGCCATTTTGGAAAATGGCGCCGGCTGAAGACAACAAGATTCAGGAGCAGGAGCCCGTTCCGGACCGCTGCCGTTCCGGACCGCCGCTGGACCCGCAGGTTATTTAAGTCATTTGGGGGGGGGTTCGGGAGGGTGGGGGATTTAATTTAAAGGGTCGGGGGTGGGTTTTAGGGGGTTTTAGTGTGCCGGCTCACGATTCTAACGATTTATAACGATAAATCGTTAGAATCTCTATTGTATTGTGTTCCATAACGGTTTAAGACGATATTAAAATTATCGGACGATAATTTTAATCGTCCTAAAACGATTCACATCCCTACTCCCTAGTCTTTCTATTAATGGAAAGAGTAAATAACCGATTCACATCTACCCGTTCTAGACCTCTCATGATTTTAAACACCTCTATCATATCCCCCCTCAGCCGTCTCTTCTCCAAGCTGAAACGGCCTAACCTCTTTAGTCATTCCTCATAGGGGAGCTGTTCCATCCCCTTTATCATTTTGGTAGCCCTTCTCTGTACCTTCTCCATTGCAATTATATATTTTTTGAGATGCGGCGAACAGAATTGTACACAGTATTTAGGTGTGGTCTCACCATGGATTGATACAGAGGCATTATGACATTTTCTGTTTTATTCACCATTCCCTTTCTAATAATTCCCAACATTCTGTTTGTTTTTTTGACTGCCGCAGCAAACTGAACTAACGATTTCAATGTGTTATCCACTATGATGCCCAGATCTGTTTCTTGGGTGGTAGCACCTAATATGGAACCTAACATTGTATAACTATAGCATGGGTTATTTTTCCCCATATGCATCACCTTGCACTTAGTCACATTAAATTTCATCTGCCATTTGGATGACCAATTTTCCAGTCTCAGAATATCTTCCTGCAATTTATCACAATCTGCTTGTGATTTAACTTCTCTGAACAATTTTGTATCATCTGCAAATTTGATTACCTCACTTGTCATATTTCTTTCCAGATTATTTAGAAATATATTGAAAAGTAAGGGTCCCAATACAGATCCCTGAGGCTCTCCACTGCCCATTCCCTTCCACTGAGAAAATTGTCCATTTAATCCTACTCTGTTTCCTGTCTTTTATCCAGTTTGTAATCCACGAAAGGACATCACCACCTATCCCATGACTTTTTACTTTTCCTAGAAGCCTCTCATGAGGAACTTTGTCAAACGCCTTCTGAAAATCCAAGTATATTACATCTACCGATTCACCTTTATCCACATGTTTATTAACTCCTTCAAAAATGTGAAGCAGATTTGTGAGGCAAGACTTGCCTTGGTAAAGCCATGCTGACTTTGTTCCATTAAACTATGTCTTTCTATATGTTCTGTGATTTTTATATTTAGAACACTTTCCACTATTTTTCCTGGCACTGAAGTCAGGCTAACTGGTCTGTAGTTTCCCGGATCATCCCTGGAGCCCTTTTTAAATATTGGGGTTACATTAGCTATCCTCCAGTCTTCAGGTGCAATGGATGATTTTAATGATAGGTTACAAATTTTTACTAATAGGTCTGAAATTTCATTTTTTAGTTCCTTCCAAACTCTGGGGTGTATACCATCCAGTCCAGGTGATTTACTACTCTTCAGTTTGTCAATCAGGCCTACCACATCTTCTAGGTTCACCGTGATTTGGTTCAGTCCATCTGAATCATTACCCATGAAAACCTTCTCCCGTATGGGTACCTCCCCAACATCCTCTTCAGTAAACACTGAAGCAAAGAAATCATGTAATCTTTCCACTATGGCCTTATCTTCTCTAAGGGCCCCTTTAACCCCTTGATCATCTAACGGTCCAACTGACTCCCTCACAGGCTTTCTGCTTCAGATATATTTTAAAACGTTTTTACTGTGAGTTTTTGCCTCTTCGGCCAACTTCTTTTCAAATTCTCTCTTAGCCTGTCTTATCAATGTCTTACATTTAACTTGCCAACGCTTATGCATTATCCTATTTTCTTCTGTTGGATCCTTCTTCCAATTTTTGAATGAAGATCTTTTGGCTAAAATAGCTTCTTTCACCTCCCCTTTTAACCATGCTGGTAATCATTTTGCCTTCTTTCCACCTTTTTTAATGTGTGGAATACATCTGGACTGTGCTTCTAGGATGGTATTTTTTAACAATGGAAAATAGAAAACTAATCTCTTATAGCACTAAATATAAGACAGGGATAGCGGCTCAACAAAACAACAAACATAAACGCTAATGTCCCAAAAGGTTTAAGGTAGTGTATAATCGTGAATTCACAACATCATCTAGAGTACTTCTGATGAAAGACCTCATACAAGGCATACATTAATCAATGCTAGTTAGCACTAAAGTATACCGCCAGTATAATCATGGGTCTGTGATATGCTGATCAACTTTTTTTTCTTTTTTTTGCTCAAGTGAGTGTGTGGCCCATTTTAGACCCGTGTTTCATTATGCATAGTAGCACTTAACTTAATGGAGTCGAGGAACGCCAAGAACATGGTCGCGAGGTCGTATCCAAAGCCAAGCCCGACACGGACCGCGTTTCGGCTTCACAAGCCTTCTTAAAGGGCTGGAATTCTGTGGCAATGCGGTAGTAGCATACTACCGCATACTACATAGTAGAAACATTATCAGCTGTAGTATGCTACTACCGCATTGCCACAGAATTCCAGCCCTTTAAAAAGGCTTGTGAAGCCAAAACGCGGTCCGTGTCGGGCTTGGCTTTGGATACGACCTCGCGACCATGTTCTTGGCGTTCCTCGACTCCATTAAGTTAAGTGCTACTTTGCATAATGAAACACGGGTCTAAAATGGGCCACACACTCAATTGAGCAAAAAAAAGAAAAAAAAGTTGATCAGCATATCACAGACCCATGATTATACTGGCGGTATACTTTAGTGCTAACTAGCATTGATTAATGTATGCCTTGTATGAGGTCTTTCATCAGAAGTACTCTAGATGATGTTGTGAATTCACGATTATACACTACCTTAAACCTTTTGGGACATTAGCGTTTATGTTTGTTGTTGTGTTGTTGTGTTGATTTTTTAACAATGACCATGCCTCTTGCACACTTTTTACCTTTGTAGCTGCTCCTTTCAGTTTTTTTTTCTAACAGTTTTTCTCATTTTATCAAAGTTTCCCTTTTGAAAGTTTAGCACGAGAGCCATGGATTTGCTTATTGTCCCCTTTCCAGTCATAAATTCAAATTTGATCATATTATGATCACTATTGCCAAGCGGCACCACCGTTACCTCTCTCACCAAATCCTGTGCTCCACTGAGAATTAGATCTAAAACAGTCAGTCAGAGTGACTCACTGCTCTCTTGATTAACATATGTTGGTACCTAATCAAACCAAATCACACTACCTCAACACCTTTCCAAGGTGAGTAACTGAACTGAACTTTTCAACCTTTTTACTTAGGTATACACTGCTCCTAGCTTATTTCTAGCTTCTGGCTACATTTTTGTTTGTTTGTTTGTTTTTGTTTTTAATATACAAACACTCTAAATTCTGCTTACTAGCTTACTGCTTACTAGCTGCCTTACTGACTGACTATTTAAAAATACAAACAGTCTAACTTTTGTTTATTCGCTGCCTTACTGACTTTTAAAAGCACAAACACACAAACACACTAAATAATATTCCCAATTAGTTAACTTCTCCCCAATACTTAAAAAAAAAGTAAATGTCCCAAGCAAAAACTTACTGATTCCTTTCAGCCACCAGCAAGGTGATCCTTTCCTCTCAGTGCTCCCAGTCCGCTTTCCATATACTCCTCCCTCCCATCCCCAGTCATTTCACTTTCTCCTCATCTCATTCCTAATACTTCTCCTTTACTCTCTCCATCGATGGTCTCTCAATCTCTCCTTGTCTTCTGCCCATCCCTGAGATATCTCTCTACTGATACTTAAGATCCCCTTTTCTCACCCAATAAAAAAATTGATTACACAGACACAAGCAAGGTTGGAAAATTAATTATTTTTTATAACATTAATATAAATGATAGAAATGTTTTCCAAAGTGCTTCAGAATTTTCAAAATTTTGCCAAAAAAACTACCCCAAGCTGTACCTTTGACCTCCTACAGTTGTGCTCCTCCCGCGGCTGGAGCCACGTGAGGCCATTTACCTTTGCGGCAGGAGTCACCGACGTTCCTCCTCCATTCTGTGGCCTGGAGGCCACAATTCCACTCCCCAACGATGATGGCAGCTCCACTCGCGGGCCAGAGGCCTCTGTCCCCAGCCTCGCCTCTGTGGCAGCAACTGCCCTCGTGCTCCTCTTCAGCGGCAGAACACTGCCACTCCCATGTCGAGGCCTGCCTGTGGCCCAGCTTCCTCTTGCCTGGCAGTGGCAGGGATGCCGCTGTCCAGGGTCCTGGACTTCCTATTCCTGCCCCTCCTAAGGGGCGAGCCCACAGCTCTCTCCCCTTCTTAAAGGGACATGGAGGTGTGGTCCACCTGGTAGCTCCTCCCAGGGAGTTGCCACGTCAACCCTACAAAAGGGCCCTTCAGCCATTCTTTCAGGGCCTTGGCAAGGAGCTATTCATCTGGGACTAGTCCTTCCTAGGACTCCTTCGGTCCCTGTTCCTGCCTGGCATTCTTGTTCTTGGATTTCATGTCTCATCTTCCAAGTGATCCTATGCTTCGTCTTCTACGTGAACCTATGCTTTGTCTTCCAAGTGGTCCTATGCTTTGTCTTGCAAGTGATCCTGTCTCATCTTCCAAGGGTTCTATGCTTCGTCTTCCAAGTGATCCTATGCTTCGTCTTCCAAGTGGTGCTATGCTTCGTCTTCCAAGTGATCCTATGCTTCGTCTTTCAAGTGGTCCTATGCTTCGTCTTTCAAGTGATCCTGATGTCTCATCTTCCAAGTGATCCATGTCTCATCTTCCAAGTGATCCTGATGTTCCATCTTCCAAGTGGTCCTGATGCTCCAGGTTCCGAATAACCCATGCCTCCGGAGGTTCCTTGCTTTTAATCCGAGTTTCCAAGTTCCAAGTTTTATCTTTGCCTGTTCCAACTCCGGAGGATCTAAGGGGTTACTTCACGCCTGTGCTATGAGACTTCCTGAACCTGTCCCGCTCCCCACATGGTCCACAACCAGCTATCCAGCTGTGTCGGACACGTAGGGAACAGCGAGCTGCGTAGGGTGTGTAGGGTTCCTGAGGGTCTTGCTCGCCCTCCTCTGTGTCCACATCTACCTTCCAAGCCCCAAGTTCTACATCTGAGTCTCCATTCTGAGTTCCAAGTCTACATCTTCTTTCCAAGATCCAAGCTGCAGTGCCTTTGGCCTTCATCTACCTTGTGTCCTGCCCAATGTCCGGCCTGCTGCCTCTGCTGCTTCCTGTGGCAGGTCCGACAGGGCTTGGAGTAGTCAGAGGATCACTCAGAGTCCAACTTTGCATGGTTGGTCTCACAAAGGCTTGCAGGTCGGCCGAGGCTTGGCCATCTCCACTCCCAGACGAGGTACATCCTACCGCAGGGGCACATAACACTCGCCCCCTAGTGCTCATCCCGTCCGAGTGCAACACCTACTCCCTGTTGTCTGAACTTTTCAGGGGTGGCAACAGGGTGAGGGGGGGGGGAGGAGGCAACAGCAGAAGTGCCTAGGGGTGGCAAAACCTTAAATCCATCTCTGACTATAGGAGCTTGGATCTTATTGGTATTGATACAGCTTTATGGTTTAATAAGTTGGGTCTTGATGTTGGGTTTTGTGCGTCCATTCGTCCAACATAAACTTTATTGTACAGGCATTGTAAGAAGTACACATCATATAATCGCAAGCAGTTTGTAGCATTAAGCAGATTAATAACTTTACCTGAACCAGGATGGGTCTATTTTTAGCAGTTAATGGCTTGAAAACAAAAAGAAATTATCTACTGGCTGTAACCACGGGGCAAAAATGATTGCAATGGTGTTGTGGAGGAAGTAAAGACTGGACAACAAAGTATCTGATATTTTCACCTCTTTTATAGGAAATCAGAAGCGGGGTAGTGAGCACCAAATGAAGTGACAAAATAAGCCGGTGTTTGAAAATGATGAATGCAAATAGCTTTTGAAAAATGAGTACTGTAGTACACATGCCAGGGATAAGTTTTCAACATGTTATTTCTTTTGTCCAAGAAGTAGCCACAATCTATCTGCATGGGTAGCTCTTTTATAAGCATTTTTTATAGTATAAAACAGCTGTGATTCAGCAATCGTGCAGTTAATTCCTTTGCATGGTGAACAAAGTCATCCTTACTGGAACATATCTGACGTTTCCACAGGAATTGCCCCATTGGAATGTTTTTTCTCAGACTGGGAGGTTGGAAACTAGAAAAATGCAATAAATTATGTTCAGTGGGTTTTTTGATACAATAATGTGATCATTTTATCTCCTTCTTTGAACATCTGGATGTCTAGAAATGAAATCTCCTTCAGATCATTTTCCATGACAAACTGAAAATTCTGATATTGAAAATTCAGTCATTCAATGAATTGAACCTAATGATTCTTGGTAGATGTCTACAATAAAAAATATTATCAATGTACTGGTACCAAGTAATAATGTGTTTGAAGAAAATGGATGTTGATCTAAACTGTTCCTCACACTAAGCCAAATGTAAACTAATTCCAACAACACATCCAAGGAATCATGAAATTGCATTTTTTGAAACTAATAACATACAAATATGCCTCATATACTGTCCACCAAACCTCCTAGAACTAAACATCTCCCCTCTAATTGAATTTCTAAAGACACACCTAAATAGTTCAAAACCTACCATCATGCTGGGAGACTTTAACCTTCACATGGATGCCCACCCCTTATCAAATACCTGCCAGACACAAATGGATATAATGACAGCAATAGGATTCACTCTAATTACTGATAAACCCACGCACAAAGCAGGACACTCTCTTAATCTAATATTTATCAACCACAGCTTCCTAGAACACACTAAAACAGATTACACACAAATTCCATGGTCAGATCACTTCCTCATACAATCTTCTATTAAATATCTTGGAAAAAAAGTGAAACAAACTAAAGAACCTAAAGAATTTAAATATCGTCCACACTATAATATAGAAACATTAAAAGACAAATTAGAAGAAAAACTAACTGAATTTGACTATAATGACTACTGTTCTGCAACTACAGCATGGATACAAACAACCAACAAACTAGCAGATGAGATAAACCCCATAAACGTTATACGCATCAAAGAGCCAAAACAAATGAACCCCTGGCATAATGAAAAGATAAAAGTCAAAAGATATCTTAGGAAAAAAGAAAAAGATTGGGAGAAAAGATAAAACAACCAAAAACCTAACTAAATTTTGAAAACACCTAGCACATTACAAACAAGTAATTCCTGATGCAAAGAAACATTACTTTAGCTCGAAAATAGAAAAATTTGCAAATAACCCAAGAACCTTATTTAACATAGTTAAAAATCTCACCAGTGACACATCAGAATCTCCCCAAAACCTACCAGAAAATAGGTGTAATGAAATAGCAAAGCTTTTCAGTGACAAAATTGCAAACTTAAAAACCAAAATCACAATCACAACTAAGCAAGAAATTAAAATGCAAAAAAGAGACACTACACAATGGTCTTCATTTAATGAGATATCAGTCCTGGAAGTTGAATCCATGCTAAAAAAGTTAAATCCAGCCCCACATATAATTGACACACTACCAACTATGAACATAAAAAAAGTAGCCAACACAGTATCTCCAATATTAGCAAAAATCATAAACCTTTCCCTAGAGGAGGGAGCAATGCCAGATATACTTAAAGGGGCAATCATCAAACCAATTATAAAGAAAAAAACAATGACCCACGTATACTAAGCAACTATAGACCAGTGTCAAATCTACCATTAATCGCAAAATTAATAGAAAAAACAGTACAAAAACAACTGGCTGAACACTTAGAATACAATAATATACTGTATCCATCACAGCATGGCTTCTGTAAACATTACAGCAGAGAGACACTGCTGCTTTCACTAACAGACAATATTATGAGAGGATTTGATAGTGGAAAACATTACATTCTAGTGATGCTAGACCTGTCATCAGCCTTTGACACAGTAAACCATGAGATACTAGGGATGTGAATCGTTTTTCAACGATTAAAATTATCGTCCGATAATGTTTATATCGTCTTAAATCGTTATAGAACACGATACAATAGAAATTCTAACGATTTATCGTTAAAAATCGTTAAATCGTGTTAGTGCGCACTAACTCGAGTTAGTGCGCACTAACTGAAAATGATACAAATAAACACTTTCCAGGTCACTGAAGGTCAGTTAGGAATGAATATGTGTTCCTATTGGCTGGCTGCCCTCTTATCTATTGATGTTACCAAGGTTACCACTGAGGTGATGGTTGGGGGGATGGGAAATGGAACTGGAAACTAACGAACACCAACAGAAAATGAAACAAAGTGTTCACACTTCCCAGGTCAGTAAAGGTCACTTAGGAATGAATATGTATGTATGTATTCCTATTGGCTGGCTGTGCTCTTATCTATTGATGTTACCAATATGGTTGGGGGGATGTGAAATGGAAACAGTTGGAAGCTTGACAAAAAAAGTAATGTAATGATCAGCACTCACGTGACTAGAACTTGTTTGTTTATTATTTTTGTTAGCAGGCACCTGAAATGCTAGTGCATGTTGAATTTGCCAATCACTGTGCATTTTAGAAAGGTGGTCCTGGCTGGAACTGTACACAGTTCAAATATATGTAATTGATTGTTGGTAAGTGTATTTTTTAAGTAGCCACACTGGCACCAGTATGTTTACTTTTCCTCCTACTTAAACTCACTAGCTCAGCTTTGTAAGAAGGGCTTCTCTGCTTGTGTGTTGTTTTTGTTGGTGTGAGGAGAGCAGAAACATCAGATCTTTATTCAATCTACTACAGTCATCTCTTACAGTGCCCTATCCCTATTAACACCAGGAGTGTTGTGATCTTCCTGCACACAGTGCCCTAACCCTGATACCAGTCTGAGACAGCTCCCTCCCTGCATTACTAGTGAGAGGCTGGCTTCACAGACAGGGGGGAGCTGCCTGACCCTCACTCCTGACTTCCCCCATGTCCCAGCTAGTGAATGGTGTGTGGGTGAGGGGGGGGGAGGATGGTGAAGTCTGAGACAGCTCCCTCCCTGCATTACTAGTGAGAGGCTGGCTTCACAGACAGGGGGGAGCTGCCTGACCCTCACTCCTGATTTCCCCCATGTCCCAGCTAGTGAGTGGTGTGTGGGTGAGGGGGGGGGGGGAGGATGGTGAAGTCTGAGACAGCTCCCTCCCTGCATTACTAGTGAGAGGCTGGCTTCACAGACAGGGGGGAGCTGCCTGACCCTCACTCCTGACTTCCCCCATGTCCCAGCTAGTGAATGGTGTGTGGGTGAGGGGGGGGGGGGGATGGTGAAGTCTGAGACAGCTCCCTCCCTGCATTACTAGTGAGAGGCTGGCTTCACAGACAGGGGGGAGCTGCCTGACCCTCACTCCTGACTTCCCCCATGTCCCAGCTAGTGAATGGTGTGTGGGTAAGGGGGGGGGGGGGAGGATGGTGAAGTCTGAGACAGCTCCCTCCCTGCATTACTAGTGAGAGGCTGGCTTCACAGACAGGGGGGAGCTGCCTGACCCTCACTCCTGACTTCCCCCATGTCCCAGCTAGTGAATGGTGTGTGGGTAAGGGGGGGGGGAGGATGGTGAAGTCTGAGACAGCTCCCTCCCTGCATTACTAGTGAGAGGCTGGCTTCACAGACAGGGGGGAGGTGCCTGACCCTCACTCCTGACTTCCCCCATGTCCCAGCTAGTGAATGGTGTGTGGGTGAGGGGGGGGGGGGAGGATGGTGAAGTCTGAGACAGCTCCCTCCCTGCATTACTAGTGAGAGGCTGGCTTCACAGACAGGGGGGAGCTGCCTGACCCTCACTCCTGACTTCCCCCATGTCCCAGCTAGTGAATGGTGTGTGGGTGAGGGGGGGGGGGGGGAGGATGGTGAAGTCTGAGACAGCGCCCTCCCTGCATTACTAGTGAGAGGCTGGCTTCACAGACAGGGGGGAGCTGCCTGACCCTCACTCCTCCGGGGTATTGTGATCTTCCTGCACACAGTGCCCTATCCCTGATACCAGGGGTGTTGTGATCTTCCTGCATGCAGTGCCCTATCCCTATTAATACCAGGAGTGTTGTGATCTTCCTGCATGCAGTGCCCTATCCCTATTAATACCAGGAGTGTTGTGATCTTCCTGCATGCAGTGCCCTATCCCTGATATCGGGATGTGTGCAAGAAGATCACAACACCCCCGGTATCAGGAATAGGGCACTGTGTGCAGGAAGATCACAACACCCCCAGTATCAGGAATAGGGCACTGTGTGCAGGAAGATCACAACACCCCTGGTATTAGGGATAGGGCACTGTGTGCAGGAAGATCACAACACTCCTGGTATTAATAGGGATAGGGCACTGTGTGCAGGAAGATCACAATACCCCTGGTATCAGGGTTAGGGCACAAGTTCTAGTCACATTGACTGATCACATTACTTGTTTTGTCAAGCTACCAACTGTTTCCATTTCCCATCCCCCATATACTGTCAGTAGGAAACTTGGTAACATGAATAAATAAGAGGGCAGCCAATAGGAATACATATTCATTCCTAAACTGACCTTAACTGACCTGAAAAGTGTCAAATTGTATCATTTTCAGTTAGTGCGCACTAACTCCCAGTTAGTGCGCACTAACTCCCGTTAGTGCGCACTAACTCGAGTTAGTGCGCACTAATCGGAAAAAACGATTTTTAACGATTTTTTAACTAAAAAATCGTGCCTAAGACGATTTTCTTGCCCTGCCACACGATTTCTATCGTTAAGACGATATGGAAAACGATTCACATCCCTATGAGATACTACTAAAAAGACTAGAAGAAATAGGACTATACAGCAAAACAATCAACTGGTTCAAATCATATCTAAATAACAGATTTTTTCAAGTACAGATCAAAGATGTAATATCAGAAAAAATAAACCTTCAAACAGGAGTACCACAGGGATCAGCCTTGTCTGTAACACTCTTTAACATATACCTACTGCCATTATGCCACCTACTGGCAGGCCTGGGTAGCATACATTACATATATGCAGATGACATTCAACTAATCCTACCCATCGACGACACAATTGAAAAAACACTAAACCTAGCTAACATATACCTAGATATTATCAAACAGCTACTAAACCAAATGGAGCTAGTTATTAACACTGGAAAAAACGATTTTTTATACTTAGAACAAAAGAATATTGAGGTCATTCAAAACACAATTATGCTTAAAAATATCCAGAAAATATCAGAGAAAGTACGGAACCTCGGAGTGATAATAGACACAGAACTCAGCATGAAACAACACATATCTTTAAAAGTAAAGGAAGGCTATGCAAAGATCATGATCCTCAGGAGATTAAAACCACTACTAACACCTACGAACTTCCCCAAACCCCCCCCCCCCCCAAATCCCAACCCTTTAAATCAAATAATAACCCCCCACACTCCTGCCCCCTCCCAAGACCTGGGAAATTAAAATTGTTGGTGCTACATGTGGTCTGTCCCTGGGCATCTGTGCACGTTATGTAACCAAATAGGGGAGTGCCTAACCAAATTTGCACTTCCAAACTTGTTTTGTGGTCTGGGGAGGGCTATTTTGGTGCGTTCCCAAGATCGTGCAAGTTTAGTGTATGTATTTGTGTGTGAACCTCCCCCTTCCCCAAAAAAACAACCGTATGAGAAAAGTTCTCTTAAAATAACCACCCCACACTCTCCTGCCCCCCTCCCCCAGCCCTGCGAAAAACAGTAGCCCCCCTGCCCCCCCAGAGTTGCTGAATGAATGAAACCTGCCCCCCCCCTCGTGACCCCTCTCCAAGATGTTCGCAATAAATTCATTACCACCCCACACCCTCCAGACCCCCCGAGACCTGATAAAAATGTCTGTCGGTGGAGCGGGCATTCAGGAGCGGTCCGGGAGCAATGTATTGGCATTGGTCCGTCGGCTGCGAGCACTGAAATGGATTTTGACGGCCCTTCGCCCTTACTATGTCAGTGGGGTGGAGCAATGGCAGCGGTAGGTCCTCTGACATAGTAAGGGCAAAGGTCCGCCGGCTGCCAGTCCTGAAAATGGTGCCAAGGGGCCCTCGCCCTTACTGTGTCACATGGGCTACTGCCGCCATTGGTGTCCCCGAGTGGCATAGTAAGGGAAAGGGCCGTCGGCGCCATGTTGAGTGCTGGCAGCCAATGGCCGTAGTGCAGGAGATGTGTCCCGGACTGGTCCTGGCCCCCCGCTGGAGGCTTCCGGACTTCTGTCAGGTTTTGTGTATGTTGTGAGGGCCTAGGAAGTAAATAAATTTGGCATGTGTGTGGGAGGTGTGAGGAAGGTGGTTTTGTGTGTGTTGGGAGGCTGTGGGAAGTAAATCAATTTGGCATGTGTGTGGGGGGCATGAGGAGGGTGGTGGGTGTATTTTATCTGTAAAGGAAATAGTTATCTTCCTGCGAAAAAAGTGCGCAAATGTGTTAAAATGGAAGTGAAACGTGGAACTGGACTGGCGAAACGATTAGTGTAGCGTGTGTTAGTGTAAGGTGTAACAGATGGCGCTTACATCCAGCAGATGTCGCTGTTTTCTCAAAAAAATGTTTAAACCTATTTTACCTGTCACAGGCGTGACATATCTGTAATGTAAGTACAGAAGAACCTTCCTGTATGTGAAATGAAGGTTGTGTCCAAATTTGAAAGCAATCGGTTCAGTGGTTTCTGAGATTAGCGATTTTGTCCAAACTATTTAACATTTGTATTTATATAGAAGAAGATGTGATGTGTGGGGGATGGGTGTCTGTGAATGTGATGTGTGGGGGGATGGGTGCATGTGAATGTGATGTGTGGGGGATGGGTGTGTGTGAATGATGTGTGAGGGATGGGAGTATGTGAATGTATTTATAATGTAATGTGTGGGGGATGGGTGTGTGAATGTGATGTGTGGGGGATGGGTGTGTGTGAATGTGATGTGTGAGGGATAGGAGTATGTGAATGTATTTATAATGTGATGTATGGGGGATGGGAGAGTATGTGAATTTATTTATAATGTGATGTGTGGGGGATGGGTGTGTGTAAATGTGATGTGGGGGGGATGTGTGCGTGTGAATGTGATGTGTGCGGGATGGGTGCATGTGAATGTGATGTGTGAGGGATGGGTGTGTGTGAATGTGATGTGGGGTATGGATGTGTCGGGGATGGGTGTGTGAATGTGATGGCTGTGTGTGAATGTGATGTGTGAGGGATGGGAGTATGTGAATTTGAAATGATTAGTGTAGCGTGTGTTAGTGTAAGGTGTAACAGATGGCGCTTACGTCCAGCAGATGTCGCTGTTTTCTCGAAAAAAATTTTAAACCTATTTTACCTGTCACAGGTGTGACATATCTGTAATGTAAGTACAGAAGAACCTTGCTGTATGCGAAATGAAGGTTGTGTCCAAATTTGAAAGCAATCGGTTCAGTGATTTCTGAGATTAGTGATTTTATCCAAACTATTTAACATTTTTATTTATATAGATTATTATGCTAACATAAAATATGCAACTTATAAAATTATACTTGTAAATAAAATGATACTTGTATAAAAGGGCAAGATTTACCGCATTCACCAAATAGTATTGATCATAAAACTATGTAAACAAATCTTAATGGCACCTGTCTAGAATGTATGTTCCTATACATTTATCATCATTATTTTATGTTTCTTCCTGTAAACCGTTGTGATGGTATTTAACTTAACGATGGTATAGAAAAGATTTAAATAAATAAATAATGATTTACAATGCTTGGTGCCATCATAGTGCCCATTGAAGTGCCATGCTATTGTAGGTAAAACTCTTCCAAGGCATAAAAATAGTTATGGCATAAAGCTATCTGAGCAATATTAATTATGAACTTGGAAGGTATTCAAAGAGGATCTAGTCAGCACAGTGGTCTGTGGTTTTCGTTCCGATCCAGATCCTCCGTGGTCTTCCTGTGCCTTGATGGATCTTCATTCCATGTTCTTTGTGTTCCTGATCTTCTTCACCTTGATGTTCCTGGTCTTGTCCCTTGTCAGAGCTCCCTCGTCACTTGTTCCTGATGTTCCAGATGTCCTGATGTCCAGTTCTCCTGATGTCCTGATGTCCAGATGTACCGTGTCCAGATGTCCTGATGTTCCATGTCCAGAGGTACCATGTTCCACATTCCTGATGTCCGATGTTCCTGTCCTGACTCCGTCCATTTCATCTTCAGCTCTTCGTCCAGTCCCCAGGTTCCTTGTTTGTCCACCCTTCTTGGCATGCCACCATCGTGGTCCATGACAAACCCATGGGGAGCTGTGTAGGATGCCTCGTGGTACAAGGCCTTCTTCTCATTAGCAGTGCAAGCCTCTGGAACACTCTTCTTTTTAATGCCTAGCTTCTGAATCCTGTCCTGGTCTATGGGGTTCCTTGTGCCTGCTTCCGTCCATGCCTAAAACTCTGCCAGAACCTGCTCTACTTCAGCGTGGTCCGCGACCAGCCACCAGCGGCTGTGTAGGGTGCGCCCTAGTTCAGGCCTCTCCTGAATCTTCGTCATGTCTTGGCTTTAAAGTTCCACTGCTTCGTATGGAGTCTGCTTCGCCTTCGGCATGGTCCGCAACCAGCCATGGGTGGCTGTGTAGGCCACGCTGCGATGCAGCACTCACCTAGTACTTTCTCCTAAATCCTGAACCCTCGCCTGAAAGCTCCATGCAACCTGAATCCTTGTCTGAGTCTTCTGAATAAGCTGAATCCTTGTCTGAGTACTCCGAGTATCCTGAGTCTTTGTCTGAATCTTCTGAATATCCTGAGTCTTCGTCTGAATCTTCTTGTTCCTGTCCTCAGCCTCCGTCTGGCCTCACGCACTTGTCATTCCCAAGCGGCGAGTCCGGAAGGGCTATCGAGTGGCTGGAGGGCTACTCTCGGTACCAGCATTGCATTGCTGGGTCTCATTGGTGCGTGTAGGTCCAGTGGAGGGCTGGCCCTGCCTTGCTCCTGTTCCAGTTGTTCCTTGCCTTGTCTTCAGTCCAGCCTTTTTTCTGCTCTGCCCATGCTGGTACTTTCTCACCTCCCACGGTATGCGTCTTGGGGCTCCTTCCTGAGCCGTCCCGTGGCCCAAGGGCTCACAATCCCCCTTGAGAAGCGACCGCGCCTCCGCGACTCACAACAGGTCCGCGGTCACAACATTTTGGCTCTTTATTGATTTGTAAGCCTCTCAAATGATTGGTGGTTTTATATATTGTAATAGTGTTGTCCAATGAAGTTCAGTCTGTATCAGGCATTTATGATAAATCAACAGGGCTGATAAAGAGAAAGACTCATCTCTAAGATCAGTTTCTTCAAAGTATGATGCTTCTTGCATAAAAGTCGCCACTTAAACTCACATTCTTTTGTTTCTTTAACAAGCTGAACATGTTCTTTAGAATTATCTCACTAGTATTCAAAATTTGCTGTCTCAAAATAAGCTATCATTGAACATCCAAAAAAACTAAAATAATACACCTCACAAGATTCCCATTATGCAATGCCCCATCTGAACTTACTATTAATGATCAAAGTATTCAAATGATGACATTTGTTGAAAATCTTGGCATACGAATTGATCCATCATTAAGTATGAATGTTCAAATTGAAAGTCTAACCCAGACTTCCTATCACAAATTGAAGCTGTTATGACACCTCAAGCTATTTCTGGTTCCCACTGATTTCCATACAGCTTTACCGAAATTGCTATTCCCTAGTATAGATTACTGCAATTCTTTTTTCATTGGGTTGCCTAAATATATTCTCTGCCCATTACAGATTATCCAAAACGCTGCAGTTCACTTACTAACTGACACATTAGTTCGTGAGCACATTACCCCAATTTTACAGCAACTCCACTGGGTACCCAATAGCATTCAGAATTCAGTATAAACTTGCCACAGTCATACATTCTCTCATACCTAATGTTCAATAACCATGGATAAACGCCATCATGAAAATATATTCCCTGAAAAGATCCCTCTGATCAGCAAATCAGAAATTTCTGGATATCCCCTCCCCTAAAATTGCGCATCTGGATGAAACTAGGAAAGAGCATTTTCAATAGAAGTTCCAACTTTTTGGAATTCATTACCAAATTAACTGAGAAACCTAAAAGATCCTGGGCTTTTTAAGAAAGCTTGAAAGACTTTTTTTATTTAAACTCATTTTTAATGTCAAAATCCAGGTGTATGATTGCAGTTTTATTTTATGTGACTTTGTTGCCATATTTTAAAAAAATCTCTGAACATAGGAATGGCGGGCTCTAAATGTTTTAAATAAATAATGAAATAAATAAATATTTGAGAGACATTGGTAGAAGTCTGCTACATATGGACATTTATCTGTGCATTTATTTTGCTGAATTTTAAGTATAGATAATGCAATTTCACCACTTCTGATGTCTTACAACTTTGGCATGATTAGATGTGTTTTATTTTCCCAGTAAAGAACATAAAAAAAAACAGTATCTAGTAAAATGGCAAATTATGAAATGATCGCTGTTACATGATGATGTCTCCCTGATACAGGCATTCGAAACACAATCATATGTCATGGAATGGAATCTTCATATGTTGAATTAAATTTAAAAAAAAAGAATTTTTGCCTATCATTAAAAAAAGACAATGAAGGCAACCTAATACCGGGAGTGCCTATTATGATGGCCAAAATATATGGTAATTACACATAATAGAAGAAATTGTATGTCTTTTCTATATTGTTTGATTTTCATTCAATACTTTGCTATATTATTCGGAATTATTTTGTGCCAATAAGAATCAAGCACAGGCAAAAATCACACTGACGTCCACAAACAGTTCAGCAGACTTTCAGTTATAGTGCAAGAAGTATCACTCTTTGAAGAAACTGATCTTAGAGATGAGTCTTTCTTTTAATCCGCCCTGTTGATTCATCATAAATGTCTGATACGGGCCGAAATTCATTGTGTCACACTATTACAATACATAAAACTACAAATCATACCAAGAGGCTTGCAAATCAATAAAGAGCCAATAATTTTTACTGAGTATGATGCATTTATGGAAAAGTGGCTAGCAATTTTGAATAAATGTTCACTTAACCTTATGCTTTTAATTATCAAGACCACGAAGGTCAAAGAACCATTGAGAAGTATTGAAGACAGCAAAGTCTAGCTACAAAAAACTTTGTCAGTAGATAACTTAAGAGAACACAACAGCAACATTGATCAATTCAGAGCTTCTCTAAACAAGATAAGATCCACAAACTGTAAAGATATGGCAGCAACAAAAGCAGACACCAAGGAAGCAAGTCACTTTCTTTGATTCATTGGGTGATTCATCAAACTCTGATGGTGGCATGTATAATGAAAAATTTCAGTCTCTTTCCACAGATACATATCGTGGATCCCAGCCTTTTTTACACTTCGGGGCATTGTCCACTAAGAAACCAACAAGATGCAGTGCATGCAGTGCATGCATGGCCGTTCACCAGATCACAGGTCTGACAGGTACTGCAATAATTAATCTATCTAAAGAAGTTAGATTTCCTAGGCAAAAACAAGATCTCAATAAATGTCTTTTATTTGTTCTGTCCCATTCTTACAAATCTTTTCAATATAGAGGTGACTTATTTTGTTTCTTTAGAATATTACAAAACAAATTATGTTTTGTTAAATATCCTATTAATTGGACTGAATTTCTGGATTTTGACTCAGCTTTGACTACTCTTCAGCCTATCACCAATCCCAGAACTCTGCAAGGTTTGACTACTCTTCAGCCTATCTCCAACCCCGGACCTTTGCTACGTTTGACTACTCTTCAGCCTATCTCCAATCCCAGACCTTTGCTACATTTGACTACGCCTGTCTTCTCCATGCCCTGACCATTGCCTTGATTGAGTTCACCTGCCTTCTCCATGCCCTGACCATTGTCTTGATTGACCATGCCTGCCTTCTCCGTGCTCTGACCATTGCCTTGATTGACTGCGCTACATATTACTCTGCGTCCAGAGTTCTTCTTCACTTGCCACAACCTCTGCTTGTCACCAGCCTTGACTCTAGCTTGTCAGTGACGCCTCCTCCAGCCTACCTCCTGGACGTGGACTTACAAGGCTTCGGCCTTCCTTTGCTCAGGCACCTCCAGTTACCTCCTGATCCATTGGTGCCTGAGTTTCCGTACAGAACCTAGGCATTCGCACTGGCATTGCCAGCATTTAAAGGGGCCGTGGCGGGAATCTAGCCTGTGGCCCTGTATGATGACATCATCAGGTCCTGCTATTTAAAGCAGGGCCCGCCATTCGTTCCTTGCCTTGGCAACAGGTCTCCACGCTTGTCATGTGCTCGTTGCTCGTTCCAGTTCCTGACTTCGTTCCTGGTTCCTACCTAGCCTTGCTTGGAGTGACCTCTGGCTTTGACCCTTGCTACAGTTGGACCACGCTCAGGACTGACCTCTGGCTTTGACCCTTGCTACGTTTGGACCATGCTCAGGACTGACCTCTGGCTTTTACCTTTGCTTTGTTGGAACTACGCTCAGGACTGACTTCCGGCTTTGACCCTTGCTTTGTTAGAACTCTGCACCTTGACTAGCTCTGCCACCTGCCCCGACTCCAGCCTGTCCTCGACTATGCCTTCGGTATCTCCCTGGACTTGGCCGTCTCAGACTCTGACCTTCTACTACCTGGGCATCACTCGTTCTTGTTCCTGGCCCATCCTTGGTGCCTGGGTCTCTGGAACCCTGCCTCATCTAGACCTGCTTTGGTCCCTCCGATGCCTCTGCTGGTCCCTGACTAACCACTACAACATCCACTGGGAGTCATCTGACGGAGGCCCACCTAAGACCAGCTGGCCCCGGCACCCAAGGGCTCAACCTGTGGGGAACGCGGGCTGGTATTGGCAAAGCTCCAGTAGGCCTCCGTCTCCTAGTCTGCTCCGCTTCCCGACAGTGGGGGCCCATGGTGCTTGCCCTATGGGTAGCGTGAACCCCCACCTCGGGCCAAGGGTCCACCTCTGGCGCAACAGGGAGGGATCTAGTGAAGCTTGAGGAATGGTCTAAGATCTGGCAGCTAAGATTTAATGCTAAATATGCAGAGTAATGCTTTTAGGATGCAAAAATTCAAGGAAAAGGTACTATATTGGAGGTGAAATTTTTCTAAGCACAAAGGAAGAGTGGGATCTGTGGGAAGTTGTATCTGATGATCATAAGGTGGCCAAACAGGTGGATAAATTGATGCAAAAAGACAGAAAGATGCTTGGCTGCATAGGGAGAGGAACTGTCAGAAGAAAAAGGGAGGTTATATTGCCCCTGTATAGGTCCCTGATAAGATCTCACTTGGAATATTGTGTACAATTCTGGAGACTGCACCTTCAAAAGGATATAAACAGGATTGAGTAGGTCCAGAGGGTGGCTACTAAAATGGTCAATGGTCTTTCTTCTAAAACATATGGAAATAGACTTAAAGATCTAAACATGTATATCCTAGAGGAAAAGCAAGATAGGGGAGATATGATAGAGACATTAAAATATCTCAAAGGTTTCCATGCACAGGAGGTGAGCCTTTTTCAATGGAAAGGAGGCTCTAGAAGGAGGGATCATGAGATGAGGGTGAAAAGGGGTAGACTCAGGAGTAATCTTAGGAAATATTTCTTTACAGAGAGAATGGTGAATGCGTGGAACAGTTTCTTAGTAGAGATGGTGGAGACAAAAACAGTACCTGAATTCAAGAAAGCATGGCATACATACAGGAGATCTTTAAGGAAGTGATGAGAATTATAATTCTAAATTAATTGGATGGTTGGGCAGACTGCATGGGCCATACAGTTTATTTCTGCTGTCATGGAATTCTATGTCATGGAATTTCTATGTCATGGAATTCTATGTCATGGAATTTCTATGTCATGGAATTCTATGTCATGTTTCTATGTCATGGAATATGATCAGAAAGAAATTCCATTTCTTGACATCCAGATTTTCAGAGAAGATGATAAAATGAGCACAATATTAAGAACATAAGAACATAAGAAAATGCCATACTGGGTCAGACCAAGGGTCCATCAAGCCCAGCATCCTGTTTCCAACAGTGGCCAATCCAGGCCATAAGAACCTGGCAAGTACCCAAAAACTAAGTCTATTCCATGATGTAACCATTGCTAATGGCAGTGGCTATTCTCTAAGTGAACTTAATAGCAGGTAATGGACTTCTCCTCCAAGAACTTATCCAATCCTTTTTTAAACACAGCTATACTTACTGCACGAACCACATTCTCTGGCAACAAATTCCAGAGTTTAATTGTGCGTTGAGTAAAAAAGAACTTTCTCCGATTAGTTTTAAATGTGCCCCATGCTAACTTCATGGAGTGTCCCCTAGTCTTTCTACTATCCGAAAGAGTAAATAACCGATTCACATCTACCCATTCTAGACCTCTCATGATTTTAAACACCTCTATCATATCCCGCTCAGTCGTCTCTTCTCCAAGCTGAAAAGTCCTAACCTCTTTAGTCTTTCCTCATAGGGGAGTTGTTCCATTCCCCTTATCATTTTGGTAGCCCTTCTCTGTACCTTCTCCATCGCAATTATATCTTTTTTGAGATGCGGCGACCAGAATTGTACACAGTATTCAAGGTGCGGTCTCACCATGGAGCGATACAGAGGCATTATGACATTTTCCGTTTTATTCATCATTCCTTTTCTAATAATTCCCAACATTCTGTTTGCTTTTTTGACTGCCGCAGCACACTGAACCGACGATTTCAATGTGTTATCCACTATGACACCTAGATCTCTTTCTTGGGTTGTAGCACCTAATATGGAACCCAACATCGTGTAATTATAGCATGGGTTATTTTTCCCTATATGCATCACCTTGCACTTATCCACATTAAATTTCATCTGCCATTTGGATGCCCAATTTTCCAGTCTCACAAGGTCTTCCTGCAATTTATCACAATCTGCTTGTGATTTAACTACTCTGAACAATTTTGTGTCATCTGCAAATTTGATTATCTCACTCGTCGTATTTCTTTCCAGATCATTTAAAAATATATTGAACAGTAAGGGTCCCAATACAGATCCCTGAGGCACTCCACTGTCCACTCCCTTCCACTGAGAAAATTGCCCATTTAATCCTACTCTCTGTTTCCTGTCTTTTAGCCAGTTTGCAATCCACGAAAGGACATCGCCACCTATCCCATGACTTTTTACTTTTCCTAGAAGCCTCTCATGAGGAACTTTGTCAAACGCCTTCTGAAAATCCAAGTATACTATATCTACCGGTTCACCTTTATCCACATGTTTATTAACTCCTTCAAAAAAGTGAAGCAGATTTGTGAGGCAAGACTTGCCCTGGGTAAAGCCATGCTGACTTTGTTCCATTAAACCATGTCTTTCTATATGTTCTGTGATTTTGATGTTTAGAACACTTTCCACTATTTTTCCTGGCACTGAAGTCAGGCTAACCGGTCTGTAGTTTCCCGGATCGCCCCTGGAGCCCTTTTTAAATATTGGGGTTACATTTGCTATCCTCCAGTCTTCAGGTACAATGGATGATTTTAATGATAAGTTACAAATTTTTACTAATAGGTCTGAAATTTCATTTTTTAGTTCCTTCAGAACTCTGGGGTGTATACCATCCGGTCCAGGTGATTTACTACTCTTCAGTTTGTCAATCAGGCCTACCACATCTTCTAGGTTCACCGTGATTTGATTCAGTCCATCTGAATCATTACCCATGAAAACCTTGTCCATTACGGGTACCTCCCCAACATCCTCTTCAGTAAACACCGAAGCAAAGAAATCATTTAATCTTTCCGCGATGGCCTTATCTTCTCTAAGTGCCCCTTTAACCCCTCGATCATCTAACGGTCCAACTGACTCCCTCACAGGCTTTCTGCTTCGGATATATTTAAAAAAGTTTTTACTGTGAGTTTTTGCCTCTACAGCCAACTTCTTTTCAAATTCTCTCTTAGCCTGTCTTATCAATGTCTTACATTTAACTTGCCAATGTTTATGCTTTATCCTATTTTCTTCTGTTGGATCCTTCTTCCAATTTTTGAATGAAGATCTTTTGGCTAAAATAGCTTCTTTCACCTCCCCTTTTAACCATGCCGGTAATCGTTTTGCCTTCTTTCCACCTTTCTTAATGTGTGGAATACATCTGGACTGTGCTTCTAGAATGGTATTTTTTAACAATGACCACGCCTCTTGGACATTTTTTTACTTTTGTAGCTGCTCCTTTCAGTTTTTTTCTAACAATTTTTCTCATTTTATCAAAGTTTCCCTTTTGAAAGTTTAGCACGAGAGCCTTGGATTTGCACACTGTTCCTTTTCCAGTCATTAAATCAAATTTGATCATATTATGATCACTATTGCCAAGCGGCCCCACCACCGTTACCTCTCTCACCAAGTCCTGTGCTCCACTGAGAATTAGATCTAAAATTGCTCCCTCTCTCGTCGGTTCCTGAACCAATTGCTCCATAAAGCTATCATTTATTCCATCCAGGAACGTTATCTCTCTAGCGTGACCCGATGATACATTTACCCAGTCCATATTGGGGTAATTGAAGTCTCCCATTATTACTGCACTACCAATTTGGTTAGCTTCCCTAATTTCTCTTAGCATTTCACTGTCCATCTCACCATCTTGACCAGGTGGACGGTAGTATACCCCTATCACTGTAGTCTTCCCTGATACACAAGGGATTTCTACCCATAAAGATTCAATTTTGTATTTAGTCTCATGCAGGATGTTTATCCTGTTGGACTCTATGCCATCCCGGACATAAAGCGCCACACCTCCTCCCGACTGCTCCTCTCTGTCATTGCGATATAATTTGTACCCCGGTTATAGCACTGTCCCATTGGTTATCCTCTTTCCACCATGTCTCTGAGATGCCAATTAAGTCTATGTCATCATTTACTGCTATACATTCTAATTCTCCCATCTTACTTCTTAGACTTCTGGCATTAGCATACAAACATTTCAAAGTTTGTTTTTTGTTTGTATTTTTATTCTGCTTTTTAATTGATAGGGATAAGTTAGAATTTTTTAGCTCAGGTGAGTTTTTAGTTACAGGCACTTGGACTACTTTTCTAATTATTGGAACCTCACTGTCGGGATGCCCTAATTCTAATGCATCATTAGTATCCTTTAAAGATACATCTCTCCGAACCATGCGCTGCTGAGCGACTGTCGGCTTTCCCCTTTGTTCTAGTTTAAAAGCTGCTCTATCTCCTTTTTAAAGGTTAGCGCCAGCAGTCTGGTTCCACCCTGGTTAAGGTGGAGCCCATCCCTTCGGAAGAGACTCCCCCTTCCCCAAAAGGTTGTATCAAAAACCAACTGAACATAATAATTTACTGCATTTTTCTAGTTTCCACCCTCCCAGTCTGAGAAAAAACCTTTCGGTTGGGCAATTTTCCTGAGGATACATTGGATCTGTTCTAGTAAGGATGTCTTGTTCACCATGCACAGGAATTAAACACACGATTGTTAGATCACAGCTATCTGTTTTACACTAAAAACAAGGCTTATAAAAGAGTTATCCTTGCAAATAGATCATGGCTATTTTTAGACAAAAAGCACAGTCAAAATGTGTCTCTGGTACGTGTACTAGAGTACTCTCATTTATCAAGAACTATTGCATCCATTTTCAAACATTAGCATAGCTTGTCACTTCATTTGGTGCTCACTATCCCACCTCTGATTTCCTTGCAGTAGTATGTAAGATAGCTCCATGAATCATAGGGGGACATATTAAAAGGATTTTGGAAGGATTAGAACATGAATATGGTCTTCAGAAGGATAGGGCATGGAGATATTTGATCTGCTGGAGAGAATAGATGAGTTTTTGGTATGAGCTAAAGAACAAAGACCTACTGGAAGGAGCGGAAGCTCTAATACATCAGCCATCATCAACCATTTCAGTGAGTTGTGAGGTGAAGGAGGAGAACTCTTCTGTTCTTCAGTGGGGCCTAAAGGAAGGAAATGGCCTTACTGGGGTCCTGAGAGGGAAAACTCTTCATTTGGACCGTACTCAAGTGACATGAGAAAGTAACTGTTTTGTGCTTTTGGATTATCTCATAAACTATGGAATCTGCTTTTGTTGCGCTCGGGGGTGGACCCTTGTCCTGAGGCAGTAGAGAACTTCCTTCTGGTTGCGACCAGAAAGCAACTACCCCCAGGGGGTGGAGCACTGGAGGAGACAGAGGCTAGGTAGAGCTTCACCACTGGAAGCTCGAGGTCCCCCCGAGAGGAGCCCATAGGGACCCGGGCCACTTGGACTTAGGTGGGCCTCACAGGGTCTCCTGGGAAGGTAAGAGTCTGGCGTGCCCATGGGCAGAAGAGGAGCATGGTCAGGTTCAAAGCAGGAGGTCCGATGTAACAAGGAGAACCAGAAGAGCGTGGGTGATGACAAGGTGAGGAATAGAGCCAGAATCCTGAGATATGGTCAGGCAGGCAGAGGTCAAGTCCAAGAGTCAGTCTGAGGAGTGGTCAGTGAGCAGAGGTCAGGTACTGGAGGTCAGACAAGGTCACAGGTAGGCCGAGGTCAGAAGGCAGGCAGCAGACAGGCAGGTCAATGAACAGACTGGAGTCAGAGGCAGGCAGCAGGCAGGTGAGTCGAGGGATGGACTGGAGTCAGGAGGCAGGAGAGTTGAGGAACGGCCTGGAGTCAGGAGGCAGGCAGCAGACAGGCAGGCAGGTCGAGGAACAAACTGGAGTCAGAAGGCAGACAGCAGACAGGCAGGCAGGTCAAGGAACAAGCCGAGGTCAGTACCAGTAAGACAGTCCGGGGTACTATCTGGGTAGATGAACAGCCAAACAGGAACAGGAGGACGCTGGAGTACTAAGAAGCAGGAACAAGGCAGGAACAGAACTGGAACAGAAGGATCCTGGAACAAGACTTGGAACAAGACAGGAGCAAGCAACAAATGCAGTGACAATCTAGCACAAATGCCGACCCGATTGCCAAGACAAGGAAGTTCAAGCAATTACTTCCTTATAACGGGGAATCAATCAGGGCTTGCTGTGGAGCTATGACCCGACCTTGGCCCTACAAGAGGCCGGGCGGTATGCAGCCACGCACGTAGGGGCGTGGCCGACACAGCCGAGGACGCCGAGCTCCGGTGTGAGGCCTGGTACGTAGTGGAAGGCCCGGTGACTGCCACCGCGGGACGCCGGGGCCTGGAAGCGCTAGCAGCAGCTGCTAGGGAGGCCAACCCAGGACCTGCCGTGGAACCACGAAGGTGAGTAGGCCCGTGTGCAGGCCGGGCGCAGATGGGATGCGTAACAGCTTTGCCTCCATCTAGGATATTTTAACTTTTTGCAATAAATTCTTTTTTCTTTGGAAAGCCAAATTGTGTGGACTACATTTGTTAAATTCCTTAGGACCCACAGGTAATTGTTCATTTTGTGTACTTATTTGTATCCCTGTTAATTAAAACCCAATAAACATATTTGGAAAAAGAAGATGTAAAAATTTCAGAAACTTTGTTGTACATTCTTTACTTCCTCCGGCAAAACAATTGCAATCATTTTCCCCCTGTTCACAGATATTGTGGTAACTCAGTTTTTGTTCTTAGGACATAAATGGCATAAAATGGACCCATCCTGGTTCAGGTAAAGTTATTAAGCTTCTCAATGCTAGAAACTGAATGTTATCGTATATTATGTACGTCTTACAATGTATGTGTAGAAACATATGTTGGACACACAAAACACAACATCAAGACCCAACTTACTGAACCCTAAAGCTGTATCAATAACAATAAGGTCCAAACTCATATAGTAGCTCACTGCTTAGAGCACAACTATCAGTTCAAGGACCTAAGGAGGGAATTCTTGAACAGATTATTGAGACACCAAGAGGAGGTAATCACTCTCAACATCTAAATAAAAGAGAACAATTTTGAATTTACCACTAAATTTGTAAGTTGAAAGGTATTCACTGATTTAAAATGTCCTTTTCGCATCTGGTCAATATGTAGATAAGCAATCACCTGACAAAGCCTCTCTTGTCTTCTGTTTCACATTTTGACACCAAAAACAAGCCATGGTGAGAGAGGGAAATGTCTATGAATACATTTCTTTGACTCACATTGTTCTGTTTCTTTAAATATTATTTAAAAGAAATTGGTAGAAATATGCTACATATGGACATCTGCCTGTTCATTTATTTTGATGAGTTTTACATGCTATTACTTATTGTAATGAAAAAGAATGAATGGGTGGAGTTGAAGAGGCTGCTCATCTTCGATCTAAAGGGTACAGTTAGGCAGAAAAAAGTTGTCTGTGTCTTTAGATACCCTTTAAAAAAAAAGAAAAAATAATATATGTTATCACTCTCATAAATGCTGATCAAGGGTAAGAAAAACTAATTAATGCTCTTGGTGGAATTCCTCTAGATCAGCTATGCCTCAACTGTAGCCACTCTTAGTGATAAAAATCGATTTCCATCTTTCCTCCGCACTACTCCAAGTGATGAGTTACAGTCTCTGGGCATTGCCCGGTTGATCACCTTTTTCAGTTGGACATGGGTTGGAATCCTTGCTGAGGACAGTGAATATGGACAGATTGGGAGTCAGATGCTAAAAGAAGAGCTGGTCAAGTCTGGAGTGTGCATAGCCTTCTACGAAATCATCCCCTTGTTTTACTCTCAAGAGAAGACACGGCGCATTGTGGAGGTGGTGAAGAAGATGACAGCCAGGGTCATAGTGATCTTTTCCACTGGTAACAATCTCTATCCAGTGATGCTGGCAATTGCAAAGAATAACATATCTGGGAAAATCTGGATTGCTACGGATGGCTGGGCATTCAATCCAAAATTTAATGAAAAGGATTTCTTAAAAACTCTGAAAGGAACCATTGCATTCTTCGTTCCTACGGGTAACATTCCAAGCTTCAAAGAGTACCTCTATGACCTTCATCCTCTCAGAACTGCAGAAGACATCTTTGTTGGGCTATTTTGGGAAGAAGTCTTTGGCTGCAGATGGGCAGACCCCAACATGGACCAGGTCACTCTTGAAGAACTAAGCAGAAAAGTGAAACTCTGCACAGGGAAGGAAGACTTGAGGACCCTTACTATTCGTTTCTTTGACACAACAAACCTAAGATCTGTTTATAATGCTTATAATGCTGTGTACATGGTGGCCCATGCCCTCCATGCCATGTATACCTGTGAACCTGGAAAAGGACCTTTCTTCAATGGGACATGTGGGGACATTAAACACTTTGAGCCTTGGCAGGTATGTACCAATGTTTGAGATATGTGACTTTCAATAAGCATGTAAGTTCACTACATTACAATGGCAAATAGTAGACTTTTCAGCCTATAGAAACTTCAATGGTCTTAAAACACCAGCTACTTGCATACATTTTTTTTAATATCGGCTTCCTATGTGGCTAAAAGTTTGTATGGCTACTTAAGTGATATTAACAATTATGATTATTAATATTTGATGTCTTTATATACTGCCATTTCAAACTGGTGCTCCCTGCAGTTTACAGCATGCATAAAATGATTGAGTGTGCTTTGTGCAATTTACAACAAACATAAAGTGCTATAAAAATATATTTAACTACCCCACTCCCCCATACTGCCAAGCCCTATGTTGCACTCGGGGGTGGACCTTTGTCCTGGGACAGTGAAGGAACGTCTCCTGAAAGGGAACAGGAGGTAACTGCCCCCAGGGGGCAGAGCACTGGAGGAGACAGAGGCTATGAAGAACTTCACCACTGGAAGTCTGAGGTCCCCCTGGGAGGACCCCGTAGGGATCCGGGCCGCTTGGACTTAGGTGGGCCTTGCAGGGTCTCCTGAGAGAATGAAAGTCTGGCATGCCCACGGACACAGGGGGAGTGCAATTGGATTTGAAGTTGGAACAAGGAGAACCAGGACAGAGTTGGTGATGACAAGGCGAGGAACAGAGCCAGAATCTGGAGACGTGGTCAATCAGGCACAGGTCAGAATCCAAGGGTCAGTCCGAGAAGTGGTCAACAAAGCAGGGGTCAGGTACCAGAGGTCAGATGAGGTCAAAGGCAGGCTGAGGTCTTGAGGCAGGTGGCAGGTAGGCAGGCAGGTCAGGAGCAAGCTGAGGTCAGTACCAGTAAGACAGTCTGAGGGTACTACCTGGGTAGACAGACAGACAAACACAGGAACAAGCAGGTCTTAGGAACTAGGATGCAGGAACAAGTCAGGAACAGAACTGGAACAGAAGGATCCTGGAACGAGGCTAGGAACAGGCAAGAGCAGGAACAAACGCAGAGGCAATCTTAGAACAAACCGACCCGATTGCCAAGGCAAGGAAGCATAGACAGGAACTTCCTTATATCGCGGGATCAATCAGGGTGCTCCACGGAGCTAAGACCCGCCATTGACCCTACATGATTGGGGGCGGTCCGTGCGCGCGTGTATGGATGTGGCTAACATGGCAGAGGACACCGAGCCTCAGCATGACATGCAGAGGAAGGCCCGGCGACCGCCTCTGTGGGACACCAGAGCCTGGCAGGGCTGGCAACTACCACGAGGGAGGTCGTCCCAGGACCCACTGTGGAACCATGAAGGTGAGCAGGCCCGTGCTCAGGACGGCCGCGGGCAGGGCGCGTAACACCCTAGACAAATCATTTCAAACTTTAGAGAAATGCATGGATTTGTGCTGTGGGAAGCAGGATTACCTGCAGGTTCTAAGGAATTTAAAAAATGTAGTCCACATAACTTGGCAATCCAAAGAAGAAATTATTTATTGCAAAAAGATAACATATCCTAGATGCAGGCAAAGCAGATTCCATAGTTTGAGATAATCAAAAGCACAAAACAGTTACTCAGTTTCTCAGTACAGGTTGAAGAGTTTTCCCTCTCAGGTCCCCAGTAAGTCTTTTTCTTTCTTTTAGGCCCCACTGAAGAACAGAAAACCTTTCCTCCTTCATCACATAACTCACTGAGATGGGGTTACACTCACTGAGATGGGGTTACACTCCTTCCAGTAGGTCTTTACTCTTTAGCTCATACCAAAAGCTCATCTACTCTCTCCAACAGATCAAATATCTCTCATGCCCTATTCCTGAACTCCTCAAGACCATATTCAGGTTCTAATATTTCCAAAATCCTTTTAATATCTCCCCCCTTTGACTCATGGAGCTATCTTATATACTACTTCTAAAACCTTTGGTGGAAGGATCCACCTTTCACTCACTATCACTGACGGAAGAACTCCAGTGATAAAACATAGCACAACCTGTGTTACATAGGCAGCATATACATTTTTTTAAATATATAAATAAACTAGCGGAATACCCATGCTTCGCTACGGTGGAGAAGTTGATAGAAACGTGTGAGTTTATTTCACACAAGTTGAAAAGTAATTGTTTTGAGTGAGTGAGGGCTTTGGAGTTTATATATTTAAAATGAACATGTTATTATTATAGAGTGAGGTTAGTGGTAATTAAAAAATGTGAAATGAATATGGGGAATGAATGTACTGTGAGTTGCCTGTCATGACATAATGATTTCTTTGTATACAACGTTTGCGACCCTCTGGCTGCAGTATGATGAGGCTATCAGCTGAGCTGACTCTAGAGCAGGCATTGTACAGCTGGCCATGTGAGAAGCAGTGGTGCCTCAAGTCAACACCAACGACCTTGAGAGTCTGGCCCTGAGATTTGTTAATAGTCATCGCGAAGCAGACGCTGACCGGGAGCTGCAGGCATTTAAATTGAAAGGGTACGTCTGATGGTATAAGGGGGATGCGAGGGATGAAAACTGTTTCCCCTCGTCCACAACCTGTGAAAATGATTGCTTCAATGACATTTATGTGGAGAGACATGACTTGAAGTCTGGTGCCATTGCAAAGTTTTGGTGGCTGTAGATTTCTTAGTAACATAATTGGTGTTCTGACCTTCAAAATGAGATTGTGCTGAGGAATGCCTGGAGGGTTGAGACTGTTCAGGAACTCAACAGGGTAATGTACCGCATCGTCGACTTCGATGACCAAGTCCACAGACTTATAAGTTTTTGCTTCTGAGGTGAACGCCTGCAGGAGTGTGTAATTGATGGAGTTTGTCGTGTCATTTGTAGAAGTTAAAATTGCCCTCTCTCTAAACCACGATGTGTCCTTCATGTGGATGTTTTGAAGATCCGGGTATACCTTTTGTGTAAGACAATGGCCACTGGCCAAGTCCTCGCCACTGAATCGGAGACTTTTCACAGATGCTTCTTCATCCCCGAAAGCATGATAGAGATGAGCATTTCGAAAGACCTGAAAGCGGTTTTGGAACAATTCAGCTGCTGCCATCAACTCACATGTGGAACCATAGGTGCAGGCCCTCAACATGTCACCTGTGTAGTGAATTTGGGAAGTGTAATTGTTCCCCATATCATCATCAGTCCACACTTAGAACCTGTCCCATTTCAGACAGACATAGTAGACTATTGCTATCCTGATATCAACGGTGGAATGTGCGTTGTCATGCAGTAAATAGGACAACAAATGGAAAAGACACAAACCATCATGAGGCATAGGAACAACAGTGTAGGGGCAACTTGTGTGGCCAGTGGTGACAACCTTACAAGACATGTCGGTCTTGGTAATGATGAAGGTGAGTGAAAGGAATGAACGTATGTAGAAAGCAAGGAAGTACGTAGAAAGTAACCAAGAAATGCAGAATCGTAAGGAAGAAGTGTTAATAACTGTTTGGTGGTCCTTAAAAGTACCGATTGAAGCAAAGCAAAAGAAATGAACCAAGGAATAAATCAAGAGATGTGATACTGTGAGGCTCCGGAGAGCACGATGTAGACAGTCCAACCATACTGGAAGGACAGTTGAGAGAGCGAGTGTGTGGCTGGGTATGATACCCCTGTGCATGGGCAATGGGGAGAGAGAGGGACACCCCTGCGCATCGGCATGTGTGACGCGTACCAACCAATGCGGCAAGGCGGGGTGTGCTAGTGTGGTGCACGTGGAAGGGGTGCTGCCGCATGCGTGGTTGCAACGTAGGGAAGTGGAAGGTGGCCCTTGACCTTTTGGTGAACGCAAATGCCTGTTTAGATTGAATGATGCAACGTGGGAAAGTGAAAACCGGATCCAAGTTGCAGTGCTGTAGGGACTCGGGAAGTGGGAGAATTAGTAATGAGTGAGTGAGTAAGTGAGGGCTTTGGAGTTTATATATATAGATGTAACGTATATAAGAACATAAGAAATTGCCATGCTGGGTCAGACCAAGGGTCTATCAAGCCCAGCATCCTGTTTCCAACAGAGGCCAAACCAGGCCACAAGAACCTGGCAATTACCCAAACACTAAGAAGATCCCATGCTACTGATGCAATTAATAGCAGTGGCTATTCCCTAAGTAAACTTGATTAATAGCCGTTAATGGACTTCTCCTCCAAGAACGTATCCAAACCTTTTTTGAACCCAGCTACAGTAACTGCACTAAACACATCCTCTGGCAACAAATTCCAGAGCTTTATTGTGCGTTGAGTGAAAAATAATTTTCTCTGATTAGTCTTAAATGTGCTACTTGCTAACTTCATGGAATGCCCCCTTCAGATGGATACTTCTTCCAATTTTTGAAGGATGTTTTTTTGGGCTAAAATAGCCTCTTTCACCTCACCTTTTAACCATGATGGTAATCGTTTTGCCTTCTTTCCACCTTTCTTAATGTGTGGAATACATATGGACTGCGCCTCTAGGATTGTATTTTTAAACAATGTCCAAGCCTGTTGAACACTTTTAACCTTTGCAGCTGCACCTTTCAGTTTTTTTCTAACTATTTTCCTCATTTTATCAAAGTTTCCCTTTTGAAAATTTAGTGTTAGAGCTGTAGATTTACATATTGTCCCCCTTCCAGTTATTAGTTTAAATTTGATCATGTTATGATCACTGTTGCCAAGTGGCCCCACCACCATTACCTCTCTCACCAAATCCTGCATTCCACTAAGAATTAAATCTAAAATAGCTCCCTCTCTTGTTGGTTCCTGAACCAATTGCTCCATGAAGCAATCATTTATTACATCCAGGAACTTTATGTCTCTAGCAAGTCCTGATGTTACATTTACCCAGTCAATACTGGGGTAATTGAAATCTCACATTATTATTGCACTGCCAAATTGGTTAGCTTCCCTGATTTCTCTTAGCATTTCATCATCTGACCATTTTGTCCAAGAGGACGGTAGTATACTCCTATCACTATACTCTTACCCAACACACATGGGATTTCTACCCATATAGATTCTACTGAGCATTTAGTCTCTTGTATGATCTTTATCCTGTTGGACTCTATACCTTCCTGAACATAAAGTGCCACACCCCCACCAAGTTGATCCTCCCTATCATTGAGATATAATTTGTATCCTAATATAGCAGAGGATACTTGTCTTTACGAGTATGATGTACTATTGCATGATTGGCACATAATATCCTGCATTACGGAATGCTATTCATATCCCATTCTGACTGGGTATCTGAGTACTCAACATTGGAGTGCTATTCATATCCCATTCTATCCCATTTTCTTGGTGACCCCAACATGACCCTGGTGGGGTGTTGCGTTCGATGGCAGTATGGAACTATATCCCATTCTATCCCATTCCGACTGGGCATGCGAGTACTCAACATTTATTTTGATGACCCTGACGTGACCCTGGTGGGGTGTTGCATTTGATGGAGGTATGGAACGAACCATTGAATGTAGGAAAGTAAGAAGTGGTTAGTTTTTCCAAGGACATGATAGGGAATGACGGAGCCAAGTTTCAGCCTTGTCGGTATTTGGGAAGTGGGAGAGTTAGTGATCAGTAAGTCAGTGAGTGAGTCAGTGAAGGCTTTGGCATTTATAGATATAGAAAATGTCAAACCTGACAGTAACATAGTATCATCATAAGGATGGCAGAAAAGGACCAGATAGCCCTTATCTCTGTGCAGATATTACCATAAGGATATGTGAAGTGATCAAATTTGCAGATGACAAAATTATTCAGAATATTTAAATCACAAGTGGATTGTGATAAATTGCAGGGAAACCTTACAAGACTGGAAGATTGGTTGTCATATGAAGATGTAATAAAATGTGGACAAGTGCAAGGTGATGCATATAGGGAAAAATAACCCATGCTGTAGCTACACAGTGTTAGGTTCCATTTTAGGAGTCGAGTTACCAGCAGGAAAAAGATCTGGGTATCATAGTTGATATTATATTGTAATGGCTGGCTCAGTGTGCTGTTGTGGTCAAAAAAGGAAACAAAATCTTAGGAATTATTAGGAAGGGAATGTCATAATGCCTCTGTATTGCTCCATGGTGAGACCGTACCTTGAATATTGTGTGAAATTCTGGTCACCGCATCTCAAAAAGGATATAGCAGCACTGGAGAAAGTTCAGAGAAGGGCGACCAAAATGATTAGGGACATGGAACAGCTGCCCTATCAGGAAAGGCTAAAGGAGTTAGGGCTGTTCAGTTTGGAGAAGAGACGACTGAGTGGGAATATGATAGAAGTCTACAAAATCATGAAAGGACTTGAACAAGTTAATGTAAATTAGGGATGTGAATCGTTTTAGGACGATTAAAATTATCGTCCGATAATTTTAATATCGTCTTAAACCGTTATGGAACACAATACAATAGAGATTCTAACGATTTATCGTTATAAATCGTTAGAATCGTGAGCCGGCACACTAAAACCCGCTAAAACCCACCCCCGACCCTTTAAATTAAATCCCCCACCCTCCCGAACCCCCCCCAAATAACTTAAACATTTCCTTGCCAAATCCTACCTCCTTCAATCCCCCACCCAAATGACTTAAATTACCTGGGGGTCCGGAACGGCAGCGGTCCGGAACGGGCTCCTGCTACTGAATCTTGTTGTCTTCGGCCGGCGCCATTTTCCAAAATGGCGCCAAAAAATGGCGGCGGCCATAGACCAACAGGATTTGACAGCAGGAGGTCCTTCCGGACCCCCGCTGGACTTTTGGCAAGTCTTGTGGGGATCAGGAGGCCCCCCCCAAGCTGGCCAAAAGTTCCTGGAGGTCCAGCGGGGGTCAGGGAGCGATTTCCCGCCGCGAATCGTTTTCCGTACGGAAAATGGCGCCGGCAGGAGATCGACTGCAGGAGGTCGTTCAGCGAGGGTTCCGGCGCCTCGCTGAACGACCTCCTGCAGTCGATCTCCTGCCGGCGCCATTTTCCGTACGGAAAACGATTCGCGGCGGGAAATCACTCCCTGACCCCCGCTGGACCTCCAGGAACTTTTGGCCAGCTTGGGGGGGGCCTCCTGACCCCCACAAGACTTGCCAAAAGTCCAGCGGGGGTCCGGAAGGACCTCCTGCCGTCGAATCCTGTTGGTCTATGGCCGCCGCCATTTTTTCGGCGCCATTTTGGAAAATGGCGCCGGCCGAAGACAACAAGATTCAGTAGCAGGAGCCCGTTCCGGACCGCTGCCGTTCCGGACCGCCGCTGGACCACCAGGTAATTTAAGTCATTTGGGGGGGGGGGGTTCGGGAGGGTGGGGGATTTAATTTAAAGGGTCGGGGGTGGGTTTTAGCGGGTTTTAACGATTTTAACGATATATCACGATATTTTACCCCCCCAAACGGCAACAATACGATTCCCTCCCCCTCCCAGCCGAAATCGATCGTTAAGACGATCGAGGACACGATTCACATCTCTAATGTAAATCGGTTATTTACTCTCTCAGATAATAAAAGTACCAGAGGGCACTCCATGAAGTTAGCAAGTAGCTCATTTAAAACAAATCAATACATTTTTGTTCACTCAGCGCATAGTTAAGCTCTGGAATTCATTGCCAGAGGATGTGGTTACAGCAGTTAGTGTAACTGGGTTTAAAAAAGGTTTGGATACATTCCTAAACTGCTATTATGGTAATTAATAAGCAAATGTAGCTTGTGACTTATCTAATGTTTAGGTACTTGTCAGGTACTTGTGACTTGGATTGGCCACTGTTGGAAACAGGATACAGGGCTTGATGGACCCTTGGTCTGACTCAGTATGGCAGATCTGATGTTCTTATGTTATATTCAGGATACCCACCATGTTTTTCTAAAGGGTAGAAACTGTCAGTGTAGTTATTTCCAAGCCTTATGATAAGGGTAGTAATATTTACAATCAAAACCAAGCAACTGTCAACCCCTTAAATTACTGCTAGCAACATATTTACTGGGTGAGGAGCCTTTTTGATAATTCTGATAATGCTCCTTGATGTTCTTTGCTTTGGGACACCTATAGATTGAGACAGATTGAGTAACCAGGTGTACGGCAAGGATCAAATAAATATGGTGGCTCAATTATTAGGTGGGCAATAAGCAGTAAATATCAACACAAGAATAGATGAGAGGTAAGTGCATATAGCAGGTGTTCTGTCCATACCTGCAGACTCTCCTGATTTGGTGAGGAAACTACCGAATTCAAAAGAAATTGCCAGATCCCTGGGCAATAATCCGCTGCAGCGGAAGCAGGTCCTAGAATTGAAAGTTGCCTGCGTCATACGGGGAGTGGAGGAGGAGGAGTTTGAACTGAGGCCCATGTGGCTAAAAGAAGAAGAAACATCAGCCACCGCATGGGGAAAGATGACACAAAATCCATGGGGTGGAAGATGCAACTGGGGAGAGAATGGCTGAGCATGTGCATGGAAAAAAAGAGCGTGAATGTCTGCGTGTGGAAGCAGAGCAGTAGAAAGCATGTATGAGAGGTCGTGAGAGTGAGCGTGTGTGTGTGTGTAAGAATGAGCATGTTACGGGACCGGGCCATGCCCCGGTCCCTCCACTCACCTCGGGGCCGGCCCGGCCCGTGCGACGCTCTCTGCAGCCCCCTGGGCCTGTCCTGCTGCCTGCCGCGGCGTCTCCACCGCGAGGGAGACGCCGCCGACTCCCGTCACTGGCCCCGCCCCCCAGGCACGCGCGCATGCGGGGACTCCTCTCTTAAAGGGGCCAGCGTGGGAGAACCAAGGACTGCTGGCGGATGATGTCAGACGCTGCAGGGTATATCACCCTGCAGCTCAGAGAAGATCTTCGCCTTGCAACAAGGTTCCTGGTCTCCTGTCTGTTGTTGCTGCGTTCCTGGATTGCCCTTCGTTCCGACCCGGCTTGTCTCCTGACTCCTCTCCGCTTCATCCTTGGTTCTGGCTCTTCATCCCGCTTCTGCTCTGCCTTCCTTGCTGGATTGATTCTTCTGGACTCCGACCCCTGGACTGGCTTAGGACCGCTCTCTGGACACCGACCCCTGGACTGGCTGCGGACCGCTCTTTGGACTCAGACTCCTGGACCAGCTTTTGGATTTTCTTCAACTTCTCTACAGAAACTACCTACGACCTGCTGGAGGTGCAAGCCGTCTGGAACCAACGACCTGCAGGAGGTGCCTGCATCCAGACCAACATTCAGGGAGTCGCCTAAGTCCCAGCGTCCGTGTCCCTACGGGCTCCTACTGGGGGGACTCCGGCTTCCAGGGTGAATCTCCAAAAGTCCCAGCAGCTGGACTCCTAAGGGCTCCTCCCGGGGGAGTGCCGGTCTCCAGGTTGAAGATTCTTCAATCACCAGGCTCCAACGTCATCCATCCTCCCACGGGGTACCGAGTCCTTGGTCGCATAGGACGCCACCGCAGTCCAGTATCTCAGCTTGCTCCGAGTCTCCGAACCGCCTCCTGGTTGGGACACTTACTGTGGACCTCTACAGCACTCCATCCTCAGTCCCAACTGGCCCAAGGGTCCACGAACACAACAGAGCATTTATGTGTGTTAGTGTAAGAAAGTCTCCAAGGACGTTTTGGTGCATGCTGCTTTAGATCCTACCCCCCCCCCCCCCCCCCCCCGTACATCCATGATAATCTCAGGATCAGTGAAAATCCAAAGTCGCCTGTTTTTAGTTTTCATTATTGAGGCCTGGGCTATGAATGGGATGATGAATGGAGAGTTTTGTTTGTGGCATACAGAATCAGCTGATCCCTATAAAGTTCACTAGTTAGAGGCATGCCTGCTATGGACATACATTTATTAAACTTAAATATGCGTGTAGAGTTTCCTACCATGCTTCCAAATTTCTCCATGCAATCACTCTTTACTGTGGGCCTGATATCCAAAGCTGTTCAGATATGTATCTTAGCTGGATATGACTTATCTGGCTAAGTTACAAGGGATGTTCAGTGGTAGAGCTATACCGCTAAATATCCATGTACAGTCCGCTTCTTAGCTGGATAAGTTATATCTAGCTAAGTTAAACCTGCTCATTGACAGGTATAACTTACTGCCAATCACAAACACCAAAAGAGTCTGAATGCACTCCATATAGAAAATCAATTTCATGTATTCATGGCAACATTCAAATTTCTTATTAGAATGACATTGTAGTTTCTGCTTTGGACTGTCATAAAACCCGTGCATGCCAAGCTATTGTTTTCCTTTTGAACGTACTTGCAGCAAGTCTTAGGTCATGGAATCACCCATCCAGCAACAGGTCTTAAGTCAAGGAATGGGCAATGGAAGGTTGCAATCATTTAACTGAATAATGAGGCTTGTAAATTTATTTTATTTATTTATTTATTTATTTATTTAGAAGTGTTTATATACCGCTTTTACAAATATGATTTAATCAAAATGGTTAACAACTAAAATGAACATAATCTACAGAAGTTAAGATAATAAATAAATATAAATGGAAGAAACCAACATTTGTAACTAAAAATCAAAAAAGTATTATACAATAAGTAATTAACATAAGTGCCAAAGAATCACAAAAATTGTTAAATTAGATAGGGATGGAAAGGGACGGGGGGGGGGGGGGGGGATAAAGCTAGTCTTGTAATTTTTTTTTTTTTAATTTAATCTTTATTAAGTTTTAACCATTTTCATGACTTAACTATATGATATTTAAAGACAACAACATTAGGAAAAAAAATATAGAGGCGCTTATTCGGAGTGGAAGAGTAGCCTAGTGGCTAGAGCAGTGGGCTACAAGCCAGGGGAGCAGAGAGGTGTTGCATCCGTCGGTCTCAGATGGCTTCAACCTCTGTGCCTCACCTTTCTTCCTTCTCTCTGCACAAGCCTTGGGAAGATGGCTCCTGCTGCGTCTTCATGCCGCTCTCTCCGGCGTCCCCAGAATGGCAACAGTGACGGTGTTCGCCATGATTTTCCTGAGGGCCTCCTAGGGCGCGCGCACGCATGCCACCCACGTCTTTATCCACGTCATGGCGGGATCCTCGGGGGCGTCCCCTCCGAGTGACGTCATCACATCCTGGTATTTAGCCTGCCCTTCTTTTGCTAACAAACTGAGTTAGCAAGGATTGGAATCCTCCAGTCTACGCTGCTCTGCCGCTGGAAGCCCTCTCTGCCCTTCTGGGTAATTCTTCTCTAACTTGGGTACCCGCTCCTCTGGTGCCCCTTTGCTCTATTTCAGATACCTATCCTGGGAAACCGGGTACTCACTCCTCGAGGGCCTGCATACAGCTTTCTACTTCAGTGAGTACTAACCCTTCTCAGTCTGTCTCATCTGCAGTTCATTATTAATCAATGTTGCATGCACTTTTCTCTGCAACCTCACCATTTCCCTACAGCATATGCTAAGACCACCTATATCCTTTCATATCTGGACGGAAGAGCTTTGGCTTGGGCCTCACCGCTGTGGGAGCGCAATGACCCTATTCTGAATGATCTTGCTGTGTTTCTTGACCTGTTTAAGTCAGTATTTGATGACCCAGCCCGGTACTCAATAGCAGGATCAGCTTTGGTTCATCTAAAACAAGGTAACAAACCTTTGCCAGACTTTGCCATTGAATTCAAGACTTTGTCTTCTGAATTACATTGGGACCCTAAGTGCCTGAAAACCCTATTTTTTGAAGGTCTGAACTCCCTTTTGAAAGATGAACTAGTGACTCGTGAGATGCCCGAGATCTTAGCGGAACTTATGCAGTTGGCAGCAAAGATTGATCACCGAATTCACAACAAAGTTCAAGAGGTCAGGAATCCCAGAAGACCACTCCAGGGAGAGATTCGTGCCAAGTCTGTACCCAGGCCTATACCCCCAGGGCCTGCTGCTGGCGAAGAAGAACCAATGCAATTAGGCCGCAGTCATTTGACTTCTAAAGAGACTAGGGGGCGTTCCATGAAGTTAGCAAGTAGCATATTTAAGACTAATCGGAGAAAATTCTTTTTCACTCAACGCACAATAAAGCTCTGGAATTTGTTGCCAGAGGATGTGGTTAGTGCAGTTAGTGTAGCTGGGTTCAAAATGGTTTGGATAAGTTCTTGGAGGAGAAGTCCATTAACGGCTATTAATCAAGTTTACTTAGGGAATAGCCACTGTTATTAATTGCATCAGTAACATGGGATCTTCTTAGTGTTTGGATAATTGCCAGGTTCTTGTGGCCTGGTTTGGCCTCTGTTGGATACAGGATGCTGGGCTTGATGGACCCTTGTTCTGACCCAGCATGGCAATTTCTTATGTTCTTATGTTCTTATGAGTCCGAAAGAGGTTGGGCAAGCTGGTCATGCTATATAAACATGCCCTATACGTCTGGGAAACTGGCAGACCTAAGTCCTGCGGGAGGACTCTTCTTAGGTCTAACTGCACCCTCTCCTCCACTCTCTCTTCCATTATCTTTAATCTGCGGGCCTTTGGAATATCAGACCCTTGCCTTGGTAGACTCTGGCAATCAATGATATATCACACCAATAATCAAAAAAATATCATATAGTGACATATAGTGTATTGTAAATCTTTATTTATTTTATATTGGTATTCCTTGGGTCCATTTGAAATTTAGAGAAGTTTTAAGAAGGTTATCTTTATAATATCTTTGGAATAATAAATAAAGATTTACAATATACTATATGTCACTATATGATATTTTTTTAGTAGACTCTGGGGCAAGGGGAAATTTTGTTTTGAAACGTCTAGTGGAACATTTGCGGATCCCTACCACTACGATGACGCCTCCATTACTTTTGTCCTCTATTCATGGAGAGCCCTTACCAGGTGAAGTAACTCTGCTTACAGAACCAGTGAGCTTGCATACTGGTGCTCTTCATACAGAGACTATTTCCTTCTTTGTGCTAGAGAAGGCCATGCACCCTTTGGTACTTGGGCTACTGTGGCTGCAGAAACACATGCCACAATTCAACTGGACCACTTTAGAGCGTTCACGTTGGGATCCAGACTGTCATTTAAAATGCTTAATGGAAGTCTCTCCAATACCATGCATGCCAACTACTCCGTTGTTGCCTGGGTTGCCACCTCAATATGCATCTTACCAAGATGTATTCTCCAAATAAGCTGCTGATGTGTTACCTCCACACAGATCCTACGACTGCGCAATTAATTTGAAGCCGAATACAGAACCACCCAAAGGAAGGGTCTACCCCCTCTCCACAGTGGAGAATAAGGCGATGTCGGAGTACATCCAGGAGAATCTCCAAAAAGGTTTCATAAGACCTTCCAAGTCTCCTGCCCGTGTAGGATTTTTCTTTGTGGGGGAAAAGGACGGAACGTTACATCCATGCATTGACTACAGAGGTCTGAATGAGATCACCATAAAGGATCACTATCCTTTACCACTCATCTCGGAGCTATTTGATAGGTTACAGGGAGCCAAGATATTCTCCAAGCTTGACCTCAAAGGAGCATATAATTTAGTTCACATCCGCCCTGGCGATGAATGGAAGATGACTTTTAATACCTGGGATGGACACTTTGAATACATGCTGATGCCCTTTGACTTGTGCAATGCCCGGCTGTCTTCCAAAACATGATGAAAGATATTCTGCACGATTTACTCTACCAATGTGTTGTTGTCTACTTGGACAACATCTTGATATTTTCTCAGGACCTGCAATCCCATCAGGAAGATGTCAAAAGAGTTCTGCAGAGACTTTGTGAGAACTGCCTGTACGCCAAATTGTCTAAATGTGAATTTCATAAAGAATCTGTGCCCTTCTTAGGTTATATTGTCTTAAACAATGGTTTCCAAATGGTCCCTCAGAAGCTTGAGAGTATTCAAAAATGGCCATAGCCCACGGGGCTAAATGATCTAAGATGATTTTTGGGATTTACCAACTACTACCGGATCTTTGTTAAAAATTACTCATCATTGACTGTTCCATTAACAGCAATGACTAAGAAGGGAGCCAACGCTGCTGCTTGGTATATGGAAGCTGTGACTGCATTCCAGAAGTTAAAAGATGCCTTTCAAAGTAAACAATGTCTCCACCATTTGGACCCTACTTGACCCTTCATTGTGGAAGTCAATGCCTCTGATGTAGGTGTAGGGGCCGTGCTAAGCCAGACAGGTGATTCAAAGATCTTGCACCCCTGTGCATTCTTTTCCTGACGCTTCTCACCAGCGGAGAAGAACTAGGGCATTGGGGATAAAGAACTGTTGGCAATAAAAATGGCATCTGAAGAATGGCACCCCTGGCTTGAGGGTGCACAACATCAGATTACTGTTTACACTGATCACAAAAATCTGGAGTACCTCCGTCACGCCCAGCGCCTCAACCATAGACAGGCGAGGTGGGCCCTGTTCTTCAACAGATTTGGATTTTTGCTGAAATATTGCCCTGGTGACAAGAATGTCAGAGCAGACACATTATCTCGCTCTTTCCTCTCAGAAGACGTACCTGATGAACCCCAGCATATTATTGACCCGAAGAGAGTGATTCTCACTGCTACACATCCGGTACCTCCAGGCAAGACCATTGTACCCTGCAATTTAAGAAAGAAATTGCTAAGATGGGCTCATGATTTGAAACTGGCCGGACACCCTGGTCAACGGCGAACACTGGCCAAGCTACAAAAGTACTATTGGTGGCCCATCATGAAAGAAGACACCCTAGCTTACGTAGCCTCCTGTTCCAATTGTGCCAGACAGAAACCTCCATCTGGATGCCCTTGGGCCCTGCTTCAACCCTTGCCAGCACCAGATGAGCCCTGGACCCACATTGCAACAGATTTTGTGGTGGACCTGCCACTTTCTGAAGGTAACAATACCATCTGGGTTACAGTGGACCGATTTTCAAAGATGGCTCACTTTGTGGCTCTCCCTGGCTTGCCATCAGCCATGGAACTTGCTAAGCTATTCATCAGTCACATCTTTCGCCTACATGGCATGCCTAAACACATTGTTTCTGACAGAAGAGCTCAATTTACAGCAAAGTTCTGAAAAGCCTTGTGTAAGAAATTCAACATCACACTTGACTTCTCTTGACTTCACCTCAGCATAAATCCTCCTCATACAAAGCCAATATGGATACTGACAGAGCAGAAAGAAAACCAATCCAGGTCTGCTGCAACCGAGGTAAGTATAGACTCAGACACCCATACATAACAAACAACTGGAACAACCCAAAAGAAAAGAAAATTAGCAACTCGAATAACCTCATCCAAATTAAAACAAACAACCATTCTAATGTGAACAAACTCTTGATGCTAACATTTTTATTAGTTAATGCACAGTCAGTTTCTAAAAAGTTCCCTGTAATCACAGACCTACTATTTGATATTAAACCAAATTTCTTAGCAATAATGGAATCCTGGCTGAAAAAACCTGATACAGTCATAGAAAATCAATTAGTGAACAAACATTATGATATCTTCTCAATCCCCAGAATAAACAGAAGAGGTGGTGGACTACTACTAATTATTGAAAAACAATTCAAATGTAAATTGCAATCCATCTCACCTTTGGCTAATCATGAAATCGCCATCTTCAAAACTTGTAATATTCAAATCTGCCTCTTATATTGTCCACCCAGTTTACTAGAATTAAACATCTCACCTTTAATTGAATTTTTCACAGCTCTCCTAAATACAGCAAAACCCACCATAGTACTAAGGGATTTCAATCTTCACATGGACGCAATACCCCCATCCAATACCTGCCAGACACTATTAGATGCAATGAATGCACTAGGGTTTAAACTAATTATAGACAAACCCACACGCAGAGCCAGAAACTCCCTAGATCTCACATTCATAAACACCAGCCACCTTGAAGAAACAAACACAAGCTATACTCAAATTCCTTGATCTGATCACCTCCTTATTCAATCCACATTATCATTTGCAAATGCAACAGAAATACCAAAAAAGGAACCTATGGTCATTACCTACCGCCCCCCATTTAACACTGAAACACTGAAAGACAAGTTACAAAATTAACTTAAATCATTTAATTACTCTGACAGCACTACAGCAACAACAGCCTGGCTCAACATGACTAATAAATTAGTGGATAACATAAACCCCCCAAAAACCATACACGCAAAGGAATCAAAACAAAAAAAACCCATGGTACACCGAACACATAAAGGAATTGAAACAAAAACTTAGGGAAAAAGAAAAAATTTGGAAAAACAATAAAACAGCTGATCATCTGACACAATACTATAAACAACTAGCATTCTACAAAATATCAATTCTCGAAGCCAAAAATACGTACTTTAGCACAAAGATAGAAAAATACATGAACAGCCCTAGAACCCTTTTCAAAATAGTTGATAATCTTACCAAAGATACTACAAACTCCCCAGATAACTTATCCCTCACCCCCGCCACTCCTCCCATTTGACATACCATGTATATTCCAGCTGTATATATTCCATATATATATATTTCCATGTATATTTCCGCTGATTATAATCCATGTTTCTGTATTATTAATTTATTGTTTTATGTTAATTTATAGTTTGTAATTTTGTTAACTTATTGTTCAATTACTTAATTCTGTCCTATCTTCCGACATCCATGTTTTTACTCTCCCTGTTTTAATGTAACTTCTCTTTTCCACTTATACGTTAATTGGTTTTTCCCCTTGTTCTAATGTAAACCGGTACGATAAGACCTGGTCTTGAGTGTCGGTATAGTAAAAGAAGTTAAATAAATAAAATAAATAAGCAATGAAATAGCTAGATTTTTTAATGATAAAATTGAGTACCTGCGAACCAAAATACCAAAGACACCCAAACAAGAGATTAAAATGTGTAAGAGAGGAGGTGGAGGAGAGGACCAGCGTTATCGCTTTTACCTGCAAAATTGAATTCCAGGGGTAAGGCTGCTTTCCTAGCCCCGACGGTGCAGCAACTTGACTTCCGGCACCCTGACGTCATCGGGGAGGGTCCCCAAGTGAGCGCCTTCAAAAACGGAAGCGTACCGACTTTGAACTGAGGTGGAGGAGAGGACCAGCATTAGCGCTTTTACCTGCAAAATTGAATTCCGGGGGGTAAGGCTGCTTTCCTAGCCCCGACGGTGCAGCAACTTGACTTACAGCACCCTGACATCGGGGAGGGTCCCCCAGTGAGGGCCTTAAAAAATGGAAGTGTAGCAGCGTGGACGACGCCGGCACGCCGCCTAAGCTGCGTGCGCCAAAGGGGCCCGCGGCTTTGTTTGAATTTCCTGATAAAATTCCATAGTCTGGTTGAAACACTGGTTATAAGAGCTCCTCCACCTAAAAGTGAGTAAGTTTAACTTTTACAATTACCTTACCTCTCTATCTGCCTCCATTATATATAAGATTCCTAAAAATTGTATCATAAGAAAGCTAAGCAGGGAACCCTTCTTTTCCTTAATACATGCCTCATACTAAACGAAAGGGTAGGGTGAGGATAGCGTCCTCTGCAGCTACCATGCCCATGCCTTCTCAAACTACTATAGATGGGTTCTTTGCACCAACCTTAGTATCTACCCCAGGAGCGTCTGTTGGGAAGACTGATGAGGAACACATTGAGACTCCCCTAGACATTCAAACATCATTAAGCTCTGGGGCTCCTGAAACTCCCTCACCACCTACGAGCACCCAGATCCAGGTACAGAGCTAGAATCTGGACCCCAATAAATTGGAGCCCAGTTCAGGCTGTTCCTGAGTTTTCAACAGAGAGTGCTAAGAATGGAGGTGTAGAAGGAAAGATGATAACCTCAATCAACAATTTAAAGAGTGGTGAGGAACCTGTAAATGGATCTATGAGGATCACAGTAATTAGTCAGGATGGAGGAATGAGAGATATACCATCCCTGAGAATGATTAAACCACAGGAAGTCACACTGGGAACAGTATGGGAAGCCTTAATGATGATACAAAATTCAATAGCCTCTCTTACACAGGCTATAAATAAATCTCAAAATAAAATACAGGAGATAGAGCCAAAGTTGGAGACTCATGAGATGAAAATAAAAGAACTAGAAAGTAAATCTTCCTCTATTCAAGACATTCAAACGAAGATGATACAAGAAGAAAATGTTATTATGAAGAAGACTGAGAACTTAGAAAATTCTACCAGATATCATAACCTACAGGTTTTAAATTTTCCAAAAGTTAAATTAATATCTCCTAGAGAACAATTCAAAAAATATCTGGTTGAAATATTACAATTTTCTAAAGAAATATTACCATCTATATCTAATATCTACTTTGTAACAACAACAAAGAAAGACAAGAGCAATATGTCAGAACCAGCAGTGGAAAAGATATAAATTTAACTTCCTTTTTGGAAACAACAGAAGAGGATCAGATTGAATATCGAGGCACCTTATTGGTGACCTTTGTCTTATCTATGGACAGAGACTTTGTATTGAATTTGTTCTTTTGTAATAGGAATAAATTATATCTGGGAAGCAAGATTTGGGTTTTTCCAGACCTTAATAGGTCTACCCAAATCCGAAGGAAGAAGTTTCTTCATATGATTCAAGAAGTTAAGAATATGGGGGCAATAATGTCAGTCAGATACCCATGTAAATGTCTGATATATTTGAACAATGAATGTTATCTTTTTTTTGAACCATCACAGCTAAGGTTTTTCATAGATAATCAGGGAATGAGTACCACTCCAATTCAACCAACTCAAGATAAGTTGGAATAAGGTTACTTTCTTTTACTTTTTCCATATTTTTGATGTGATGTTCCAGTTAAAATTGGAATCTTATATATCTTCCTGTTTAAATAATAATAAGATTATGGTATGATCAGGGAATGATATAAGGATTATTGAAAATGCTAATAAGTATACTTATAATGTTGTAAACCTGAAATATCTTCTCTGTTTATTTTGAAAATGCATAAATATAAAATAAAAAAAAGTGTAAGAGAGACATGGCACAATGTTCAGAATTCGATGAGATAACTAACAGTGAGGTCGAGAACATGATTAGACAACTTAACCCCGCCCAAATAGATACATTACTCATAGTTGAAATAAAAAAGCTTCCTGACATCACCGCTCCAACTTTTGCAAAAATTATAAACTCCTCCCTAGGAGAAGGTCATATGCCAGAAATACTGAAAGGAGCAATCATCAAACCAATACTCAAGAAAAAAAATATGGACCCCCTAACACTAACGAACTATAGACCAGTATCCAACCTACCTCTAATGGCTAAATTAACTGAAAAAAAAAACAGTACAAAAACAACTATCTGAGCCCTTAGATAATAACAATATCCTTTACCCATCACAACACGGCTTCTGTAAACACTACAGCACTGAAACACTCCTACTCACAGATAATATACTAAGAGGATTCGACAGCGGAAAACATTATATTCTGGTATTACTGGATTTATCAGCAGCATTTGACACAGTGAATCACAAAATACTAATAAAAAGGCTTGAAGAAATAGGACTACATGGTAAAACAATCACATGGTTCAGGTCATATCTATATAAAATAACATTTCAAGTACAAATTAAAAACACTCTATCTGAAAAAATTACCCTAAAAACAGGAGTTCCACAAGGGTCGGCACTCTCAGCTACTCTTTTTAACATATATCTACTTCCACTATGCCATCTCTTTGCAGGACTAGGAATCATACACTATGTTTATGCCGATGACATTCAATTAATCCTACCAATAGAAGACACTATTGAAAAAACAATGAGTTTAGCCATTATGTATCTAGACATAATAAAACAACTACTAAACCAAATGGAGCTGATAATTAACATCGATAAAACTGAATTCATACACTTAGAAAGAAAGAGTATGAACATTACACAAACTTCAATAATTCCCAACAGTAACCAAAAAATTGAATTAGCTGAGAAAATACACAACCTCGGAGTAATAATTGACACAGAGCTAAACCTCAAACAGCACATAACACTAAAAGTTAAAGAAGGGTATGCTAAACTCATGATACTCAGAAAACTTAAACCATTACTATCGCTGCCAAACTTTTGCACAGTGCTTCAATCACTGATATTTGCTAGCACTGACTACTGTAATGCTTTACTACTCGATTTACCCTAACTACGATAAGACCACTCAAAAACCAAGACCAGGTAGGGGGTCTGGAGGGGGCCCTTTGAAGGGGGGTACTGTTGCGTCCGTCAGCCTCAGACGGCTTCGATCTCTGTGCCTCAACTTTCTTCCTTCTCTCTCCTCAAGCCTTGGGAAGATTGCTGCCGCCACGTCTTCATGCCGCTCTCTCCGGCGTCCCTGGAACGGTAATGGTGTTCGCCATGATTTTCCTGAGGGCCTCCTAGGCTGGGTGCATGCCACCCACATCTTTATCCACGTCATGGCAGGAACCTCGGGGGTGTCCCCTCCGAGTGACATCATCACATCCTGGTATTTAGCCTGCCCATAGTTTGCTAACAAACTGAGTTAGCAAGGATTGGAATCCTCCAGTCTACGCTGCTCTGCCACTTCCCAGCTGCCGCTGGAAGCCCTCTCTTCCCTTCGGGGTGATTCTTCTCTAACCTGGGTACCCTCTCCTTGGGGGCCCCTTTGCTCTATTTCAGGTACCTATCCTGGAAAACCGGGTACTCGCTCCTCGAGAGCCTGCTCTCCCTAATCTGGTGCCTGCCACTGAACATCTGTCTGCCAGGACCTTCAACCATACAGCTTTCTTCTTCAGTGAGTACTAACCCTTCTCAGTCTGTCTCATCTGCAGTTCAGCATTCTCCATCTATATCCGGGACCTCTACACTGCGCTGCCCATCCTACTCGGGTGTGAGACTGGTCTCCTCTGCTGTGGACGCCTGGACTACCTCACTGGGTTACCTTCACTGCTGCCTGCTCCCCAGGTAGTACCATCGAGCTGTACAATAGACACAATTTCTCTGTGTTTGAGTGTATAGAGTCTAGCCTAGTACTGCTGTTCCTCATGGGGCTCCTCCCCGTGGGAGTGGCCATCACCTCAGTACACAAGAATACACTCCAACACCTTACAACCATAACAGGAGGATCAAGTCCCACTGTTGCTCCTTCTGACCTTGGGCAAGTCACTTTACCCTCCATTGCCTCAGGTACAAAATTAGGGCTAGATTTGTCAATCTGCTATAAATACTGCATGTGATAGTAAAAGGGGTGTGTTTTATGGTAATAGCCTAATTATCACAATGTGCACATTCGGGCTGATTCAGTAAAGTCAGCGGGAGAGCGGGCGAATGCCCGCTCTTCCAGTGCGCGCACATGCCACTCGCCTGTGTGCGCGATTCAATATATAAATGAGGCCCGGCAGTAGAGCACCCTATTCACCCCAGCCGGGATGGTCGTGGACCACTCGGACCACTGTGTGCCCTACACAACCCAGCCGAGCTGGTCACGGACCACGCAGGGACGGAACAAGCAAAGCCTCGGGAACTTGGAACTCGGAACATCAGGAACTTGGAGACATGGACATCTGGAACATCAGGAGATGGAAGGATGCCAGAAACATCTGGACACATCAGGAACAGAAGAGACATCAACAGAAACCAGGAACATGGATGCAGGAACATCTGGACGCATCAGGAATGGAGGAAACATCAGCAGAGACCGGAACATGGACGACGAGGGATCCCACAAAGGCAAGGAGATGCCAGGAAGGGGCAGGAAGCAAGGAGTCCTACGGAGGACTAGCCCCTTGCCAAGGCAAGGAAGAAGTGAGGAAGGAGCCCTAATATAGGGCTCTACTGGAGACCCCCAGGGAGGAGTCCACAAGTGGGGCCCGGCGCATATCCGGCCGCGGGTCCTTTCAATCCAGAAGAGAGGCCCAGACCCACGCCTAAGGAGGAAGCAGGAAGTGGGCAGGACACTGGACAGCATCCATGCTGCAGACGCCGAGCAGGAGCAGGAACCAGGCCGCAGGACAGGCCCCGATGTAGGAGACAGCGATGCTGGCAGCCCCAGCCGCTGAAGGAGAACCAAGTCCACAGCTCCCTGCCGCGGCAAAGAGGAGAAGCAGGCCGCGGCTCCTGCCGCGAAGGAGGACCTTGGCAATGGCTCCTGCCGTTCCGGCCATGACGGCGGCCTCCGGGCCGCATGGTAAGCGCCTGCTCGCGGCAGAGCCCGTGAGCAGGAGCGCAACACTAATTATGAATATTCAAGCTATAATTTATTCCTGAAGTTATAGAGAATTCCAAATTAGTAATTCTAGTTAAGTGTGCAGAGACCTGAGATTCTGTTTGCCTCATATTGTGATCTATCTCTGTTAATTTTAAGGAAACAGCAGAGGAGAAAGAACATAATTGAATAATAGAGTTTGACAATGCATTTTTTAGCTCTTGTTACCACCCTCCATATGTCCCTTGAGACTTCTGCGGGTTCAGATATTGTATTACATTCAGCCCCAACTCCAAGAGTCTGGGTAGCTTGGACTGAATTAGGAATGGGCAGGTAAATAGTACCCAATTGAGAATAAAGAGAAACAGCTTGTACCTTTTGATGTTCCTCCTCCAAAACATAGGGAGGATTACTGGGGCCAGTTATAATCTGCGTGGAACAAACTTGAGAGTCACATTGAGTTAAAACTTGATTGCCTGATGCAACAGAAGTCATAGGTGGTAGAGCGTGCCCTTCAAAACTGAGAGAGGTGTCCTCTATATCATTAGTGTTAACTGTAGTATTGATTGATGATGAAGAACATGGGAATGCATTATCCCTCTTAATGGTATAGAAACTATGGGGGATGACAATCTTCCCTTTTCTTGCCCATAACACAGAGAAAAAAAAAATATAATGGGCGTGCCCGATTGGCACACAGTGGTGGCGTGCTGGCAGCAGCACATCATAGGGCCTAGTCTTGTAATTAAAAAAAAAAATCTCTTATGTTTCATTTTAACTTTTTTGCCTTTATTCAATAACTACCTTACTGTGTCTACCCCTGATGCAGAGTTAATCTCGCAACATAGCATTAGGTCAGGCGATTCCATGATTTAAGACCTGCTGCTGGATGGCCGATTCCATGACCTAAGACTTGCTGCTGATAGAAAAGGAAAGTATTTATTTTATATGCATAGAAAAGTATTAATAAAAGGGACTTGAGGACCTATGTTTACATATGACCCAGAAAGACAAAACACATTTTTTGCTTTAAGAACATAAGAACATAAGAAAATGCCATACTGGGTCAGACCAAGGGTCCATCAAGCCCAGCATCCTGTTTCCAACAGTGGCCAATCCAGGCCACAAGAACCGGGCAAGTACCCAAAAACTAAGTCTATTCCATGTAACCATTGCTAATGGCAGTGGCTATTCTCGAAGTGAACTTAATAGCAGGTAATGGACTTCTCCTCCAAGAACTTATCCAATCCTTTTTTAAACACAGCTATACTAACTGCACGAACCACATTCTCTGGCAACAAATTCCAGAGTTTAATTGTGCATTGAGTGAAAAAGAACTTTCTCCGATTAGTTTTAAATGTGCCCCATGCTAACTTCATGGAGTGCTCCCTAGTCTTTCTACTATCCGAAAGAGTAAATAACCGATTCACATCTACCCGTTCTAGACCTCTCATGATTTTAAACACCTCTATAATATCCCCCCTCAATCGTCTCTTCTCCAAGCTGAAAAGTCCTAACCTCTTTAGTCTTTCCTCATAGGGGAGTTGTTCCATTCCCTTTATCATTTTGGTAGCCCTTCTCTGTACCTTCTCCATCGCAATTATATCTTTTTTGAGATGCGGCGACCAGAATTGTACACAGTATTCAAGGTGCGGTCTCACCATGGAGCGATACCGAGGTATTATGACATTTTCCGTTTTATTCACCATTCCTTTTCTAATAATTCCCAACATTCTGTTTGCTTTTTTGACTGCCGCAGCACACTGCACCGACAATTTCAATGTGTTATCCACTATGACACCTAGATCTCTTTCTTGGGTTGTAGCACCTAATATGGAACCCAACATTGTGTAATTATAGCATGGGTTATTTTTCCCTATATGCATCACCTTGCACTTATCCACATTAAATTTCATCTGCCATTTGGATGCCCAATTTTCCAGTCTCACAAGGTCTTCCTGCAATTTATCACAATCTGCTTGTGATTTAACTACTCTGAACAATTTTGTGTCATCTGCAAATCTGATTATCTCACTCGTCGTATTTCTTTCCAGATCATTTATAAATATATTGAACAGTAAGGGTCCCAATACTGATCCCTGAGGCACTCCACTGTCCACTCCCTTCCACTGAGAAAATTGCCCATTTAATCCTACTCTCTGTTTCCTGTCTTTTAGCCAGTTTGCAATCCACGAAAGGACATCGCCACCTATCCCATGACTTTTTACTTTTCCTAGAAGCCTCTCATGAGGAACTTTGTCAAACGCCTTCTGAAAATCCAAGTATACTATATCTACCGGTTCACCTTTATCCACATGTTTATTAACTCCTTCAAAAAAGTGAAGCAGATTTGTGAGGCAAGACTTGCCCTGGGTAAAGCCATGCTGACTTTGTTCCATTAAACCATGTCTTTCTATATGTTCTGTGATTTTGATGTTTAGAACACTTTCCACTATTTTTCCTGGCACTGAAGTCAGGCTAACCGGTCTGTAGTTTCCCGGATCGCCCCTGGAGCCCTTTTTAAATATTGGGGTTACATTTGCTATCCTCCAGTCTTCAGGTACAATGGATGATTTTAATGATAAGTTACAAATTTTTACTAATAGGTCTGAAATTTCATTTTTTAGTTCCTTCAGAACTCTGGGGTGTATACCATCCGGTCCAGGTGATGGTGTTTACTGAAGAGGATGTTGGGGAAATACCCATTCCAGAGACAGTTTTCAAGGATGATGATTCAGATGAGCTGAACCAAATCACTGTGATCCTGGAAGAAGTAGTAGGCCAGATTGACAAACTGAAGAGTAGTAAATCACCTGGACCGAATGGTATACACCCCAAGGTTCTGAAGGAATTCAAAAATGATGTTTCAGACCTATTACAAGTAAATTGTAACCTATCGTTAAAATATTCCTTTGTACCTGAAGACTGGAAGGTGACTAATGTAACCGCAATATTAAAGTGCTCCAGGGGTGATCCAGGAAACTATAGACTGTTGAGCCTGTTTCAGTGCCAGGAAAACTCATGGAAACTGTTAGAAAGAATAAAATCATAAAACATTTAGAAATGGTTTAATGGGACACAGTCAGCATGGATTTACCCAAGGAAGTCTTGCCTCACAAATCTACATTTGTTTGAAGGGGTGAATAAACATGTGGATAAAGATGAACCGGTAAATGTGGTGTATTTGGATTTTTAGAAGGTATTCATCAAATTCTCTCATGAGAGGCTTCTAAGAAAACTAAAAAGCATGGGATAGGAGGCAATATCCTTTTGTGGATTACAAACTGGTTAAAAGACAGGAAACAGAGAGAGTAGGATTAAATGGTCTGTTTTCACAGTGGAAAAAGGTAAACAGTGGAGTGCCTCAGGCATCTGAACTTGGAGAAGTGCTTTTTAATATATTTATAAATGATCTGGAAAGGGTATGATCAAATTTGTGGATGATACAAAATTATGCAGAGTAGTTAAATCTCAAGCGGATTGTGATAAAATGCAGGAGGACCTTGTGAGAGTGGAATATTGGGCTTTCAAATGACAGATGAATTTTAATGTGGACAAGTGCAAAGTGATGCATATAAGGAAAAATAACCCTTGCTGTGGTTACACAATGTCAGGTTCCATCTTAAGAGTTACCAACTAGGAAAGAAATCATCGGTTCAGTGTGCTGTGGCAGTCAAAGAAACCCAAACAGAATGTTAGGAATTATTAGGAAGGGAATGGCAAATAAAATGGTGAATGTCAAAATACCTCTGTATCGCTCCATAGTGAGACCGCATCTTGAATTCGGTGTGCAATTCTGGTCACCGCATCTCAAAAAGGATATAGTTGCACTGGAGAAAGTGCAGAGAAGAGTGACCAAAATGATAAGGGGCCTGGAATGGCTGCCCTATGAGAAAATGTTAAAGAGGTTAGGGCTGGTCAGCTTGGAGAAGAGACAGCTGTGGAGCAAGATGATAGAGGTCTACAAAATCAAGAAAGGTCTTGAACAGGTTAATGTAACTCATTTATTTACACTCTCAGATAAAAGAAGAACTAGGGGGCACTCCATGAAGTTAGTAAGTAGCTCATTGAAAACAAATTGGTGAAAATTCTTTTTCACACAACGCATAGTTTTAAGCTCTGGAATTCATTGCCAGAGGATTTGGTTATGGCAGTTAGTGTAACTGGGTTTAAAAATAGTTTGGATAAGTTCCTAGATGAAAAGTCCATAAACTGCTAGTAATCAATAAGGAATAGTAGCTTGGGATCTATTTAATATTTGGGTACTTTCCAGGTACTTGTGACTTGATTGGCCACTGTTGGACACAGGATGCTGGGCTTGATGGACCCTTGGTCTAACCCAGTAGGGCAAGTCTTATGTTCTTATTTTCTAAGTACGTACAAAAGCAAAAAAAATAGTTTAGCACGCATGGGTGTTTTGATGGTCCAAAGCAGCAACTACGATGCTGTTCTAACAAGAAATTTAAATGTTGCCATGAATGCTTGAAATTGGTAAGGTATAACATACCCATATAACTTATCCAACTAAGGCTAAATATCACTTCTTAGCCACGTAAGTTATCTAGCTAAGTAACACCACCTTGATCAGCCCACTGCCCACCCACTGTCTAGCCGGCTAAGATCTGGATAAGTGACTTATCCAGCTATCAAGCAGCTGCTGAATGTAATCAGATATTCAGTGGTTGCACTTTGGATACCGTGCCCTCTCTGGCTAAGAGGATGCATATACTGAAAGTTTGTGCATGATATTAGGTTATTGAAAATCAAATCCACTTATGCAGCAGACTCAGTAAATCTACCCTGAGACACTGCTTACGTTCTATGCATAGATCCTGCCAGCTCTTTGAAAATGTACCCAGTTATGTTTTCCAATTCCTTTTGTTTCTTTGTGTTGTAATTATGTGCAAGCTTTAAAGAGACTTCTAGGCTTCTCTGTTTCTATGCTTGTTGGGATTCATTTTCTTACATTAATATAAAGTTCCTATACATCAACTTAGGAGACAACAAGAGGGGCCTTCTCCAGACAATCAGATAAAAGGCTTTGCAGCCTGCAAAGAACCCAGATTGTCCAGGATATATGAGATGTCTAGTACTCTATGCTACTAGGTGTCTACAAAGAAGCCACAGGAGAACCCTGCTCTTCAGAGCTTTCTACAGATTTCTGCTGAAAGCTGAAACAATTTTAGTAGTCTGTGGTGTGTTTCAAGGAAACACAATCAATTACAGTGAGTAATCAATGAGAAACACCGTTAGAAATCTCCTCCTGTCCCTTTTCCACTTCACTCTAACCTTAGAATTGTAGAAGCTCCTGACCTAATATCAAAGGATCCATCTTATATGACTTATATAGGCTTAAATTTCAACATCCCCTTGCCCTCCTCCTTGTCAAGATAAGCGTTCTTTGGCTTGCAAACAGCATATTTAGCCATGAAGGAAATTCAGTTCCCTTGGAATTATATTTATTTATTTAAAATGTATATACTGCCTCTCAATGTTTCAAGGCGGTTTATACGGAACATTCTTAATTAATGTTAGTTACTTGAAACATGGGCCATCTCGGGTACTTCTTCATTCAAATTTGGATTTTGCTGCAATTTAAGATATTATTTAAGTTCATTCAAAGCACATACATAAAAAATGGCTTAATTATCTCTTATGGTGCAGCCATTTCATCATTTTATCCCTCTTGTGTTAACTGATAAGATGATGGCACACAAAAGTTATTATAACTGGTAGCCTGATTTTAATATAATCCCCCTATGTTATTCTATTTACATTCTGTAGAATATGTATATATACGTATGAGTGTGTGTGTGTGTGTGTGTGTGTGTGTGTTTGTGAATTTAGTTTTGGGCCAGTTGGCTCTTCACTGTTTTATACCTTTACTAGCCGTTAAGCCCGTAACAATGGGCTACATTATCATTTTTATTTTTCGTTCTGTTTTCGGACACTGCACCCTTCTACACTTCTTCTCCCTCACTCCCCCTTCCCCTCGCTCATTCACCTTGGTCACTCATCCTCCTCCCCCTCGCTCACTCACCCCCCTTCCCTCCCCTGCCCCCACTCAAACTCCCTTCCCTCAGTCTTACTCACCCTCTTTCTCCCACTGCCTACCTCCCCTCTTACTGAAACCCCCTTCCCTCACTCTCACCTCCCCCCCCCATTCTCCCTCCCCTTCCCTCAGTCACTCCCCACCCTCTCTCAATCCCATCCCTCCCATCCCATCCCTCACTCTCATCCCCTTCCCTCTCCCTCAGCCCTCCTCCACTCCCCTTTTTCTCTTCTCCACAACTTCTTACCCTTCCCACTTACTCACATCACTTTTCCTTCCATCCCCTCTCGTCTTACCTTTTCTTCCCCTCTCACCTCATCCACAACCCCCCTCCCTCTCCCTCTTGTTCTCATCAGCTCGCCCGCCACCCAGGGTCCCGTTAAGCGCGGCCCCGCTCTCGCTGGACGGCACAGACACAGAGACAGGAGGTCTCCGGGGGTCCCTCCCTTGCGCGCGCCTCACCACCGGGCTAGTTGCTGGCCCGCCCGATGCTCGTCGCTGCTCCTCCCACATTAGAATGTATTTTTTTTTGGTCCGAGGTCTCCGGGGGTCCCTCCCTTGCATGCGCCTCACCACCGGGCTAGTTGCTGGCCCACCCGCCGCTGCTCCTCCCACATTACAATTTTTTTTTTCGGTCCGAGGTCTCCGGGGGTCTCTCACTTACGCGCGCCTCATCGTTGCTGGCCTGCCCGCAGCTCACCGCCACCACTGCTCCTCCCTCCCCGACGCTGCCTCCCAGCGCCATCTTTACGCTCCGCTGTGACAGATGTGCTTTCCCGCCCGTGCAGGCGCAGTAGAGCTGCTCTCTACTGCGCATTTGCGGCACGTCGGTCCAGGCTCCCTTATAGGTATGATACTATATCATGCACTGTTCTTATTAGGTTAAGTGAGGTTCTTAAGGGTTAACTACAATAAATCCATAAATGCTAAACGCTAATAAAATTAGCGTAACTTCCTATAAGGCAGTATGTTGCGCTGGAGGTGGATCCTTGGCCTGGCGCAGGATTGGTACGGCCCTCTGAGGGTTCCCAGAGGGTGCCTGCCGCCAGGAGGCAGAGCACACGAGGAGGCAGAGGCTGACAGGAACTTCACTAATAACGATCCAGGGGCTCCGCGGGTTGAGCCCTTGGATTCCCGGACTGCCTGGGCTTAGGTGGGCCTCTGGGGGTCTCTCGGAGAGATGACGGAGAGGTGTACCCACCAAGAGAAGAGATGTGTGGCTGTCAGTGAACAGGCGAGCTAGACCGGAACCGAGAGTACTGGAGACCACGGGAACAAGGCAGGAACTGAAGGTCCTCTGGGTAGGATAGGCAGCGCCTAGTGGTCCAGCTCGAAGAAGGCTGCAGGTGGTGTCAAAGCAGGTGGACCTGGTGGTCACAGGAGGAGCGAAGAGAGTGTCCAAATGGAGCGCAAGGGTCAAAGCCAAGGAATCCGTCCGAGGATGGTCAGCCAAAGCAAGGATCGGTTCCAGGTATCAGTCCGAGCGTGGTCAAAGGCAAGCAGAGGTCATTTCTAGGTATCAGTCCAAGCGTGGTCAGAGGCAAGCAGAGGTCAGTTCCAGGTATCAGTCCAAGCGTAGTCAGAGGCAAGCAGACGTCAGTTCCAGGTATCAGTCCAAGCGAGGTCAGAGACAGGCCAAGGTCAGTACCAGATATCAGTCCGAGAGGGTACAACCTGGGTAGCAAGACGAGGAACAGTACTCAGGAATGAAGGAACTCTGGAACAGATGCTGGAACACAGGAAGGACCATGGGAACACAGGAGCAAATGCAGGGACACTAAAACAAGCACAGGAACAAGGAACGCAGAAATGCTGGAACAAGCCCAGGAACAAGGACGGCGACTAGCTTCACACTAAAGTGATGACCCGATTGCCAAGGCAAGGTTCTGAGGAAAGGGCCTCGCCTTATATAAGGAAGTTAAGTGACGTCATTGCTGCATGCCACGGAGTGGTTTCCCGCCCTGGGCCCTTTAAAGGGCTGGGCGGTCCGCGCTCACACCTAGGGGTGGACCCGATGTGGAGGAGGACACCGAGCCACTCCAAGAGGTGCACTGGGAGGTCAAAGGCCCCGAAGGGCCTGGGGACGCCGCCACGAGGCACCGCGGGTGCAGGGAGCTGGCTGGAGCGAGGGCAAGGTGAGCAGACTCGGGTGCAGGCCTAGCGTGGCCAGGATGCGCAACACAGTAATGTTTCATTTCTATCAGAATGTAAGGTGTGGATTTAGCTAGTATACTGCTTTGATAAGATGTCTCTGTGTGGTGCAACCTGAATTTTAGCTGTGCAGATTGAGGGATATACAGAAGCCAGAGTTTTAGCTCTCCAGAGTAATTTTGATTGTGCCCTTTAGGCACATGTTTATTGAGTGTGTGGACTTTCTGGGTGTGGTATGAAAGTCACATTTGGTGAGCATTATTCAGGGGTCAGTTGGTCAGTACTTGTCCCATCCCCCAGTACTCCAACCTGGTACATGTGAGAACACTACAATCCAGGGGATGTAAAATTCTTAAAATATTGGAATTATTATACCAGAGACAACCCTGGTTTGCAATTCCCACTAGATGGCAGCTTTAACTCTGATAAGATTACTTATTTGTAGGGATGTGAATCGTTTTAGGACGATTAAAATTATCGTCCGATAATTTTAATATCGTCTTAAACCGTTATGGAACACAATACAATACAGATTCTAACGATTTATCGTTATAAATCGTTAGAATCGTGAGCCGGCACACTAAAACCCCCTAAAACCCACCCCCGACCCTTTAAATTAAATCCCCCACCCTCCCGAACCCCCCCCCAAATAACTTAAATAACCTGCGGGTCCAGCGGCGGTCCGGAACGGCAGCGGTCCGGAACGGGCTCCTGCTCCTGCATCTTGTCGTCTTCGGCCGGCGCCATTTTCCAAAATGGCGCCGAAAAATGGCGGCGGCCATAGACGAAAAAGATTGGACGGCAGGAGGTCCTTCCGGACCCCCGCTGGACTTTTGGCAAGTCTCGTGGGGGTCAGGAGGCCCCCCACAAGCTGGCCAAAAGTTCCTGGAGGTCCAGCGGGGGTCAGGGAGCGATTTCCCGCCGCGAATCGTTTTCGTACGGAAAATGGCGCCGGCCATACGCGTATGGCCGGCGCCATTTTCCGTACGGAAAATGGCGCCGGCAGGAGATCGACTGCAGGAGGTCGTTCAGCGAGGCGCCGGAACCCTCGCTGAACGACCTCCTGCAGTCGATCTCCTGCCGGCGCCATTTTCCGTACGGAAAATGGCGCCGGCCATACGCGTATGGCCGGCGCCATTTTCCGTACGAAAACGATTCGCGGCGGGAAATCGCTCCCTGACCCCCGCTGGACCTCCAGGAACTTTTGGCCAGCTTGTGGGGGGCCTCCTGACCCCCACGAGACTTGCCAAAAGTCCAGCGGGGGTCCGGAAGGACCTCCTGCCGTCCAATCTTTTTCGTCTATGGCCGCCGCCATTTTTCGGCGCCATTTTGGAAAATGGCGCCGGCCGAAGACGACAAGATGCAGGAGCAGGAGCCCGTTCCGGACCGCTGCCGTTCCGGACCGCCGCTGGACCCGCAGGTTATTTAAGTTATTTGGGGGTGGGGGATTTAATTTAAAGGGTCGGGGGTGGGTTTTAGGGGGTTTTAATGTGCCGGTTTTTCGATTTTTCGATTTTTTAACGATTTTCACGATTTTTCACGATATTTTACCCCCCCAAACGGCAACAATACGATTCCCTCCCCCTCCCAGCCGAAATCGATCGTTAAGACGATCGAGGACACGATTCACATCCCTACTTATTTGCGTCAAATGTTAGAACAGAGACAAAGTAAGTCAGATGATGAGGCCCATGCTTATTATGCAGAGTCTCCTCCTGAAGTTACAAGAGAAAGTTGTGAATGTTTGCATTACTTGATCCACTAAAACTCCTTCTGAAGTATACTGGATTGCTCAATATTGATATGAACAGCATATGCTTACAGCTAAGCAGATGGAAACCAAACTCATGCCTTTACAAGTCAAAGCTTTACAAGGCAATGACTGTGGCCGAGGCAGGGAGCAGGAAAGGAGGAATTTCCCTGGTCAGGGGCTACCCAAGTAGACCTGTCCCTACTGTTACTTGCCTTTATTGCCACCAAAGATTTTGGAAGAAGGATTGTCCTCTCCTATCTAAGCACCACCCAGACTCTGGTCTATTCCCTACAATGGTACCCTTCACTTTGCACTAGAAAATTGTGGAAATTGTCTGGGTTTTCCCTGTTAATGCCAGTGCCCTTGTCCCAGGTACTCCTAAACCCATGGTCTGTTTCACAGGCTCCGGACATCGAATAAAATGTCTAATTGACACTGGAACTATCCACTGCCCTCTCAGGATGAGTCTGTAGCTGCATTTCTGCTATCCTCTCATAGTCTTCAGGTTGTAGACATTAACAATACTCTAGAGACCCTTCCCCTTCTCCACCAATCCCTGGGACGCTGGGTCCCCTCCAGACCTCCCATTTTTGCCTTCTCTCCTCATCCACCCCCCTTAATCTCCTTGGCTGTGACCTTTTCTGTAAGCTGCTCCTTTTCAAGGAGATCTTTACCTTGGATGGTTGAAGTCATTGTTTCTAAAGATAGGATTCCTGGTCGGTCCCAATATCTGCTGATCAAGTCCAGGTTTCATCACATTGTATGTGAAGAGCTATTCTTATTCCTAGTAGAAAAACCCAGATACCAGGGGCCCATGCAGAGAATGAAAGTAAAATCAGGACTGGACTATCTGGACCAACAATAACTGAACCAACTGAAAACCTTATCTGTAGTGCATAGAGTATTATTAGGGCAGAATATATATATCGATATATAATTCGATATATATATATATATAATATTTGAGGGTTTTTCTTTAATATGGGGCTTAACACATCAGAGAATTTAATTTTTTCCCTAGGCATATTTCAGCTGCATATTGAGTACATCAAGGCAAGGCCCACCCAGAATCCTAGTTCATCTTCCTGGCTAGCTCAGAATTAAGTCTGATAAATATAGTCAGTGGTGCTAAAGTGATATTTTAAGCCACATTCTAGGTGTGTAGACATCAGTGATTATCAGGGTATTTTTACTTGGGAAATATACCTGTTTCTCAGCTAGAAATGCATTGCAAATTCTGGAAACAACTGGCAAATATGACACACAGCTGTACACCTGTAAAATCAGACTGCAACTGTATAAAATCAATGCGAGCATGTCTCCTTTTCATGGCACAGCTCCTGCATTACATAAAGAAGGCACGCTTCCAGAACACCATGGGCCGGGAGATTTTCTTTGACCGAAATGGCAACCCGCCGGCTTCTTATGACATTATGAACTGGCACCTATCTTCAAGTGGTTCCTTTGATTATATAAAGATCGGCCTCTATGACTCTGGAGCAGCCAGTGGCCAGGACATCAAAATCAACACCAGTGCCATCATGTGGACTGAAGACTATACACAGGTTAGATGACTCTCCACCCACCGTTCCCTCCTTCCCATCTTCATAGAGAACTGATTGATAAGATACTCAGTAATAGTGAAGGAAGGATCTTTCTTTGACTTGACCAAAATCACATTTCAAACACTTTAATATTTGACTTGAATGAACTTGATCAATAAAAGTCATCCTCACTTTACTTTGAAGCTCTTATTGATTTTTCAGTAATTAGAAGCTGTCTGGGATCTTTAGCTCAGTAGTAGAGTCACCACCCCAGAATCCAGGCTTCACCAGTCTGTTTGTTAGGAAGGCTTCTATGGGAAGACATAGCAAAATAGACAGTACTAAGTTTTATGTATTTATTTAGGGGTCGATTTCAAAACCCGCTCGTGTGCATCCATGTGTGTGTGGTTCCTGGCGCACGCACATGGACGCAATCATTTTATAACATCCACGTGCTAGTGTGCACGTTCGAAAATACGATTCCCACACACACATGCGCACCAGATTTTAATATCTGCAGGCGCATGTGCAGGCGGGTGTCGTCTAAAGCATGCAAGGGGCGGATTTTTAAAAAATATGTACGGCGACGCAAGTAGACCTTTCCCAGTTCCCTCCCAGTCTGCTGCAATTAAGGAACGGACTGGGCGGGAACTTCCCATCCCCCTAACTACCCTTCCTACCTTTTCCCCTCTCCTCTCCTCTTCTCTCCTCCCCGATCCCTAACCCCTCCCTAGCTATCCCCAATTTTTTTGTTTTATCACTTACTGCTCCTTTGAAGCAGAAGTAACTTCCATACGCTGGCGGGCTGATGGCGCGTGCTTCCCCAGGACCGCATCTAATAGTACTGCCCCAGCCGACCCCGTCCTGCTCCCCGGGCCACCCCTTTGTGATCTGCCAACACTTCTGCACGTACCGGCAGATACACACATGGCCAAGCTGTTTCTAAAATGCACTCAGCGTGAGCACGGCCCGGCCACGTGCGTACCTCCAGGATTTTACGCACGCTGGCGTTTGAAAATTCGGGCATCTGCTTCCAAAAGAATAAGGAGAAACCACACTGCATAGTGTTATCAAATCAAACCCCCCAAAACCAACAGTGTCAACACTAAAACATTAGAAATACAATAACATTTTGAAAAAAATATCTTTTATATATAAGAACATAAGAAAATGCCATACTGGGTCAGACCAAGGGTCCATCAAGCCCAGCATCCTGTTTCCAACAGTGGCCAATCCAGGCCATAAGAACCTGGCAAGTACCCAAAAACCAAGTACCCAAAAACCAAGTCCACTCCCTGTAACCATTGCTAATATAAAACAGTATTGACACTTGTTTTTTGGGGTTTGATTTATTTAATTTCCTCCATTCATGACACTTTAAAGTGGATTACGTTCAGGTATTGTAGTTATTTCACTATCCTCAGAGGGCTTGCAAACTAACAGGCCGATACAGTAAGGACGTGGGAGAAAGAGTGCGGCAGTGCCGGGTGCACCCGCGTTTGCCGCACGCACGGTTCGGATCACATACCGCTCGATACAGTATTTAAATAGCATGCAAATGCAAGCCGCGTCCAAGAAGCATCCATGAAGCGCAATCCATTTTACTGTATAGGCGCTATACAGCGCCTATACAGTAAAATGATCCTTGTCGGTAGAGACTGACAAGGGTTAAATTGAACGTACACCTTCCCAGCGCCATCTTGCAGCTTGTGACGTCACCCCTGACCCTTGAGCGCCCAAATTGAACATACAGGCGGTGCATGAACGCATGCCGTGGTCACGCCTGTACATTCAATTTGGGCGCTCAAGGGTCAGGGGTGACATCACAAGCTGCAAGATGGCGCTTGGGAGGCAGTGAGCGGTGGAATGGAGGGAGGCAGGTGAGCCGGCGCTGCCCTGCATGCAGGAAAGGTAGGGGAGACCGGCACCCATGGACGCGGCCAGGGCAGGTGAGCAGGGGCTGGGGGAAAGTTTGCCCATGAAATTTCACAGGCAAACCTTACCGCCTACCCTCTAATGCAGGGGTAAGGGTAGGCGGTAATTTAGCAGATTAAAAACGCGGCTAAACTGCAGGTTAAAAAGGCGATAGTCGGGGCGCACGTTACTGTATGGGAGGGAATAGCTAATCGGAGCGTTTACATATCATATACATGCCACGGGCGGAAAGGGTTACCCATTGATTTAAAGAAGCGGTAAGGATGGGTTAAAAGGGATAGTGAATCACGGGTTGGACTTACACTGCCAAATTGCAGGTACAAAGCGGGTTAGAAACGGGGTAATCGCGGCCGCGCTTTACTGTATCGGCCTGTAAGGGGATCATTTCCTAGGCTGCAGAATTTTTCATGGAGGGGAAAATACTGCGGGTGTTATGGCCACCGGCCATGGCAAACCGCGACCAGGGCCGACCGTCATGGCCGCCGGCCACGGCAGTCCACGGCCGGAACCAAGTACTCACCCGCAACACCGGGTGGGCCCGGAGGCTCCTTCAGGCGCAGGGAGCCTCCTCCGCGTTCTTCTTGCGGCCTTGGCCGCTGCCCGGGCCGGCCGCAGAGCCCAGCGGGGCTGAGATGAATCCTCCCTCTTCCTGGCTGCATAGGGCCGTGTGCGCGGCTGAAGAATAGATTTAAAGGGGCCACGACAGGAAATGTCGTGGCTCCCTCCTGAAGACTCCTCCCTTCCTCCAGGTATTTAAGGCAAGGTCTGCTCCTCAGACCTTGCCTTGGTATTGAGGCTCAGTACTTGGTTTCCTGTTTGGTGTTCCGGATCTGCTTCTTGCCCCGCTTCTGCTCTTCTCCTCATTGGACTGATTCTTTGGCTCCTGACCCTTGGACTGGAAGTGGTGATTTTCTGGCTTTGACTTGGATTGGCTCTGGACCCTTTTCCTTCTTGTTCCTGGATTGGCTTCGGACCATTCTTCCGTCTGCTCCTGGACCGGCTCTCTACCTCTCTCTGGACTTCGACCCTTGGACTGGACTGGGACTATTCTTCAAGTATACTCCTGGACTTCTCACGACCTGCTGGAGGCACCAGCCATCTGGAAACCACGACCTGCAGGAGGCGCCTGCATCCAGACCATCTTCATCCTTCAGAGAGTCTCCTAAGTCCCAGCGGCCGTATCCCTACGGGCTTCTCCTGGGGGGTTCATGAGCTTTCAGGGTGAAGTCTTCAGTTCTACCTCTCCAACAGGCCTTGCCATCCGACGGTAGAGACCGACAAGGGTTAACTTCCTTCTCGACAGTGCTGACTCTACCTTGGAACAGGGGTCCACTCTCGAATTCGCAACAGAATACCAAGGCCATGGACTCGGCAGAGGTCTCAGCTCGCCAGGCCATTCCTGGATTAGCCCAGAAGGTCATGGAGCAGCAACGAATACTAGAATCCATGGTGGCTTTCTTGGAATGACTTAATGCCCGGCTGGATTCTATAGCCGCAACTCAAGCCATTCCAGCACCACTACCCTCGGTGGTGCAGAGCAATCCCCAGGCCGCGATTCCACTACCGACTCTTCCACGTTACGCCGGAGACCCTCGCCTGTGTCAAGGATTTCTCGACCAGTGCAGCATGCACTTTCATCTTCAAGCCTCCATCTTTCCAGATGATCTCACCAAAACAACATATATCCTATCGTTGTTGGAGGGTAAGGCCCTAGCCTGGGCTTCCCCTTTCTGGCGAATGTCAGATCCAATCCTACAAAATCTGCCTAAATTCTTGGAATTATTTCAAGCGGTGTTTGACGACCCCGGGAAACAAGTGGTCGTGGGTTCCAAGATTTTACAACTCCGGCAAGGTGGACGGCCACTGGCCGACTATACTATTGAATTCAGAACTTTGGCATCCGAACTCCACTGGGAGGAGAACTGTCTTCGGTCTATATTCCTAGAGGGCCTGTCACCCAGAATAAAAGATGAAATGGCGACCCGAGATTTACCACAATCCTTGGATTCCATCGTGGACTTGGTCACCTGAATTGATCGACGACTACAGGAAAGAGCGCGGGAGGGATCAAGTACTAGAAGGCACATAGCAGGAGCCACGTCTTCCTGTTCGGTTCCCGCCTCCCAAACAGCACCTAAATCTGAAGGAACTATGGAGGAACCTATGCAATTGGGACGAGGCCCCCTTTCTCCAGAAGAACGGCAAAGACGCCACAAGGCAGGCCTCTGTCTATATTGCGGAGGAGCGGGTCATCTCATTGCCCGTTGTCCTACACGTCCAGGAAACTCCAATGCCTAGGCTCTACTGGGGGAGTAACCCTTGGCATCACCTCTTTGGCTCCCCCACTGACTCTGCAGGTCACCCTGGATTTCGAAGATCACCGGTTCTCCACTCTGGCTTTAGTAGATTCTGGAGCTGGTGGAAATTTTATTCTACAAGATGTGGTAGAGCAACTACATATCCCCACTTGCTTGTGTCCAAAGCTGTTAATTATATCCTCCATCCATGGAGATCCCCTGCCGGGGAGGATAACTCATCATACAATTCCGATGGAATGTCACATTTCACCGAACCACACTGAAAGTATTTCTTTTTATATCATCCAAAGAGCAATCCATCCTATAGTTCTTGGCATTCCATGGTTACAGATACACAATCACCAGTTCGACTGGACTTCTTTAAAACTAATCCATTGGGGATCAAAATGCCTGGAGACCTGCATTCACGGATCAAGTTCCTCCAGCAGTTTCATCTGTACTTCTCAGCTGGAAGGTCTGCCGTCTCAGTGCAAGCAGTTTTCGGACGTTTTTTTCCAAAAAAGCTGCGGACATTTTACCTCCACATCGAGAATTCAATTTTGGTATCAATTTGATTCCTGGCACCACCCCGCCTCGGGGTAGGGTCTACCCGTTGTCTGCCTTGGAGACCCAAGCTATGTCTGAATATATTCGAGACAACCTGCAGAAAGGCTTCATCAGATGCTCTAAATCTCCAGCCGGGGCCGGGTTTTTCTTTGTTGGGAAAAAGGATGGAACTTTGCGTCCATGTATAGACTATCGTAGGGATGTGAATCGTTTTCCATATCGTCTTAACGATAGAAATCGTGTGGCAGGGCAAGAAAATCGTCTTAGGCACGATTTTTTAGTTAAAAAATCGTTAAAAATCGTTTTTTCCGATTAGTGCGCACTAACGGGAGTTAGTGCGCACTAACTGGGAGTTAGTGCGCACTAACTGAAAATGATACAATTTGACACTTTTCAGGTCAGTTAAGGTCAGTTTAGGAATTAATATGTATTCCTATTGGCTGCCCTCTTATTTATTCATGTTACCAAGTTTCCTACTGACAGTATATGGGGGATGGGAAATGGAAACAGTTGGTAGCTTGACAAAACAAGTAATGTGATCAGTCAATGTGACTAGAACTTGTGCCCTAACCCTGATACCAGGGGTATTGTGATCTTCCTGCACACAGTGCCCTATCCCTATTAATACCAGGAGTGTTGTGATCTTCCTGCACACAGTGCCCTATCCCTAATACCAGGGGTGTTGTGATCTTCCTGCACACAGTGCCCTATTCCTGATACTGGGGGTGTTGTGATCTTCCTGCACACAGTGCCCTATTCCTGATACCGGGGGTGTTGTGATCTTCTTGCACACATCCCGATATCAGGGATAGGGCACTGCATGCAGGAAGATCACAACACTCCTGGTATTAATAGGGATAGGGCACTGCATGCAGGAAGATCACAACACTCCTGGTATTAATAGGGATAGGGCACTGCATGCAGGAAGATCACAACACCCCTGGTATCAGGGATAGGGCACTGTGTGCAGGAAGATCACAATACCCCGGAGGAGTGAGGGTCAGGCAGCTCCCCCCTGTCTGTGAAGCCAGCCTCTCACTAGTAATGCAGGGAGGGAGCTGTCTCAGACTTCACCATCCTTCCCCCCCCCCCCCTTACCCACACACCATTCACTAGCTGGGACATGGGGGAAGTCAGGAGTGAGGGTCAGGCAGCTCCCCCCTGTCTGTGAAGCCAGCCTCTCACTAGTAATGCAGGGAGGGAGCTGTCTCAGACTTCACCATCAACCCCCCCCCCCCCTCACCCACACACCATTCACTAGCTGGGACATGGGGGAAGTCAGGAGTGAGGGACAGGCAGCTCCCCCCTGTCTGTGAAGCCAGCCTCTCACTAGTAATGCAGGGAGGGAGCTGTCTCAGACTTCACCATCCTCCCCCCCCCCCCCACCCACACACCATGCACTAGCTGGGACATGGGGGAAGTCAGGAGTGAGGGTCAGGCAGCTCCCCCCCTGTCTGTGAAGCCAGCCTCTCACTAGTAATGCAGGGAGGGAGCTGTCTCAGACTTCACCATCCTCCCCCCCCCCCTCACCCACACACCATTCACTAGCTGGGACATGGGGGAAGTCAGGAGTGAGGGTCAGGCAGCTCCCCCCTGTCTGCGAAGCCAGCCTCTCACTAGTAATGCAGGGAGGGAGCTGTCTCAGACTTCACCATCCTCCCCCCCCCCCTCACCCACACACCATTCACTAGCTGGGATATGGGGGAAGTCAGGAGTGAGGGTCAGGCAGCTCCCCCCTGTCTGTGAAGCCAGCCTCTCACTAGTAATGCAGGGAGGGAGCTGTCTCAGACTTCACCATCCTCCCCCCCCCCCTCACCCACACACCATTCACTAGCTGGGACATGGGGGAAGTCAGGAGTGAGGGTCAGGCAGCTCCCCCCTGTCTGTGAAGCCAGCCTCTCACTAGTAATGCAGGGAGGGAGCTGTCTCAGACTTCACCATCCTCCCCCCCCCCCTCACCCACACACCATTCACTAGCTGGGACATGGGGGAAGTCAGGAGTGAGGGTCAGGCAGCTCCCCCCTGTCTGTGAAGCCAGCCTCTCACTAGTAATGCAGGGAGGGAGCTGTCTCAGACTTCACCATCCACCCCCCCCCCCTCACCCACACACCATTCACTAGCTGGGACATGGGGGAAGTCAGGAGTGAGGGTCAGGCAGCTCCCCCCTGTCTGTGAAGCCAGCCTCTCACTAGTAATGCAGGGAGGGAGCTGTCTCAGACTTCACCATCCTCCCCCCCCCCCCCCTCACCCACACACCATTCACTAGCTGGGACATGGGGGAAGTCAGGAGTGAGGGTCAGGCAGCTCCCCCCTGTCTGTGAAGCCAGCCTCTCACTAGTAATGCAGGGAGGGAGCTGTCTCAGACTTCACCATCCTCCCCCCCCCCCTCACCCACACACCATTCACTAGCTGGGACATGGGGGAAGTCAGGAGTGAGGGTCAGGCAGCTCCCCCCTGTCTGTGAAGCCAGCCTCTCACTAGTAATGCAGGGAGGGAGCTGTCTCAGACTTCACCATCCTCCCCCCCCCCCCTCACCCACACACCATTCACTAGCTGGGACATGGGGGAAGTCAGGAGTGAGGGTCAGGCAGCCCCCCCCTGTCTGTGAAGCCAGCCTCTCACTAGTAATGCAGGGAGGGAGCTGTCTCAGACTGGTATCAGGGTTAGGGCACTGTGTGCAGGAAGATCACAACACTCCTGGTATTAATAGGGATAGGGCACTGTAAGAGATGACTGTAGTAGATTGAATAAAGATCTGATATTTCTGCTCTCCTCACACCAAACAAAAACAACACACAAGCAGAGAAGCCCTTCTTACAAAGCTGAGCTAGTGAGTTAAGTAGGAGGAAAAGTAAACATACTGGTGCCAGTGTGGCTACTTAAAAAATACACTTACCAACAATCAATTACATATATTTGAACTGTGTACAGTTCCAGCCAGGACCACCTTTCTAAAATGCACAGTGATTGGCAAATTCAACATGCACTAGCATTTCAGGTGCCTGCTAACAAAAATAATAAACAAACAAGTTCTAGTCACGTGAGTGCTGATCATTACATTACTTTTTTTGTCAAGCTTCCAACTGTTTCCATTTCACATCCCCCCAACCATATTGGTAACATCAATAGATAAGAGCACAGCCAGCCAATAGGAATACATACATACATGTTCATTCCTAAGTGACCTTTACTGACCTGGGAAGTGTGAACACTTTGTTTCATTTTCTGTTGGTGTTCGTTAGTTTCCAGTTCCATTTCCCATCCCCCCAACCATCACCTCAGTGGTAACCTTGGTAACATCAATAGATAAGAGGGCAGCCAGCCAATAGGAACACATATTCATTCCTAACTGACCTTCAGTGACCTGGAAAGTGTTTATTTGTATCATTTTCAGTTAGTGCGCACTAAATCGAGTTAGTGCGCACTAACGGGGAGTTAGTGCGCACTAACTCGAGTTAGTGCGCACTAACACGATTTAACGATTTTTAACGATAAATCGTTAGAATTTCTATTGTATCGTGTTCTATAACGATTTAAGACGATATAAACATTATCGGACGATAATTTTAATCGTTGAAAAACGATTCACATCCCTAGACTATCGTGGGCTCAGTGCCATTACCATCAAGGACCAGTACCCATTGCAGCTTATAGCTGAACTATTCGACCGTCTACAGGGGGCCAAAGTGTTTTCAAAATTGGACCTTCGAGGAGCATACAATCTAGTTAGGATTCGTGAGGGAGATGAATGGAAAATGGCTTTTAACACCAGGGATGGACATTATGAATATCTTGTTATGCCTTTTGGATTGACCAATGCTCCTGCCGTCTTCCAGCATTTTGTTAAGGAAATATTTAGAGACTTGCTCTATATCTGCGTGGTAGTCTACTTAGACAATATTTTGATTTTTTCCTGTGATTTACAAACGCATCGTGAACATGTTGTGCAAGTGTTACAACGTCTGAGAGAAAATCGACTCTATGCTAAATTGGAAAAATGCATCTTTGAAAGAGAAGCTTTACCTTTTTTGGGGTATATAATTTCTAAGCAAGGATTTCAAATGGATCCAGCTAAACTAAAATGCATCCAAGAATGGCCTCAACCTAGTTGTCTATGGGCCCTCCAACAATTCCTCGGATTTGCAAACTACTACCGTAGTTTTAAACAGAACTTTTCTAAGCTGGCTGCACCTCTTACGGCACTCACTCGTAAGGGGGCAAACATCAAGGCCTGGCCCATTGAGGCTGTAGAAGCCTTTCAGGCTCTCAAAGAATCCTTCCTTCAACAACCTTGTCTGAGACATCTGGATCCCAGACGTCTGTTAACAGTGGAGGTCGATGCCTCCGCTGAAGGAGTGGGAGCTGTACTGAGTCAAAGCAGTGCATCGGGAAAATCTCATCCGTGCTCATATTTCTCTAAGAAATTTTCTCCAGCAGAACGCAATTATGCTATTGGCGACAAAGAACTTCTTGCTATCAAGCTTGCGTTTGAAGAATGGCGACAGTGGTTGGAGGGGGCACAGCACCGTATCACTGTCTTCACTGACCACAAAAACTTGGTGTATCTTCAACAAGCTCAACGTCTGAACCCTCGTCAAGCTCGCTAGGTGCTTTTCTTCTCACGTTTCAATTTTGAGCTTCGATTTCGACCTGCTACAAAAAACATCAAGGTTGAGGCACTGTCTCGATCTTTTTCAGATGTGGACATTGAGGAGCCAATTCAAAATATTATTGATCCTGCTCGCATTATCCTCTCCGCAATGTTCACAGTCCCACCGGGCAAGACTGTGGAACCTAAGAGACTTCGTACTAAAGTCTTAAAATGGGGACACGATTCTCAGCTAGCCGGACATCCGGGCAGAGCTCAGACTCAATCGCTTCTACAACAATATTACTGGTGGTCCGACATGCACAAGGATATTCGTGCATATGTGGATTCTTGCCCAACTTGTGCACAACACAAGAGTCCTACTGGGAAGACTTGAGGACTTTTACAACCACTCCCTATTCCTCAGAAACCCTGGATGCATATTTCCACAGACTTTATTGTGGACCTTCCACCTTCTGAGGGCAATACAGTAATTTGGGTGGTTGTGGATCGATTTTCTAAAATGGCACACTTTATCCCACTTCCCTCCCTCCCATCAGCTCCTCACCTGGCCCAACTGTTTATGCTTCATATTTTTCGTCTCCATGGCCTTCCACAGCACATCGTATCTGATCGTGGCCCTCAGTTCACGGCTCGTTACTAGCTCAATCTTTGCTAAAAATGTAACATTTCCATGGATTACACCACGGCGTTTCATCCGCAGGCTAATGGACAGGCGGAACGCACTAATCGTGCATTGATTCAATTTCTTCGGATGTATGTCAACTCCCGCCAGGATGATTGGGCAACACTCCTATCATGGGCTGAGTTTTCTCATAACTCGCATGTTTGCTCCGTAACTAGGACATCTCCATTCCAGATTATATTTGGACAACACCCTAGGCTGCCTCTACCGTTGCCTTTACCGGTACCATCACCAGCAGCTCAGCTTACCGCAGTACAGTTACGTCGGCTCTGGATTCACACTCAGCGCATGCTCCAGAAAGCTGCTCATTCCGCCAAGACATTCACTGACAAGCATCGACGAGCAGCTCCACGGTTCCGTCCAGGAGAGAGAGTATGGCTCAGCACACGCCATATCCGGTTGTGAGTTCCTTCCATGCGGTTGGCCCCACGTTATATTGGACCTTTTCCTGTACTACGTCAGCTGGGCCCTGTAACTTACCAACTCCGTTTACCGACCACTTTGAGAATTCATAACTCATTCCATGTGTCCCTTCTGAAACCGTTGGTCCTCACTTGGCCTACTCGAAAGATTCCCGAAGCCTTACCGCCTAGGGCAGAAGAAACAATTTACCAGGTGAATGAAGTACTTGATGTCCACAAACGAGGACGCACATGGGAGTACTTGCTGTCTTGGGAGGGCTTCAGACCAGAAGAGAATTCCTGGGAACCTGCAAAGAACATCCTAGATAAAACACTTCTCCAGAACTTTCATACCGAACACCCCGATAAGCCCAAGTCTTCTAGAGGGAGGCCTAAAGGAGGGGGTACTGTTATGGCCGCCGGCCGCGGCAGTCCGCAGCCGGAACCAAGCACTCAACCGCGACGCCGGGTGGGCCTGGAGGCTCCTGCAGGCACAGGGAGCCTCCTCCGGCATTCTTCTCGCGGCCTTGGCCGCTGCCCGGGCCGGCCGCGGAGCCCGGCGGGGCTGAGATGACTCCTCCCTCTTCCTGGCTGCATAGGGCCATGCGCGGCTGAAGAATAGATTTAAAGGGGCCACAACAGGAAATGTCGTGGCTCCCTCCTGAAGACTCCTCCCTTCCTCCAGGTATTTAAGCCAAGGTCTGCTCCTCAGACCTTGCCTTGGTATTGAGGCTCAGTACTTGGTTTCCTGTTTGGTGTTCCGGATCCGCTTCTTGTCCCGCTTCTGCTCTTCTCCTCGTTGGACTGATTCTTTGGCTCCTGACCCTTGGACTGGAGGTGGTGATTTTCTGGCTTTGACTTGGATTGGCTCTGGACCCTTCTCCTTCTTGTTCCTGGATTTACTTCGGACCATTCTCCCGTCTGCTCCTGGACCGGCTCTCGACCTCTCTCTGGACTTCGACCCTTGGACTCGACTGGGACTATTCTTCAAGTATACTCCCAGACTTCTCACGACCTGCTGGAGGCACCAGCCATCAGGAAACCACGACCTGCAGGAGGCGCCTGCATCCAGACCATCTTCATTCTTCAGGGAGTCTCCTAAGTCCCAGCGGCCATGTCCCTACGGGCTTCTCCTGGGGGGTTTACGAGCTTCCAGGGTGAAGTCTTCAGTTCTACCTCTCCAACAGGCCTTGCCATCCGACGGTAGAGACCGACAAGGATTAACTTCCTTCTCGGCAGTGCTGACTCTACCTCAGAACAGGGGTCCACTCTCCAATTCGCAACAGCGGGACTTACAAAGCAACTGTGCTGAACACTACTGCTTTTTAAATTCCATGGTATTTTCCCCAGCAATAAAACACCACCAGCAAAAATACTGCTGCAATACCTGGCCCCACAATTTCACACTTTGGCAGCTTTGGGTGCTGTGATGTCTTAAAGGAGCCAATCAACCCTGACTATTCTCCAGACTTTGGGGATTTCCGTAGACAAACCCCGTCCATCCTTCCCCACTCTTCCAGTGAGTTGCTTGTTTGCAATGCTGCACATTTCCAACCTTGTTCTTACCATTACCTTCTGTTTCTGTCCCAAGTATGCTTGAATTCTGTCACAGTACTCGTTTCCACTAAATCTACTGGTGGATTATTCAAGGCATCTTCCACCCTTTCAGTAAAGAAGTATTTTTACATTTTTCCTCCTTCTTACTTCATTTGTGATCCCTTGTCCTTGAAGCTCTTTTTCTATGCAACATTTCACTATCCTTATCCTGCACTATTGAAGCCTAACAAATATTTGATGTTTTTGTCATATCCTCTCTTTCCTCCAGCATATGAATGTTGTGAGTCTTAAGCTCCTCTTTGTAGAGTTTCTGTTTCTGGCTTTGCACAATTTTAGGAGCCCTTCTCTAAACTGATACCATCCTCTCATTGTCCTAATGGAGGTTTGGTTAACAGCAATGAACACAGTACTCAAGGTGGGGTCTCACTAGTGACCAATACAAATGCAATATGACCTCCTTTCTCCTGCTCATGATACCTCTGCTTATGCAACTGAGCATACTGCTAGCTTTTCCTGTCACATTATTACCTTGACTGGCTACCTTTAAACCAGTGCAGAGATTACTCCTACAGCTCTCCCCAATTTAACAATTTCCAGGTTTTGTCCTCAAATGATAAGTAATTTGTGGAGTTTTCTGCTTCAAATGCATGATTTTAGAATGTCTTCTATACATTTCAGACCATTCTTCCAGTCTTTATTTTTTTACACCTCGTCCAGTTCGTCTAATCTTATGCACCAAACTTCTCTGAAATAGAAAGCATCTTGGTTCATTATTAATAGATAAATTTGCTCTGTCTCCCTCCACACTTCTCTCCGTTAAGGCTCCTACCTCTACCTGCAGTGAGAGCTGTGGTCCTGGGTTCCGGAAGGCCATTCTGGAAGGGCAACCTGCCTGCTGCTTTGACTGCGTCCCCTGCTCTGAAGATGAGTTTAGTAACAAAACAGGTGAGTGCTATGAATTCTGCTCAATAATGAGCATACTTTTTGGGATGTAGGGTTGGTATTAGAGTGTATATTGGTCAGTTTAATGGAAAAAAGTATTACAGGTTAATGCATTTTAAATTCCAAGCAGATGCTTATAGACAGACATGTTCCAGCATAAATAGTACAATCTTAGGCTTATCTCATGCGATAGCATGCTGGGGACGGAGTCGGGGCGGTGAGGAGGCAGACTCAGCGATGTCTTCGCTGGCAGTGATAAGGTTAGTAAACTTATCGTCGCCAGTAGCGCACCGAATAGCACCACCTTTCACGGTGGCACTATTCGGCGCAAAAGCCGTCAGCGAAGACACCGCGGTGGTGCGAAGGCTGCCGGCTTTCGCAGGTCCGCCCCCCCCCCCCTTCGCCCCCCTGCCCCCTGTTTTCACCGGATTCATCATTCTGCGATAGAATGATGAATCCAGGCCTTAGAAAGCACATTTCTCAGTGAAGAATTGACTTGTATTGTATGGAATTATTTGAAAAAAAAAAAAGTACATACAACATTTTTGGTGGGGTACAACAAAAGTACATAATAAAAATAAGATATCTACCAATAGATATCAATATAAAAACAGACTGAATCACATACCCAACACTAAGTCAAACTTAGTTGAAGCACTAACTTAATTGAAAAGTTATGAAAAGAAACTATGTCTATAAATCTTGATGGAAAAAGGAATAATGCAGCCAGTAGTGATATTCCTTTGTTACTTATTGGAAATTAATCCCATTTCATGGCCAAAAGCTTGCCAGAAAAAAAAAAATTTCACCTACCTTCAGAATGTTTTGATGCACTAAATCATACCCTATAGCCTCTGAGATCCTGTCCAAGGTTGGTTTGTAGATCTTAAGTCATTTATATTGTGACATCTTCAAAAAAAAGACCTAGAAGCTAACAATCTACATTTATCATATGCATGGTGATATCTGTTTGTTGGAGGGAGGTTTCATGGTGCACACAGATGCAGCAGTAGACACCATGAAGCACTGTCCATCATCCGATGCACATATTAAGCAAAGCTGCACAGCCCTGGATAGACAGCACAACGAGACAATGACTGATAGAGTGACTAAATGAGAGAGGATGTCTGCAGACTAGCAAATATGCAGTGGGACAAGGCAAGAGTCTGGTGGTCAAAGACTGCTCAGGGATGGAGGGGGGCGGGGTTTGAAGAAAGTGCTGGGTTCAATCATCATTTCCCATTGAAGTTTCAATGGGTGTCAGATAGTAACGTTAATTATTTCAATTCTTTTGGATACTTGAATAGCAGATAGCACAGCTTTGAAAGCATTCTACCTTTCTTGGGACTGGTGAGGCAACAAACATTGTAATCCATATTTATATGAAGTGCTATGGTAAAAAGTCCCATGTTCAAGGGATAATGTGTCCATTTAGACTTTATTGTATGATGTTCACCAGGATGGACAATAAGCCTTTTTTATTTATCCATAGTTTAATTTACTTTATTGATTTACAAACTTCATTTCCATTTATAAAAGACTTCTGAAGACAGGACACAAAATAGCAAAGCCTCCACAAGCAGAAAATGTTGGAAAAAATACATCAATACAAGCATAACAAATTCAACACAAAATAATCATGTCTCCACAAACAGGCTATATAGATATATCTTGTACTTCAGCAAGATGTTAGGCACAAACATAATGGGAAAAGGTAAAGCCTCTTGAAAGGTGAATGCTGCTCCCATTCTAGTTTCTATTAATATAATGATTTTTCTTCATCAAAGCCATCCATGGAATTGCTTCTTCCTCCAGATGCCACAGAGTGCATGAAGTGTCCCAGTGACCAATGGCCCACCAAGAGACAAGATGAATGCCGGAAGAAGACCATCGATTTTTTGTCCTATCAAGAACCCTTGGGCATGGTTTTGGCTGCTATCTCCATGCTTGGTGCCCTGATACCAGCCACTATCCTTGTTGTCTTCATCAAGAACCGCCACACCCCAGTTGTGAAAGCAAACAACCGTGAACTCAGCTACCTCTTGTTACTGGCCCTCATCCTGTGCTTTGGGTGCTCATTAGTGTTCATAGGCCACCCCATCACACTGACCTGCATGGTGCGTCAGATGGCATTTGGCATTGTATTCGCCATCTGTATCTCTTGCCTGCTGGCCAAGACAATCATGGTGGTCATAGCCTTCAAGGCCACCAAGCCAACCAGCAACCTAAGGTCATGGGTGGGACCACGCCTGCCCAACACCCTTGTATTATCCTGCAGTCTGATCCAGGTCCTTATCTGTGTCACTTGGCTGATTGTGGCTCCCCCATTTCCTCAAATTAACATGAAATCCCAAATGGGGAAGATAATCATTGAATGCAATGAAGGGTCATTGACTGCATTCTGGTGCATGCTGGGATACATGGGGGTTTTGGCTACTATCAGCTTCATTGTAGCCTTTTTAGCTAGAAAGTTGCCTGACAGTTTTAATGAGGCTAAGTTCATCACCTTTAGCATGCTTATATTCATTGCTGTCTGGCTCTCTTTCATTCCTGCTTATCTAAGCACATCAGGAAAATACACAGTGGCTGTGGAAATATTTGCAATTTTGTCCTCCAGTGCTGGGTTGCTGGGTTGTATATTCTTCCCCAAATGTTATATCATCTTAATCAGACCAGACATGAACACCAAGGAATACTTAATGGGGAAAGCCACAGGGAGCCTCAAGAAAACAAAGTAATTACATTGTAACATATTGATTAATAAATATTGAAGTTTGCATGATATAATCTTGTTTCCTGACAAATCATTTTGATAAAGAAGCAACCCTAGTAAATTAAAAAAAAGAACTTGGTTGACAGTTGATCTAGAAAAAAACACCTCCTGTGAAGCTGTACATTGTAACTTAAAAGTAACATGACTGAGTTATTGCATGACTAACTCAGCCAATCCGGTTTTACCAAAAATTGCAAATGCTTCTCTTACAATTTAAAGAGCATGGTGGCATCTCTGAAATGAATGATCATTTGCAAACTAAAGTTTATAACAGCTGGATTATATCCTGACATTCACTTTATCCAACTTAACCTCCAGTATCTTCTCTCATTCTGTAAGCCAGGGTTTCCCAAACCTGTTTTGGTGAACCTACAGCCAGATGGATTTTCAGGATATCCACAATGAATATGCATGACAAATTTGCATACACTAGGTCTCCAATATATGTAAATTTAGCTCCTGCATATTTACGTGGGTACTGCACACAGTTCAAACAACTTATCTTTCTAATCTTTTGAAGCATTATTCTCCTTCTCAGCAGGGTGTAGTAAGACTACCTTTGCATACTGAGATTTGTATAGAGACCACTCAACTAAACACTTTTGGTTATTAAGTTCCACTGTTGTGGAAATCACATCAAGTTGACAATAGACTTGAGTTAGATTATTTACAATTTAGAAAGATTTTAGGGCTTGGTTTTTCTCTCAATCATTAATCATTGAGTGCTTTGGCCCTTTGCTTCTTAATAATAAGTTTTTAACTTTCATAAATTTAATATTTCTGTATTGTATATGATATTAGAAATTTTATGCATGTATTTTTATTGCAAACCACATTGATTTTGCTAATTATGCTATACATCAAATTAAATAAACAATAAGGGGGTTGATTTTCATAAATGCATGCATGCGTCCATGAGTGCGCAGTTCCCTGCACGTGCACTTAGATGGGCCGATTTTATATCATGCACGTGCTGGCGTGCGCATGTTATAAAATCGGATGTCCATGCGCACGTATGCTGGATTTTATTTTTTATTTTATTTTTATCATTTTCAACAATAATCACAAGAATACTCTTGTACAGTAATATGGATAATATCATGAAGCAATAATCACATCAAATATCTTCATTCAAGAAACAAAAGTTTACACATGAGTTCTCAAAGATCAAGGAAATGTGGGAGTGACAAGTGTAAACATAGTGGTATTTCCATGCAATACAACAACACAATAAGGAAACTTGCTCTGAATTAAGTTGACTTAGAAAATAGCCATTGCTATTACTAGCAACAGTAGTGTGGAAAAGACTTAGTTTTTGGGTACTTGCCAGGTTCTTATGGCCTGGATTGGCCACTGTTGGAAACAGGATGCTGGGCTTGATGGACCTTGGTCTGACCCAGTATGGCATGTTCTTATGTTCTTGCCCATGAATACCCCAGACATTTTTCTTGCACCTACTCCTTATCTATGGGATCTCTTCAAGAGTGTACATACAAGAACGCTCTTAAATGTACCCATTCAAGTAAAACATACTTCACATTAGAATGAAAGATTAAGCATTTGCATGGATATCTTAATGCAAATTTAGCTCCACATGTTAGAGCTTCAGTTTGCATTTCCAGAAACATTTTCCTCCTTAACTGTGTGGCCCTCGCTAGATCAGGATAGATCCAAATTTTTTGGCCATATAACAATGCAGATCATTTTTGCAAGAAAAATCTTAATACAGCATTTCTATCAGAGGTAAAAGTAAATGATACCAATAATTAGAGATGTGAATCGGAACTGGAATCGGTTCCAATTCCGGTTCCGATACACATCGTTAATTTTTTTTTTGTGCGGCCCGATCGTGGCTCCAGATCACAGATGTCTTTTGTGATCCCTTCTCTATAGCCTTCGGGGTGGATGCTGGCACTGGAGCTGAAGTAGTGGGTGCACTCTATGACTGATGCCCCTGGCACACTCTGTGCCTACTCTGTCTGCTCTTCCTCCTCATCATCATCAGTTTCATCTCTCCCCTGCAGCATTGAAGTGGAGGCTAAGACAGGACTAACGAATCCTCCTAAACCTTTGTCAGCTATTACTTCTTCCATTTCTGATGATGAGAATCCCACACAAGATGATTCTTCATCAGAATCAGAAGTAAACTGTGCCTGCACTATATTTTCAATGCTATGTCGAGTCTGCTGTCACACTGCTACTTTTGGGTCTCACCCTTTTGTCTTGCATGACTCAGCCTCCCCCTTCCCTCATCTCCAAAACAACAGGGTCAGAAACAGGTGGTGACGATGCATCATCTTTAGATTTCATTTTTTTCATGATGGAACTGCCTGCACTCCAGAGATTTTAGATTGGAACAGGTCCCTTTTTTTTTTCATTTTTTATTTCTGAATTTTCAATACAAATATATTATTTGTTTACAATAGAATAGAAACTTGATTAGTCATTAAAGATAACATTCTTACAAAGCATATCTATATAAATAAAAATGTTAGTTTGTACGTCGTCGCTAATCTCGCCAACCGCTTAACCGAATGCGTTCAAATTTGCACACAACATTCACCATTCACTTCCCATATGGGAAGGATATTATACACTTACATTACATATAGGTCACACCTGTGACAGGTAATACAAGTTTAAAAATTGCTTACACAAAACAGCGACATCTGGTGGCCATCAGCGCAAGCGCAACCTCTTACATCTTTCACACACACTCACACACCATACCCCACCCCCACACAGGGCTATTGTCTTTCATTCACACTCCCTCATAACACACAGAAATCCACACTCATCACACCACACACCCCCACCCACACGCCTGTCAATGTCACTTACTTCACCCACCCTCCCAAAATACACCAAAACACGAATTCCTGGCTGCTACATTTGGGAAGCCACGCATTTCACACACCCTCTGAATTTAAATTAAAGTACCCTCTTCCACCCACCCACGCACTGCACTCCGTTCACACACTACACCTGATACAAGTCCGTGCTTCTCCGCCGGCACCATAGAAACGGTCCGGGACACATCGCATTCAGTAGGGCCGTCGGATGCCAGCAAACAAAATGGCGCCAGCAGACCTTGCCCTTACTATGCTATACGGAGACAACAATGACGTCGGTACACCATGTGACATAGTAAGGGCAACAGCCTGTTGGCGCCATATCCTCAGCGGACATTTGCCCTTACTAGGTCAGGAATCATGACGCACCACTTTCACCGGTGAAGTTTTGCGACATGGCAGCCGGCGGAAGAAACCCTAGCACACACCCTCGCCACCGGCTGGCAGTTTACACAGGTAGCCGGGGAGGAGCACGGTGGGGGACCGTTCTTATTTTCCGCCACGCGATTTTCACAGGGGGGGGGTCACTGATTCTCCACAGGGGGGCTGTAGCGTGGGTTGCTCTATTTCGCCGGGTTGGGGGGGGGGGGGCAGGAAGGCGTGCTTGCATATTTAAACTATTCTTTGCTGGTGCTGTTCATTTGGGGTAAAAAAAAACAACCCATAAACTGTAACCTTTACTGCTCTGTTCTGTTTTTTCAACTTAACTTAACCAGGCTCAGCTACTGCACCAATTGCTTTCAAATTTGGATACAACCTTGCTTTCACTTTCGGCAAGGTTCTTCTCTATCTAGATTACATAGATGTCACACGGTTACAGAAAAAAACATGTTTTTACATGTGTGTGGGGAAAACAGCGACATCTGTTGGACAGACATGCAACACATGCTATCTACCTTGGGAAATGAAGCTGCTGTGCTGCGCATGCGTGGGCGGGAGCGCACATCAGGCACAGCGGGACCAACATGGCGCTGGGATGAGCAGCAGCGGCGGACCGGCGGCAATATCGGGCGTGGTGGTGTCGGCTGGCCGAAATTCGACACCTGGGAGGAGCTGCGGCGGCGATCTGGTACTGCTCACGTGCATGACAGGGAGGGATCCTCGCTGACCTCGCACCTTTGGGAGCGGGCCACGCAGAACCGCACAAGAGGGAGAGGGACGGGGGGGGGGGGGGGGCAGCTAGGAGGGCATTGCGAGCCGGAGGGGATCAGAATCAGGAAAGGAGATTGAGAGAGGGTGCGGTGTCACTGACAAAAGGGTAGGGAGTAGGCAGGGAGAGGTGACAGTGAGGGGAGGGTGAATGAAGGGGGCAGTGAGTGTCAGTGGAGAGACACAGAGGGGAGAGGTGAGTGTGAGGGGTGAGAGTTGGAATGGGGACAGGGGAGTGAAGGGGGTTTAGTGACCGAAGGGGGAGGGGTGAATGTGAGGGGAGAGAGCTGGAGTGGGGACAGGGGAGGAAAGGGGGGGTGAGTGACCAAGGAGGAAGACGATGTGTGACTGAGGTATATGAGCAAGGGGAAGGGGGGGGGGGGGGGGGGGGGAGAACCTGACTCTGCCACTGCAACGCGTGGCCGGGCACAGCTAGTAAACCATAAAGTTATTCCATAATGGCTAAACTATAATCTCAAACATCTCTCATTCGGGGGTTTAGATTTGAGGAATAACAACAACAAATTAAAAGAAGAAATGGAACTGAACAAGAGCAGTTAATTTTCTTGAACGATTCTCTATGAGACACCATTGACAGAAAAAGAATCAATAAAATCTCTTAAATGCTCAGGTGCAAAGAAAATGTAACAATCATTCCCCTTCCTTACAATACATTTGCAGGGATAGCGCAGCATAAAAGTTGCGCCTAAAGAAACGGTCTCCTGCCTCATACTTAACAAGGCTTTACGCCTCTTTTGAGTGATCTTTGAGATGTCTGGGAACATGCGTATAACTATACCATGAAAGGGGGTGTTTAAATGCTGAAAATACTTAGACATAATTTTGTTAACATCGTGTTCTGCAATTAGTGTAACAATCAATGTAGCACATTCAATAATTTCTATTGCAGAGGATTCAAGAAACATAGTAAAATTATCTACATCAAATTGATTTTGCTCTTGCGGAACATTTTCCCCTCTTTCAGCACTGGTTCTGGGAATGAAATAAACCTTATTTATCACAGGCATATCAGAGTCCAACATCTGAAGAGTCTCCCGGAGATATCTTTTGAAAGTTATTATGGGAAGCTCACCCATAATTTTAGGAAATTTGATCAATCTCACATTAAGTCTCCGGTTCCAGTTTTCTAGTAATTCCAATCTTCTGGACAATGCAGTTCTATCTTTTATTGTTGCCTGGTTGAAATCTTGTATATTTCCTATTTCTGTTTCCATTCCATCCACTTTTTCTTTCATTACTTGCAGTGACAGATTTTGCTCAGAAATCTTATTGTTTAAAGAAGAGGATATTTGTTCCATTCTCTGGTTGCTAGCTCTTACAGCAACTGTGAGATTAGCAGAAAGTTCCCATAATTTATTTATTTATTTATTTATTTATTTAACGCTTTTTATATACCGGCATTCGTAGGACACATCATGTCGGTTTACAGGTAACTGTGAAAGGAAATTACAATGAACGATGAAAGAAGGCTAACTAGATAATATACGAAAGTACAAAAATAGAGAGTCAACGAGCAGAAATACAACTTGGTTGAACGAAATGGATTTTGCTTATCCATATTAAAATTAGATATGCATATGAACTTATAAACAATGTTAGGGAGGCGTGTGCACTTATGAACTTAGCATATGAACTTATAAACGATATAAAGGAAGCATGTGCACTTATAATGTCCCCTTAGTTACCACTGCTGGTCTTATAGGAGTTTCTACATGCTTACTTGATGAAACTGATGTTCCTGTAGCTGATGCACTGGCTACCCCTTGGTCAGACGTCTCTGAAAGTCCCCCAAGAGGATTCCTCATCGGCTCTGGCTGGGCAGCTACTTCGCTTCCGTCTCCCTGCCTTCCTGAGATGCTGACTTCCTCATTCAGCATCTCAGGAAGGCAGCTGCTGGTCAAATCACGGGAGGGCTGAGGGAAACCTCTGGGTGTGTCAAATTTCCTCCCTTCGGCACTGCAGCAAGGATACTCCCCCCCGGTCGTTGTTGCACCCAGAGTTGTGAAGGTAGTTATGAGCCTCTGTTCAGATAACTGCGTCGAAATTGAGGGAAAACCCCTTATTTCCCTTTACGTTTTGCTGGCATTGTTTAAATTATTTATTTCTCAAGATACAGTGGGCCCTTGGGTTACGAACAGCTCGGGTTACGATCAAATCGGGTTACAACCAACATTCAAGGTTTCGGGTTGCAAACAAATTTTGAGTTATGAACACAATTTTCGGTTTCGAGTTACGACCAGATTTCAGGTTACGACCCATGTGCAACATGCGTGCAGTTTGTTTTTTTTCCGGATTGGTTGTAATTGGCCCGTTGTTGCTGCCTATTGCATTTTTTTGGTCTTGGAAGGTGGGACTTAAACAGAGATTGGATGGCTAGTGTTGCACGTGGGCAGACCCGGCACGGAAATGCAAACAACAGCATCGGTGGCAGCATCGGTGAACAGCATCAGGGGCAGCATCGGTGAACAGCAGCGGGGTCAGTACTCAGCTGGCAAGGTACAGAACAGTTTCTGGAGGCCATAGATGTTCTTATAAACATTGGTAGGAAGGGGAAAAAGAGTGTCTGGGGTTGGTGTTGTTTTTGGTTATACTGTACACCTTTCTAGATTTCTTTTTTCTTTTATTTCTTCTCCCTGCAGAACTCCAAAGAAGTGTTAAAATGGCCCCAAAGATAAAGAAATCAATAACTATTGAAAAGAAGAAGGAAACTGTGCAGAAATTTGAGAGTGGCATTCGAGTGACCGATCTCGCTCTCATATACAGCATGTCAAAATCCACCATTTCCACAATCTTACAAAGAAAAGATTTGTACAAGGAAGTTAGTGTGGCTAGATGTGTCACTCAAATTACCAAGCAACGATCAACAGTGATAAATGAGGCAGAAAGCCTATTCCTAAAAAAATGGACAGAGCTACAAACATTTGTAGAGAAGACCCACCCAGACAGAGGAAAAGCCAATCATTGCATTCACTTGCTTAATGATAACTCCCTGCTTTTAGGACTACCTCAATCTACAATTCGGCCTCTGCAAATATTGCAAAATTCCGCTGCCAGAATTTTGACAGGCAAAAAAAAGAGTGACCACATTACAGGAACACTTGCTGAACTTCACTGGCTTCCAATTGAACAAAGAATACAATACAAGGCACTTTGTATAATCCATAAACTAATCCATGATGAAAAAGCTGACTGGCTTAACTCTGCACTGCGTGTGCACGTACCACAAAGAAACCTGAGATCTGCAAATAACGCTCTACTAACTGTCCCCTCTATCAAAACAGCACATCTCACGCAAGTAAGGGATAGAGCACTGTCACTGGCTGGTCCTGTACTATGGAACACCATGCCACTTGAAATAAGGCTACAAAGAAACTTGAAATTGTTCAAAACTAATTTGAAAACCTGGCTTTTTAAACAAGCATTTATAAAGATATAAAGCATTTATAAAGATATAAAGAGAAAGAAAAAAAATGGTTGATAGACAAGGATGCACCTAGCTAGAAGTTGTTGTTATTAACGTACAAAACATATTAATGTTAAAGCTAACCCGCTGTATTTGTACCTAACAATCAAGATTAACGTACACACTTAGTTTATTATTTTAAATTGTTACCATACTATGATGGCACATAATTATTTTGTAATCTATACCACCCATATTTATCATTATCGTGCCCTTCTGTAAACCGTTGTGATGGTTATTTAACTTAACGATGGTATAGAAAAGTTTCTTAAATAAATAAATAAATAAATAAATAAATGTCATACTACAGGACAGTGTTGAAAAAAAGACAGAAACAGACAACCTTAGTCCAGTTTTTAATTGAGAAAAGGTTGAAACCAAGTGAGCCAGAAGTAGGTCTTAGTGAGCTACAGACTACCACAAGGAAAGAAAGGACACCAGAGAGCCAGATTCCAGACGTTCTTATGGAATGGGACTCTCCTTCTGAACAATAACCACCTTCCATTTCGTCGCTCGATACTGTTTGCTTCCCCTTCCTCCCTTCCTGCAAACCAAAGATGTTAACTTTTAAATAAATAAATAAATAGAAAAATAAACTTGAATTGTTGTTTCTGGTAGGCTAAGCACATTTTATAACCTTTTGGTGAGTGCACTAGGGAAGTATTGGTGTTTCTGGTAATTAACGACCTTATACAACCATTTTTTATGATAGAAATGTTTAGGCAAAGGGTGCTTTTCGAAGGTTCAGAACACATTATTCATTTTCCCATTGTTTCCTATGGAAAAAATAGTCTTGACTTACAACCAACTTGGGTTACAACCAGCCCTCTGGAACCAATTAAGTTTGTAACCCAAGGGCCCACTGTAACAAAGTTCCAAGGAATATAGAGCGCTGTGCAAAATGAAACTGCTCAGCAACTCACTCACACAGCTCCGCTCAGGGCACCATCTTGCCCCTGCGAACAGGACCCTTTTTAACTTTAATGGGCGACTGTCACTCCCTTTTGAGGTGCCTCCTCTCCCAGTCCCAATTATTCAACCACGTCTAGCTTTCCCTGACATTATGGATTTAATGCCAGTGCCTACTAGGGATTTCAATTAAAATAATTATTTCCAAAAGATGCCCACTGGGGATTTGGCTTCAGAGACCACCGCTGTCTCAATATAGGTGAGTCTGCAAAACTGGCTGCCCACAGGCACAGTGCCTTGATGTGTGCACTAATGTACTGTATGTGCACACAACAAATTTGTAACTACAAAAGAGGCCCACTGGTGATTTGGCTTCCGAGACCACTGCTGTCCCAATATATGTGAGTTTGCAAAACTACCCAGTGCCCACTGTTACTGATGCCTAGTACATTGCCTTCTTGGAATAAAAGAGCACAGAGAGACAGTGAGTTCAATAATAAAAAAAACAAACTGCAGTTATGCTAGTTAACAAAAAAGCCTGGCTTGGCACAGCAGTAAAATCGATGAAATAGCTGTTTCAATGGCAATTCTATCAAAATAGCTAGAAATTGAATATATCTCCCACCCACAATACCCAAATGCTGCTTGCAATATACCCCAGGGGGTAAAATAAGCAGCAAAATGCCACTGCTAGTGCTAGCAGCTTCTCTGAGGGCACTGACAGAGAGACTGTCTCAGATCAATTAAAAAAAGCATGGTAAAAAAAAACCAGGGCTAGCTGGCACTGCAGCCATATCGAACAAATATCTTTTTCTATCGAGGTAGCTAGCAATTGAATACAGATTTGATACACTCAGAGTAGCTCTGAGTTCATCCACCTCCCGGACCACCTCTCCACCATCCCCGCCAAGAAAGTGTGTGGCACACCACGTGCTTCACGTATAAATAGTGCTGCGTCATCAGGAACAGCGTCACAGAGCACTGAGTGAGAGCAGTGATTGGCTGCATTACAAAAAATGCTTAGCTCTGATAGGTTGAAAATATAAACACGGTATCACCTCTAGTAAATATTCTATTGGTTTTCCTAAACACTTTTCAGAAAGGAAAAAATCCCTCAATATTGAAAAACCATCTATAAAGACCAAATATTTATCCACAAAAAGGGAGAAATTTTTGGGGGAAGAAGAGGAAGGTTTCATACAATTTCATATCATCGCATCCAGCAATGTATGGCAATTTTTAATCATAAACCGACCTCCTCCAACCCATGAATGTTTTTTTCTATTTTTAAAAATGATTGAATTTTGTGAATAGTGACTTAAAACTTTTTCTTGAAATTGTATCTACCCACAAATGGGCTTTTTTGAGCTTCTTCAAACTTCTTCACAAAGTACCAAACAATTCTGAATAACGCCGACACACAATTTTTTCATACACGATCTTACTGCAGGGAACTTCCCTGTCACTTATCTGTATACATTCTTGATCTCAAGTCCATGTCCATATCCCAACAAGGCCTCGTTTTGAATCGTTGATTCTTCATCAGGAGACAGTTGTTCTAGTCTGGGGTCTGGAAATGTTCGGCGTCTTCACTCTCTTTAAAATGCCATACTACTGGTCGCCATTTTAATTTAAAAGATCAGGCTGGCATCAATCTTTTATTCACGCAGCACCACTTCAAATTCAACCAATCATTAGATGCGCTCTACAGCGTCATCACGTAGGTTGTATGAATTCACTCTAAAGAATTTACAGTCTTCAATGCCACCCAAGTTGACAAGATTTAATGAAGAAATATATAGGAAAACCTCACTTTTTGCCAAGATCTTAAATCAAGGTATTCCATTCCAATTCTTTGTTTAATCCCCCAGGGGACTGCGTACCCAACGTAAAAATCCAAAAAGCTTCCCTCAAATCCAACAAATGCTTGCAATCACCACCCCGTGAGGAGATTGTTACTTGATCTATAATGGTCCATTTTATTTGTGCAAATGAATGCTCATTCTGAACACAATGTGAAACTATAGGAACGGTCAAAGTCAGTGTTTATAATTGAGATTTATGCTCATTTAATCTGATCTTCATATTTCTGGTTGTTCTTCCAATATATACTTTGGGGCAACTGCACAATAGAGCATATATCACGTAACTCGAATTGCAAGTGGTGTGTGTTTTCCTCATAATCTTATAACCAGATACAGGATCTTGCCGTTCATCACCCTCTATACAATTGTCACAATGACAACACTGGCCACATCTAAAATGTCCAACAACATCTTGGTTCATTTGCATATGTGACTGGGCATGTATTAAATAATCCCTGATGTTACTACCCCTCGAGGTGACAATCAATGGAGGTTCTAGGAAGACATCATGAATACTCAATATATGCCAATGTGTTCTAATCACCTTGGCAATCGCTTGAAACGCTGTAGTCTGCTTCAGGGCACAAACCAATGGATAGTATCTTTCGTGTACGATAACGTCTCTTGAAAAATGCGGTCCAAAAATCTCGCGGGAGCCTCAAGAACAGCACCATTTAAAGATACTATTGGTCTGAAAGGATCTGTATCCAGCTCTCAGCCAGTACTTGTATCCAGCTCTCAGCCAGTATCCGTATCCAGCACTCTGCCAGCTCTCAGTCTGTATCTGCATCCAGCACCCATCCTGCACAGAAGTTACCAGCTCGTGCCTGTCTAAACCATGATGATCAAACAGAGACAAGTCCTACCTGCTGCCAGAATTCAAGGGCTTAACCTGCGGGGGAGGGGGATGGTTAGGCAGAAAACCAGCTCCTGTCCAGCCCTGTGGTCCTGCACTGCTCCTGGAGGGTGTACCCTGACTCTAGCCTGGTGCACTGTGACAAAGTTGTGCACATAGGTGTTGCGCTGGTCGGCCACAATAGCTGTGGCCGACCGAGCTTACCTTCCCCAGCAGCAGGCCGCTTCCTCCGGGGCTGGCTCCAGTGTCGGGAGGCTTCTTTCGGTGGCAGGAACATCACCGCTGCTGAAGCCCCATCCCTGATGTCTTCTAGGATGCGCACGGCAGGACCAGCTCCCTTCTTAAAGGGGACAGCGTGGAAAAATCTGGGCAGTACCCAGGAAGGACTCCACCACTTTCAGGATATTTAAACACTCAACTCACCATTGGTGGTTGAGTTAGCAAAGACTTTGCTTCGCTACTCTGACTGCTCTAAGCTGCACGCTTAGATGCTGCTTACTCTCAAGGGCCTCACTCCTTCAGAAGCTTGGACACCCGCTCCTCGGGGGTCTCTTGTTTCCATCTCCTTCGGGGCCTCTATTAACTGAGACAACCGCTCCTCGGGGGTCTCTCTCTCTCTTATTCTTGCAGGATCTCCAGACTATCAGGTACTCGCTCCTTAAGGGCCTACCAATCTATGCATCCTGTACCGCGGACCTTGGGTCCCACCATCTCACTACCAGGAAGACGCCTACACTACTATGAGTACCTCTACGACCCAGTGCTCCAACTCCACCCACCAGGCTCGGCGTTGCCCGCATCGCGAGTCCCCAGCTCTCTTGAACATTTGGGTCAGATTCTATATCAGAGACTGTTGAATGTATTGGCACCTCATGGACCTCAGTGCCTTGTATTATTTGACGTCTTCAAGTATGACGCTTTAAAATGCTGTACTACATACGTTTCTAGTGTCATTATATCTTCTCTCGTCTGCTGCTGAACTTCAGCTTTACCGAAGCTGGGATCCGCCATTTTCTTAAGTAAATTTAAACTGACTGACAGATGTGAGCATAGGCAATAGGTGTAAAGCAGATTGACTCCTACCAATAGGAGTTCACAATAATGATGACCATTCAATACTTTCGTTTAAGTTCTTAGGTACTTGCGAAGAAAGAGTGAAAATCCACCATTGTTCATGATAATTCAAATGACGGTGAATATCACCGTGTTTACTGAAGAGGATGTTGGGGAGGTACCCGTAATGGAGAAGGTTTTCATGGGTAATGATTCAGATGGACTAAATCAAATCACGGTGAACCTAGAAGATGTGGTAGACCTGACTGACAAACTGAAGAGTAGAAAATCACCTGGACCGGATGGTATACACCCCAGAGTTCTGAAGGAAGTAAAAAATGAAATTTCAGACCTATTAGTAAAAATTTGTAACCTATCATTAAAATCATCCATTGTACCTGAAGACTGGAGGATAGCAAATGTAACCCCAATATTTAAAAAGGGCTCCGGGGCGATCCGGAAAACTACAGACCAGTTAGTACAGACCAGTTAGCCTGACTTCAGTGCCAGGAAAAATAGTGGAAAGTGTACTAAACATCAAAATCACAGAACATATAGAAAGACATGGTTTAATGGAACAAAGTCAGCATGGCTTTACCCAAGGCAAGTCTTGCCTCACAAATCTGCTTCACTTTTTTGAAGGAGTTAATAAACATGTGGATAAAAGTGAACCGGTAGAAGTAGTATATTTGGATTTTCAGAAGGCGTTTGACAAAGTTCTTCATGAGAGGCTTCTAGGAAAAGAAAAAGTCATGGAATAGGTGGCAATGTCCTTTCGTGGATTGCAAACTGGCTAAAAGACAGGAAACAGAGAGTAGGATTAAATGGACAATTTTCTCAGTGGAAGGGAGTGGCCAGTGGAGTAGGGGTGTGCATTCGGATTGACCGCATTAGTAAAACGCAACTCATATTTTTTTTTTACTTATTTATTTATTTATTTATTTATAGATTTTTCTATACCGGCATTCGAGATTAGGAACCCCATCATGCCGGTTTACAAATAACAAGAGGGTGTGCACAAAAAACAGAACATAAACAAGTGCAAAGAAATATAAAATAAATATAAAAGTTACATTACAACAGGGTCATAAAACTGGGGAGAGAATTAGATTAAGATAGTTGAGTAGTAAATATGAATTATTTACATTAATAATTTACATAATATTGTGTAGTGTTTTATAAGATGTTACTGACTTTCAATATGGATCTGGGAAGGCTTGCTTAAATAGCCATGTCTTAAGCCTTTTTCTGAAAGTAGGAAGGCATGGTTCTTGTCTTAGATCGGGAGGAATAGAGTTCCATAGTGAAGGTCCGGCTGTGGAAAAGGCTCGGTCTCTGTAGGTTAGGTGTTGAGTGGTTTTGGTTTGTGGAACAAGGAGTGATCCTTTGTAGGCTTCTCTGATGGGTCTGGTGGATGTGTGCTTTCTGAGTGGAATTTGAAGATTGAGGGATGCTTGGTGATGGATAGTCTTGTAGATGATAGTGAGGGATTTGTGGATAATTCTAAAGTGTATTGGCAGCCAGTGCAAGTTCTTGAGAATAGGAGAGATGTGGTCTCTTCTCCTGGTGTTAGTCAGAATTCTCGCTGCTGAATTCTGAAGCATCTGAAGGGGTTTAATGGAAGCAGAAGGGAGACCTAATAAGATGGAATTGCAGTAGTCTATCTTAGAAAAGATTACTGCTTGAAGGACCGTTCTGAAGTCTCGCATGTGAAGGAGCGGTTTGATTCTTTTAAGTACTTGAAGTTTATAGAATCCGTCTTTAGTAGTTTGTTTGATGAAGGATTTTAGATTAAGATGGTTGTCGATAATTGCGCCTAAATCCCTTGTTTGGGTGGTAAGATGGTGGGTTAGAGGACATGGAGGAGGGTTGCTATTTTCTGGTGAGATGATGAGCAGTTCAGTCTTGGCTGTATTTAATATCAGGTTCAGACTCGAGAGGAGGCGATTGATTTCTTTAAGGCAAATTTCCCAAAATTCAAGAGTTTTGGAGATGGTTTCTTTGATGGGGATCAAGATCTGCACATCGTCTGCATATAAGAAGTGAGTTAGTTTCAAGTGGGTTAGCAGTTGACATAGCGGTAGAAGGTAAATATTAAAGAGTGTAGGGGATAGGAAGGAGCCTTGAGGAACTCCAAAAGCTGAAGAGAAGCGGGAGGATTCCTTATTATGTATCTTGACCTTATAGCCTCTGCTGTTGAGGAAAGTATTGAACCATGATAGGGCAGTTCCTGAGATTCCTATGTTCGCAAGTTGATTGATGAGGATGGAGTGTTTGACGGTATCAAATGCGGCCGAAAGGTCCAAAAGGATAAGTAGAAAGGATTGGCCTTTGTCTAGCCCCATGATGATGTGGTCTGTCAGGGAAATGAGTAGCGTCTCTGTGCTTAAAGCTTTACGGAAACCATGTTGTGAGGGGTAAAGTATTTTGTGATCTTCAATGTAGTTGGAGAGTTGAGTGTTGACCAGCTTTTCCATTATCTTGGCAATAAATGGAAGATTGGAAATCGGACGAAAGTTGTTGGGGTCCTTGGGGTCTAGATTAGGTTTCTTTAAGAGTGGTTTTAGCGAAGCTAGTTTTAGGTCTTCTGGAAATAGACCCTGGGATAATGAGCAGTTTATGATATCTGCTAGAGTTTTGGATATCGTTTCCGGTATTAGAAGGAGGAGCTTTGTGGGTATTTGGTCGAAGGGGTGGGAGGAAGGTTTCATTTTTTTAAAAAATTGATTCGACATAAACGATCGGATTTCCCACATATCGAACATAGATATGTTCGATATGTGGGAAATCGCGATTGTTGAGCCAAAATAAAAATTTAAACCCCCTCACCCTCCTTAATCCCCCCCCCCAGACTTACCACAACTCCCTGGTGATCGAGCGAGGAGTGAGGACGCCATTTCTGCAATCCTTGGCGAGAAGCATGTGACGTCGGCGGCACGTCGAGTGACGCCGGCGTCACGTGATTCCCAGCTCGTTCGCGCCGGACGGCTCGTTCGGCCCAAAAAGAACTTTTGGCCAGCTTGGGGGGGTCAGGAGGCCCCCCCAAGCTGGCCAAAAGTTCTTTTTGGGCCGAACGAGCCGTCCGGCGCAAACGAGCCGGGAATCACGTGGCGCCGCGTCACTCAGACGCGACGTCACGTGATTCCCGGCAAGTTCGCGCCGGACGGCTCGTTCGGCCCAAAAAGAACTTTTGGCCAGCTTGAGGGGGTCAGGAGGCCCCCCCAAGCTGGCCAAAAGTTCTTTTTGGGCCGAACGAGCCGTCCGGCGCGAACTTGCTGGGAATCACGTGACGTCGGCGTCACGTGATTCCCGGCTCGTTCGCGCCGGACGGCTCGTTCGGCCCAAAAAGAACTTTTGGCCAGCTTGGGGGGGTCAGGAGGCCCCCCCAAGCTGGCCAAAAGTTCTTTTTGGGCCGAACGAGCCGTCCGGCGCGAACTTGCCGGGAATCACGTGACGCCGCGTCTGAGTGACGCGGCGCCACGTGATTCCCGGCAAGTTCGTGCCGGACGGCTCGTTCGGCCCAAAAAGAACTTTTGGCCAGCTTGAGGGGGTCAGGAGGCCCCCCCAAGCTGGCCAAAAGTTCTTTTTGGGCCGAACGAGCCGTCCGGCGCAAACTCGCCGGGAATCACGTGACGCCGCGTCACTCGACGTGCCACCGACGTCACATGCTTCTCGCCAAGGATTGCAGAAATGACGTCCTCACTCCTCGCTCGATCACCAGGGAGTTGTGGTAAGTCTGGGGGGGGGATTAAGGAGGGTGAGGGGGTTTAAATTTTTTTTTTGCACATATGTACATATACCCAACTCATTGGATTTTTTTTATGTCCATATTGGCCGCAAGTGGGACCCCCTTTCGGACATAAAAAATATGAACATAAAATTTTGCTCTGCACATCCCTACAGTGGAGTGCCTCAGGGATCTGTATTGGGACCCTTACTTTTCAATATATTTATAAATGATCTGGAAAGAAATATGACGAGTGAGATAATCAAATTTGCAGATGACACAAAATTGTTCAGAGTAGTTAAATCACAAGCAGATTGTGATAAATTGCAGGAAGACCTTGTGAGACTGGAAAATTGGGCATCCAAATGGCAGATGAAATTTAATGTGGATAAGTGCAAGGTGATGCATATAGGGAAAAATAACCCATGCTATAATTACACAATGTTGGGTTCCATATTAGGTGCTACAACCCAAGAAAGGGATCTAGGCGTCATAGTGGATAACACTGAAATTGTCGGTTCAGTGTGCTGCGGCAGTCAAAAAAGCAAACAGAATGTTGGGAATTATTAGAAAGGGCATGGTGAATAAAACAGAAAATATCGTAATGCCTCTGTATCGCTCCATGGTGAGCCTGCACCTTGAATACTGTGTACAATTCTGGTCGCCGCATCTCAAAAAAGATATAATTGCGATGGATAAGGTACAGAGAAGGGCTACCAAAATGATAAGGGGAATGGAACAGCTCCCCTATGAGGAAAGACTAAAGAGGTTAGGACTTTTCAGCTTGGAGAACAGACGGCTGAGGGGGGATATGATAGAGATGTTTAAAATCATGAGAGGTCTAGAACGGGTAGATGTGAATCGGTTATTTACTCTTTCGGATAATAGAAAGACTAGGGGGCACTCAATGAAGTTAGCATGTGGCACATTTAAAACTAATCGGAGAAAGTTCTTTTTTAATCAATGCACAATTAAACTCTGGAATTTGTTGCCAGAGGATGTGGTTAGTGCAGTTAGTATAGCTGTGTTTAAAAAAGGATTGGATAGGTTCTTGGAGGAGAAGTCCATTACCTGCTATTAAGTTCACTTAGGGGCAGATTTTTTAAAAATACACCAGGCGCGAACAAAAGTAAGCTGGATTTTATAGATACGCGCGTATCTTATAAAATCCGGGGTCGGCACGCGCAAGGGGGTGCACATTTGTGCAACCTGCGCGCGCCGAGCCCAGCGCGAGCTGCATGTTCCCTCCGAGGCCGCTCTGATTTCGGAGCGGCCTCGGAGGGAACTTTTCTTCGCCCTCCCCCCACCTTCCCCCCACCTTCCCCTCCCTTCCCCTACCTAACCCACCCCCCGGCCCTATCTAAACCCCCCCCTTACCTTTGTTGGCAAAGTTACGCCTGAGGGTGGGATTGGGCGGGAAGTAAATCCAAAAAGTATTAGCATCAACACCAAACATTTTCTTATATGGTGTAACCATCTCCGAGTCAGGTACATTATTCAGACCAAATTGTACCACAGCAATCAATGGAAACCACTGCAAGTCATGTCCACATAACAATGTAGTGAGAGTTCATTTTATATTAGGGATGTGAATCGTTTTAGGACGATTAAAATTATCGTCCGATAATTTTAATATCGTCTTAAACCGTTATGGAACATAATACAATACAGATTCTAACGATTTATCGTTATAAATCGTTAGAATCGTGAGCCGGCACACTAAAACCCCCTAAAACCCACCCCCGACCCTTTAAATTAAATCCCCCACCCTCCCGAACCCCCCCCAAATAACTTAAATAACCTGCGGGTCCAGCGGCGGTCCGGAACGGCAGCGGTCCGGAACGGGCTCCTGCTCTGAATCTTATCGTCTTCAGCCGGCGCCATTTTCCAAAATGGCGCCGAAAAATGGCGGCGGCCATAGACGAAAAAGATTGGACGGCAGGAGGTCCTTCCGGACCCCCGCTGGACTTTTGGCAAGTCTCGTGGGGGTCAGGAGGCCCCCCACAAGCTGGCCAAAAGTTCCTGGAGGTCCAGCGGGGGTCAGGGAGCGATTTCCCGCCGCGAATCGTTTTCGTACGGAAAATGGCGCCGGCCATACGCGTATGGCCGGCGCCATTTTCCGTACGGAAAATGGCGCCGGCAGGAGATCGACTGCAGGAGGTCGTTCAGCGAGGGTTCCGGCGCCTCGCTGAACGACCTCCTGCAGTCGATCTCCTGCCGGCGCCATTTTCCGTACGAAAACGATTCGCGGCGGGAAATCGCTCCCTGACCCCCGCTGGACCTCCAGGAACTTTTGGCCAGCTTGTGGGGGGCCTCCTGACCCCCACGAGACTTGCCAAAAGTCCAGCGGGGGTCCGGAAGGACCTCCTGCCGTCCAATCTTTTTCGTCTATGGCCGCCGCCATTTTTCGGCGCCATTTTGGAAAATGGCGCCGGCTGAAGACGACAAGATTCAGAGCAGGAGCCCGTTCCGGACCGCTGCCGTTCCGGACCGCCGCTGGACCCGCAGGTTATTTAAGTTATTTGGGGGGGGGTTCGGGAGGGTGGGGGATTTAATTTAAAGGGTCGGGGGTGGGTTTTAGGGGGTTTTAATGTGCCGATTTTTCGATTTTTCGATTTTTCACGATTTTTAACGATTTTTCACGATATTTTACCCCCCCAAACGGCAACAATACGATTCCCTCCCCCTCCCAGCCGAAATCGATCGTTAAGACGATCGAGGACACGATTCACATCCCTATTTTATATCAGAAGTTTCCTCTCTACCTTGCCACTGCTTCTGGGATGGTAGAGGGCACTGTATTCCACAGTGATACCTAACCCTTCTGCCCAGGACCGAAATGTTTGTGAAGCAAAGGCAGCTCCCAGGACAGGATCAGTGGCGTAAACAGAAATGAATTTTTGGCTGGGCCCAAGGTTAACATGGGTGGGCACTAAACAAAGTCTGAGCCATGGAATTCATATTCTTATTGATAAATACTTTCACACACACACACACCTGACAATAGATTTCTAAATAATCTGCTACAGCTGTTATACTTTTAATATTTTAAACTCAATGACTTCAAGCAGCTACCAACGCTAAACCTAATATATAGTTATGGAAGCATTTCAATTATACTTAGAGATCTCAAGTGGCAGTATCCCATAACTTACAAAGAACCATATACTATTGTACTATAAAGACAAATATCTCATCATGCATCACAGTATTCTGTTTTAAAACCCTCTGGAATGTTGTACCAAAATATTTACCATAATTGAGCAAATGCCTTATTAATCTGTATCAATAAAACAGATAAATATCTCTGAAGACTTCTTTTCCTTTCCTATGGCTCAACTATTTAGTTTTAGTCTTCCTCTGATGGTGACATTTGCTGAATCGAGTCCAGGGGCTCCTGACATTCATCCCCATTTCTATACAAAGGAAGAACAGAAAAAAGACTGTTCTGGATAAAGAGATGTCTTGAAGGTGGTCACATCCTTTGGCTGACAGCTGGGATGTATCCTTAGCGGTGTGGAGAGGATAACTGGGTAGACAGTTGAAAAAGGCTATCCAGCCCTGTCATTTACTAAGCTATCATCATGTAAACATACACTCTGCATCCACAAATAAGATTGATACAATTGCCTACATCCTAGTAAAATACCTCACCTCGGGCACACACCAGAACCGACCTTCACCAAAGTACAGAAAGACCACACAATATAAATATGGAGATAGAAACTGGAATGGAAAACCAAAAAGGCCACTCTGCATGCAGTGCAAACCTGGAGAAATGGAAAGAGAAATATAGCACCTAACAGTCCCAGGATCTGCAATAATGCACACAAACTAAGCCGCACAAAGTTACACCTGCATTATGGAACATATAACAACCCTATCTATGAAAAGGCAACACTACAAATATTAAATCAGGTCCTAAACACTAATACACCTCATATTAGGAAAACAGAACAAGCCAAGCTGCTATAGAGCCCCACACAGAAATAACTGTAAAACTATATTAATAAATGTTTCAAAACAGCTGATGAACAGAATAACATACAACAAAACATAAAAATTATTAAACATTGTCCAAATATCAATAAAATATTTCAAAACAGCAGACACATCACATAATACTCAATAATTAAAATGGCAGTCAATCAAGAAAAATGAACTTAAAATGCCACCTTTACTTACCCTTTCCAGCAACTCTCCTACTCCTTTCCCTTGAAAGCACATTAGAGATGTGCTTCGTTTTTTTCTGCCGGGTCGTTTTTTGACTCGGATACCTCGTGGTAAATTTCAGGTTTTCTCGTTTCGTTTTTTTGAAAAACGAAACGAGGAAACCCGAAACCGGGCCAAAAAACGAAACGGCAAAAAAAAAGCTTAAAAAAAACCCACCCCAAGCATTTAAAATTCGTTTTCTAAATACAAACTACCCCCCCATCCCGATCCCTCCCCAAGACTTACTAAGTAGTACATCCCTGGTGGTCCAGCGGGGTCCCGGCTTTCATTTGCCCTCCGTGCCCGGTGTAGTGCAAGCCCTGCGCCTCAAAATGGTGCCGAATAGCCCGAACTACCATGTCACAGGGGCTTTCGGCGCTATTGGTCAGCCCCTGTCACATGGCCATCGGCGCCATCTTGTGCTTCTGTCATGTGACAGGGGCTGACCAATGGCGCCGAAAGCCTCTGTGACATAGTATGGGCAAAGGCTATCGGCGCCATTTTGGTTACTGGCAGCCGAAAACGAAATCGCTTTCGGAACCCTGCTGGACCCCCAGGGATTATTGGCAAGCCTTGGGGGGGGGGGGGTCAGGAGGGGGAAAATTCATTTCGGGTTTCGGGGACAACGAAACAGCAACGAAGTAGGAAATTTCGTTCAATTTCCTACTTCAGGCGAAAAACGATACACATCTCTAAAGCACATACCAAGAGCAGCAGCAGCAGCTGCTGAAGCTCTGTCCTTATGGTCCTCTTCGTTAGGGCCCACAAGTCACACACACAGGGCAGGTGCAAGAGTATTTGGCACCCTAGGCGAACCCTCAGTAATGCAACCCCTCCCCTGGATTATGTATTGGCAGCAGCTCTGGCACAGCGCCCCGTCCTTTGGTATTGGATTTGTCACAGGACGTCTTGTGCTGATGGCAGTTTGCAACCCCCCCCCCCAAAAAAAAACATATGGTGGCGCCCGAGGCCACTGCCTAGTTTGCCTAATGGAAGCACCGGCCCTGCGCACAAACACCAATTAAACCCTACGATCAGTCTCTGTCTCTCACACACCGCAGTCACTTCCCTGCCCAGACTTTGTCTCTCACACACACCCTAGTCACTTCCCTGCCCAGACTCTGTCTCTCACACACACCCCCAGTCACCTCCCCTGCCCAGACTCTGTCTCTCACACACACACCCCAGTCACCTCCCTGCCCAGACTGTCTCTCACACACACCCAGTCACTTCCCTGCCCAGACTGTCTCTCACACACACTCCAGTCACCTCCCTGCCCAGACTCTGTCTCTCACACACACCCCAGTCACCTCCCTGCCGTCTCTGTCTTTCACACACACCAGTCACTTCCCTGCCCAGACTCTGTCTCTCACACATACCCCAGTCACCTCCCTGCCCAGACTCTGTCTCTCACACATACCCCAGTCACTTCCCTGCTCAGAGTCTGTCTCTCACACACATCCCTGTCTCTCACAGACATCCCAGTCACTTCCCTGCCCAGACTCTGTCTCTCACACACACCCCAGTCACCTCCCTGCCCAGACTCTGTCTCTCACACACACCCCAGTCACTTCCCTGCCCAGACTCTGTCTCTCACACACACCCCAGTCACCTCCCTGTCCAGACTCTGTCTCTCACACACACCCAGTCACTTCCCTGCCCAGACTCTGTCTCTCACACACACTCCAGTCACCTCCCTGCCCAGTCTCTGTCTCTCACACACACCCCAGTCACCTCCCTGCCCAGTCTCTGTCTTTCACACACCCCAGTCACCTCCCTGCCCAGACTCTGTCTCTCAAACACACACCCCAGTCACCTCCCTGCCCAGACTCTGTCTCTCACACATACCCCAGTCACCTCCCTGCCCAGAGTCTGTCTCTCAAACACACCCCAGTCACCTCCCTGCCCAGACTCTGTCTCTCACACATACCCCAGTCACCTCCCTGCCCAGAGTCTGTCTCTCAAACACACCCCAGTCACCTCCCTGCCCATAGTCTGTCTCTCACACACATCCCTGTCTCTCACACACACCCCAGTCACCTCCCTGCCCAGACTCTGTCTCTCACACAAACCCGTCACCTCCCGCCCAGACTCTATCTCTCACACACACCCCAGTCACATCCCTGCCCAGAGTCTGTCTCTCACACACACCCCAGTCACCTCCCTGCCCAGACTCTGTCTCTCACACACACCCCAGACACTTCCCTTCCCAGGCTCTGTTTCTCACACACACCCCAGTCACCTCCCTGCCCAGACTGTCTCTCACATACACCCGTCACCTCCCTGCCCAGACTCTGTCTCTCACACACACCCCAGACACTTCCCTTCCCAGGCTCTGTTTCTCACACACACCCCAGTCACCTCCCTGCCCAGTCTCTGTCTCACACACACACCCCAGTCACCTCCCTGCCCAGAGTCTGTCTCTCAAACACACCCCAGTCACCTCCCTGCCCATAGTCTGTCTCTCACACACATCCCTGTCTCTCACACACACCCCAGTCACCTCCCTGCCCAGACTCTGTCTCTCAAACAAACCCGTCACCTCCCGCCCAGACTCTGTCTCTCACACACACTCCAGTCACTTCCCTGCCCAGACTTTGTCTCTCACACACACCCCAGTCACCTCCCTGCCCAGACTCTCTCACACACACCCCAGTCACTTCCCTGCCCAGACTCTGTCTCTCACACACACATCCCTGTCTCTCACACACATCCCAGTCACTTCCCTGCCCAGACTCTGTCTCTCACACACATCCCAGTCACTTCCCTGGCTAGACTCTCTCTCAAACACACCCCAGTCACCTCCCTGCCCAGACTCTGTCTCTCAAACACACTCCAGTCACCTCCCTGCCCAGATTGTCTCTCACACACACCCCAGTCACCTCCCTGCCCAGACTCTGTCTCTCACACAGACCCCAGTCACCTCCCTGCCCAGATCGTCTCTCACACACACCCCAGTCACCTCCCAGCCCAGACTGTCTCTCACACAGACCCCAGTCACCTCCCTGCCCAGATTCTGTCTCTCACATACCCCAGTCACTTCCCTGCCTAGACTCTGTCTCTCACACACACCCCAGTCACCTCCCTGCCCAGACTCTGTCTCTCAAACACACTCCAGTCACCTCCCTGCCCAGACTCTCTCACACACACCCGTCACCTCTATGCCTAGACTCTGTCTCTCACACAGACCCCAGTCACCTCCCTGCCCACACTCTTGTCTCTCACACACACCCCAGTCACCTCCCTGCCCAGACTCTGTCTCTCACACACTCCCCAGTCACTTCCCTGCCCAGACTCTGTCTCTCACACACATCCCTGTCTCTCACACACATCCCAGTCACTTCCCTGCCCAGACTCTGTCTCTCAAACACACTCCAGTCACCTCCCTGCCCAGACTGTCTCTCACACACACCCCAGTCACCTCCCTGCCCAGACTCTGTCTCTCACACATACCCCAGTCACCTCCCTGCCCAGATTATGTCTCTCACATACCCGTCACTTCCCTGCCCAGACTCTGTCTCTCAAATACACTCCAGTCACCTCCCTGCCCAGACTGTCTCTCACACACACCCCAGTCACCTCCCTGCCCAGACGCTGTCTCTCACACACCCCAGTCACTTCGCTGCCCAGACTCTGTCTCTCACACACATCCCTGTCTCTCACAGATATCCCAGTCACTTCCCTGCCCAGACTCTGTCTCACACACATCCCTGTCTCTCACACACATCCCAGTCACTTCCCTGCCCAGACTCTGTCTCTTACACACATCCCAGTCACTTCCCTGCCCAGACTCTGTCTCTTACACACATCCCAGTCACGTCCCTGCCCAGACTCTGTCTCTCACACACACCCCAGTCACCTCCCTGCCCAGATTCTGTCTCTCACACACACCCCATTCACCTCCCTGCCCAGATTCTGTCTCTCACACACATCCCAATCACTTCCCTATCCAGACTCTGTCTCTCACACACATCCCTGTCTCTCACACACATCCCAGTCACCTCCCTGCCCAGACTCTGTCTCTTACACACACCCCAGTCACCTCCCTGCCCAGATTCTGTCTCTCACACACACCCCATTCACCTCCCTGCCCAGATTCTGTCTCTCACACACATCCCAATCACTTCCCTGCCCAGACTCTGTCTCTCACACACACCCCAATCATTTCCCTGACCAGACTCTATCTCTCACACACATCCCTGTCTCTCACAGACATCCCATTCACTTCCCTGCCCAGACTCTGTCTCTCACACACATCCCTGTCTCTCACACACATCCCAGTCACCTCCCTGCCCAGACTCTGTCTCTCACACACATCCCAATCACTTCCCTACCCAGACTCTGTCTCTCACACACACCCCAGTCACTTCCCTGCCCAGACTCTGTGTCTCACACACATCCCAGTCACATCCCTGCCCAGACTCTTTCTCTCACACACATCCCAGTCACCTACCTGCCCAGTCTCTCTCACACACACCCCAGTCACTTCCCTGCCCTGCACTTCCAGCCCGTGGCTTGAACACTGCCACTCTTCCCAGCCCGATGCCCCCCCTTCTTCCTGCCCCACCAGCCAATCAGAGGTTTCCTCCTCCCACTGGCAGGAATAAGGCTTCCGATTTGCCCGCGGGGGCAAGAAGAAGGCAGGAGGTTTCCCATTGGCCCGTGGGGGCAGGAAGAAGGGAGGAGGTTTCCCATTGGCCCGCGGGGGCAGGAAGAAGGGAGGAGGTTTCCCATTCGCCCGTGGGGCAGGAAGAAGGTAAAGGGAAGTATTATTGGGGCTGTGGGACACCGGGAGCCGCAACGCATCAGCTGGTTTTATTAATTTTTTTTCTCCCTTGGGTGTCTGCTGATGCTTTTTATTGGCTGCAGAGTCTTGCAAAGAAATTTGGGTGGGCCTGAATGGAAAGTGGGTGGGCCACTGCCCACCCAGGCCCACCCATAGCTACGCCACTGCTATCAATGCATATCCAGCATAGCTCTCTGCTTCAATGGCAGGGGGAATGAAGAAAAGAGGATTTATATTCAAACAAGGACTGAATTACATAGTCTGGGTAAACAAATAAGCATGGGTGTAGCTTGCTTGTTTATTTATTTATTTATTTATTTATTTTTCTATACCGACATTCGATTTGACATATCAGATCGGTTTATATATTACAAGATGTCTAAGGCTAGATGTTATGGCGGTTGCTACCCCGAATCAAGCCTGATACTTCACTTGGAATACACATCCAGCGCAGCTCAATGCTTCAATGGCAGGGGGAATGAAGAAAAGAGGATTTATATGCAAACATCCAACAAGGACTGAATTGCACAGGCTGGTAAACAAGCATGGGAGTAGCTTGCTTATTACTGTGGTTACTACCCCTAACCAATTATCTAGGATACTTCACTTAGATGCAGCTCCAGCACTGCTATCTACATTGATTGCGTGGTTGGAAGGGAAATAGAACCAAAAAGTTACTTATAAGGGACAAGAGTAACAGATAAGTATGAAAAAAAATGTGTGAAAGCTTACTGGGTAGACTGGATGGACCATTTGGTCTTCTTCTGCCGTCATTTCTATGTTTCTATGTTTTGAGCCACCATGTTTAAAAGTGAGTCACTGACATCATACATATGCATTGGTATCTAGTTGATGTTGGCAGACAACATGTTAAGCACCCAGACTGACAAGTTCCCCCTGCCTACTCTTTCCTTGCTGTGTTCATCACTCATAGAAACATAGAAACATAGAAATGACAGCAGAAGAAGACCAATCAGCCCATCCAGTCTGCCCAGCAAGCTTCACATTTCTTTTTTCTCATACTTATCTGTTTCTCTTGGCTCTTAGTAACCTTTGGTTCTATTTCCCTTTCACCCCCACCATTAAGGTAGAGAGCAGTGATGGAGCTGCATCCAAGTGAAATATCAAGCTTGATTAGTTAGGGGTAGTAACCGCCGCAATAAGCAAGCTACACCCATACCTATTTGTTTACCCAGACTATGCTATTCAGCCCTTATTGGTTGTTTTTCTTCTCCCCTGCCGTTGAAGCAGAGAGCTATGCTGGATATGCGTGAAGTATTAGTTTTTCTTCTCCCTTGCCGTTGAAGCAGAGAGCTATGTTGGATATGCGTGAAGTATTAGTTTTTCTTCTCCCCTGCCGTTGAAGCAGAGAGCTATGCTGTATATGCATTGAAAGTGAAGTATGCATTGAAAGCCACATTAACTATCAACAAATATTGAATAAGCCTAATAATTGGTAATACCTATAGCCTTTGAACTCTCCGTTAATTTTACATACTCTTACCCTCCCCTGGGTTTTGTTTTGTTTTTAATTTGGAGATGGCAGCCCTCCATCCTTCCGCTCCATGAAGCTGGAACACCAACCACTGGCCACTGGCATCCCGCTCCGTGAATGCCTCTGTGGCTACTGTTGCGCCGTGCAGTGTTTTGCTGCCTCCTCTTTATACACATCCTCTAGACCTGATGGACCTTATCTGTTACTCTTGGCTCTTAGTAACCTTTTGATTCTATTTCCCTTCTACCCCCACCATTAATGTAGAGAGCAGTGTTGGAACTGCCTCTAGGTGAAATATCTAGCTTAATTAGTTAGGGGTAGTAACTGCCGCAATAAGCAAGCTATACCCATGTTTATTTGTTTACCAAGACTAAATAATTCAGACCTTGTTGGTTTTTTTCTGTATATAGATCTACTTTTCTTCATTCCCCCTGCCGTTGAAGCAGAGAGCTATGCTGGATATGCATTGAAAGTGAAGTATCTGACTTTCTCCCCTGCCGTTGAAGCAGAGAGTTATGCTGAATATGCATTGAAAGTTAACTATGAGACTTCCTCCCCTGCTGTTGAATCAGAGAGCTATGCTGGATATGGTCCTATCACTGCCCTCTGAGGTAAGGAATTCTCCAGCTCTAGAAGCTTGACTGCCTTCAGGAGGTCACGTCTCCTACAGTTTTGCAATTTACTGGGGAATATAACCATGTCATCCCTTCACCCATTCTAGCAACTTGCCATTGCCCCCTATATATACCTCCGATCATATGAAAGCCCTATTGCTGTTCCATTTTGGATAACCTTGTTACCTTTCCCTGGAAACTTGATATAGCTATAGTGCTATTTTCTCCTAGTTGATGTCCTCCTCTGTTAGGCCCTTTACCATTCCAGGTACTGGTCATACACATTCCCGTAGTTAAACTGAACCCAGACCCCTCCATTTATTTATTTTACCTCTCCCCTTCCAATGTTTGCTGAATCTGTGTCAAGCCTGTAACAGGTTGAAGGATGCAATGTGTATGTATATATATATATATATATATATATATATATATATATATATATATATATATATTGTGATGCAGTACGACCTGGCCCGGGGCAGAAACAGCCAAGACACAGCCAAGCAGAAGCTAGTGGTACCAAACTTAGCCACCGGAGGGCGCTGAGGAAAGAAGCAAAGACTACACTTCCCAGGTTCCCTGAACCAACACCTGACCCCTGGCTGGAGCCTGAGCAGGAACAGGTGGAGGACATTGGGACTGATCCCTATGACTCAGCAGAGTCCATGGACGTTGAGGAAGAGGACGTGCCACCGTGGTGGAGTTGGCCACAAAAGCCCGGCTCCTCAGAGTCTCAGGAGGAGGAGATGGAGGTAAGCTGGGGAGAGGAAAGCTCCAGCTGTTCCTCTATGGAGGTGGAATAACCAGGAGGTTGGGGGATGGTAAATCCTGTATTGCTGTATGGATGTATGAGAAAGGCTGGAAGGGAATTGTGGTTTTAAATGCTGTTTACCCTGGGCTTGTAAGGACAACCACGCATTAGTATAAGGCTGCAGCCAGCGAGCTACAGCACCACATTAAACTCTTTATTGATTAAGATCCTTTTTCTGTGTACTGTTTGGGAGTGCCAGGACTGGGCCTGGCACTCTGACTAGAGGCTGTGAGGAGTCCATAGCAGCGCTGTGCATGAGCTGTGCAAGGGGACGGGACGTGGCATAGGAGCAAAGCCGGAGGCCTGAAGCCCAGCAAAGCCCCACAGCGTGCTGAGCGGATGGGCCTGATCGTGACAAAATATATATATATATATATATATATATATATTCTGTATTTTCATGCTGAATATATTGATGCTATCTAAACTTCGTTATTTTAACTGCCAGGGTCAGATTAGTGATGGATGAAAACATTTATCATGGCTTAAGATAAAGGCTCACGAAAAATGTCTTGTTGACCTCACAGCCAAACTTGTATTGTTTATTTAATTTAATATATCAAGTAATTATCAAAATCAACATAGTTTACATTAAAAAGACACAGATAAAATTTCCAATATCAAATACAATACACATATACAAAAACTATGAAAGCTAAAAACTTAGGGGTGGATTTTAAAAAGGTTACGTGTGTATATTACACACGTAACCGCAAATACCCACTTCTACACGTGCCAAGCCTATTTTGTATAGGTCCAGCGACACGCGCAAGCCCCAGGATGCACGTATGTCCCGGGGCTTGAAAAAAGGGGCGGGGAGAGGGCGGGGCGGGACCGAGGCCTCCGGCACAGCGGCCGTGCTGGGGAATCGCACGCCGGCACTTGGCCACGCCGGCACTTGGCACGCAACCTACGCCTGCCTGGAGGCAGGCGCGACTTTAAAAACAAAGGTCGGGGGGGGGTTTAGGTAGGGCTGGGGGGTGAGTTAGGGAGGGGAAGGTGGGGGGGGCAGAAGGAGAGTTCCCTCCGAGGCCGCTCCAATTTCGGAGCGGCCTCGGAGGGAACAGGGAAAGCCATTGGGGCTCCCCTAAGGCTCGGCGCGTGCAAGGTGCACAAGTGTGCACCCCCTTGCGTGCGCCAACCCCGTATTTTATAACATGCGCGCGGCTGCATGCGCGTGATATAAAATTGGGCGTAGATTTGTGAGAGCCGGGTTGCGCACACAAATCTATGCCTGCGCGTATCTCTTAAAATCCGGCCCTTGTTATTTAGAATCATCAGCACAAAGTACTCAATGATTAAAGGTTTGATAGAAAAACAAAGCCCAAAAATTCTTCCTGAATTTTAAATAATCAAACTCAAGCCTAATGTGAACTGGAAGTGAGTTCCACAACATTATTTCTATTTCTATTTTTATTGGATGTCTTGTATGAAATGTTTGTAAACCGTTGTGATGTCTACTCTAAACGACGGTATAGAAAACCGAACAAACAAATAAATAACTAAATAAATAAATCTCAGTATGTGAAGGTAGTCTTAACACACCCAGCTGAGAATAAGGTAACAACCTTGAAAAAGAAGAATGCATTAAAAGATTAGAAAGATATGTTGGCTGATCTTGTGCAATACTCACAGTGAATATGTATAAGATAAATTTACATGCATAGGAGAAATAGCATATACAGATTTGTCTCATGCATATTCATTGTGGATATAATGAAAACCCATCTGGCTGTAGTCACCATGATCGGTTTGGGAAACTCGGGCTTACGGAATGAGAGAAGGTACTGGTTATGAAGTTGGACATTGGGTGAAGTAAATGTAAAGACATAATCAAGCTCTAATAAACATTAGTCAGCAATTGATTATTCATTTCAGAGATGCTACATGTTCATTACATTGAAAGTGTTTGTAATCTCTAGTAACACCAGATTGGTTGAGATGGTCATAAGAGCATAAGAGCATAAGATATGCCATACTGGGTCAGACCAAGGGTCCATCAAGCCCGGTATTCTGTTTCCAACAGTGGCCAATCCAAGTCACAAGTACCTGGCAAGTACCCAAACATTATAAATTACAAGCTACTATTGCTTATTAATTACCACAATAGCAGTTTATGGATTTTTCCTCTAGGAACTTATCCAAACCTTTTTTAAACTTAGTTATGCTAATTGCTGTAACCACATCCTCTAGCAATGAATTCCAGAGCTTAACTATGCGTTGAGTGAAAAATATTTTTTTTCAGTTTGTTTTAAATGAACTACTTGCTAACTTCATGGAGTGTCCTCTGGTCCTTCTATTATCTGAGAGAGTAAATAACTGATTTACATTAACTTGTTCAAGTCCTTTCATGATTTTGTAGACTTCTATCATATCGCTGCTCAGTCCTCTCTTCTCCAAACTGAACAGTCATGTGATGACTCAGTTATGTTTCTTCCAAGTTCTAAAATTCAACTTCACAGAGGGGTGATTTTTTTTAGATCACCTGTCAACCAAGTTCTTTTTTTCTTTTATTTACTAAGGCTGCTTCTTCAAGAAAAAATTATTTTCAGAAAACATGATCACATCATGCAAAATATGATATTTATTAATCAATATGTTACAAGACAATTACCTTGCCTTTTTTGAGGCTCCCTGTGGCTTTCCCCATTAGGAATTCCTTGGTGTTCATGTCTGGTCTGATTAGGATGATATAACATTTGGGAAAGAATATACAACCCAACAACCCAGCACTGGAGGACAAAATTGCAAATATTTCCACAGCCACAGTGTATTTTCCTCTTGTGCTCAGATAAGTAGGAATGAAAGAGATCCAGACAGCAATGAATATAAGCATGCTGAAGGTGATGAACTTAGCCTCATTAAAGCTGTCAGGCAACTTTCTAGCTAAAAAGGCTACAATGAAGCTGATAGTAGACAACAAGCCCATGTATCCCAGCATGAGGCAGAATGCAATCAATGACCCTTCATTGCATTCAAGGACTACTTTTCCCATCTGGGATTTCATGTTCATTTGGGGAAATGGGGGAGCCACGATCAGCCAAGTGACACAGATGAGGACCTGGACCAGGCTGCAGGTCAATACCAGGACGTTGGGCAGACGTGGTCCCACCCATGTCTTTAGCATGCTGGTTGGCTTGGTGGCCTTGAAGGCTATGACCACCATGATGGTCTTTGCCAACAGACATGAGATACAGATGGCAAATACAATGCCAAATGCCATCTGACGCACCATACAGGTCAGTGTTGTGGGGTGGCCAATGAACACTAATGAGCACCCAAAGCCCAGGATGAGGGCCACTAACAGGAGGTAGCTGAGTTCACAGTTGTTTGCTTTTACAACTGGAGTGTGGCAGTTCTGGATAAAGACAACAAGGATAGCAGCTGGCATCAGGGCACCAAGCACGGACATAACACCCAAAACAATGCCCAAGGCTTCTTGAAAAGACAGAAATTCAATAGACTTCTTCTGGCATTCAGTTTGTCTCTTAGTGGGCCATTGGTCATCAGGGCACTTCATGCACTCTGTGGCATCTGTAAGAAGAAGCAATTGCAGAGATGTCTTTGATGAGGAAAATCAAAATGGGAGTATCAATCATCTTTAGATATTCTTTATCTTTTTCCATCTTCTTTGTACCTATCATCTTGTTAAATTAAATCTATGTAGCCTGTTTGTGGAAGCATTATTATTATTTTGTGCTTAATTTGTTATGCTTGTGTTAATGTTGTATTTTATTAAATGTTTCATGCTTGTAGAAACCTTGCTATTTTGAATCCTGCCTTCAGTAGTCATTTATGAATGGAAGGGCAGTTTTTAATTCAATAAACTAAATTAAACTATGCCAAATTAGAAGATTTTTTTGTCCAGCCTGGTGAAATCCATAAGTAGTGTCCAACTAAAATATGTGTGAGATATGGCTTCTGAAAATATTAAACTACTCAAAAATCCATGTTTCTTATAGGCTATAGTGTCTAGGTGATAGTCAATCGAAAGTGCTAAAAATGATAACTATCGAACCTCAAATTTTCACATAAGTCACATCTGGTTCCTTTTAAATAACCATCATATTGGGCATCATCATAAGTGAGAACCAGAATTTCAACTATGCCATTCTTTATAATCATCGGTCATTTTTTCAATAACTTATGTGGAATAACGATATTCTTTGTGTTTAAAGTTTTTTTCTTATTAGTGCAATTATTTCACCACAATAAAGTTTCTCTTCACAAAACTTGTAAGTTCATATATCTTCACTTATATTGAAAACATATTAACAATCCATTTAGCTGTCTGGAGACGCCAGAAATCTGATTGTCCCTTTTGAAAGGAGTTGATGCTTATTTTATTCACCCAAATTTAATGTCCGACATGTTCTGTGTTTCGTAAAAGATTCCTTCATCATGGGGCAAACACATACCTTGGAACATATCACAAAACAAAATTCAGTATAGAATCATAATAATATTCCGCAGAACAGAAACAGAAAAACAAACCTTCTTACAACATGTCTCCCTGTTCGGCGCTTCTTGTCCATATCAAGTCGCGTCTACCGGAAGGAGGAGAACATTAGCTGTTTTTAAACCCTCCTAAAACTGTCAATCAACAGAGGTGTATCTTATATGATTGAATACCAATCAATAGCCAAATTTAGACCTGCAGGATGTACACTATTCAACTTAAAAATCCATTCTTGTTCCTTTAAATTGGATTTTATGTTTTCAATATAAGTGAAGATATATGAACTTACAAGTTCCTTTAAATTGGAACAAGAATGGATTTTTAAGTTGAACAGTGTACACCCTGCAGGTCTAAATTTGGCTATTGATTGGTATTCATATAAGATACACCTCTGTTGATTGACAGTTTTAGGAGGGTTTAAAAACAGCTAATGTTCTCCTCCTTCCGGTAGACGTGACCGGATATGGACTAGAAGCGCCAAACAGGTAGACATTTTGTAAGAAGGTTTGTTTTTCTGTTTCTGTTTGTTGCGTCCGTCGGTCCTCGATGGCTTCGCCCCGTTTACTTCACCTTATTCACAGCTCCTCCCGCTTACCTGGGAAAGATGGCTACCACAGCATCGACAAGCCGACTTCTCTGGCATCCCCAGAACGGCCATGGTGCAGCCTCCTGCCATTGCTCCTCCCAGTTACCTACTAGGGTGTGCGCGCACGTGCAACCCACATCTTTGTACCACCCTTGGCGCAAACCTCGAGGGTGTTCCCTCATGCTGACATCATGCCATCCGGGTATATTACCTTCAATCATTTGCTAACTCCCTGAGTTAGCAAGGACTCAAATCCGTTCCTGTCTACGTTACTCTGCCGCTTCCGTGCTGCCACAGGAAGCTCTCTCTCTGCCCTTCGGGGTAATTGTTAACCTGGGTACCTGCTCCTCGGGGGCCCTCTGCTTTATTTCAGGTGCCTTATAGGGAAAAGGTACTCGCTCCTCGAGGGCCTGCTCTCCCTGCCTCGGTGCCTGTACCTTCTACAACATACCTGGTGGAATCGCATACCAACAGCTAACACCTAGTGAGTACTCTAACTCTCAGTCTATCTCATCCACAGTATCTCCTCGCTGGGAGACCTGCTGCAGAACCTCCTGATGTCATCAAGGAGAGAAGGGCTCCCTCTGCCGTGGTCCCTGAGACTACAACCACAGACTGCCTCACTACTGCCACCTCTGGTGGAGATCTTCAAGCTGTTAAAATAAAGATCTTTCCTGTGTTTTGTGTGTACGAGTCTAGCCCAGTGCTGTGGCTCCTCACGGGGCTCCTCCCCGGTGGCGTGGTAATCTCCACAGCACCCAAGGATCCACAAAACACACGATATCATAACACTGTTCTGCGGAATATTATTATGATTCTACATTGAATTTTGTTTTGTAATATGTTCCAAGGTATTGGTTTGCCCTATGATGAAGGAATCTTTTCCAAAACACAGACCATGTTGGGCATTAAATTTGGGTGAATAACTGTTGCTGTTGCGGGGTGATGTGGACCCTTGGACCGGCCTGATGGAACTGGAAGCTCCGTAGAGGGCAGGCCGGGAGGCGCAACCAAGCTGAAGTGCTGGAGGCGTCTTCACCCAGGAGATCCTAGATCCCCCCAGGAGGAGCCCATAGGGATCTGGACCGCTGGGACTTAGGTGGCAGCAGCAAGGTGAGTCGAGGAGAAGGTCCGAAGGTCAGGGCAGGCGGCAGGCACAGAACATCAGAAGCAAGCTGGGGTCAGGTACCAGGAGATCAGCAGCGAGAGAAACAACCGGAGCTGGATCCTGGACAGGAACACGGAAGGGGAGACAGGACCCACCGGAAGAACTGGCAGGCTCCGCAGGGCTGGAGAGCTGGATCGGCAGGGGCCAAGGCAGCAGGAACCAGGACAGCAGGATCAGCAGGAACCAAGGCAGCAGGATCAGCAGAACCAAGGCAGCAGGATCAGCAGGAACCAAGGCAGCAGGATCAGCGGGATCAGGACAGCAACTAGACACTCCAAGGAGAGACCACGTTGCAAGGCGAAGTTCTGGAGTCAGACACTGGCCTTAAGTACTCTGCCGGCGTCTGACATCATCCAGGGGGCTGTCCAGCACTTCCGGGTGCTGGAGCTTTAAAAACTCCGTCTTCGCGCATGCGCGTAGCAACGCGGGGGGCGGAGTCAGTGTCGGCCTCGGCGGCGTCTCCCTCGTGGAGACGCCGCAGCCATGCGGCCTAGCAGGCCAGGAACCCAGTGGTCTAACCCGTGGTCCGGAGCGAGGGTAAGCGGCCACGGCCCCGATCGTGAGAGAGGCGACCAGGGCCGCAACAATAACATCAGTATCAACTCCTTTCAGAAGGGACAATCAGATTTCCAGGGTCTCCAGACAGCTAAGTGGATTGTTAATATGTTTTCAATATAAGTGAAGATATATGAACTTACAAGTTTTGTGAAGAGAAACTTTATTGTGGTGAAATAATTTCATTAATAAGAAAAAAAACTTTAAACACAAAAAATATCATTATTCCACATAAGGCATTGAAAAAATGACCGATGATTATAAAGAACGGCAGAGTTGAAATTGTGGTTCACACTTATGATGATGCCCAATATGATGGTTATTTAAAAGGAACCAGATGTGGCATATGAGAAAATTTGAGGTTTGATAGTTCTGAAAATGTTATCCAGTTTCAGCCATCATAGGGGTTATACATAAATTAAAGACTAAATTGACACATTACCCCTTGAATATGAGACATTTTCCCATAGCACTTCATATAAATATGGCTTGCAATGTTTATTCCCTCACCAGTCCCATGAAAAGCAGGAGACTTTCAAAGTTGTGTTATCTTCTATTCAACCATCCAAAACAACTGAGATAATTAATGTTACCAGCTCACACTCATTAAAACTTCAATGAGAAATAACTACAATTGAAACCACCATTCGAATCCACTCCCCGTCTGACCCTGAGCAATTTATGACCTGTCCCCCTACATATTTGCTATTCAACCTTTCTCATTTAGCCTTCCAGGCCCCCACACTCTATCAGTCATTGCCACGGTGCTATCTAGTAGGGATGTGAATTGTTTTTTGACAGTTTAAAACAATCGTCAGATATATTTTAAATTGTCAAAAATCATTAAGAGTCGCGATACAATAGAAATTCCCCCGATTTATCGTGAAAAATCGTAAATCGGGGAAGGGGGAGGGTGGGGAAAACCGGCACACCAAAAAAAACCCTAAACCCACCCCGACCCTATAAAACGAATCTCTTACCTTCCCCCACCTCCCAAACCCCCCCAAAACTTTTTACGAGTACCTGGTGGTCCAGTGGGGGCGCGGGGACCGATCTCCCGCTCTCGGTCCATCGGCGCCATTTTGGCTGCCACTCAAAAATAGCGCCGATGGCCCGATAAAAAAAAAACCCACCCGACCCTTTGAAAACGACCCCTTAGCTTCCCCCACCCTCCCGATCCCCCCAAAACATTTTAAAATTACCTGGTGGTCTAGTGGTGGTCCCGGGAGCGATCTCCCATTCTCGGGCCGTCGGCTGCCACTCATAAAGATGGCGTCGATGGCCCTTTGCCCTTACCATATGACAGGGTATCCGTGCCATTGGCCGGCCCCTGTCACATGGTAGGAGCACTGGCTGGCCGGCGCCATCTTTAAAGATGGCCACCGCCGTATTTAAAGATGGCCGCCGCCATCTTTAAAGATAGCGTCGGCCATCCAGTGCTCCTACCATGTGACAGGAGCCGGCCAATGGCACGGATACCCTGTCACATGGTAAGGGCAAAGGGCCATCGGCGCCATCTTTATGAGTGGCAGCCGACGGCCCGAGAACGGGAGATCGCTCCCGGGACCACCACTAGAGCACCAGGTAATTTTAAAATGTTTTGGGGGGCTCGGGAGGGTGGGGGAAGCTAAGGGGTCATTTTTAAAGGGTCGGGTGTGTTGTTTTTTTATCGGGCCATCGGCGCCATTTTTGAGTGGCAGCCAAAATAGCGCCGATGGCCCGAGAGCGGGAGATCGGTCCCCGCGCCCCCACTGGACCACCAGGTAATCGTAAAATGTTTTGGGGGGGTTCGGGAGGGTGGGGGAAGGTAAGGGGTTAATTTTAAAGGGTCGGGCCTCACTAAAAAAAATAATAACGATGTGAATCGGAACCAATTCCGATTCACATCACCCACATCACCCACGATCAGATTTTTTCCCCCTCTAGCCGAACCCGATCGTTAAGACGATCAGGCACACGATTCACATCTCTACTATCTAGGGCTATGCAGCTTTGCATAATATGTGCATCGGATGACAGTCAGTGTTTCCTGGTGGCCACCGGTGAATCTGTGCACACCGACCAACTCCCCTCCTACAAACAGATATCAACATATGATAGATATAGATTGTTAGCTTCTAGGTTGCTTCGTCAAGATGTCACACCATAAATTATTTAAAATCTACAAACAAACTTTAGAAAATATCTCAGAAGCTACAATTGTAATTTAATACATTCAAACATTTAGAAAGAGGGTGAAAACCTTATTTTTCAGGCAAGCTCTTGGCCATGAAGAGGGATTAATTTCTGGTTAGTAACTAAAGAATAACACCACTGGCTGTGATCTTCCTTTTTTATTGGTGTGCTTCAACTAAGTTTGACTAAGGCTTGTGTTGGGTATGTGAAGCAGTCTGTTCATATACTGATATCTCCTCCTCCTCCTCCTCATCTCGCCTCTTCACAACAACATCAACATACTCCCACCCAATACACTACCCCCTCCCCACCTTTTCCCAAAACGTCCGTAGCCTAGGAGTCACACTGGACAACTACTTCAACCTAAACTTCATAAACGCCACACTAAAAGATGGCTTCTTCAAGTTCCACACGCTAAAAAAACTGAAACCTCTCCTACATCTTAACGATTTTCACACAGTTCTCCAAGCCTTCATCCTATACAAACTCAACTACTGTAATGCCATCCTCCTTGGCCTTCCAAAGAACACCATCCAACCCATGCAAATGCTCCAGAATGCCGCCACCTGCATCCTCACCAATACCCACCGACATGATCACATCACCCCCGTCCTCAAACAGCTGCATTGGCTGCCTATCCCATCTCGTATAATATTCAAATCACTCACCATCATTCACAAATCCCTCCACAACCAAGATATGTGTTGGTTCAATGAGCACCTCCGTTTCCTCACCACTGACAGACCGACCAGAAAGCAATACCTTGCAACGCTGCACACTCCCTCACCCAAGCTCACTAAACTAGTGACCACCAGAGAATGTGCCCTCTCTCTCGTAGAACCTACTCTCTGGAACAACATGCCCCTCAGCCTCCGCCAGGAACCATGTCCAAGAAAATTCAAACAGAATCTCAAGACATGGCTTTTTAAACAAGCATTCACCTGAACCTTGCAACCAATTCTTCCACCCCCCCAGTGTTTGCATCCCCTCCTTCCACCAAAGATTTACCTCTGCCAATTTTTCCCTCCTAATTTTAGCTTAGAACATTTCCCATCTGTTACTCTTCCCCCCCCCCCTTGAATTCTTCCCCGCCCGAAATCCCTCCTCACCATGTTAAAATCCACCCTAGCTGTCGCCCACTAAATCCTTCCTGCATCTGCATCTGCCGCTTTTCCCTGCTTTCCTTGTTAAGCCCCTAATATTTTCCTCCCGAACGTTTAATAACCATTACTTTTCCTCTTAGAAAATCCCCGTTTGACTCTATTAATTTCCCCCCTTTACTCTGTTAACTGATCCCATTGCACCCCTTATGACTCTGCCAATATCTCCACACTGTCATGATCTGGTAAAATATTGCTATTACCGCCATTTCTTTTTTGTACATATTTCCATTGGTTAATCAGTTCCTGTTACTATGTGTTTGCTGTGTAAAGCCTGTTGCTATATTATTTCACTTATGTGTTTCCTGTAAAGCCTGTTGCTGCATTTTTGTTACATGTAAACCGAGGTGATGTTCCGAACGTGCTGCGGTATATAAAAATGCATAAATAATAATAATAATAATAATAATAATAATAAATAAATATATATTGGTAGATATCTTTTTATTATATATTTTCCTAGTACCCCACCAAAAATATTGTATTGTGCAAATACATTATTTTTTTAAATCAGTGCATACAGTACAAGACAACTCTTCACTATGAAAGGTGCTTTTTAAGATTATAGTATGTATGTTGTTGTTGGAACATGTCTGTCTATAAACATCTACATGGAATTGAAATTGCATTAGCCTGTAATTCTGTGGTCCATAAACTGACCTAGAGAGAACCAATGTACCCTCTAATACCAACCCTCCATCCTACAAATGTGGTCACTACTGAGTGGGATTCATAGCACTCGCCTGTTATGTTACTAAACTCATCTTCAGAGCAGGGGATGCAGTCAAAGCAGCAGGCAGGTTGTCCTTCCAGAATGGCCTTCCGGAACCCAG